>NC_134185.1:26042572-26645786 GCF_964188355.1 Buteo buteo | reverse complement strand
AAAGCATTAGAAACACTCTCTTACCAGTGTACTGCTCACCTCGGAAGAGAAGATGTTGTGTTGTAGACTTGGAACTTGTTTTGGATGTTTGTCTTAATAAAAGTTGCATTGTGTTTTGTGGAAGGATCCTAGAGATTAAGTGCACCTAGTAAATATTTTTCTAGGTGTCAGAGTTGGGAT
This sequence comes from Buteo buteo, assembly GCF_964188355.1. Lineage (NCBI taxonomy): Eukaryota > Metazoa > Chordata > Aves > Accipitriformes > Accipitridae > Buteo > Buteo buteo. Next base: position 26,645,606 of record NC_134185.1, on the reverse strand, counting down.
GCCAGTTTTTTAATGTTATTTTCAAGAGTATTTATTTGTCCATGTAAGTTTATTTTTGCCTGTGTCTGCAAGGAACCCATATGTGCCTGGTTCTCTTTATTGTGTCAGGATATCAGATTGAATGAATCCAGCTTATCTTTTGCTTCACCTTTGATTGAAGGAGGCTGCTGTTGCACCATTCTATCAGCTGTCAGCTTTTTTTTAAAACCTATATAAATATGTTAAAGTATGACATCTGCTCTTGTGTCTATTTTTCGGAAAGGGTTTTTTTGCATTTTAAATTTCCCTGCCTCCATTTCCTTTTCTCACTATTTGTGTTGTTTTTCCAGCAGTTGAAAAAAATAAAGTATTTATTGGCAAGGAATTGTTGTGCATGAAACGTGCACCAAAGTGAGGTTTTCTTTAATCTTTCAGCAGTAATGATGTTGCAGCTATGATGAGTAAACATAAACGTTTTCCAACTGAAGTAAGTTTATTCCTACAATACAGCAAACAGTTCACTGAGAGACCATTTGTGGGTTTGTTTGTAGACTTTTCCTTTTGAAGAGCTGTGTGGTTACTTAGCCCTGTGGGACAGAGAGAAAGTGCAAAAGAGAGGCTGTGAAACCTTGAAGGATTCGGGGTGGGGGGAAGAAGTTGCAACTGGGATAAGTTCAGCAATGTCAGAGGACTGTATGAGTAGGCATGGGGGAATGGGGTTGAAGGTGGGTTGACTTCTTTCAAAATACTATCGTATGATCTTCTAGCATAATTAGTAGGGTTTTGGGTAAAGTTGTTGATGGTGAGGGTGAACCAAATAACTTTGGCAGTGTGTTTGGGCTGAAATGCTGACTTGCTTTCCTTGAAAGAGCTTCAGGCAGGCTTCAGTGCCATCGTGGCATGAAACATTATTGTACAGTGTGGTCACATCTGTGATGACTAGAATGAGCTTTGCGTAGCTGTCAGTTTTGATAGTACTGTAGTGAGATGTCCCCTTCAGAATCCTTCGACTGTATAAATTTACACTGGCTGTCATGGGCGATTCACTGCAGGTCACAATCTTATGTCAAAGTCATGGTGTGGAATAGAAAAATCAGTATCCTTAAAGTTAGGATGTATCTGCTGTGGAACTCAGTTAAGTCTTTTGCTGTTGCTTTCCATTCAGCATCTAGGTAAAATAACAGTATCATAGCTGTCACTTAAAATAATACTTTTTACATCCAAGCATGTTAGAGGTATTTTAGGAACCAAATATAAAGATGGTGGTGGTGGTATTATTTTGTATATGTAGATCATGTGGGATCTGTGCATGCCACTGAAATTAGGAGTGGTAATGATCCAGAATTATCTAGGTGCCGTCTTGCCAGCAGTAGCTGACGGCATTCTGTAATACACAGAAAAAGATACATGTTTTTGTGGAGTGAAATTTCAACAACTGTTATCTTTTAATAAATAATCTACTTCCTGCACTTTATATACTTAGTTGTTAACTGATCTGTTTTAAATGCTTAGGCTGGAGAAACAGCACTATGTTGGTATATTTAACTGGCCAAATTCAAGGATGCAGTCAACTGTTTGTATAAACAAGGCTCCTTCTGAGACTTGTTTGGGATTTTGCATGTATTTTATTTGTCATGTTTGTTGTTGGAAATTATAGCCAGGTGGGATGACACTACTTTTGTTTCTCTTCTATTAAATCCTATGAAAGGCAGATTTTCCTGACCCGGTAAGGAATGATCATAGTCAGATGGTAATATGCAATTTAGCAGCACAAGTATCTATTAGAAATTTTTCCTTACTTTTCTTGCCCCAGTCTGTATTTTGGGCAGATGGTTGGTAGCTGTTGATTGGCAGGTTTGAGATTAGAGCAGCAGGGTAAAGCAGGTGTGCTAGCTGAGCGACATGGGGATTCCTGTGTATCTTCTCCCCTCCACTTGTTCTTTCAGTGTAGGCTGTTTGCTGCATGAAAGATCATGTATTTACAGAAAGCTGTTGAAAAGGAGATGGGGAGCATGGAACAGGGTGCATAGCAATTGGTGATTCTTCAGGACTTGGCTCAGAAGGTCAGTTTCAAATAATGAAACTAATAAATGAATTTTTAAGTAATGGCTTGGACTGATGAGGTTTGTAAGGTCTTATTTTATAGGCTATGTTTCCTTATTGCAACTTGGATAATTACCTTCCCTCAACAATGGGAATGGGGTCTGCTCTCTGGCACTTTGAACTGGGTACACATGACTTTCTGTTGAGACTTAATTATTGAGTCTGTTTCTGCTATCTCATTGCTTTTATTTGGCCATTTATTGGAGTGGGTTCAATTAGTTTTGAAAAGCTCTTTTTCATGTAGACAGTTTATTTTTGTAATGGCCTTCTATTGTGCAGAATCACTGTTAGGTCAGCAAGGTAAAACAATGAGGCGGATACACCATGAAACATTAAAAAGTGTAGTCTTGTGGAATATGTCTTTAGCTATCTTTTTAAAAAAATGCAGCACATTTAATGTCAGTCAGGACCTCTCTGGGAAGCAAAGAGAATGCTTTTCTTGAAGTGGTCACGTGCAACCATGTTCTGTTGGCGCATCTAAAATAGGTTAAAAAATGCACACTGTTTACCTATTCAAATTCTAAACCAATACTCCTTCTTGGGACATGTGCCTTTTGAATGCAGAGGCTGCTCCTGAACGGTAAAAGCCCAGTGGGTGAGAAAACGAGACCATTCCGCCCCATCCCAGCCCCCATCCATGCCTCTGGCACTGTGGGCCCACTCCTGCTGTGCGCAGCGGGCTGTGGGTTACGAGGGATGCTGAGCAGGAGTGCCCGAGTGAAGGGACCCTTCTGGAGCCCAGAGCATCGTGCGGAGAGACTTGACTATTTCCCTGGAGAGCCAGATGGGATCTGGCAGGCACGTGCTGAGCCAAAGCTAATAAACTCTTGCTGGCCTCATGCTGATCTGTGTGTAGGTATGGCTGTGTACCAGCGCTTACCTCTTCAGGGCTAGCGGCTCACGGATCAGGCTTCGTGTGTTAACTTGGAAATGCTGAACTGCCCCTGGATGCAAAGGTGCCCCGGGAAGTGTTGCACTCATTCTGCGTTCTGCCAGCAAGTCCTCCTGGACCTGTGCTTCAGCACCACACTTGGGGCTTGGTGTGTCCCCAGGCTGTCTGCGTGTAGGTGTAAAATTGGGAATATAGTAGGGTGTTTTGTGATGCTTTTTATTTCCTCAACTGACAGTACCTATAGAGATCCCAGTGGGGATGACTGCCTGCCCCATCTAGTAAGTTAACCCTTTTTGCCAAGTCTAGTTGCACTGTATTGTTGCATCTTTTGGGGTATATTGCAACAATTGGAACATGAGAGAGACGGAGATGTTAGGATAATCTTTGCACGGACTTTGCACGGAGGGTGGTTAAATGCTGGAACAGGCTGCCCAGGGAGGCTGTGGAATATGTGTCCCTGGAGGTGTTCAAGACTCAGCTGGGCGCGGCCCTGAGCAGCCTGATCTAATTAGCCTTGCTTTGAGCTGGGAGTTAGAGTAGATGACCTCCGAATGTCCTTTCCTAAGTTACTCTCATTCTGTGGTATTTTTAGCTTTTATTCCTCAAAGTTCCACTGTAGTGAAAAGTATCTCTCCCTTTTGGGGGGGCTGCATATGGATGGTAATAGGTCCACATACTAAACATTTGTCTAACCAAGAGATCTGAAGAGTTTGACACTTAATACTGTGTTGATTTAATGTGCAGTAGTGGTAGCATTATCTGCTGCATTTCTTTTAACACTTGTTTAATGCCATAAAAGCTGAAATGTCATCAAAGAGTTGTATTGTGGAGAACAGCATAATATAATAAAGGGTAAATGAAACTAAATTTCTCTTCTATAAATGTATTTTAAATGTCTCCTAAATCAGAACTGTCTCTGACTTAATTAGCTCGGGTTCCCATAAGTCAACTTTACTCTGGCTGGAATAACTTGATGCAGCTTGAGAAGTGTGAAGTGGAACCCTTGCGGAAAGTAGACCTATTTTGAGGGAGGGATGAAAAAATCATTGCTCCCAAAGCAGCCGGAGTGTTTAGTGAAAAATGTGCTGGATGGTAGGAGAGGAAGAAACGTCCCAATTTCCCAGTAGCTGTATGCAAAACTATCACGTTTCAGTACGTTAGATAATGACACGGAGAGGGTGGTTTGAAGAATGACACCTGGAGTGGTATTCGCGTAGGATCTTGTCTGGGACCTCCTTACGGGGTGTGATGGGTGAGCCATGGCCAGTCACGTTCATGTCTGGCTCCTCTGGTCTTCTGTTCTGCTGCCTCACCCTTGGACTTGAAAGCTACTCAATGGCATAATTAAGAGTTAAGAGACTTTTGGACAGGAAAAGCAAAAAGTTTAAGGAAGAGAAGGAAATACATTGCACAAGGTATGGCTAAAGTAGAATAAAGGGGAAGGAGAATGGGGTGATTCTGAAGACGGTGAGAAAAGATGGGAAAATGTGTTAAAGGGAAGAAGATGCAGTAACCTCAAAGGAGAATGAAGTTGAGACAAATGAGATGGACAGGCATATCTAAGACCTCCAAGAACCTACTTAAAGTAGATTGTCTTAGATGTCCTGATACAGTTAAAAGTGCATACAGTAAGGAAGCATGTACTGTATTCCTCAATTCACAAGTGGCTTGGCGAGCAGCTGTTATCACTCTGGCTAGTAGGTCTAGTGGTTTGGCTGCTATATGGGGAGTATGTATGTATACATATATTTGTGGGGGAGGTTATATATGTATATACACCCGCATATACGTATTGTTACATTCTTTTCTAAACTATTTAATTTACTGGGAAACAAGTACAGCTAGAAATAGCAATGATCTGCAGATGTCATTACAGAGGCAAATTGCTGTTATGACTTTGGATGGACATTGCTGAAAGTGTTTAAATGACCTAAAAATAACCACATGTAGCATAAGAGACATTGTATGTGAACTGATACTTCTTCATGAGTCATTTCCTGCTGAAAGTGTTATGCAAAGCTAACTGCTAGAGGGGGTGTATGTATGTGATTATATATAAAAATCAAGAGCAGGCAGTGCTTTTTTCCCAAAGTTCTTTATGTGGCTCCGCTGGTTTGGTGTGTGAACATGGTGATCAGTATTCTGCCTATACACAATGCTCAGATTTAGATACTCGTTATTGGAAATTCTGATGGCCCTCTGGGGTTGTACCCTGTAGTGTATTTTCCCTTGAGACTGACTATAAAGTAGGCCACACGTTCTCAAAAATTCCTTGAACAGAGGAACTGTTTGCTGCTCTGAGTTGTGATTTAAAATTTAATATTTTAACGATTATTTAAATAAAACCCAACAAATGAATCAAACCACTAGATGGATAGATGTCTCACAGTGACTGCTTGTGTGCAGCTACTCTGTGGCTGCTTGAGTTGGTAGTTTGTCTTTTGATAACTGAAAACTACTGGTAACAATGAAACATAATGAATTACTTTAGATATCAGTGTTAACGATTTCATTGCTGGCTTGATTTTATCACCTACGTCATGTGGTTTATGCACAGTTGGAAATGACTGTGTTTCACTGGCCAGTTTTTCAACTGGTTTCTGTCCTAAAATTTGTTAATCTCTGATTGTATTTAAATGCTTGCAATGCAAAATTCTGCTGTGAGTTGAGAATCAGTTCTAGGATAGGAATCGTATGATAAATGTCTTACTAAAGTTAGTGCAAGAACAGTTTAAGGGTCATGTTTTTAAATTGTAAAAATGTATTTACTGGAACTTTTGGGGAAGCTTCTACCTAGCAAAAAGATGTTAATTAAAACAAACAAACAAAAAACCCCAACCAAACCAAACCAAAAAACCACCACCGAATAAACAAAACAAACAAAACCCCAGACATTAGCACAGAGTCTGGCTCAAACCTGAACTATCAAACATAGGATTCAGTTTTCATCTTGACCGATATTTTGTTGTTGACTTCTGTACTGTATCTGTAATGACAGACTTCTGGCTTCCTTCTTTATAGGCTCAGATTATTCCTCAGTGGGATGGTTACCTGGTACTGAATCCCTGTGGCAGTCCACAACTATTTCATCAAGCAGTCAAAGCAATCCTGTCAGAAGACACAGTATAGCTTCCGACAGCGGGGACACTGGGATTGGTACCTCCTGTTCTGATAGTGTGGAAGGTGAGTTGACGCTTAAGTTTTGGATGTTTCTGAGAGAGGAACCATCCAAAAATGTTGTAAAGGTATGTTTCCCAAAATAACAGTACTTTTCCAAAGCTGTTGAGCGCATGCAGTTTTTTGTTTTCCTGGCTGGCCCAAGTAATTATTTTGGTGAGGTTTAATTAATTTACTTCTGCATGAGTTGTGTGCATTAACTTGCATTTCTGCCACAAAGCTGGTACTTGTGTTAGATCTTTTGATAATTGCAGTTACAAGAAGTGCCAGATTTATACGGAGAAGTAATATCCTGTACTGTGAACAAGTGGTAAAAGCAGAAAAAACTTTTGAGGGAGTTGATGAAAAGACAATGCTTTATGGTATTCATTGTGTGTTTCAGCAAAGAAAGGTTACTCATTGGGGCTGGGAGGAAAAAGGGGTGTGTTGTCTTCTCATATCTTTCTTCTGGTGGGAAATATGTTTACATGTTATTGCATGGCATTTGACAGATAGTCCGTGATCTTTAAGGAGAATCAACAGTATCTAAAGGTTGTTAAAACTTAGTTTGGACTAACTCATGATTACTGAAAGCTGATCTTATCAGGGAGGGGTTCAGCCTCTAGGGTAGCAGCATCTCCATAACTTTGGCACCCTCCCTATGGAATGTGTCACTGTAATTAAGCCTGAAAGAGAGAGATGAGGCAGTAATAAGGCTTGAGGTTTTCTTCTTGCACAGCCTTATTTCCCAGTAAGATTGTCAAGACGGAGGTAAGGACAGTGGGACTGTGATATATTTTTCTCTAGTGCCTTTCTGTGCCTGGTAAATTTTTCAGAAGGGGTAGCTGAAATGAGGAAGAACAGGAAGAATTAGTAGAAATTAAGTAGGGAATGCTGGATCAATGTAAGAGACAGAAGTCTCTATAGGGGGGCTGAACATTCCTGAGAGTCCTGAATGCCTCAGAGTTAAGTCTGTCAGGCCTCTTTGCACATGAGGAAATCCTTTCCACCCTCTTCCTGTTGCATCTGTCAGTTGGAAAGGAACTCCCCAGGAGAGTCCTCATAGCTTTCCTTCTGCTTACTTTCATTTCTAAACCTTCATTGGCTCTGGCAAAATAAAGGTTTTACTCAAATATGCAAATGCATGGGTGTAAAACTGAAATAGTAAATGGTTATTAATGCAGAAGCCTTACTGCTTTTTCTTTTCTTTTTTTTAAGAGATGCAAGGGGAATAAAGCGCTCTCATGGTGTATATATATAGATTTACAATCAGACTCACCCACGTGTTGTCCAACAGTATTTTCAGGTGCAGCATTTGAATTAAAAACACGCTCTTCCCTCCCCCCTCTTCGAGGGCTTCCCCATTTGAGGGGTGAGAGGAAATGAAACAGCACCTCCTCATCAGATGTTCTCCTGGCTCCAGAGGAGACCAGAACAACTGTTCTGGGGGGGGGCAGGGGGACGTATGGCACACTGATACAATCACAAGTTTGATAGGCATTTGTTACCAGTTAACTAATAGCTCTGTCCATTTGCATGCTTTTAATAGATCAGTTACAGCTGCTTTTGGGGTTTCTCAAAGTAAAATAAAGAAGGGAAAAGTTGCAACAACAGATAGTTCATAAAGTTTGTGCCTCTGGCCAATGCTTGACAAGGGTCAGTTCTACTGTATCCTTAATGTTACTGATTTTTCCGCCACCTTGTTTGAAAAACTTCCAGTGGCAGAAAAGAAAATGTTGGGGGGGGAGGGGGGAAGGGGGGAAACCTAAATGTAAAATGAAAGTTAATGGAAGGAGCTTATGACAGGCTTGGAAATTGAACCTAAACATACATTTTTAGTGGAAAGTGCTGTTGCTTATGATACCTAGTTGTCTGCATCTCTCAAGCTGCCCCCTCCCCACATCCATGAAAAGAAGAGAGTATCATCATGATCTGTGGGACTGCCAGGCCAGACTGGTAATTGCAGACTTGATGCTGGCCATCTGCTCTCAGTGTGGTGCTTGGGAAGAAGCCCCTGGGGATTTTTCAGAGGGGGATTTTTTTCACAAGTCAGCAAATCATTACAATTTTTAACAATGCTCAGAGAATGAAATGTGGCCTTGCCATTTCCTTTCTATTACACCTACTAAAAATTAAAAACTTAATTTCAGAGTTAACATCTGCTTTAATTCTGGAAGTTGCAAGTGAACTCATTTGTACAGATGTGTCGTTACTCATAAATATGCTGGTGCAGGGAATGGAGCTCTGATGCATTTAAAATCTGTTTTTACTGCTTTTCCTTGCTTCTTAAATGTTCCTTCACATTTACCTTCTTAGTCATATGTCATTTCAGGAGCACTCCTTCTTTTTGCAAGTGCAGGGTTTAAAGAATAGTGCCAAGGAGCTCTTGTGTTTGGCTCAACCCTATATGGTTTGGAGGGGAGATGGGTTTTGACAAAGACAAGAGGAAGAGCAATCTTGTAAGTTAAAATGTATTCTGTTGGTTGTCTGCATATTATGTTGTGCAAAGGCAGGAAAACTAGGAAATGAAATAACTAGTGGAGTTTCACTGTTGAAGTTGAGCAATGCTGATGTGCACTGGGGGAAGCTGAGGAGAGAAATTTAGAAACCTTAAATGTGGGGATGTCAGTTTGGGTAGAATAGATCTAAAACTTTTAATTGAGTGCTCTTCATTTAAGGATAAAAAGGCATTTTATCTCTGTAAACTGCAGTTAATGTGGTTGGATTTTTTTGTTTGTTTGTTTCCTGTCAGTAACTGGTTCTGCATTCAGATCGGCTTTTGAGTGAGATAAAAATAATTACTGTATTCTGTATGGAGCAGGAGGAAAAGATTTTGATATGGTCATTTCCAGGTTCTTTTCTTTTTAAACTTACCTCTACTTGTAAGTCTACTCTGTTATTACTATTTTCAACGTACCCTGCACAAGTCTGACTGAATAGTTTACTATTTGGCACTGATTGTAGCTAAGTCTTCAGAAAAATCTCATACTCTTTGTTAAGAAATATGGTGGAAGTGAAATGTAGAGCCCTATGAAACTGTTGAAAAGTTCCTGCATTTCTCGTAGAGTAGGAGGTTGTGTTCAGGATGAATTGTGTGGAAGAAAAGGTTTTAGTTGGTGGCCAACAGCTGATCAACTATCAGTGAAGACTCTCTGAATAGGCTTGTTCTTGTTTCCCTTCTCACTGGCAACTCTGAAATCCGCAGACATAACATTTGTGGCTTATGCTTACAGGGACAAAAGATAGCTCCCAACATAAAAAAGCTAACAGCTGTGATACATGTAGGTCTTTAGATTTAGGTTGTCTTTTAAACTTCAGACTTTGACCAAAAGATTGTTGTGACTATTCCACATCTGAAGTGAAAAGAGAAAACAAGGTCAAGGGGAGATGGGCGGCAGAAAAAAGCCTCTCTTGTAATGGAGAAATGCAGATATAAAGTTCTGAAAACTTTCAGTTACAGGATCTTGTGTCTTATCTTTGTGCAACTCAGAAGTCTTTCAAATGTTAGCAGATTGTGGTAAGCTTCTAAATTATGACTTCTCTAATTCTCTGTCTACATAAATGAATAGTCTAGATTAAAGTGCTTCTCTTGCAACTTAGAGTGTCTGTTAGGAAAAAAAGCATGGGATACTGTATGGAAATGTGCAGTGCATTCATGAGGCATGATGTTTCCTATTCTCCATCAGCAATAATAGCATTTATACTTTTACAGTTTTTAATAACCATTGTGACACTGTGCCAGTCATCCATCAGTCTCTGTATAACCATTCTTTCAGTACCACTTACATAAGAATCATAGACTTCATGCTTTAAGCATTTTTGAGACTACACCCCTGGTAGAAATGTTGATTTAAGATGGATGGGTAATAGTGTCTCCTTTTTTATAGAAATCTGAAAAAGCATGGTCTGTTCACAATTTAAAAGGCTGTTCCATAGCTATATGTAGAGGTTGCCTTTGGGAGTTTTACAAGTTGTGGTTCAGGGAGTATTGTGGACTAGATGCAGCATACTTGATATATTGTCACTGCATTTTATGTAGATATGACTTCTCTGGAACATGTAACTGATAGAATAGGAACTTGTTTTAATGTTACGAGACTCAGAGGAGTCTCTTGTCTCTCATTTTGAACTGAATATGTTGCCTTTCCAACGGATTAAAAAAATCTAATTAGTTCAGTTTAATTGTAGCGTTTCTTGATACGCCAGGGAACATGGTACAGCCAGCTCCAAAGGTATTTGATTTTGCTATTTCAAGCACTCTTCTTCCAGCAGGTCCAGAGCATGGTGTTTTAACACTTGTTTTTTTTCTTTTTGCTGAAGGAAAAAAGGAAAAACTAATAAATACAGCTATTGAGTATAGTGTAAAGGTAGAATTGAATTTCAGGAGACAAAAACCTAATTATGAGTATCTTGGGGGTGTATGGTTCTTTTGTTTAGTTTAACATGCTGCTAAAGATAATGGAATTGAGAATGTGTACAGGTCATATACTGGTTTGCGTTATCAGTTTTGATGTCAGGAGGGTGCAATAGCACAAGGATCCTAGATCTTGAGAGGTAGCAGTGTACTTTGTGCTCATTGTCTACTGTGCTTTGTAGTTTTGGAAGATGATGGATTTTCAGAGAAGTCCCTGAACTTAATTGAGTTGAGGTTAATCTCTATGCCTTTGGATCCTGGCAAGTACTGGCATAAGTTTGGTGAAGTAGCTTAGTTATTTGGAGGGCAGAAAATAATTATGTTCAAGACATTCTTCCTTGGTTTCCTTCTTCCCTGCTTGCCAAGCTCATGTTGTGAAGTAGTGTCCTGCCCATTGTGAGTGAGCCTTATTGTGTTACTTGGGTATTATCTATCCTGACAATCAGAAATGTGCATTTCACTTAAGCCTGTACTAGACCTTCTTCCTTGTAGAAGAGGTACTGTCATCCCATGCTAGAATGAAGTGTCTGTTTTTCTGAGGGGAACATAAATATTAATGCTCAGAGCTTGGCTGTTTATTTTCTGAGGTGTTTTTTTGGTAGGATTTGAACAAAATTTAAAAATGGGTTATTTCAGAATTCTAGTACCCTATTTCCAGGATTTAATGGATAGGAAAAAATGATGCTAATAAATTTCCACTAAAATAAGACATGGAGAATTTGCTTCAAATGGTAATAGCATACTCCCTGTGTGAACCTGTGTACTCTGAATTTGAAATTGGCTTGAACTAAACTGAAGGCACTCACTAGTTCCACCTGTGAATGTTCTGCAGAGAGAAACAGATGCTGCTTTAACTTGATACTTTGCCTTATTTTGTGATAGTTTCTTCATAGAAACAAGCTCATAGTACGCACATGCTCAGTTTTCCTCACATAAAAAATTTTTCTCCAGCTAGTGGGAGTGTCCTGCCCAATGAACTTGGTGAATTTTGCCTTCAGCTAACATCAGTACTTGGTTTTTAGAAAAACGACTTCTGTTTGTTCTAATCTGAAATAGCGCAGTGAAAATAAATTGTGCTTACTTAGGATTTGGCAGCATTCACTATGATACTGTGCAGAAAGTTATCTCTATCATATATATTTTGGAAGCTATGTCACCGAGTTATATCAGAATGAATGTGTTTAAGATGGTGTGGGGGGTTGTTCCCCACGGGCAGGTAAGACCCACATAGTCTGTCTCTCTCACTCTCCCCCAGTGGGATGGGGGAAAGGATCAGAAGAGCAAAAACAAGGAAAAAACCCTAAACTTTTGGGTTGAGATAAAGATGGTTTAATAAGTGAAAGAAAAAAACCAAACAAAAATCAAGTGGTGCAAAAGCACCACCAGCAGACTGATGCCCAGCCAGATTCCGAGCAATAAATACTTTGGGAAAAAACTGCCCCCCCCTGCCCCCAGTTTTATTGCTGAGCATGGCATTATATAGTATGGAATCTCTTTGGTATTTCAGGTCAGCTGTCCCAGCTGTGTCCTTTTCCACCCTTCTTCTGTACCCCCTCGCTGGGGTGGCAGAGGCCTTGATGCTGTGAAAGCACTGTTCAGCAGAGACACTGCTCTGTTATCAATACTGGTTTTGGTCACCAGTGTAAAACACAGCAATATAGGAGCTGCTGTGAAGAAAATTAACTCTGTCACAGCCAAACGCAGTACAATCTCTGCCCCTTATTCCATACCATTTGTATCATGCTCAGGTGAAATGTCGGGGAGTTGTTTTTAATATGTCCTGTAATCTGTATTTTTGGAGTGTGGTGGATATCTGGGAATCCCAGATAGGAAAACAAGGAGCATCATGCGATGATCTTCTCTATATTTAGGTTAGTATCATGAGACCTGGGCATGCCAAGCATCATACATCTTTGAGAGATTTCATGGAGGACGTTGCACTTTTCCTTGCTACTGTTACATCAAAGAAAACTCTTTGGCCTGCATCTGCTGTGTAACTCAGGGTCTCATGAAGCAAACAGGATTGAGATCAGAGAACAGCAAAAGAGAGGAATGTTTTGAGCCTTAACCTAAATTTGTATGAATACTGGAAACATATTCTGTAACTACTCAATATTTAATGTACATATTCAATTAGCATTTGCAGCCTTATCTGAAAAAAAATCACAGGACTGCTTTTTAATCCTTTCCACTATAGACAAAGTAGTGCACTTAGTGCTAGACTGTAGTGATTTGGAATGTAGGCAGTGAGTTGCTTACAGCCTTCTGCTGAGCAAGAAAAGACCTGTTGCTGCTGCCCGGAGTTCTAGCTCAGGACTTGGCAGAGAAGACTGGTTGTATCCTCCATAGAAAGGTTTGCCAGCATCTGTTTTTTAACAGTTTTACACCACTACCTATTTCTGGAGGGCTTATGTTTTGCTCTTAGTCTTTGTTCAACAGACCTGTTTCTACCTTAATGTATGCTCAGATGAAACCTTTTTTTTTTTTCTTAGTGTAAAATCCAGTTAGTGTGTTTTAATGTCATCCTTTATTTTAGCTGTGATTTCAGTGTACTGATGATAAGGAATTTTTGTAAAAAACCTTTGAAGTAGAATGTAAAAGCTCTCTGTTAAAGAGGGCCTTCTTCAGGGCCTCGCTTGTGTTTCTGTGAGCTTCTGTGATAAGTCAGATGGACTTTTTACATTAGTTTTGGCAGTATAAAGGCAGCAGTGAGAAAGAGCAATGTGTGGAGACCACTCTTATATGAAGCATAGTTACTCCATCTCACTTCCTTCATCACTGACTTTCTTCAGGTTAGAGGAATTAAGTGTCTGTATGGGAAATACACAGCAAATGACAAATCTGACTCGCTAGCCCAGGTTTTGGGTGAAATGAAACAGTTTGAGTTGTGGGGACTGGTAAGAGGGGGGAAAAAAAGCCTGCAAGAACGCTTGCCTGTCTGCTCATGGTGGGTTTGTTTGCAGTAACCTCACCTGAGTTGGTAACAGCTGGCCTGTTAATTTTCAGGCAGAATAGGTGCAGGTTTGTTGCTTTTGATATGTTAAATTCCCTGGAGAACTGTGACTGGTTTGTTTTTAAAGCGATTATTATTGTCACTGTGTTTTTTTTTCTTTTCGTGGTCTTAAATGCTTCTTACCCAGTCAAACTTAGAAGGAGAATTAGTGTGGGTTTTTCTCAGTGCAAACATGGTAAAAGAAGTCTTTGGAGTTTTTTTCTTCTTCCTTTTAAAGGGCTGACAGATAAGATTTTGTTACGGCAATGATTGCATTTGTGTCAGCTGAAGTCATGGAAGGCTGTATTGTAGAAATATAGTCGGCTACACAGAGGTCACTTCTTTGGTGCTGAAAGGGAACAACCCCTCATTCTAGAAAGTGTCTTTTAAATGTGCACTTTGCAAATTAGAATGTATGAAAACTATGAATTGAGATGACAACGGAGTTGATCTGGTTTTTTTATGTTATATTGAGCTATCAACAGCTATTGGCAGTCTTTCAGTTAATTACAGAGGTTTTTTTGCTTCCTTACTGGTCCTGTGATTTTTTTTTTTTAATTGTTTGGGGTTTGTTTTTTTTTTTTTTAAGGAATTGTGTTAAGTTATACACATATATTTTTTTCATTAATTCAGATTGAAGAGAAAACGAGGACATGTAATTTGAGATGAGCAGAGGTTGGAATAAACCTAGAAAAACAAGGGCCATCTAGTTTAAAAGGTTCTGTTAAACCAAGATTATTCTTCTAGATTATTCTTTGTAATAAGTTATTCCAGTTTTAGGTAATATTACAGTAATTAAAGTTCTCCTAAGTATTTTATTTAAATGTAGATGTTAGTTTTTTGAGTATTGTAGCCCTTAGAAAGTGTTCAGTAAACATAATCTCATCTTCCTGCTGTGTTGAGGAAATTGCAGATGAAACCTGAGTCACTATGTGCTGTGGTATTAAATACTTTCTCTGCTCTATGTTTTTGTTGTCCTTAGACACTTTTAAAGCTCCTGGAGCTGATGGTCATATTCTCACACCATAACATTGCGTTCTCATGTTGCTTGTAAAGGTTGCTTCTTGTTTATCTCCACAGTACTTAGAATGTGTGACCCTTTTTCACAGCGTCATACTGAGTGCTACAATGTAATTTTACTGAAGTTTTGGAGACTTGAGGATTTGTGTCTTACTTTAGGTGCACTTACTTACTGGTAATAGCTGATTTACCCAGGTTTACAATTCTTTTGTATTTTCAGCTAAAAATACAAATGTAAAAGTAGCATGTCGTTAATTCATTGTAAATACAAGTGTTTGAAGAAAATTGATGACCAGGTGCTAAAGTGAATTCACCATTAATATTGTGTCTTAATGGAAGAAAAAAAGACTTTCCAATGCAGAAGTGTGTGAGTGAATTCAATTTCTTTGACAGCTCATAATTTTACTGTTCTTTGTTCTTACCAGTAGCAAGGTTTTAGGGATGTGGTGAAAGAAGGAGGTTCTTAATTCAAAATCTACTTGTGTTTAAGAGGAATTGGCATGAAATCTACCAGGATAGTGCAGGTGAGAACATCTCCCAAGTAGATATTTTTCCATTTGAAATTTAACTTTACAGCTGTGTACAAAAGATAATATTGCAGACGCTATTTTAAAATAACCTGGAAGAAGTCTGTACCTAGTCTGAAGAAGGTCTTGGCTATACAAAACAGAGACAGATCTCTTGTCCAGTTTTTGCCGACACCGTATGAACTCTTTACTGCATTCATTTGGATGTGCCAGCTAGCGCCAGGTGACCTGTTGTGAGGATCGGCAGTTGATATTTGAGTTGAGAGCTGCACTGAATTTGGAACTGGGTTGAAATGAACTTGTTGCTTAAGATTTGTTGTGGTTCTGTTGTTAAGATCTAGACAATATCAATACTGTTGGTACTGCCAGGAAAAAAAAAAAGCCAAAAAACTGGAGGCCCTGTGTTCCCTTCTGGCTGCAGGATAGTCATTGAAATGTAGCAGTAAACAGCCTTTTGATTGCAGAGTTGAGAGTTGGGACCCTTGTCCGTTTCTTCCTGTTTCATTTGAGGGAAACTATTTTCATCTCTGTAATTTAACAATAAAAGAGCAAAAGTGTCATGCGACAGATAGGACATCTGAATATGCTGCAGTTTTAAGCCAGTTGCTAAGAAAACCTTAGGATGTGTCTCAATTTAAAAAGTACCTTTTTTTGCTTTGCGTCGTGATGACTTGACAGTGATACTGAAAAAAACATGTTTAAGCTTTGAAAGAGTAGGTTTTAAAATGTAGATTTTTTTTTTTAAAATACATTTTTATTTGTGTAATAAGTCTTGGCTACTGCTCTTTGAACTCCTCAGTTTTCTGCCTGTGATGATCTTTTTATTTCGCTTAAAGTTAGATCCATTTTGTCTGTATATAGATCCCGGACTTGCTTTTGTCCAGAATGACATGTTGTACTTAGAAGGCAGAAGTTGAACCTCATCCTGTGGATGGCAGAATATTGGCCCCTTTAGAGGAAACTTGTGTCTTGATTTGGCTTAGGGTCTCCCCCACCATTGTTAGTGGTGGAGGCTTTTTTTTTTTTTTTTTTTATACAACCCTCAGGCAAAACCCACAGCTCTTTTTACTGTGAAATGCCCCCATGTTCCCCACTGCCACAGTGATAGCAAATCCTGTCATGAAGTGGCCACATGGAGGCTTTGTGAAGGTTTGCTGGTTTATTTTAGTACCATCTATTGATAATAAACCTCTTAAAGTATGTTCTTGCCTCTTGACTACTTTGAAATTGTTGGAGGGGAAAAAGCTTCCATTAAAGATGTTTTTTCCACTGCAGTTTTATATTCTTGTATTGTAGTTATCCTGTGTAATTGGTCGAAAAGTTTGTGACTCATTCGGCTTATGAAAACAAATACAACTTACATAATGAATAGCTTTGTAGTGCATATTCAGGATTTTTCTGCAGAAAAAAGCTTTGAGGCAACCCTGGTCAGAAATGCTAGTTGCATAGATCTAAAGAGTATCTTCTCTGTATGTGTGTATTGTTTTAAAAATGTCTATTAACTAGCAAGATCAGAAAAAAAAATATCAAGGCAATTTATGTGTATATGTAAGAATAAAATTCTGTATGTTCTTATAGGGAGAAAGATGATTGGCAAGAAAAAACGGAATGTGTTTTATTCCCTCTAATGCAAAGACTTTCTCTCAGACAGCAGTCCTCTGTGCAGCTTTTTCTACGTTTCTTCTAATAACAATGAAAACCAGAATGATGTTTTTCATAGACTGGGTTTGCTGCATTTTTTTTTTTTTTTTTTTTTTAATCTCAGGCAGAGTCAATGTAGTTCTAAGAGAAATTAATTTGGTTTTGTAAACCAGGATAACAGTGTTATGGTTGTGGAAGACTAGATCAAAGACTGTATTAGTGGTCTGTTTCTGTTGGATTAGTAGGAACCCAAGGGTTCTTGTAAAAGATATAGGAGTAACTTCTCTAAATTTAGGTCAATTTCTTCTTGTTTAGTGTATGTCTGGTATTCCTGTGGTGTTCAGGAATTGCATCCTCTTCTGTGTACTGTTATCTGGGCTGCTGTTCCTCCAGACACTTACTCCTTGGAATAGAAGAAGTGGTAAAAATAAAATATACTTGGCAGATGTTAGTAATTTGTTACCTTTCCATAAACATAAATTACCATCTCCCTCCTTGTTAATTGTCTTTACAATATACTTCTTGTTCCTCAGGATGACTGGATGGATATTTATTTTACTTTTTTATTCTTGTGGCATTGAACACACAGTTTGTAAGGGCTTTGCTAACAAATTCAGTGGATTGCAGAAGTCCTTTTCTTTCCCTGTGAACTTGCTGTCCCGGAAGAAATCACATTCCAGTTTTGAGATCACAACATACTCTCCTTGACAGTATGGCTCTGAAAAAGGCAGGGAAGTGGAAAAAAACTTGCTTTCATCTTGCCAGATAATAATGTAGCTGTGACATGAGGATCGCCTCTTAAATGTATGACACACCTGGCATTGAATGCCTGTGACAAATTCTGCCTGGGTGTAGGTTGGCTCCTTGAAACTCACCTGATGTTTAATAATTTAAATGCCACAGTCTAGCTCATCTGAAAAGAAAATAGGAAACAAATAGTTTAATTCAGACTTTTTTTTTTCTTTAAAATGCAAAATTAATAAGGTTTTTGGTCTCCTTGAGAAAGCATTTGCACTGGCTATTTTCATGCTGTAGAATGACAAATGTGGTTTAGAAAAGACTGCTGGAAGTCACTGTTTCCAGCCCTGTGCTCAGAGCAGGACTATCAGCAGCACAGACCAGGTCAGCCATGACTTTGGCTGATTTTCTTGAAAACCTTGACAGGTTCCTCAGCCTCTTTGGGTAACCTGTTCCAGTGCTGTAGGATATCCTTGTGAAGAATTTTTCCCTAATGTCCAGCCTGAACCTACCAAGCCACAGTTTTTGGTTGTTGGCCCTTATTTTGTCTGCTACTATGGAGAAAATCATGAGCAATAAATTTAACTATCTGCCATTTATGTATTTATGTTTCTGGGGAGGTGGGGTTGGTGGGTTGTCGGTTATGTTTTGGTTTTTTGGTGTTTTGTTTTTTGGTTTTGTTTTGGTTGTGGGGTTTGTTTTTGTTTTTGTTTTTTTTTTTTCCCCTGGCCAAAACTGTGTGCTGGCTTAGCATTACCTTTGGTAGCTTTTAGCAAGTCTAGATATTATAAAACAGCATTTATATATATGTGTGTATTTTTGACGTATCTTGCTTTCACAACAGTGCATGACTCCCTGTGTTTGGGCTGCTCTTCTGAAATACACAGGATAATTTTATTCTTGATGTTGGTCAGTGAATCAGAAGACTGAACACGCTGTACGTGTTTATTAAATTGTATGAACTATGATAAACTCTTAGTGGCACATCCTTTTCCATCAGGGATTAGTCTACCACTGTCAAAGGCTAAATATATCTTGGATTTTCAAAAATAGATCAATCTTTCTAGGCTGATTTAAACAATGGCATTTTTTTGTATGAAGCAGAGGAAGTTTTCAGTTTTGCCATTTACATGTTTTACCATAGAAGCATCTAGAGTTTCTGGCAGGATTATAGTTTATTGTTCTATTTTATACACAAATTCTAAAGAACAGACACTTAATTTTTAACTGGGCAAGAGACATTTTCAGAGTAAGTTTTTCCTTTGAGAAGTGATGTGGTTAGAAATACTCCTTTCTCACTGTGTCAGCTGTCTGTATGCACTTACACTTTGCTGTTGACAGTGATGGCAAGGTTTTAATTCTAATTGGCTCAGCTTGAAAAGTGAATTAAATGTATGTTCCGAGAGCATAGAAAGGGAGTTGGATTCACTGGGATACCGATAATCATCAGTTGTGGTTCTCCTCATGTGTTAGAGAAATCTTAGTAGCCGAAAGAACTCTAGTTGAAAAAATTTGAGAGACTATTAAGAATTCAAAGGAGATGGGTTTTCCTTTTTTTTTTTTTTTTTTTTTTTTTTTGGCTTTTGGCAGTAGTAAAATAAGACCTGGCAAGTTCATGGTGCAGATATTTAGTAAAGGGACCATGCAGATAAAAGATTGTATAGTATATTATAATCTTTTTATTTAACTTTGTGTTTTAATGGCATTCTTAAAAGTGATAATTTTAAAATGAGCCTTTATTTATTACTGTGCCAAATGTGTGTGTAATGCACACTAGTGGTTTGTGTAGATTATCTAAGTTTCATGATGTAGAATTAACTTGAGTAGGTACTAAACTGTGAATTAGGATGTTTAAACTTTATATAACTTTCTACTTTATACAAACAGGACTTTCATATACATTAAAGTGTAGCTATTTTCCATCTGGGAGGAGAAGTTAAAAGAAAAAAAAAAAAGTCTTCAGAGTATAAAGATCCACCCCCAAAACATGGTTATTTTCATCCTTATGTGAATCTCTTGTTATAGATCCACGAAGGGTCATTCTGGATTGGAACTGAACGGAAGGCCAGGCTATTTGCAGGTTTGATGGACATGAGGTGTTGGAAATCATGGGTTTTCTCCAAGTTTGTAAGCTACACTGGAAAAGTTTGTTCTGTTGGGTGATACTGCTTGTGGAAGAACAATTCTTTTGTGGAAGAACAACTGTTTTGCCCTATCTAGACTGGCAGAAAAAATACTCATGATGAAAAAAAATCCCTTGTGAAGAAAACAATAGCACTCTTTGTGGAGGTTGCTTAGATATCTGTTGTCTAATGTAGCTTCTAAAAAAACCTGAGTGAAGTGATTCATGGCTCCTGTAGAACTGGAAATGTGCTGTCCCTGTGACACTTGGTCTGAACTTGATCTTATGTTCCTTTCTCTCTCCTTTCAACTCCCATCAGTGTCACCAGCTTCAGCGTTCCTGGTCAGGTCTCATTACTGCCCCATCTTCTCTCTCCTGATGGGGTTGAGGGAGAAGAGAGGGAAAACAGATCTGACCTGAAGTAGTCCACAGGATAGGTGTGCTTTCCACATTCAGCCCTTTCCATGAAACCTCTCTCGCCTCCGCCAGCCGTTCATATGATCTTACTCCTTGATGCTGAGGTGACTGTGGTCGAGGACTTCAGTACAGGATGCTCAGCTAGATTACTTTACTTGCACAACTGCTCCAGTTTGTTACTTTCTATTCTTTCAGTGTCAGTTCCTTAAATAAAAGGAAAGTGGTGAAAGGTTGGTTCTGGCCCGACTTCCTGTTTTATGGTCTTTGTTATAACTTCTGGTGTTATTAATGGCTCGGTTCTTGTAAAACTTGGGTCTTGAGAATCATCTTTTGGCTTCAAAAGGATATACGTGATATACATAAGAGAAGAAACAGGCCTGATTTATACTGGTGAGATTTCTGCTTTTAGAATATCTTTGAGATGGTGCAGTAATACTTTTGTCCTTCTCTTCTTGCTGACTTTTTTTCTTTCTTGTTTTCCTTTGTAAAATGAGGTCTGGGAGAATTGCATTTTTTTTCTACATGTTAAGACTAATATCAGTAAGTGATATAATCAAACTCTTGCAGGATATAAAGATGCAGTATATATAGAGAGATAATGAGTGAACAGCAAAAATTGCAGGTTTTGTGTTTACCCATGAGTTTAGTTTAATTTTTTAATGGAAATCAAAATGTATTTAATCCTTAATAGAAATTGGGGTGGAATATTTTGGAAGGAGATGGGGAATGTGAAAAATTCAGAAGCTCTAAAATAAGTACTTCTGAAGTTTTGGAATGAAATGGGAATTTGAGAGTAGGTAGGAATATTATGAATATATATGAATATTTATTTTAGTTAGTTCTGACAGGTAGCATAGTCTAGTAGAATTAATAAAACATGACTTACTGCCAAGAGTTCATATTTATATGGGACTGGGAGTACTACACTCCCATGGGAGTAGTATACTCTTAATTTACAGTAAAAGTTTAAGATCATTAATTAGGCTATTGCTTACATGAGTGGGTATTATTCTAGCTGTTGAGAGGTGGGTATGGGACTTGATGGAGAGCATGACACTTGTAGTGGACTTCTGTGTTTCAGAAGTCATATCAGACTTAGAGAAGCATGGATTCCCCCTATCCCCTGCAAACATACTGATTTGTGAGGCTGGTTAAATAATTTAGTTTATCTTTTATATGTCCTTATATAGACAGTTTCATTAATATGCATTATATGAGAGTTTGTATGTGTGTATATACGTACAAAACAGTTACCATGCTTGTTTTTCTAACATCATTAATCTTTTTGGCCTGTAGTAAGTGAGAATATAAATTAAAATCTAAAAAGTAAAGTCCAGTACAGAAAGACAGGATAAAAAAATATTTGGGGTTTCTGTTAAGAAGCTGTTCTTGCATTCAGTGTTGATGTTATTGATACAGTTCTGTTTCTACTGCTCCATCATTTCAATATTTGTAATTGTGCCTAATCTGCCTACAAATGCTAGCCTAAGATGCGAAAGGCAATTTAGCAGTGCTTGATTATAAAAATATTTTATGGAATATGAAGCACCGTAGTTTTGACTTATCAAAAATCATTTGTGTCAATGTCTCTTCTAAAGCTTAAGTGCATTAATAGCCTTCTACCACTTGAGTGGTGATGTGAAGATATATGTAGCTTCTAAAACTGCTACCCTTTGCAGAGTTTCAGATTTCATCCTGGTAGCTTGGATGTGGGCTGAATGCCATTACAATTTGCTATGTTAGGGATTTACTGGTACTATTAGGTAACACTGGAGAACACATTAGATACTGCATTGTGCAAAATGGCTCTTTTGTGTTTCTCTGGGGTGAAAGATGACTTCAATTATTAACATCATTAGACAAATTTTTTTATTTAAATACTTGCTGTAAGTAGACAATTCAGACTCTCTAAGCTAGTGGTTATGGAGCTGACTTTATTTCAGAGCTAGAGAGCAGGTCCTGGTAAGCTGTTTTCTCCGGCACCAGCTTTTATGGTATACTTTGTTCCCTGCTTGTTTTGATCAAAAAGTAAGATCTGAAGTTGAGTCTAGCTTTTTAAGAGTCCTATTTTTAATTTCTGGAACATGCTGTGCTAGTAATACCACAACTGAGGTGTTTCTTAATAGGTTGGAGAGCAGAGAAGAAACAGTTTTTTATTGTTTTGCGTGGGTCAAAGCGCTGCTAATGTGCTTGGATACCATAGTGATGAGTACTATAAATATCCAAATATATGCGCCAACAACTGGAAATAAATTTATAAACTAAATTCTTTCCATTATCAAAGGCAGCAATAGAAACATTCTCTGCTCTCCCACCTCTGGCTCTGTACTTGTGACTGCACATTGGAAAACAAAATGGACATACAAACTCTCTGTCTCCTAGTTTTCATGGGGTGCGGAGAGAAGTGATCACGAAACTCTGAAGAAAAATGTAATTCTGATTGTTTGTATTCAAGCTTGTTAGCTGTTTGTAAACAGAGAACCCCTCTTCTGTTTTAATATTGTCTAGGAGTTAGTGCTCAGAAGACTGGGTAGCATTACAGGTAGCAGCACTTAAAATAACTCTGCAATTCTTATGTCCTATCATATGCTTTGTTTAAACATGAAGGCTGTGGTCAGTGCTGCTGGCGATTCAGTGGGTACTCAGGGAGGCGTGTTGGCATTGAACCAGCATCCCACTTAGGTGCTGGGTAAACCATGCTGTTGGGGATGAAGATGCCAAACTGATTTTTAGAATTACGGTGATCAAACCCCAAAACTTTACCAAGGGAGGATTTTGTGTGTGTGTGTGTGTGTTGTCGTCTCTTTGTTTTGAATGCTTTAGCATGTTTTATCATGAATGACTACAGAAATTATCTCAAATATGCAAGTTGGAGTTTGGTTACAGTTCTGTTCTTTACAATGGATCAAGTCTTTTAATCTGAGACTGTTTATATCATTTGTAGCAAGTGTTGTGTTTCATACCACGGAGAGTGGATTTGATGGACCAAATGGTGCCTGACATATATATAAATTGGCAAAGGAACTTTTGGTCTTTCAGGATGAGAAACGTTCTTTTAAAGCATTTATCATAATTAATGACTTATATTTTCTTGCTCTTATGATTTAGTTGGATTTGTCACTTTCATTTAAGTAGAGTCCTAATTAATAAAATTTTCTGCATCATGGAAACATCAGGGCACTAAACTATCTTCTCTCTGGCATAGGCCATGGGGGGAGAAACAATAACTTTTTTAGAAATGAATTGCCAGTGAAAGAATGCAGAAGTAATAAACTGCTGTTAATGTTTTTTGTTTTGTTTTGGTTTTTTTTTTAGAAATTATTTGCAAAGCTAAATATTTTCATTAGGAAAAGCTGGGGTAAAAGACACTATTGAGTGTTATACATTTCTCTCCTAATTTGGTATCTGTTTGTTTAAGCGTGGGTGATAGTTAAAATCAGATCTCTTGGCCAGCCTTTTCAAAGGACACAAATGGCCTTCAGTTTTCAGAATATTTCTAAAAAAAGTGACATACAGGTTCAGATAGACAGTATATAACTACCATTACTTAACAGACAGACTACTAGCAGGTGATGAAACACTGGTTAGCTTTAAGATCTGCATATATATTCTAGGAAGACTTAAGAGTTTAATATTATTCAGATGGTTACATGCATGAGTTGTTTTTTGGTTGTTGGTTTTTTTTTTTTTTTTTTTTTCCCCTCCAGCCTTTAAAATTATCTTTTGTGGCTTCTTTGATGGTGGATGTATAAGGAAGTATAGTTCCCTTCTGGAGGGGAGGCTTTTTTTTTTTTTACAATACAGAAATCCTCCTTTAAGAGTGTGAGATTTAGTTCTGAATATAGCCTCTGAATTAACACTGCTAATTTTACTAGTGTATTATTCACATTTGCTCCAGCTTTCAACTGTCCTGCAAAAAAAAAAAGCAAAATTAAGTCTTCGGAGTGTGTGTGGGGAAGGTGGAGGTCTTGAAGGGAGGGTTGTTTATGGGCGTTACAGAAATGTGAATCCCTCTCCTTTGTTTCATGCTGTAAAGAAATTATGTATTAGAAATGGAACAACATTCAGTTATTATCAGTCTTAGTATCATGGCTTCACAGGTGTGTCCGAAAAAAGAAAATATTAGAAACGAGAGTCAAAATGGTGAAAGCCAGGTGGTGCAGGAGAACTGAGGTTTTTCCACATCTGTTTATTGTAATCAGTTTTGTAGGATGGAATTCGGTAACTTTTCCGTATCTTCTTGCTGCTGTTGCTTTCAGAAATGTTTCTGTTAGTAATAGGAGTGTCAGATTCCTTTGGCAAGTACCAAGTTTTTGGCTGCTATAGGGAAATGCTGAGAATTCCAGGTGGGTCTTCCGCCGCCTCCCCACTAGTTTATTCCTTCTTTTTGTTCTGCTTGAATCTGTGAAGTCATACATTATATCAGGGTAGCCAGTATTGCTTGATGTAGAGAGCAGTGGGTAGAAGCAGGTAAGGCTTACGAAGTGACATTAGGCTAGTTGTTGTAACACTTTTGCCTTCTGTTCTTCATTTGGGAAATAATTTTTGAAGTATAAAAAGTGACTTCTGTAGGATATAGAGCTATGCTCAATTCCAATTTAAGGTTAATCCTCCATGACCTAAACTGGGTTCCAGATGGTGACCTACATGTGGAGAAAGACCTTTAATGGAAGGAAGAAACTTTAATGGAAGGAGACAGTTGTGTATAGTAAATGAAGGGTAGAGTAACAAAGCTAAGAATTTGAAAGTTAGAAAGTAGAGAGCTAGATATACTTCAGCAATATTGTATTTTGCTCTTTTGTGTATTTATTTTAAGCTTTTTTTTTTAAAATAGGTGCTTTTTTGTTGTTGTTTTCTTTTTTAGTATCTTGCTTTCTCCCAAGTCTTGGTAAGTAATTATGTAGACCAGGACTGCTAGGTCCTCAGCAGACCTATTCTGGTTGAATCTAAGCTACTGTTAACATATTATTCTGTTACCATTTGCGGATCAGCATCTGAAGGGGAGAGACTTCTCCAGAGAGCTAAATTATTCTTGAGCAGCAGTTGAATTTCTGGGATTCCTGGGGATGATTTCTGGCCCTTGGAAGGGATTACCGCTTGATGCAGGCATTGCCAAAGCGTATTAAGTCAACCGCTTGTGGTGCGTTAACCACTCGACGTGGTACGTAGCAGCGGCAGTGCTGCAGCAAGCTGGCTGTGTTTGGCGACCTGGCCTGACCTGTGTCTGCAGCAGGAGGAAGGAGACGGACAGGGACAGTCCCGCTATGAAGCGGCGTGAAAGCCATCAAGCAGGTCCTCTTGCCTCGCTGGACCCGTGGCAGCCTCGCTGCTGTGGCTGCTTACAGCACCTGCTTCTGCCTGGGAAAGGATTTCTTTTTGCATCTGGGTGCAAGCTCATACACATGCTCTTATTGCAGGGGAGCCCGTGGGATACGTGGAAGGGTCACCCATTGAAGGGTTATCAAGTGTTGGCACAGGCTGCCAGGGAAGTGGTGGAGTCACCATCCCTGGAGGTATTTAAGACATGTAGATGTGGTGCTTAGGGACATGGTGTGGTGGTGGGCTTGGCAGTGTCAGGTTAATGGATGGACTCTATGATCTTAAGGGTCTTTTCTAACCTAAATGATTCTATTCTATGATTATGTGTTTGGGCTAGGGCTCCCAAAGTGAGAATGCAGAGGTAAACTGGGAAGATGACTGCTGTGTGTAAGGCTCAACTAGGGGAAATCAGTAGAGGAAATAGGGTTGGAGTATGAGGTTAGGAGAGAAAATGAAGATGAAGGTACGTCTCCTCTTTCATACTTGTGTAGCCTGGCATGAAGCTGAAAGCTGCTGCTCCTGTTAGAAAGAGCTATTCTTGGTGGGCTGTGAACCAAGATAAGAGATCCACTGCTTAGTGGTGAGCCGAATGGGTACCAGATGAGTCTAAAGAAGATAATTCTAAGCTAAAGACCATTTTAGTAGGAGCAGGGATTAAACTTTCAGTAATGGATAATGATCTCAAAAATGTAGCCAGGAACTCCAGTCTCCTTGGAAGCTGAAAGTGGGATTTAACCTTCTAAAGTTACTTGACATTAAATTGTAGGCTCTGTTTCTGCCTGTATTTATGAATAAAATGTAAGGGATTGATATACACATTAGTCAACAACACAGTTTTAGCTGCATGGAATGATAGTGCTCAGTGGGAACCCTCAGGTTTTGCTTTGGTCCCTGGGGTTAGAGGAAGTCTCTTAACTCTCCTCGCCTGAGTCTCTCCTCAGATACATCTCCTTTTCCCTTCATGTCTTAGGTGAGGTGGTTTTGCTGCTGAAGGGCATCAGCCTAGCTAATCTGGGAATGCTGTTGTTGGAGATAGCACCTGGAGTAAGTTAGAGAGTTAGGATAATACAAATAAGTTTCCTTTGGAGCCTGGAAAGTACAACTTCTGGCTGTCTTGGTATAGGAAAGTGGAGGGGTAAGTATGTTTCTGCTACTGGATGTTCTCTTACAGAGAATGAAAATACCTAGGATTTTCACTCTCTGGAGGGTAGGCGTGGATTTCTGTTCTGGTGGGCCAAGTTACTCCTTTGGGATTTTTTTCTTGGTTTTTTTGTTTTTGTTTTGTTGGAGTCACCTGTAGCTGGGGATGAAGTAATGCAGCAAGAGGCAGTATCTGGTGGCTGTTGAAGTAGCTGGTATTTGTGGCATGGGTATCTTGCAGATTAAGAAAGGAAGGAAGACAGATATATTGGCATCCATGGTATATTTTTTTTTTCCTTTAGCCATTACTTTTAATGAAGGTCCTAGGGGGATATTTGATTTCTGCATGTCTTCACTGTTAAGTGCTTGTTGTTGGAAAATGGAATTGGAAGCTGTAGATGGCCTTCATAAAAAGGCAAATGCAAGTTAAGATCTAGACTTTTTTTTAAAAAAAGAAACAACCAACCACAAAGGGAAAAAAAATCCCTGTGGCGGTGTAAGTTTTCACTCATACTTTTATTTCAGCAAAATGAAGTTGCCTGATTACGTGACTGCTGTTCCGGAATATTGCTTTATCCTCTTATCTGGGGGGAAAAAAATAGAACCTGTTAATCTAAAAATTGTTCTACAGTTATATAACTGTTTCTTAAAAATAGCTCCAGAATGGTGGAAAAGAAAGATAGATTCTACAGGGTATAAAATTTCTGTTTTGTTCAGTTTCTGCTTTTTTTTACATAGAGCATCCGCATATTATACATAGTATTTTTGACTATTTTGTGGTGGCCAGTTGCATGTTACTTACATGTACTCATACAGCAGCTTATGAACATCCTGTAGCACAGTTCTCTATCAGATACTGTACATGTGCGGCAGTAATAATAGCACTAAAGCTGAATGCTGAGGAGCTGGTAGACAGAGAGGTACACAAAGAGAAAGCATTGAGGATAGGGTATCTCTTTGTGCATGTGGCAGTTACTGCTGTGAAAGTTTAACTTTGAAATTGATTGTTCAGAACATCCTTTATTATGTTGTGTTTCTAAAAATCACAATTATATTTGACTGTGGGTGTGTGATATCCTTGGGATAAGGAGGCAAAATGCATAAATCAAAAGGTTTATTGTATTCTGGTAAAATGAGTTCATTTTTTTTAAGATGTACTTCTATCTTAACATGCTCACTTTTCTCATCTAAAGAGATTTTATGTAAGTTAGGTTAGCCTTTGTCTTTGTAGATTAATTAAGCAGATGGCCACTGTAAGCTTGGACCAATAGCAGTATAACTAACCTGTTTCTAGTGACCGATAGGAGTAGAAATTTGCTCTTGGCCTTACCTGCTGTTTACTTTAGACTCTGATCAGATACAGTCTGTGAAATCTTTTCTGCTTCAGTTAAATACCCCATAGTATTGTATTTACCACCTCTGCTTTTAATGAGTCTGTACTTTCACATTTCTCTAACACTGGCATCTGGAATGTTGAGTACAGTAAGGAAAAAGTAGTTGACTGCTGTCATTATTTTTCTCTGCTGAATAATCTTTTCCTGTAAAACATATTTCACCTGCTGCTTTTTGAATTGTGTGCTACTTCATTAAAGCTCTCCTTGTTGCATAGGACTGATACCTGACTTTATTGTGGGAGTGGCAGCATCCCACGGTCTGTACAGTGCTACCCTTCTTTTCGGTGCCCTGTTAAATCATCTTCTGAATGTGGGCTTCATGTGAGCCAGCTAATTTGATCCAGATCTGGCTCAAGAGTAGGAAGTTGTTAAATTTGTTTGAAGATGTTTCTCTTCTGGAGTTGTAGATTCCCCATATGAGTATTATTAGCCTAGATATTGCTGGGCAAATTGTCACTTCACAGAAGTATTAGTAGGCAGTACTATTTTACATGAAATCTCAAAATATTGGTTATGTTAAGATCCCTTA
Source organism: Buteo buteo (assembly GCF_964188355.1). Lineage (NCBI taxonomy): Eukaryota > Metazoa > Chordata > Aves > Accipitriformes > Accipitridae > Buteo > Buteo buteo. Next base: position 26,617,223 of record NC_134185.1, on the reverse strand, counting down.
ACCATGATGGCAGTACTTGGTGTGTATGTGATATGTTGGGGACTTAGGGGTTTGCTTCTCTTTTTTCTCTCTGCCTGTATATGCCTGGTGCCTGTTAAAACCTCAGTTTTATCACAGCAAATCCCAGGAGCAAAACCACTTAAGTGTTTTGCCTTTTTTGTTTGCTTGTGGAGTTTGGATTTTTTCCCTTGTCAAAAATTGTTGCGCTGGCTTGGTACAATCTCCCTGAAGTCAACTGTTGCAAAGCACAAACTGTTGTTAGAAGTTTTTGTTAAGCTTTATTTGTTGAAATATATTCTAAAGTTTTTATTATTTGAGACTTGTGATCATTGATATTGCCAAACAGCTAGTTTACAGGAACATTTTTTTTAAGCAGGATTTGGATCATTTTACCTGATATCTTCTTGCACAAAAAAAATCAGCTATATATTTCAGGGAAATGTGTATTAATTTTTAATGAGGGATGGTTTGGATGACAGGTGGTTCTACCAAATGTCTTTTAACTTCGGTTGATATTGGGAACTTTAACTTCAAACCTGACTGCAATGGAACATAGGAGAAAACACTTTCTACTGAGCTAGTCTCTTTCCTGGTTTTTAAACTGATAATGTATGATCTTCAAAAAATCAAATGTATGATCTCCATTGTGTGCTTCATTTTTGCACTGATTCTGGTTTGATGACCCACGTGCAATTCTGTGGGAAGATATTCAGATTGTCTCTTGTCAACTAACTTAAGTGATGGAATTAGGAATTTTGGCTCTTGAAATGGCCACTGGAATGCAGAGATTGATTTGTGGTGCTAAGGGGACATCATACGAAGATGCTGTCTTTCCACTTGGTCCACTGTATCATTTAATTGTGTGTCCTTGTTGCTGGAAGTTTGCCAAAAAGGTTGTGGAAATGAGTGACATGTTGCAAATGGAAAAAAGGAAAGTCATTAACTGTAGCGGAGGAGGATAATGAAGATGATACCAAATGGCCAGTTCATAGTAAGTTAGATGGGATATGTTAGGCAAGTTTCTGTTAAAGAATTTCATACGTACGTAGTATTCCTTTTGTTCATAAGGGTGTCTGAGAAGCTGTTTAACATTTGCTAGATTAACTAGATTAACTCAGTGTTACCTCTGAGTTTACTTCCTTGGATAAGTGGGTATGCTACCCTGGTACTTCTGCATACAGCTTTTACTCTTTCCAGCACTGCTTTCTGCTCTGTTTACTAAAAATGCTTTAAACTCTTCTTGTAGTATTGTTTGATTTTTGTAGGTTGTTGGAGGCCTGTGAGGCTGACCTACCATTTGTTCCTTCTTCCATCTCTCTACAATAACATTGCTTAGGGGTAGTAGCTTTACCAATATTTCATCACACATCTTATTCCGTGATGATGCTGTTTGGAGGGAAGTAAGAAAAGCAACAAAATTGCTTCGGTTTCTGAAAATTCTGTCTCAGCTGCAACCTCTTAAGTTTGCATTTGCATTATTCAGGGTTGTACTGTTTGTACTCTTTGTGAATTATGTAGATTTTAAAGGACTTCAGCTTTTAAAACAATTAAGTTTTTAGGTACAACTTGCATTCTTTTGGTATGCAGCACAGTAGATTACAGAAGATTCTACAGGAATTAGTTTGAAATAAAGTAGAACTGACTTGGAGTTTGCTATCCACTTCTTATGTAAAACAGTTCTGATCGACACTGCCAGTATGGTAACTGGTGATGGTGGAAGCCAGTGAACTTGCTTCTTTTTTCCAAGTAACATTAATTAAACTTGCTTCTGAACACTACATGACTGGTTTTAATTTGAAGGCATAGATGTGACACAGGCAACTCAGTTTACTGGCAGCAAGTATTTTAGTATTTAGTATTGTCTTATTTTAAATTAGTATTAATTAATTATAGTATTAAATTGTATTTTCCCTCTAGTAAGTTTTTTGTTAATTATTTTTTTGGTTTTTTTTAGTCCCTTGCTGTTTAAACACAGCATTTCTAACCATTATTTGTTTATAAATTGTATGAGGATTTTGGGCCCACTTTCTCATACAGAACTTTTTCAGTGTCTGAACAGTTCTCTCCTATGTCTGCAGCGCTTCCTTTTCTGGTACAGCTTTCTGTGATGCATGCTTGTATTTATTTATTCTTTGGAAGAGATTTATTTGCAGAGATTTCCTCCATTCATTCACCTCATATTTTGACATAATAAACTTGAAGTAATATGAACAGGGCTTTTAAAAATGGCGAGCGAAGATTTCTAGACAGTGTAAAAAAAAAAAAAAACCCAACAAAAAAACCCCAAAACACCCCCAAAAAACCCCCAACCCCCAAAAAACCCCCCTCCAGCCAAAATGAACCAACCAAACCCAAACTGTTCTGTGACTGCTACTGCACCCTGGAAAGGCGTGCTTTTGCTTCTGGAGGTTGATGAGTCAGTCTCTTCAGGGTTTTTTGCTAGGGTTGGCCTCCTGCCGGTCCATTTTGAAATTTCTCAGTTGGCTCATCTGATTATCTATGCTGCATTAAGTCTAGTCCGATCTGTAAGTAGGTAGATAGGGGGGAACTCACGTGTAGTGTAAATACTGCTGTCATGGCACATCATCCGTGGTCTTTGTTTTTTGACCAGCTCCCAGGAGAGTTGGACACTGCTGTTGTTGAAAGCAGCTTTTTTGGACAAGGTTTCTGGGGGGCAGCCACATGCTTGCATGGTAGAGTGAAGACTCGTGGCCCCTTCAGTAAGTTGTATGTTGGACGCTGGAATTGTTTGTGGCTTGTTGCTGGGGTCCATGCAATTAACAGTTACAGAACAGTTCAGAGAAGCATTCAGAAGAACCGACATCCTATAACAAATGTAAGAACTTCTGTACACTAAACTGCAGCCAGATTCAAGACCTGCAATTTGTATAATAGAGGCTTGACTTCCCCCATTTATCTTCTGCTCAGTTATTAAGAATAATTCAATTTATTTTCCTGGATTGGGGTAATCTGTGTCAGTGTTTTGGGGGGGTGGGAGGGGAGGGCAGGAAGAGAAGGTCAGCTGTTTTTAATACTGGTGTTTTTCTCCATGGTCAGGACTTTGTAATTATACCCTGGATAAAATATCAAATTTCAAAGTCTTTCACACAACGAAGGTTCTCTGTTTTCAGTGGCATTAGATACACATGCATCCCATAAACATAGGCATCATGTGCATTTTGGTTTTGATTAGTATTGGGTAACTGTATTAGCTGATTGCTCTGCTGTTGTTCGATGATATCTTACTGGGAGCAGTGAAGAAATTGTCACATATACATGAATATCTTGTAGATGAGGGTTCTTATAGTTGTTCTTATAAGTTGTTCAGGGTTACAGTGAACCCTCTCTGTCTCTTATATGTTATGACTGACCATTGGGCAACAGATAAGGATTTTAAGTAGCTAAATGATGGTGGTATGTATCTGGGCTGAGAAATGGCTTCAGAGTTTTTCTTCCAGTTACGATAAACATAGTTGGCACTGGTGATTTAAAAAGCATAGCACAGGAAAATGTAAATGAGTAGCAGGAGTTCATTAACTTTATATTGGAGGGTTTCTTTCTTCTTCCCTTTCTTCAGAAGAAAGTGTCTGCTATGCTTTCTCCCTGTGATTAGGTTTTTATTAAGACCAAAATTGGTGCTGGTACATTATTTTCTATGCCGGATATGCAGTAATGAAATAGTTCAGAAGTGTAACACAAGGTTGTAAGAAAGCCACATGAAATGCTCTTCACTTTTATTCCATCTGCTGTTATTACGTGGTAGAAATCTTGTAGCACGTTTTTAAAATAGAATTTTTTCAGTTTTCTAATTTATGTGGCTTGGGAAGTATTGGACCAGGTATTAAAAAGTCATGCCTATTAGAAAAGTGCTCTAGGGAGCTTTGTGGTGGCCCCCCAAAAATTTGTTAAGTTAATTGAAAAGCAAAATTTGACATACAAGCTTGATGCTGTTCAAAGGAAAGCCAGTAGCAATTAGCTATTTATACATTTTTTTTTTTTTCTCCTGTCTCATTAAGTTTTCATTAATGAGAGCAGTCTTAAGCATTAAAAGACTCTGGAGGTACACAAGCCATGTTTAAGAGTGTTTGTAATCTTCAGATAAATACTAGTTCAATGAAATAAAAATTGAGTAATGCTGAAAAGAGAGCACTTCTAATTCTGAACCAGGCATTTGCCTAGCCCGACTGTATGGAAGGGAAAAAACCACTGCTTGCATAAAATAGTCTTTGGCAGGATTTGGCCCAATGGAGCTTATTCCCATGACTACAGAAGTAATGTCTCTTAAGTTCTATGGTGCTTTCTGAATTCTCTCCTATTTTCAATGAAATTTCCGAATTTCGTGGGTTTTTGTGTTGTGAGGAGATGTTTCAGAATGCAGATGGGCTCCCTTTCCAGCTGAGCCTGCAGTCAAGGCAGACTGAAGCAATATGCTCTAAGAAAAAGTGTGAATTTTCTCATATGTTTCAGTGAGCATTAATGGGAAGACTAATTAGGACAACTTGAAGCCAAAATTGCTGTATTTCACTTTGAGACAAATTATCAGAGACACCCATCAGCTGTAGTTGGATGTAGGTGTCATTCCAAGTTTAAATATGCTTGAAGAGTTTAGAATCAAAAGTGAGGAAAAGAAGTTTAAATCTAACTCAGGGCTTAAATTTAGAGTAGAACAAGGAAGAATAAAAATTACCACATATGAGTGACTGTACTGTAATAAAAACAGGTGAAAGAGATCGTATGCTTTTAATTATTATTGGTTTTAATTCTAGTTTGAAGATGGCATGTAGGCAACACTAAGTCAGTATTCCAGAGTGAAAATGCTATATTTAATACTACTGTAACTTTTTTGTTATGGAACTGTATTTAACTTTTACAGATACATGCATACAGATAGGGTTTCTTTTCTTACCTTTCTCTTGCAGATGTGACATTTCTACTCATAGAAATATGCATAGCCTAAAACATAGGTACCCACAGTCAGTTGTTTTTGAATCCTCATATACTCTTATTTTCTTTGGATACAAAAAAGCCTGTGGCTGCTTCCTTTGCAGGACTGCCTTCGTGCTGTGTCAGCTTCAGCTTCTGGGTAAGGTACAATACAAAAGTTAGTTTGCTTGAGTGTTAGACAGGCAGCAGCCTCTGGCTAAGGAGTACCTGTACAAGAAGAGGTGCGTTTCTTTCTACTGTGTGTTTTCCTTCCTACTCTCCCTAGGAAAGCAGGAGGAGAGCAGGAGTCTCTTCTCCCTGCTCTTCTGCTGCATGCTCCCAGAAAGCAGGACTGTTAACTCTGTGCTTTCAATCTCACAATATATATGCTTGAGACTCCAGCTCCATCGTGTCATATACACCTCTTTCACCTTCTTGTCATTGCTTTCACATCCTCAGCCAGAGAGGACCGAATACCTTTTTTTCTGTTGCAGAGCAAGGCTGGAAGCTGGCAGCCCCTGCTACACGTTGTAGCACGATGTACCTGATTTGTAGTGGCTATCTGTGCAAGCATCCACTGTGCTGTGAGAGAAGACAGGAAGGCAGAGCTGAGAGAATTTGATAACTGCACCTGGCACAGGCAGACTGGTTACATGTGATGGGCATATCACAGTTTTGGGAACTTGTAGTGTTGCATATCACTGTCTCCACTGCTGCAATAGCTGTGGGCACAAATGTGCTTGGTCGGAAGACCATGATTCCTTCCACTTGAAATGGGTTGTGTGGCCTTCTGTCTTCCTCTTTAACATGTCCCACCTCTTGAGCAGTATCAAGACAGAGAAAACTGCCTAGGAAAATGTTTCTCTCTGCAGTTTAGAGTTTTTAAGGAAGAAGTGCAGGGTGGAGGGAAGGTCTTTCAACTTGCATGTAAAAAAATGCTACCTCACATTTATTAGCAACATGATCCATCAGGTAACAAGCTGGTAGTATTCTACTCTCCATTTCACTAATGTGAGCATCTGTGTGTATTTTATGGCCATCATCAGCACCCTATGAATAACTCTTAAACTGCTGGTTCGTTTCAGCCAGCTCTGGCAGTTTGGTCAAGTCTTAAAGATGACTACGTTCTGTAACTGCTGGGAACATAGGTGGCTGGGTAGAGGCAAGAGACAATGTGGTGTGAGCTTACGCATTGAAACGGGAGGGAATATGGTGGGGCAGTAGTGACTCATTAGGAGGCAGGAAGGCTTCAGCAAGAATATCTGTCTTCCTAGGAGCCAGAAGACAAGCAAGTAATAAACAGCTATCAATCAAGGAACTGGTTATTATTTTGTGGGCTATAATGCATTTTCCTCATGAGGAGTGTGGCTGTAGGTCTACATTATTTTGTGTTGTGCTGTAAGTGTGAGGAGTGAGGAAGTCCAGTCCCAAACAGGGAGGAGTATTCAAGTTGGGGGTAAGGATATCGTTATTTGGATACGTCAGAAAAGAAGCACGACCATTTTTAAAAGTTGTTGCAACATTGGAAGTGCTCTTCTTTTTCCGATCTGTGGCATGATATATTGAGTCAAATATACCCTTTGAAAGTGTGTCCAATTTATGTGTTCTGGCTTTCACCAAATCATATTAACCTAGTGTAGCTGTCAAGCTGGGTATGCCAGTTGTACTTCTACAGCAATTTTTTTTCTTTTTAATTGTCCCACTGTGAACTCTTGTACCAGATGACAAATCCCAAAGAAATAAGTTCTCTCTAGGTTAGCATGAGAGAAGTGAGAAGAGTGTTATCTGTCTTGCTTTCAGCAAAAAGGACCCCAAAAGAATCTTTTAATTAGAGCAATTTCATTCTCTCTATCTGCCATGAACCTAACGAGCAATATGAGCTTGCTAAGGTGCAGCCATGTGACTTGGTGGGAGCTGATCCTCTAATGAGAGGATTAGGTGTTTATTTCTGGTTGTCCATAGCCTGTGATGCTAAGCACATGTCGCTGGGCGTGAGAGCTCTCAGCCAGTCCCCAGTAACCTCTCCTTTACCTCTCTCATTTTTGCTTTTCCATCCCCTTCCAAGTATCAGCTCACTGATTTCTCTGTTCTTGATACTTCAGCTTGGGATAGATTTCATAAATTATGCTACACGCAGTTTCTGTGTGATGTTGTATTTGGGTCTGTAAATAACACAAAACCTAAATGGGTCTGGAAATTTTTCAGAATCTTGGTTTTTTAGCAAGTCACCCGGGGAAGTGCCGTGGTTTAACCCTAGCTGGCCACTAAGCACCACACAGTTGCTCGCTCACTCCTCTCCCCCCACTGCCGATGGGATGGGGGAGAGTACTGGAAGTGTAAAAGTGAAAAAACTCCTTGGTTGAGATAAAAACAGTTTAATAATTTTTTAAAAAAATTGTAAGGAAAAGGAAAATATCAGAAATAAACCCCAAGAAAGACAAGTGATGCAAGTGAAAACAATTGCTCATGACCGACTGACCGATGCCCAGCTGGTCCCCAAGCAATGGCCCCCCTGCCAACATCCCTCTAGTTTTATTGCTGAGCATGACGTCCCATGGTCTGGGATATCCCTTGGGTCAGTCGGGGTCAGCTGTCCCGGCTGTGTCACCTCCAACCCCTTGTGCCCCCCCAGCCTGCTCGCTGGTGGGGTGGGGTGAGGAGCAGAACAGCCCTTGGCTCTGGGTAAGCACCGCCTAGCAGTAACGAAAACATCCCTGTGTTATCAACACTGTTTTCAGCACAAATCCAAAACACAGCCCCATACCAGCTACTGTGAAGAAAATTAACTCTATCCCAGCCAAAACTAGCACAGGAAATGTAGTTTGAAATCAGTGAGATCCAAAAGGGATAAATAGTTCTGTCCAAGAGGCCGTCATTAAACTGGCTCATCTCCAGCACTGCCATTTTAAAAAGTGCATTTAGTGGATTGCTTTGCCTTTAGAAAATGAGAAGAGGGGTGTTGGAAAGAGGAACCAGTCGTGGGGCTCCTGAATTGTGGTATCTCTACCACTTGTGATGTAGAAGCTACTTAATATTATGTGGGGTAGGGGAGAAATCCAGCCTGCCACTTTAAAGCTGGGGAATGAACACTGCCTTCTGCTCACAGCCTGAGAATTGTATCTGGAGCTGCTGTTGCCACCGCTTAGTACAGTTCTCTTTTTCTAATGATGGCACCTGAGCAAAATAAATTTGAAAATGTCCTGCTTTAATAGGTTTACATTCTCATAATCTTGAATGATTTAGAAGACCCTGTTTTGTCAAGAAACCTGCTTCCTTCATTTTTGTATTTCACCTTGAATTTGATGTTTTGTTCTCTGGGCAGTGATGTTAATGTGAGTTCTGTATTGTACTTAATTACGTGATAAATCTCTCTCCCCAGATCATTCAACTTCAAGTGGTACATCCTCGTTTAAGCCCAGCCGATCACTGGTTTCTATTCCCACTGCCCATGTGATGCCGTCTAATGCCAGCTCTTCGCTTTCCAAACACAGGGAAGCTTTCAAGTCTGATGGCTCAAAATGGAGTACAAGCTTTGTACGGTCAGGAGGAGGCCGAAATCAGGGTGCCCTGGACAATTCTCTTGACATGAAAGATGCAAGACCTGTAAGAAAATGGTCCTCCTTGTCTAAACTCAGCTCACCAAATACCTTCAGCCAAGATGGTAGTAGTCACTCAGCGGACTCCAGAGCTAGTACAGACAAAGCTGTGTCACCACAATTAAGGACAAACGGGCCAGGTTGTTTGCACGATAGCATGGAGTTGCTAAAAATTGAGGACAAAGAAATTGGGAAAAAGCGATCTTCTCTACTGGACTGCAAATACAAATTTGAAACGTGCAGCAAAGACGATTTTGTTTCAGATTCCTCAAGCAGGAGACATGCCTTAGACTTGACCTACAGTGCCTTACCTGAAAGCAAACCTACGGCAGCCGGTTGTGAAGCCTTCGGACAGAGATATGCAACTCTCGGACAACAGGCTGTGAGCGGAGCTCCCATACAGCCAGCAGTGAGGACTCAAATGTGGCTTAAAGAACAGTTACGTGCAAATCCCCTGGACTGCAGGACTGCTGAGGAGCCCTACGGTGTAGCTGCATGGCATGTGCAGCAGCTTGAAGACTTTAGAACAGGTGACCAGCCTGTGCAGGTAAGGCCAAAGCTTGGTGTTTGCTGCCATCATGTGGCATCATGTGTTATACCCGAGGAATAATATCGGGCAGTTTTTAATAGGACAGGAAAGGGAACAGGTCCTCTTAACCAGGTGATGGTGTTTTTAAACTTTGATTGCGGATGCTGCTGCTTGTTTCTCAGTATTACCTGACTGCCAACAGGTGCCTGTCTGCATGAGACTAGCATCTTTTTTCTGAAGCTGGACGCAGTAAGAGGTTCATCAAGGAACATTTTCAGTAGTTCTTAAGAGAGTCTTTGGTCACAGTGTGGTGGAGGAAATGTGAATGCATTTTGATCTTAATGGGTTTACTAAGAAGGCTGCATTTTTGCATTCAGCAACATGACTCCTGTGTACTGCAAGGATGAATACTCAGTCTCACTATGCCTAGCACTTAAACTGAATTCAGTTTGATATTACTGCTTATTTTTTAACTAATTATATCAACTAGAATCAACTAATAGTAGTCAATGAATATGTTTTATTTAAATAAAATAAAATGTGGGCTTTATGTGTCATACTTGAAGTATTTTCATATAGAAAATGTCAAACACATGGTTTTAAGAGACAGATAACCTATTCTAATGTGATAAATCACAATCTGTGTTTCCAGCTCTTCCCCTAATGGGAAAAGATACCTTGTGAAGGAAGGCAGTATTAAAAATCTAAAAGTCCAGGTTTACCTATGTAGGTAAACTTGGCTTGCCAAAAAAATCCCAAGCAGATTACAGTATGTAAATTTTCCTGAAAGGCATTTTAAGGCTAGGATGTTATCTGAGCAGATATAATCTAGCTGTATGTGCAAATTCCCTGTTTTCTCCAGCCTGAAGATATATTAAGTAATTTTCAAAGTGTTGTGCTCAAATTTTTTTGTTTCTTGCATTGTATATTGAAGGAAAGACTGACAAGTTTAATGATTCTCAAGATCCAATTTAGCTCTTAACGGTGGTCTGGATTTTTTTTTCCTTAAGCTTAAAAAAATTGAAGCCAATTAGTATGGTCAAACCAATAGTAATCCTTAAGGGTCTCTCTAAAAACCTGACATTGTTGCAGGTAGCCACCCTTTACATTACCCTTGCTGCAGAAACCCTCATCTTTCTCTAAACTTTTTGAAGATTTTGATGGTGAGAAATTACCCAGGTTGCCCGTGAAATTTGTGTGCAGATTCCTGTGCCTGGTGGTTCTCCTTTTTGATTTAAATATATATTCAGAGTAAGCTTTATTTACTTCGTTCTTTCATTTAGGTATATGTCTCTTCATCATCTTTTACGTACCTTTCACAACACTTTGTGTAGGATGAGTGTTTTAGAAACTCTTACTTTTGTTGAGGTCAAAACAACTCCCAGCTTCTGTTTTTCATGTCTCATAAGTGTTTTCTCACTCTGATTGTCATTAAATACAGTGTCTCCTTTTTGTATGAAGGCAAAGTTTCGTGTTTGAAACAGATCTATGTATTATTATGGTTATTCAAAAACTTGAGTTCATGCAGGCATCGATGCTGCGCTGTGTTTTGAGGACAGAGCCAACAGAGGGAGCACAAGCATTAGTTATCTTTTTGGCTGAATTCATAAAATGGTGCTGCACCTTTGCAGGTTTTTGAGATCATAAGATTATAGGGTGAAGTTTTGCCTAAACCTGTTGTGTGTTTTGTTTTGTTTTTTTTTTCTTGCTCCTGTTATTTTTATATCTGTATTGGTATTGATATATATGTCGGAGGATCCATCTAGCCCCTGGCTTAGGAAGCAATAGTCCTATCTGCTGTCTGGTTAGCCCTGGAAAACAGGGGAAGTCCTTGAAGCTGCAGTGTTTGCTCTCCTTACTCTGACTTCCCGCTTGCTTGGGAGGGTGGCACAGAGAGTCTGACAGTAATTAAGGGCACGAGGGTGCGGAGGAGGTTCCTGGTGGCCTTGGAAAGCGCTTTCCTTGGGTCTGATTTGGAGTTGTGCTGATGGGCCTTGAAATGTGATCTGTTCCATTTCTTCAAGTGAGAAGATGTGGTGGTGAAATAGGACCCAGAGAAACAGAAAGTTAAAGCGTGTGCGAGAGCGGTGAGCCTTCGGGCTCTCAGGGGCATCCTCTGCTGAGCCTTTGGGCTCTCAGGGGCATCCTCTGCTGGCCCACCCAGCCTGCCCCGTCCTTCTGCCCAGAGGTGAGGAGGAGGGACGCCAGAAGAGGTGAAAGGAGAATGGTTCTCCTGTCTTGACACCTGTTTGTTGAAGAAAGCTCAGCATAACTGCGCTATGGTTTTTTTCAAAGGATCACCATATGTGCACCTGGGAACTGATACGCTGCTACTTCTGAGAAACCAAGAAAACTGTAATCCTGGAATATATACCTAGGAAAGAGAGAGAGCAGAAAGCATACGATTTTGCTAGAGGAAGCTGATGATTCGTAAAAGGGAAAAAAGCCACACCTCTATAGAAACGTCTTTATTTTTCTTTTCCTCTTAGTGGGGATTATTTTTGCTATTTTGCTTTTAATAATTATGTATGCTGATGGAAATGCAGTGGCTTTTAAGGACTGAAAAAATTACTGTTTATCATCATTTTACTTTAAAACTACCATTGCCATGAACAGAAAACAAAATGAACTTTGCTTTTAATTGACAATCTAGAGCAGCTTTGCCTATCTTTAAGGTAGGCTGGTAAAAGGAGAGACTATAGAGGGCAGCTGTCACTAATGAAGTAAGAATAGACTGCAGCAATTTTCTGAGTTGATTTTGGGGACTGGTCGTTTAGGAACAGCTGTTGGATTTAATAATACAGTCTGCAGATAAATTTTCATGCCCTCACAGACTAGTATAGACAGTTTACCCCCCCCAAAACTATGAATTGGAGTCTATTTTGATAAAATCAGACAAGCTTTGAATTTAAGTAAAGGATAATGTATTACAGCCCTTAAAAGCTGTTCCAAGCTTAATTACTCTCAAATTAAGATTCTCTGCCTCCTTGATAGTCTAAATTTGACTGAACTCAGCATCTACCTGTTGTTTTTTTGTTACAATTTGCTCCCCAAATTAAAAAGCCTATAATGTGGCTTTTCCATTCCAATTGTAAACCATGATTTTTAAGATAAAATATGTACTGTGCATTGTAAGGGAAGCTCAGAGTGTTGGGTAGAAGACCTACAGCTGTGTTGAGCTTATCTTCCAGGACATGGTCAGGTTCACAACTGCAGAAAAGATGCTGTGGATCAACAGAACACATCTTCAGCGAAAGTGCATTGTTCAGCTGCAGATGAGATGTTTGTAATACCTTTTTTTTTCTTTTTAACCCCCAAAGTAAGGAAGTATGTGATTAAGCCTGTGTTAAGGGAAAAATTGCTTATTAATACGCAACAGCGGTTCCCACTTACTGAACTGGGAGGCCATATAAATCTGGATAAAAAGGCTGTATGCTTTCATGTAAAGGCACTTCTTAAAGACTGATCCTATTCTATCTGATTATCTGAATGCATCTAGGTACATCCTGTTTGCTAGTCCAGAAATTGGGTTTAAAATGAAAGCATGCCTTTAAAATTGTGGGAGATATTACAATAAGAAGGAAGGTTTCAAAGGTCACATATCTACTTCTTAGCTCTGTACAATGTTGTAGGCATCACAAGATTAATCTCTGTTTTTTCCAGTGTATGGGACATCTGTATGATTTCTTCACGGTGTGCTAACTGTGTCAGAATATAGCAGAGATAAGAGATGGAAAATGCTTAAGTGCATCTTTCCTTTAATGTATCTGGTTTACTGTTTTTTCTTTAATGAGGAAAACACTGCCTTGTTCATACCATGTATATAAAAGTTAATGGAAGTTAAATTTTAATGCATTGAGAAATTTAGAGAAACTACAACAATCTTCATTTCAAAATAGAGAAGGAAGAAAGTAAACTGCATGCATACCTAAACATTGGTGAACAAAAATTGTAAAACTTTTAATTAAAGTTATAACATTCTTCAAATAATATTGTTGGCACAGAAAACTTTATTCTTGAATGTCAACTCAAAGCTTGTTTTTCTTATGATCCTGGCAGATCAGAAAACTAAAAACTATTAATATCAACATTTTTCCTGTGTCACATTTTGATGAAATGATACTCTTTAGCAAGATAAAACTTTTTAACGTGAAGAGGTATCACCTTTAGTTAGCAGAGTGGACTTCTTCAGTATGAGCCACAATTAAGCTTTTATATTCTGTTCCTTTTGCTGTGAAGTTGGTAGTCCAACAACTGGGATTCCGTTTGTTACAGTGCATGTGTGGGCTTAGTCTGAAGTAAGCACTGGCAGATGATGCGAAACCAAACTTGGACTGTGCTTGATTGCAAAAAGAGACTTGGCATTGGTTAACCAATAACTTTGCCAATTTTGTATGTCATCTTGGGAAGATGCATGTTTCAGTTTCAGCAGCGTATTTCAACATTTGTTGAAGATTCTGTAGTTTTCGTTAATGGCTGAGAGGAGACTGCTGGGGTTGTTTCTTGGGGTTGTTTCTACATGCTAATGGTAGAGCTTCTTATAGTCTTCCTTTGTATGTAATTTTGGATCTGGAAATACATGATTGTTGGTGGCAGTAGACTCATGTTTCTCCTTCTATTAAAAAGGAATGTATGATTTTTATTTTTTGTCAGGGCTAACTCATTTATCTAATTTTAGCTATTAAACTGTCACATTGGTTTCCGTAAGATAGGGAAACTTTTGAATATACAGAAGAGCATACAGACAATAAGCTTTGTACAGTTCCGAGCGGTGTATCAGTAAATAATCATTTTGTTGGGAAAACCATTTTTATTCTTCTTTAGACTAGACTGGGCTTCATATCTTTTTTGTGGTTTTGGTACGCTTTGAGCCATCTGTGTCAAGCATCAGCAGAAATCCTCCAAGATAATACGTAACTATGTAACTGTTACAACATATATCCCTTGTATATAAATTTACAGATTTTTTTTTTTTAAAAAGCAGAATATTTCGAGATTATCAAAGTAAGTGATAAAGTGCTTACAGTGATGCAGCTGTGCAAAGTTTTCTGCTTTAAATGCAAACAGGCAGGAATTGGTATTACTATATCAACATAAAGCTATAGATATGTAGTTTGCAGAAGCTATTTTAAATGTTTGTTGTACGTATTTCAGAGCAGGTGAGAGAAAAGCTTTCATTTTAACTATCCGTGCTGCCTTAGCTAATGCTGCCTAACCTTTTGGAGCAGGCAGCACAGAGTGGAACGTGGATGCCTGTTCATGGTAGGACTTAGAAACTTTCTGTTTCGCTAGGCATACTGCCTTTTCCTGTGAAAAGTATTTTTGTAGATCCAATTTAGATGGGTCTCTTCCAGATAACTGAACCACCCCACAACAACAGTACTCATCTGGAAATCCTGGGTGAGAACATGGGAGTAGGTCAGCTCTGTAATACATGTGGCACTTGTGAGAAGTGCTGAATCAACAGCGTATGCGCTGAATCAGGGATGTGCTGTTGTCAATAGAAAGCTGGAAGCTGGGGTTTCCCCCACTCTATGAGCAACATCTGCCTCTTTTGAATGTGTGCAAAAGACTATTAATTAATATGTGCATGTATGGCACTCAGTTTACTGTACAGTGTTGGTGCACTTTGTTCCCACGTTGTACTTGGGAAAGAGAGATGCTACCAGCAAGCTGGGTGTCCCCAGTGTAATGTATGAAATCTACTTCAGGCCACCTTCTTTCCCAGCATATCTCAGGTACGTAGAGCTACCTTCTGGGCAAATAATTCCAGCAAGAAGTGAGCTCTTCTTGGTCACCATCCTTCCCAGTGACCTGTGGGGGAAGTACATCATCCTGTAAAGGGCCATAGAAGAAGGTCCTGTAAGAAGCTTACATTGCGTGCTTAAAGTGAGGACAAGCTGTGGACTGGATGATTGCACTGGCAAGTAACAAGTGGTGTGTCAAATGCGGCTGCAGGGCTCCCACGCTGCACACTTGACCTGTGCCTGAGTGGTAAACGTGGCTTATTGAGGCCTTCCTGCGATTGTGCAGATGCACCTACCGCTCGTGTACGTGTCAGCGTTAAGGGCTTCCTAGGCAGAGTTGTGATAACCTGTGTTAGTGGTCGTCTTTTTTCGGTTGTTTTGACAGCTTCTTTTTTTGATACTGCTGAATAACACTAATGGCTTCTTGCTTTTAAGGTGTTGCTGTGAGCCACAGGTGGTCAAAAAAGGTATAACTATATAATTATGTTTTCATATTTAAACTTATCCCCATCTCAACTGCTGCAAGCTGCTTTTCATGGATATCCTTGTTTCCATCTACAGCACCTGTGCTTTTGCTCTCCACAGGTAATTTAATGTGTGCTGTCAGGCCGTTGTTGGTGTTTTGTTCTGCCTTCCTGCTCTATCCATGTCATTTCCCATGAAGTACGTGTTCTCCGGAAATCCCATTTTAAAAATTTGATTTCTGCTGTCCCCTTTTGCAGAAGTGATGTTCCTTGAAGGCTGCAGGTGTTTTGTAGATCTTTAAATACAAGTCAGCTGTAGCAGTGGGAAAGCTACAGTAACCGCTGATGCATACTTGCATTTCTTCATGTACTCAGCAAGGCTCTAGACGTTCTTTACTCAATGGCAGGTAGAGAATTGTGCACAGCTTTTAGGATTGTTTTCTGATAATATAGGTATGTGAACACTTTCTCTAACTGTCAGATATTTCTCTGCAGTCTTTGCGTATTTATATTCAGATAGCTTGAAGTGTTACATTATTACTGCAAACCCCTTGAAACGAGATTTGAGAAGGAAGCAGAGCCTCAGAGAGGTTCACATCAGCTTCACGAGGATAAATGCGAGCACCAGAACCAAGACAATAAGGAGAAAATTGAGTAGCAGGTTGAGACCTCTGTTGTTGGCAAGATCCATAATGTGCGTCTGTCTGCCCTCTTGTGCTTACAGCAGACTCGTGATTGTAGCTTTGCGTTGCTCCTTCAGTAGCAAGCAATGTAGATTCACATGAATTTCATTGTGTCCTCAGCTGTTTACCTGGTTTTAGTTTCTGCCACTTAAGGAAAAAAAGAAGTTTGTTTACAATAACTAGAATCGACCCCCACCCCCACCCCCCTCAAAAAAAAAGAAAAAAGAATCTGGATGCTCCTGCAAGCCTTTTTTTCTGAATACCTTAAAAATAATAATAAAAAAAAAAGTTAATGGTAGCTTTCATTTTACTACTGAAGAACTCCTGAAGAACTAATTAATGGAGAAAGGACTTGAATTTTATACAGTTTGGCTCTTTAGGTTTTTTTTTTTTTTTTCTAACGTGTATGGTACTTTTCAGGCCCATTTGATTTTTAAAAGAATGGCCACTCTCAAGACTTGTTCTGTTCCAGCAGTAGACTGTTGAAAATTTCTTTTAGAAGATTTCTGTAGCTGCAAAAAGAAAACTTTCTCATCTGGGCAAATTGTACCTCTGTTAATAGGAGTATTTCCTACCCTTCTAGGGTTTGGCATCGTGCAGTGCGGTAGTTAGTGTTTTGCCAGCAGTGTGCTGCGTAGGATTCATTGCAGCTTTGCAAATGCCTTATTAAGAATCTGGATTGGGCTGGCAGAGGATGCATCCTTAGTGCTTTTAACAGCACATACACAATAGCTTATTTTAAGATAGTATTAATAACTTAGCAGTTATGTTTCTATAAATAGAAATATATATATATATATATAAATGAAAGAAACAAATAGAACCGCTCAGCCCTACCAGTGAAATGTTGCCAGAACTTCCTTTTAATAACCAACGAAGTTTTTAGGGAAGATCACAAGAGGGCAGTGTTTTATAGTTTTATATTTTATACAAACATACGCTTTTGACATACTTTTATCTTAAAACAAACCCCAAACAACCACGGGCTTATAAAGTAATCAGTTCCACTAAACTAACTGTCAGATATTACAATAAATCTAGGGCCTGTTTTAAATAATTTAAATTACCAGGGTTCTTACTAACATAAGCATCAGTTTTTAAAGGAATCCTTATAAATATGTTGTTCTGTTTTTAATCCTTGCAATGAACAAGAGGTGTTCACGCACCTCCTTCCATAACCAAAAAGGATTTATTCCCCCCCTCCCCCAGTTTTTAACATCTAGGTCAAAGCTAAAAGGACTATATTTGTTGTTAAATAAAAGATATCTATGGATCTTGTAGGACTTCACAAATATTTTCTAATTGTGTTCTGACAGACACTATTAATAACCATACAGATGCAGGTATCTGGTCTGTAATCTATAGTGTATTAGTATGCTTCCAGATTGGAACAAGAATACTCTGCTCTAATTTCAGCAGAGAGGATATAAGTAAAGAACGTCTCAACATGGGTGTATATGTCTGACACGATAATTGTTCTGTGTGTAGTTGTAGCAAAACTCACATAAAAGTTATTTGTTACGGGGAGAAAATGTTTTGTGAAAGATTTTGTTTAAGCCTATTTTACAGTTGTCTTTCCACCAAGTGGTTCAGTTTTGCTAGCAAGGGCAGTTGTTGCTAAACTGATGCAGAAAAGTTAATAAAGAAATGCAGGTACCTGCTGCCCTCTAAAGTGCCTTACTGACTAGTCTTGATCAGAGCAAAATTTCAATTCTGGAATGGGTCATGTCTTCGCCTAGAAAAAAATGGGTAGATATATCAATTTTTGCTGAAGAGCTGGCTGAGGAGGCACATGTTTAAAACCAGCATATTCTTGCTCCTGATATTTCCCAGTGTAAAATTGCTATGGAAGTTTGTAATTTGTTTTTTGGAGGAAGAGTAATAGCCTGTTTAGCTGTCTTTGTTCACCATCAGTGTGTAAGATGAACTTAGTAAAAAGACATAGCCTTGGGTGGAGCGGACCAGAGAATTGAAAACTTAATCCAAGCTACATGCTGTGTTTTGAAATTTTTATTACAGCTCATAAAAGTAGTCAACTTTTTGACTACACTTTCAGAAATTCATTAGGATCACATATGTACACTAGTTAGTGAGTGTAAATTAAGTATGTGTAAAGTGATCTGTACATCACAAAATAGGCAAGATTACTGTTGAAAACCAAAACAGAATAAATAGAGGTATAAAGAATTAGAAAGCTGTGTGATGACTAGCTCTTTTTCACATAACTTTAATAAGTTGAGGATAGAATGGATGCTTCTTTCTAAACAGAAATGTATGTAAATATCTTATTTTATGCATTAATTTTTTTTTCAAGCAGTCATTTTAATAAATAAAAATACAGTAGCTGTTAGTGTTAAAGCCCATATAAGTATACAAAAAAGATGGTACTATGTACAAAGGGTTTTATTTTTTTAATCCCTGGGTTCAGTTGACATTTAGTTATATAGAGGATGCTAGCAGATTTTCTGATCAGCAGAATCCCGACACAAATGAACCATATAGTACATGCAATTTATCTGCATTGCTTTAAAATAACAGTAGGCCTTCCAGTTTATTTATACTTTGTTTTTGTTCTTGTTTATTGTTTTTTAAATAAATAATGGCTTTTCAGGTACATAAGAAGAAAGTGGTGCGTTTGTTTTTTATGAGGAGGGCTGGGGTTTTTATTTTTTTTAGCAGTGCTTTACTTCAACTTCTGTATATTACTGGCTTGTGAAATCTACAATCCCAATGTGTCCTCACAATGCGTGTGTTGATACTTTGCTCTTAACACCTTTTTTTCTTCAGGAAGTTTACAGTACTGTAAAACTGTTGTCTGTTTCCAGTTGAAGTCTCTTGAAACACCTCCAAAGCAAACTAAAAATGGAAACCCTATCCATCACAAAAATACAGTTTTAAAAAGAGAAGAAAGCAACTTTAGATTTTTCTGTCCCCCACCCCACCCCCCCCCGCCCCCGAAGCGCACTGTGTTTGTGGCTTTTCTTAAGAAGAAGGATTAATGGGGAAAGAAAGTACGCTTAATAAAATCGAATGCATTTGTGAGAGTGGTCAGAATGCATGAAATGGAAATTGAGATTTACATTGACAGTTCAAATCGGTAATATTCATATACTGACTTGCAGGTGGGGGTGTGTGTTGCCGATCTCATCAGTGCTTGCCCTAATCCTCATACAGTAGCTAACTAATTCCCTTTAGTGATTAACCTTATCTCAAGAGGTCTGGTCTTAGCATATCTATTTGCCAGATAGGCAGTGCATTGCCACTGGACTTGCTTGCATTCCATTGAATACAGAGTTTTTTCAAAGATTTCTTCCCTTCCTGCTCAACTGTTCATTGTCAATGTCTGCTCATGGAGTATTAAGTCTTAAAGGCAGAATACAAGATTAAGATAAACTTGTTTTGATTTTCTGTATTCATCAATAGGAGTGCTGACATAGAGTGGTATAGAAAGATGCCTGTTTAAAAAAAAAAAAAGGATGTCTGTTTGACCTCTGTCTACTGATTCTTGAGCTTTCTTTAAATTTGAAAACTGTATAAAGTTTCTAGGAATTTAGCTTAATACCAGCAACACTGCTCAGTCCTGTTACTGACAACTGCTGGAGTAGAAACTTCATCTTTTATGTGTATAGACTGTGGTTTACATGTTGAAAAGATATATCTACAATGCTTTCCCTCCTGTGGATAATTGTTTATAATTTATTTTTTAATGTATCATTTATTTTAGGAAAATACTTGCTCATTCTCTTAACAGGCATTTGCAGTTGAAGGTGGTGATGTTATTTGTACTTCCATGATACACTTCAATCACAGCAGTAAGGGTGACCTAGACCTTTCTCTTTACCACCACAGATACAAGCCACCTTGTGTGACATTGGCAAGTACCAAGTTTTCTGTAGTTTTAAACTAAGGAAATTATTACATAAATTATAGCAGGCCATAATAAAGTTGTCTGAAGCCAGATATTAAGAACTCAACAGTTATTTCTGAATTGTGCCAATTGTCATGTCGGTTAAAGACTATAGAAAATTCTATCTTTGATACCAGTGTGGTAGTGTCATTCTTTTTTCTGCAACATAGTGAAAAAACTTTCCAGATGTCACTTAGTTCTCTAAGGATGTATCTAGTGAAAAATACTTTAAATGAGGTTGCTTTTGGTTTTTTCTCCCCGCCCCCACCCCCCCGATCTGAGCTCTGTGTGTGTGTGTGTGTATATATATATGTGTGTGTATATATATATATATATATATATGTAAGATCCCTTATATGAGGAGAAAAGAGATAGTTTTTATTTCTGGGCTATAAGAGACTTTTGGTTTATTCCCATATTCCCTTAAAACCCACTAAAAGGATCTGAATGCCTTCAGCTGATAATGCAGAGATGCAGCACCTTGAAGTAAGCAGTGCAGAAATTTTCCTAGGATGTATTGAGGGCTCTGTGCCAGTAGCTCTTCTTTGGGCAGATGCGGGCCAGATTTGGAACCCCTCCAAGGGCTTAAGGATTTTCAGAGAAACCTAAAAACAATCGGGCTCCCAAAAAGCGATGTTGCTGTTTGTGTGATCTAGCTAAAACACTGAGGAACTTACCAACTCCATGAAGAGCCAGTACTTTACCCCATTCAGAAAAGACATCTCTTGACTGAGACAGACAGATTAGGTCATGCACAGCTTTGTAACAACAGGCTCTAAACACCGTTCTGCGCAGAAGAAGTGTGTTTTTAATACATGTAGCAGGTAGTAAGAGAATAGTGCGATGGTTGGCATACAGCGCTAGTCCAAGTGCTAGCCCCTCTCGCGAGAGGATCCTTGCATTGGGAGTTGCAGGTGTAGGTGTCTCTTCCCTCTGGGGTCACTTTCCTAGAGGACAGTGCAGAGAAGTGCTGGAACTTCAGAGGAGCATCACAATGATACAGATCAGCAAGAGGCAAATTAAAATCAGGCAGAAATTCACAAACAGCTCTTGGAGCCTTTGGCGTGCTTGTGGGTTGACCTCAATAGTTGAGGCTCTCCTCAGAGCAGAGCGGGTTATGTATTGGACCTTCTCCATGGCAACAAGAAAGCAGAGGGCACAAATCAGAGGTTTTAGGAGTGCAGGAAAGAAGAGAAGTTGTCAGGAACAGTGCAAAGTGCCTATTATCTTCTCTTTTGGTTTTAGACAGCCTTTGTGGAGCTGGGAAAGCAGGAAAGTGAAGAGTTAGAAATGCAGAAGTAAAGTGTTTTGATGAGTGCAAATGGTGATTGTTTTAAAGTTCTAAAAAGCCTGAAGTAAATAGATTGCCTTTGCAGTGTCTTTACTTTAAAACAGGATTTTTAAAATTTTGTTTTTCAAGTTTAGGTTTGTGCTGTATTGTGCTTCTCCTCCTGAAGGCTACCAAGCACCTGCTTCTTAGCAGTGGTGAGGAATCGTAAAATGGAAATTGTGGATATGTGGGTTTTACCCCCATCATTGCTTTAGATCCTAATCTCTCTATCCTTTACAGTCTGGGAAAAGGTCATGGCTGATTTCCACCCCCTAGCCCCCCTTTATTTGTTTAAGCACACGTGAAAGCCTGACGATATGGTTAGAGTCACAGACCTTTCAGCCATGAGATCTGGATATTGCTGCTGCCTGTTACTGACCCAGGCAGATAATCTGATTTACCATTACCTTATTCTGGAAGGCAGGAAAAGAAATCTTGTTGAAGCATTTCCATTCCAAGTAAAAATTCTTTATGGTGTGTAATTAAAAGCTGATGTATCACTGTTACAGGGAATTTTAGTAATATATTTCTCAACAGACAAAGCAGAGTAAGGACTAAAGACTTTTTTTTTTTAAAAATACATGTAGAACAATGTGTTAAAAATGTAGGTGCAAAGGCAGAGGACTACTATGAGGAATAAAATAAAGCATGTATATAACTTACTTTCATAGTGACTATAATTTTTCAGCTTTGTTTGACTTTATGCTGTACTTGTTTTCATCTATTTAAGCAGTTAAACTGCTTGCCAAGTATATTCTGCTTAGCCCTTTGCTGATAACTGTCTGCCCCAAGTGCAGTAAAAGCAAGACGTGCACAGGAATTCTGAAGTGACCTGGCTGAAGGCACATTCGTTCTCCCAGCCCAATACAGGCTGGGGTGCATTAGGCTGTTTATCCCCTTCAAGTCAAGGCACAGTAGATGAACCACTAATGGATTTACACCAGTACAGAAAAGTTTGCGTAACCAGCTTGTGCAACAGACACTGCACAGAGAACAGTATTTCCTGCAGATGACTTCTTCGCAACTTGTTAATGTCATTTTTTTAATGCAGGGTGCGTGCAACCTGTGGTCTTTGGGCCATGTGTGACCTGCTACAGCAAGATATCTGTCTTCTTCGTGGCTGCTGTTTTTCTTGGGGCCCTCGGAGTGGAACAGCATGAGTTTTTACCCGCGTATACGCACATGAAGTCCATTTCTGTGTACGGCTTTAGATTTAACTGCACACATGCTGGCACCTGCACTGCTGAGGCGCTGCATGTGTTTCACCTGCATGACTCGAGGGGCTTTGAAGCGCTTCTGCAAAAAGCAGTTTTAGCTGGTTGGGCATCACAGATGCAAGGCCACCACAGGTGAAGGGGGGATGGTGAGATCTCTCTGGGAGGGGAAAAAAAAAGATATTCTTCCCTTAGTAAAGTGTGAGGGATGTTGCCGAGGGAGCAGGCGGTAGGTCAGAAGGCTCAGTTGAGTTGAGTCAGCATTAAGACTTTGGACATACATGACTAGACAGGCGATACAAAAGGATCTTAAAAAAAGGAAGGTAGCGGAAGTTAAAATGTATACCTTTTACAGCTAGAAAATGGTGTAGAGAAGGGATGAGGAAAGGTCGAAATAGAGTAACTTGGTTTTCTTCATTTAAAAGCTCATACAGTTTTGGAAATTTTTGAAACACCTATGTGTTGTTTTACCTACCAAGCCTGCCTGTGGGAGAAGTTTTCTTGTAAGCAAAGGAAGTAAATTCTGTGTCTGTATTTCAACAAGTTTGGCTTTACAAGTGCATGGCTTTAACTAATAAACACATACCTCGCTTGTTAATCCTCCATGGTGCTGTCACCCACCTAAAGTGTGCATAAAGAGAAACAGATTCAGTAACACAGCTGCATATGGGTGGCTATCAAGGTCAAAATGGACAGCCTGAAAAATAATTACACTGAAATGAAGGCTGGTCATTGCCACAAATAGTAGCTGTTCTCTGCTATTCAGTCCCCTGACGGTGTTTTAGGTCAATGTTAAGAAGCATTATGCATGCACACACCACTTCTTGAAAGTACAGCAACACAGCAAACTATATTTGACTTTTTTTTTTTTTAAGTCGAAAAGCGTTACTTATGTGTGACAAGACTGCATACTGCGCGAGAGAAACTGTTGGCTGCATTGCTATGCAGTTTTGTGTTTAATCCAGTGCTACTAATGAATGTGAAAGGCTTGTCTTGTGCACAGCGTGAATCTGCAGGACGAGGTTATGTGGTGGACCCTATATGTTACTATGTAGGGGATCCCCTACACCTGGTGCCCTAGAATGAGTCACAGATCACAATTACTGCTTCCTTCTTCACTGATATGTGACCGTTTCCCTAATTTGTATTAGGTTATTTTTATCTTTGTTCCTGGGTGTCCTTCACAATGAGAGGAGGTATGTGACCAAAGTGAAAACTGTGGGCCACGCTCGTTCCTGGTGCAACTGCATTTTCATTGAAGTCACACGGGATAAATTTGGCTCCTTTGGAAATGCCACAGCAATTTTAGACACAGCCTGTTTCCTGTCATGTGTTTACTAAATGCAGCAGTGATATCAGTGGAATAGCAGAGGTTTGACGTATTTGATTTGTTGCTGTCCCATACGACCAAGTGAAGCCCTGAAAGGACATTGTTAAAAAGTAATGTTGCGTAACAGTCTATTGCATGGACCTTAATGGTGAGATGTCCCCAAAACCCAGTAATTCAGTTTCAACCATTGAAAATAAATGTCTTAATCGCCATAAACATAGTGATGCAAAAAGTACCATCAAGTTATATGATCCTTGGTCTAGTACATGTTTAGAACTGTTACCAAAAATTACCTGGCCTAAGACTTTCCTATAGCTATTTGTGTGAGGAGTATGATACTCCTAGGCAGGAGGAGGCATCCTCTGCGTGTTCAGAGGAGGTAAGTTTAAAGATCTGTGTGTATAGTGCCAAAGCAAAGAAGAACCCTGCATACAGGACTAAATCCTGTGAGTTGAACTGAACCTGGAGCCCTTTGTCACTATTGTCTGGGGATTGCGCGGCCCCCAGAGGAGGAGATATTGCAGAGTTTTAAAGCTCTGCCTGTGCACAGCAGCTGCAGTTGATGCGTAGGCATGGTTTTTGTCTTCTCTGGCTGTCCTATGTTGATGTATATGTCTTATTCCATGTTGCGTTGATTTTTTTTTTTTGAAACCTGCTGTAAAATAGCTCCTCACTGGCAGTGTGGAGTAACTGCAGTTGAGATCTCCAAGTCTGAAAAATCTCCTTTTTTTGTGTGAGGAAGATGAGGGGTGAGAAGGGAGTGAAGAAGGATGCAGTCTGACTTAACTCTGGAGACCTCTAGAGGTCTCACTACTGTCAATTTATTTCAGTAGTTAAGTTTCCAATGATAAAACAAGTTGCTTACAGGTTTTCAAGTACAGAAGTGATTTATAAAGGTAGGTCATAATTTTAATTTTCATTCTTTTACAAAAAATAAATAGTATGGAAGTGACTTGCTAGGATTTACCCCAGCAGCTGAGTTTTGTATTTACCTAGGCTAGGGGTGCAGAATTCTATTGCTTATTCTGATTTTAGTCTGAGAGTTGCACTAGGCAGTTCTGTCAGTGAAGAAGGGTATTAAGGATATTAGCCTATTCAACAGCTTGACTGCAGAAAAAGGAAAATCAATTTTTAATATTTTTTTTTTTTTTTTTTTTGAAGAAGAAAG
The DNA here is from genome assembly GCF_964188355.1 of Buteo buteo. Classification (NCBI taxonomy): domain Eukaryota; kingdom Metazoa; phylum Chordata; class Aves; order Accipitriformes; family Accipitridae; genus Buteo; species Buteo buteo. Next base: position 26,592,332 of record NC_134185.1, on the reverse strand, counting down.
CATAAAATGGGAAAGAAGGGTCTGGAGGTTGAAAACAAAGACTGGGATGGGTGAAGACAAGAATACTAGAAGACAATAGTGCAGGAGAGCACAAATTGAGGGAGGAAAGTAGAAGAAAATGAGCAGGGGAAGAGAGTGGGAGTGTAGAAAAAGCAAGGAGTTGCGCAAGGGAAAAGAGAAGACTGCAGCTGGAGTACATGAAGTCACTGAAGAGAGCTAGACACTGACTTGTGGCATATGATGTCATTTTTTTCAATCACATGCAGAACACATTTCCTTGGGATGGGGTAAGAAGCAACAAATTGTCTCATAGAGTTTGGGAAGTGCTGGTAACAGGAAAAACAAACTCATTTTATCCTTTTAATCTTTTTTTAAAGTCTGTTTTTTACTGAAGTGTCAATGTTTTTCATGTGTTTGGGAGAGGATAGGGGAAGGCTTACACTTTAGATTCTTTTTTTTTTTCCTCCACCTCTTATTAATTCATTCCTCTTAGAATCTTTCTTTTGACTAGCTTTGATGTTCTCAGTGTTCTAGAAGTAAGATCGTCAGTAAGAGCGTTACACTGATGCATAGTTGAACACACCAGGCTTGGCATTTTGGTTTGTGGAAGTTATGCACATACCTTGTGGGTAACTGGGACTTGTATTTGTGTGCTAGTCCATTAGAGTAGCCTAGGAGCTAATACTTTGGGCTAGTTTTTAACTCTGGGTTAAATTCCCTGCAGCTGCTACAGGACCATGCAGTGGGATCTTGGGCAGGTGCTTCATCCTCCATACTCATCAGTTCCCCTAATCAAAATAAGACATATAATAATGGTATACTTTTTCCCATCTGTTGGTATGATTTGCCTTTTCCTTCTCGTAGGAAATGAACTCCTTCCTCCACTGTGCGCACTGAGTACCTAATACCTTGTTGTTTCAAGTTGGGTTTTAGGTTCTGGTGGTTCATACATCACTACTTAATAATAGGAAATGGGATAAGTGAAATTTGAACTGAAGTAAAAATTGTAATGCATCTAGCATGTATAAAAGGTAGAAATGGAAGGGGATGTTGCGTGTTGTGTTTCTATCCTTTTTAGAAACTCGGGGGATCATGATATGGCATTGATTGAAAGAAGAATATAGTAGGTACATTAAGTTTCTGAGAAGTATCTTGATGCCAGGAAAGTCCTCTTAAGCCATGTACCAATCTCTAGAAAGCAAAAGCAATCTTCTAGTTTTAAAGTGTCTTGTAGTTTAGGGAACATAACATTACTTTCCTGTGGGATTTTTTGTTTCTCCAGTTGGGCTACTTTTTCTATTCCTAAATCAAGTTATTCTTAAAGCAAATAAAAAGCTGCTCTTGTAGCTGTGGAGGTGTATCCTGTACATTTTTGTTTGCTGATGATCTGAAAAAATCAGTGAAAATCACCTTTATACTATCTGATTACAAACTGATTTTGGTGAGTTTCATATTGTAGAATGAAGACAATATGTTCTTAACCTCTTCAGAGGATGAGAAATAAATGCAATTTATTAAAGTAGAAATGTGGTATACACATAAATCTGAATCTCTCTAAATACAAATAACATAGTTGTCTTGACAAATGAGTGGCAAAAAAAAAGCAGAAAACTGTTACTTACTGTAAATTAAATGCAGTATTTCACATCTGATTTGTAACATTTATCACCTGCTATGTAGCACATGCTTCTGTCATGACTGTCAGCTGTTGTTACTCAGGGTTTGGATGTCTGTGACATGGGATTTTATTGGTGTGAAATTTTTAGATTTAACTTAACAGCAGAGCCACACTGTCATCTACTTTAAATTACCTAACTCTGTGGCAGGATAGAATTCAGATGAATGGGCGTCTAACCTGCTGTAGCTATGGATGCATTCCAGTAAAGAGCTGCCTACACCAATTGAGTTTCTGTGTGTGTGTTCAATTTGTGTGTGTATGGATAAACTCTGTATTTTTAAAGGTGCATGTATGCAGTGTTTGTGTTAGGAGAGAAAGATTCTCTGCATGGTAGAATAACCCCAAATTTCTCTCTTCACTTGAAAATACATTTTATGTAACTTTAGCCTTGGAAAAAATCTCAGAATCTTCTTGCTCATTGTATGCATTGGTTTGAAGGCCCTGGGAGGTCTGAAGTGCTGTTTCTGCTTGCTGGAAACAGCTTCTAGAGAACTTCATAACAGATTGTTTGCCTTAGGAGTAACAGGATGTCTGGACACTTCCAGTACTTGCCGATTCAAAACTGGCTCAAGGCTGCTGAGCACAAATCCAAGCACCTGCCTATATTTTTGCTTGATGCCTACCAGTCAGTAATAGGAAAAGGAATTAGGTGTGTCTGTTCAGTAACAGGGAAAACATGCCTCATGAAATTAAGGTCTATATTAAGCCTGTCTTTTCTAAAAGCAGAACCTGAAGTAAACATAAGTAGTAAGGTGTGAACTGATGGAAGGAGTGGACATGATTGTAAGGAGAAGAAATTCTTTAGAGACCTACATATTCATGAATCATATTACTTTTAAAAATATTTGTATATCTAAATATTGAATGTCCTTTATGTGACATATTTCTGTTTGAGATGCACGCTTTTTTGTTTGCAGTGATTTTAAAGCTGGGGTTGTATTTTGTTGTACAGTGTGTATGTGCTTCCCTTAGTTGGAAATAAATGGATTACTTTCTGCATTTGAAATTCAGTTCATGATGTTACAAATCCTAGCTAAATTATTTACCTGTTATTGTAAGCGTTCTAGCACAAGTTTGGTAGTTACAATAACCAGCAGGAGAAAATTAACCTTTAAAGGAATTCACAGCCAAAATGCTGTATGAATTCTGTAGCTTGAACTGCAGGTTGAATAACATGATGTAACTTCAGTTCTAGAACTGCTATAAACTGCTTAAATTTTTAAATTAAGTTTACGTTTTCATCATACAGCAAAAAAATGTTTGCTCTCTCAATGTGTTAGCTCATAAAAATGCTTTTCTGAGTTAAATGGTGAAAGAGCTTTACCTTTGCTGGGCTGTGGGTAGGCAGCTTTGGGGAAACAAAAGTGTCTCTACAAAACTTAAGTGAATAACTCTCTTTGTGGATTTTATATTAAAAAACAAGAACCAAACCAAATGTATTAAATTTAAAAGGAGAGACAAAGGTCTGAGGAAAACGATGAAAGCTTGTCACCTTCTAGTGTAATGCCACCTGTATAAATCATCTACCCAAAGACAGCTAGTGTCCCACCAGCAGGTAGAAAAATCTCAGTTGCCTTTATTGTTGCTAAAATATGTTGTCTCCCACAGCATTATATTTCTGACTCGGAGCTGTAATGCTTCCATGTCCATATTTTTGATAAACAATTATAACCAACTGTTAATTTGAATAGAGGAGTTTTTGTAACAAATCACAGCTACAGTGTTTTGCTGTTAGAATTAAAAGCATAAAAGAGAGGTTTCTTACCTCTGGTGTGACTGTTAGTGAAGCGCAGAGGAGCCTGCTCGGGGCTGTGGGAAGCGTCTGTAGATCTCTGGCAACTTGTCCGAGTCTGTGACTAAGTTGTGGGAACAATTGAAGTACGTTATGTTGAGGGGAAAAAATAACAAAAGTTTCAGAGGCAGGACTCCCGGCGTCATTCAGCAGCTCACAAGTTGTGATTGGTCCCATTTCTGCCTTCTGACACAGGCAGTTGCTCCTCTAAACTTGTTCACAGCAGTAATATATTAAACATGGGCAACATCTTTTTGTCTCGTGAAGGGAACCGTGTGCCAGGGGGACCACCTGCGCAGCCCCAGGACGAAGGAATCTGGGAAGCGGCACGCTTCTGTGGGGTAGCGAAGGGAGCCACTTGCTTACAGCCTGCCTTTTCTTAAACAAGAACTTAAATGGGAATTTGTTCAGGGAGCTGTTTCGGATGAGTTACTTTTGCTACAGCAATGTTTCTTTTTCTTCATCATAAACCCCCCTAAATATCTAGTGTGGATGATCACATTTCATATGGGGTTTTGACTTGGAATGATTTGGTTTTGTACAAGGGGTTTCTTAAACTACAGTTTCAGTATATATAGTTTTGATAATTCTGTTACACAGCTGGTATTCAGTTTACAGTGCATGATGTGTGTTTTCCAATGTCATCTTTCTTCTGGCAATGCTTGAACCGAAGTAATTTTTCTGTTTTTCAAGTCTTTTCCAACCTTTAATTTAATTTGTGGGTTAGAGGATTTATTTTCTCCAAATAAAATCCAGCATATATAAGTTCCTCTCCAAAATTTATCATTCCTATATAATTTGAAGTATTTACCTTTCCTTTAAAACACACACCCACCTTTTTTCTCCCCCTCCCTCTTTTTGTGGCTGGAAACTATCCAAGTGATTTTTTGAGAACCTGTTCTGTTTGTTTGGGTAGGAGTAGCAGCTGGGTGCTACCTTGCAGGTTATCTTATGTGTATTATCCTGTGCTGGGAAGTGACAAATGAGACCACAGTGCATATATGGAGCAGGTTTCGTGCATCCGGGAAGTGGAGGATTTACTGGATGTGGAAGGACTGAACCGTTGAGTGTGCAAGCATCCAACACCAGGCTTCGTATGTGGATGCTACTTACAGCATATGCCTTTTCCTGATTTGGAAACTGCAGGCAAAAATACAGAAGCTCAGCCTAACTCTGAACACTTACAGATCCGGTTTTGACAATAATTGTTTAGCATAGATTAGTGCTTGTCTTTTGAGCAGGAAACCAGACATGGTGAGGGTTTTTTTGTTTAGTTTGGCTTTTTCATTCCCTATAAGCCCTGCTGTGATACATGCTGCGAACCAGAGACAAAAAGACCTTGGAGGTGATGTACCACCTTGTTTCAAATTGAGCTCTATTTTTCTTTTTGTAAATAAGGTTTAGCTCTTCTGCAAAATTGGTTATAATATGGTTGAAGTTAGCAACTCAGTTTTAATACAATAAATCTGCCTGCTTTCTGTTATCCTTTGATATCAGGCCCAGGAATTTTAGGGTCACATACTTCAGTTGAAAGTTAATTGAGTATCTCCACAGTGAGGAGTGATAGTTCTTTACCACTGCAAAGGGTTTCATAATTTACTTATGGCATTATTAACATGATAAATCTCTTTATAAATCTCAGTCAAGAAAACTATATTTGGTCTTTTAATGAGGGAAGTTTCATGTTTTTATTGCATGCTGTCATCCAGCAAAAGTACTGCTATCATTGCATTGTTTGCTTTTGGTAAGGTGTAATACGAAACTTGTACTATTGAAATTCACCTCTGTACTTTGTTGAACACCCAGCACTGCAGTAGCTGTGATGCCAGTTCCTCCCTTTACCAAGGCACTGTAAAATGATCATGTTATTTAGTTACTGTACACCAAATTCTCAGCTTTTTTTGTTAGTGAATTGGATAGTTGGATAGTTTTTGTTAGTGAATTATCTAATCATAATTTTGGAGCTTTTTGGAAATGAGATGCCTTAAAAGAATGCTGGCTTTGTTTGTGAGCTGCTGACACAGTCATAGCTTGGCTGTCTTTTTAAAGAATGACACTTAAATGTGCAAGGTAAGGTATTAATAAAAATAGTAGTATCTCATCAGAAATATAATACATGCCTTCTGTAAAAGTCTAACTCAGATAAGAAATTTTAAAATTGAAAATATATTCGTTAAATAACATAACTTGCACAAATTCAGACCACATGGATATTGTAGATCTTGTATTGATGTTGTTTCTTTGACAACAAGCTTGTTTGGGTACCCTCTCTGGAGAACATTTTTCTAGTTCAGTTTAGTATTGCTTTTTTGTGTAGCTCATGGGGATTTTGGTGGGGTTCTGAGGCAGATGCCAAAGTGCTGCTCATGGGACGTGTCAGTCTGACAGATACAGACAGTATATGTGAGCACATCACTGTACTGTTTGATTCACCCCTGGGTGAATGGGTCCAGACACTCGTGGATATCAGAAAGGAAAAGCTTTAAAAAAGGAATCTGTGTTGGAGGTTCTGGTCTGCTTTATTTTGTTCTGGGGAACAAAAATGCGCAGCTGTTGCTTGCTTGACCTTAAATGGAGATGATCTGGGCTTTCTCCAGTGGGATTAGAAATCTGCCACCAGAGCATGTTTCTTCTCATAAATTTATTTAGAGATCCGGTTGGTGTTTGGGATAATGTCCAAAAAGAGACGTGTTATACTACAGCATACCAGCTCCTTTATTTAAATAATAATAATAATACTTTTATTCACATTGGCAATAATTTCCTGGGCTATTTTTGCCTTCCATGTGCTAGTTTTAAAATTCCAGCTGTGTAGACACTGGCTACCTGTATAATCTGTGAAAGGAGTTTGAAATGTCAGTATCTGGTCTGTTGATAATCCACGAATCTGCATAGAAATGAACTGTAACCCAAGCCCAATTACTTATAATATACAAGTAAAGAAATCCAGCAGTAAGTCTGAGTACTCAGCTTAGTACATAATTTCATGGTGCTGCTGCAGTTTTCTCTCTTATACCTCTACAATATCACACTGCTAAGGTTCTTGTGTTGCATGTGTTTGGTTTAAAAGTAGCTAAAAACGAAGAGAAGGGAGAAGCGGATGCTCCCACAGATGGGCACTGGTTTGTTTCTATAAGCAGGACAGAACAGCAGATTTTGATATTGAAGCTGAACACTAAAACGAAATCTTTCCTTTTTGTAACCAGTGTTTTTCTGGCCTGATTCTGAGATGCTTCCTGCGTCATATGTAATTGCTTGTAGCCATCCAGGTATTATCAAATGTGGCTTACAAGACACTTTTTGCTGATCCCTGCAAAGGGAAAGGACCCAGCTAACGTATCCTTCAGTTACATTTGCACTGCAGGCCTAATACAACCTGAAGGGAGATGAGAGGTTTTTTTCCTTCTAGAAATACAGGAAAAGCAGTGTTTTCAGCTGGTGTGGACAGCATTCCAGATTTACACCAGGTAAGGAGATAGCCTAGTCAATTCGGAGATAGTAACATTTTTTTATGCCTTTGAGTTTTCTTGCTTGAATTTGATGGATTTATGACCCATACGGTTTTATGTTTTACCTGATACCTACTTTAATGCTTATCTGACTTCAGTGATTCTCATTCATATCTGGAATCTCAGTGTTTTTTGGATGTATGTGGACAAAGTTGCCTTTCTGAGGCTGCAGATTTTCCTGCTTCTATGGTGAGACTTACAGTCTCTGTTAGCATTATAGGAAACAGCTCTGCTGAGAAATCTAGGCTTTGCGTCGTGTTATTCTCCTCTGGGACAAGAAGTATTTACTTTTCCTAAGCACTGGACAGTCATTAAATTAGTTTGATCTTCACATTTTGTTCTTCATTATAAACAAGGTGAACTTAATTTTGTGAAGCTGCAGCTTGTGAAGCATACCATTGCAAAGTGATTAAAAAAACCTGTACAAAATAAATTAATAGAAAACTATACAACTTGGGCTGAAATAGTTCTTATTCTGGGAATGCTGAAGGCTCTGGCAGGACTAGTCATCTGATTTGTTACTAACCAAAGACATTTTCAGAAAGGTCAGCTTGAATGTTTTCATTTCAGTTGCTGTTACTGGCATGAACTTTTAACCATTAAAGTAGATCACAGGGCTCAGAAGTGTGTAACGCCTGTTTATTGTCTTTGGTGCTTTGACCCAATGTTAGGAGAGAAGTAGGGGAACAAGAAATTTTGTCTGGCTCTTGCTCTGAAGATCCACAGTGGCCTTCCTCCTCCCATACCCCCATAGGGAGCACTTATTTCACTTGGAGGCAACACAATTAGCACAGACATGAGCCATGTAGCTTTTTTATTTTGCCACAGAGTATTGACAGCACCAAAAAAGTGCTCTTTCAAATAGCTGGTTGTTTTCGTATCAACAAAGTGTACTTTTTTACTAGATTAATGAAGGTCAAATAATTGAATAGTAGCAATTAATTGCAGTGGTGCACAGTGTCTTCAAAATAGCAGCATGATACAGAATAGGAAGTTTGGTGATCCTCATTACAGTGGAAGGTTTTTTTATTTCTATGAAATGCCTGGGAGAACTGTATTTTGATGTTACTGGTGTCCTCAATTGGTTAAGCTGAACAATGTGCTTTAGGTGGTGTGCTGAGACCCTTGTACCTAAGAAGCTGTGTTGAGTGTCTTTGAGATAAACTGTTCTAGGAAGCACAGAGATTAGTTGTGTTATTTGACATGTTATGAGTGATGGATGAACGGTGGGACAAAGGCATATGAAGGAGAGATAAAGTTGGAAGACCATGTTCCAGTTGCCAAGTGGTGGTGCTGGATTACCTCCACTTAAACATTAGTAACTGCAGAATGGAGGAGAAACGATTGGGGTTTAGATTCAGCTGCTACCTATCTTTAGCCAAAAGTTGTCCTAACAGAAGTACATAAGCATTCCCCAAATGATGAACGCATTAATGGCATTTAGAAGGAGAAGGACTCTCATGCAGAGTACTACAGTAACCGCCCTCACGTACTGTGGAGGGGGAGCTTGCAGACCGGTGGCCTCAACGTCTTGCTTCCCTGGGATCTTCATTCAGATCAACGTGGAGATAGTGTAGAGCAGACATCTAAAGGGTTTTCAGGCTAATTTTCAGTTGGTCCTAGTTTGAGATATGCGTATGGGAAACGTGAACGAGAAACACCTTTCTTTCTCTTGGTTGATGTTACAGAATGGCGTCTGTCTTTTCATCGCTTATTTTTTCTGCCCATTGCTCTGCCTTTTTTTTTTCCTTCTTTTTTTTTTTCTTCTGTGGAGTGGCTATACACAAGACTAGCACAATTCCCATGGTGAATGTCAGCTATTTATCACTTCCTTGCTTACATGCAATTCATAGCTAAAACAGTAAGGTAAATTTTTTTTTTACTTCATTAGAAATCATTGAAGTTTATTTAAACAACACAATGTCTTTTCCCTCTTCAGAAATGAAGTGCTGTTTCACAATTACATATACAGGAAAAAAACCCCTTTATTTTAAAAATAAAATTTTGTTTCACTCCTAGCACCCCAGAAAATTAAGATCCCAAACGTTATTACTTGAGAATTTGAGGTACAAAACTTCGTATTTTTCTTTATTCTGTTATAGATGTGCCGAAATAAAAATATTGCTCTACTCCTCTGGTTCAGAGCATCTCTGAGTAGCAAGAACAGATTTCCCAGTCTTGCAAGTATTTTCTGACTACGTATTTTGCTACAGGCAGCTGCTTCCTTGTGGAAGTTCTGTTGTCGCTCACTGGAGTGTGGAAATTTTGTCATGTATGGTCTCACTGGTCCTTTGGACTGTAGCTGCCTGGCCACTGAGATGATGTGGAGAGCTTTTCTACCTCCTTTTATGACTTTCTTTTTACAGAAGAAACTATTTGCTTTCCTCTTTTTGTGGCCTCTACTGAAAATTAATTTGTCCTGTGGTTTTGAAATACAGTCCTTTGTATCAGTTGGTTATATGAGTATTTGGTATAAAAATAGTGTTGACGTCTCTGTGAATTAGAAAATGAAAATAAAGGCAGTTCTTTCTGAAACATGAACTTTGCCACCTTCTAGATGAGCCTCCTTCTTCTGTCTTAGAATACAGTTGCCTAATTCATGTTATATTGGATTACTCTAGTACTAGTTTTAAAAGAAGAGACTAAATGTGTATCCATAGTTTGGGGTTTTTTCTTTCAATAAACTGCAGCATTTACATTAAATCTGAAACTCTTCAGACTGCAATAACTCCTGTGTGGATTAAGAAGTATACAGATGAAAGTTATACTGTTTTGCTTGATTAGTTTAATTTATTAGCTACCACTGTGAACAGAGGATAAGCATACTTGATGAAGGGAAGGGAAAGGAAAAAAGGGGACATTTCAGTGTAAAAAGGGTCTTCAAATATGTTTAGAAGGTTGTATAGCTGAAAAACACACTTGCCTGAATATTCAATATGACTTTTTCAGTGTGTAGGACTACAGAGGCAAAATTAGAGAGCATCTCCTAAGTTCTCTACAGACCACCTGAGCTTCCTGGTGCTTCTTTCCACCTATGGAGGATTTTGCAGGTTTCCATTGATCTAAAATACATTAGTAACGACAGTGCAGAAAGGTGACTTGAGAATTAGCAAGCCTTTTGAATTTGACTAGTGGATAGAGTATAGCTTAATGGAAGTAGCAGCGGACTGGAATTTGGAAAATGATAATTTCGAATCTCATCTGCGTTACCAGATTAGCACATGTTTATTTCTGTTTTCTTCCAAAGACTGTAAGAAGGCTATTTTGAGCTTCAATCACAGAGATACTAGGTAAAGAGGTGTGCATACAGCTTTGAACTAGTTGTTATTGAACCAGCTTTTAGTTCTTTCCAAATGTTTGGTATTATCGATGCACTATTAGACAGTATACTAGGAAGGGTTTGCTGCAGGTACCCCACTTCTAGCAGAGTGGCTCACCACTACTCTGGGAATCATTTTCCCCTCTCATTCTCATTCACTATTAGACACAAAAGGGAGTCTCCAGCTGGAGCATCAGGAGACCTGCCTTTGTGTGTGACATTTTCTAGCATGATGAAAAATAGATTCAGATCCTGTCGAACAGAATATGCAGCTTCATCTCCATTTTGGCTCCAAGGATGTTCTGGATGGATAAGATCTTGCTTTTCTTTTTAATTCAGTCAATAACTTGATTCAACACATGTTTATTTCTCTTCAGGCAGGGATAGTCTCATTTGTATCTGTTAAAACCAGTATTTTGGTTATAAAATGGTTTCAACACTAGAGAACCTGCTGTGTTCTGGTGCTCTTTGGAGAGCCTTGGACAAATTGTCTTTGCTGTTGTCTGTTCCCTTTCTGTAGAATGAGAATTATAAGGCTAGTTTCTTTTTAAGATACTTTGAGACCTACAAGTGACAAGTACTAATTGCTGGTGATGCAAGTGATATTTATTTTTTTACTGTGAACTTTTTCTACTCTTTCTGCTTATATTAAGAAGGTACTAGGGCTACCACCCCCCCCCACCCCCCCCAATTTATCTCCTAAGGAAAGAAAACACCTTCACACACTGACACGGATGTTCAAATGCACCCTTACATCATGCTGCTACTTTTGTTAGAGACAAGTGCGTTTCAAGTACCCCTCATAAACTCAAGTGGGAAAGGTTCATAATCTGGATTGAAGCCAAACAGTTTAAATATCTGTCACTTATTCCACACACAAATTGTGTGACTACCTTCCATGCTTGTGTGGTTCCCAGTTTCATAGACAGTCCGGTGTTAAACTGGCTGCATTTCTTCCATTTGTCAGTGATGCAGAAGTTTCAGGCCAGGATTTTCAAGTGTCTGACTTTTGAGATTCCAGGACCTGATTTGTCAGAGGTGCAAAGCCTCTGTAATTACCTCTGAAGTCTAGAAAGTCACACAGGTACATGGTGTCTTCCATGTGAGTTTAAATTTTTTTTTTTTTCCCCCCCAAAATTCTGGGGTGACTGAGTAATTGTTGTTTACTTGATGATATGTGATGTATGTGATGCTGTACAGAGATGGTGGTGGAATTCCTGCCCAAAGCAATGGAAATCGTTTCACAGTAGGTCCATATACTGTCCTCCTTGGTTTGCTGGGTGAAACACAGCTAGTTCCTTCAAGGGAGAGTTCCTGCAGTGGGGGCAGAAAACATGAGGATGCCTCTAGTTTTTCCATCTGCTGAAGTTCTTCAAGGTAGTCATCAACAAATGTAAATGAGTACTGTACTCATGTTGTACAGAGCTCTGACATCCATAGATCTTACTAACTCTGCATGAGGCTGTTATTGTTGAGAACTTGTTTTTGTCTTCCAATCCTCAGTAAGGTGGCTTTACTATATCCCCCACTTGCTGCTGTTTATAGACTATCCTTGTATTTTTTCCTTGTCTTTTTTAAATCTGTGTTCATGGTAATGAGAGCTGGAGAAGAACAAAGGGGGGGGGTAAGTTTCTGCTTACTATTTTGGTTTATCAGCCTAAAAGGGAGTGGAAAACTATGTTACCTAATCATTCCTTCCCCATGTGCTATCAGTTGTAACATAGAGAAGTTGCATCTGCAAAACTTGAAATGCACAGGTTCCAGTAATTTGGCTAGACTCTCATTCTTTCTGCAAGTGCCCATAGAGACCAGTTCTGGACTGCCATTTTTAAATGAAGTGTGCTTTTATGAGTTTGTGTGAATACTTGGGTTTGTTATCATGTAAATATTTTGAACGTTTCTGCTTTATTTTTGTGGGAGTTTTTTCTTTTTAATTTCACTTAAATCTGGTGAATACTACACTCATGGCTCATGTTTCTTTTAAAGTCATGAAAAGCTAAAATGGAATGCAGAAGAGAGGCTCAGTTTTCTGGTTCGGGGGCCAACACCCTTCACAGAATCTAAAGATCTTCCATTTGAAAAATTGGGACCCTTGATAAAGAATTTGCAGAGCATCAGTTTTCCCCAAATGTATACCCCTGCTTCACGTTAGATTTAGAGTGACTTAACTCTCTTTCAATATGTTTGCATGCTTTGTTAATAGAAATTGATGCTCTGTGCATATTAGGTTCTTTTAAATTTTCTTCTCCAATTACTGCACAGCAAGTATTTTTTCCTCCCCCTTCTAATATTCACCACTCTCTTTGGTGAAAGTTGCACTCTCTTTTCACTATCCTCTTGGTAACAGAATGGCTCCTGTCTGTTTCTGTGCAAGACTGGTGGCCAGCTCTGCTCATCCTTCCAGAGTTCATGCAGGCTGGCAAAAAATACAACACCTTTTTGCTTGCTTTCTAGGTCACTTTTTGCATCAACACTGGCCCTCAGAAAACTGGTATTTGTAAATATTAGCAATGTGCATTTAACATAACTTGGTTGAGGATGCCTGAGTGCAAATGACTGAGATATTTTACTTTTAGGGGTGCTTCCATTCATGACCGATTTGGGCCTTATCTTGTCTTCCCAACTATTCCTTTTTTCTAATCTATTTCTGTCTTACTTGTACAGTTCATAAAATTTTGTAGGAAATAGCATATGTCCTACATTTGTGCAGCATTTAAAACAATGGTCTTTTTGTGGGCTTTGAATAACTGTAATCACTTTTTGGTCATGGTACTTTCCAGGCCAGAATAGGAAACAAAACAAAACAAAAAAATGAATTTAACAGTTGTTTAAAGTTGTTCTCCTTGTGGAAGCTCCCTTTCATCTCCAGGTTTGTTAATTATTTTTGTTTTAGTAAAGAATATTTGAATTTAAATGTAATGGGAAGATAAAATGAACACTTAATAAAACAAGTGCTTCTATACTTAGGAAAGACCCAATTGTTATCAGTGGAAAATTCCAGGCACTGTTGCTTTTAACGTCATATTAAGTGGCACCTAGAAGTGTTTTGTGTTCATAACATTTGCCAGAATATAAATGGCAAAGATTTCTGACAAAAATAATATTGGTGTTGCATGGAGTATAAAGGAATGTTGTAACAACACATAAAAGCAAGAGAAGTGTAATTGTTCCTAGGAAGATAAACAGAAGAGGGCATATAATCTAGGCTGCAGCTCTGGGAGTGCCAGTCTCACTCTACGAACGTAGTCGCTTAAGGTGGCAGCAGTGGGAGTCCCGGAGGACTGCTGGGTGGCTCTTGTAATGAGACGGTCCTTGACTCGTACAGTAACAACGTCCATCTGTAGAGAACTTGCAGAGTCTTTTCGGAGTTAATATATTGACTTCTTAGCTTGTTGTTTGAGGCTTTTGCACAATACTGTCAAGGATGCTAGAGGGAATGAAACCATGCCAGTTAAGCGGTGGCCAGCATTCCGGTTCACTTCCCTTACTAATCCCCTGTTATATTCTGTTTTATTCAGGAACCCCTGCTGGATGCAGGTTCTGAGCACATACAGACCTTTCACACATACACTCTCTGACTGTAGGCTAGGGCTGCTCTTGGTCCTGTGTGTGCTCTTGTAATTCAGATAACCAGCACAGGCAAGGCTATTTTGAAAGATAAGAAAGTGCAGGAGGTTTTTGTTTTTATTCTCTTATGCCACTTTCACGTGGAAGTTCCTTTGCTTGAACTGATGGCATAGCTAAACATGCCAGGTCTTGGCCAGTAACTTGACAGTGTCACAGCAGCTGCATAGTAGTATTTTTTTCAGAAGCTTAGAAAACACTCAGTCCATTAACTGATACTTTTGGAGGGTTTGGCACTGTCTGGAGTTGAGATAATTCAACTTGTGGTTGTGTGTTTGTACTAATCCAGCACAAAGCTGTGCCACTGCAAAACGTGCTGTCTTGTATGCTGCTTTTCCACTTAACAGTGTGTGCCAGTGCTAGATTTCACATGGCCTTGTACAATGAATCTGATAGGAACCTGACCTAGATACAAATAACCTTCATGTGTATGGATGGAGGGAGAGTGTAGCACTAGGGCTGTCAGGAGGGAGCTGAAAGGTATGAATGTTTGAAGTGGTGAGAAGGGGCAGGAGAACAGGCCCCCCTCTCTTTGATAGCAGTGTAAATTTACACTGTGTTTAAGTGACCAAGTGGTTGCTATCAAAACCCTGTAACTATGCTATCAGTAGCAAATCTCTGCTTTTTTTTTTTTAATTTTTTTTTTCTCTCTATGGTGAATAGCGTACCTGACCTTAGCGTTTGTTTTCTCCCATCTCTCTTAGTAAATCCAAAACACAACACTATACCACCTACTAGGAGGAAAATTTAACTTTATCCCAGCTGAAACCAGGACACCCAGCAACCATATACTTGCTGGACTTTGCTCTGATGTCATTTGTAAGCTGTCATGGTAAGGGATCACATCTTCCTCTCTTGCTGTGGTTATCAAACCTGAGTTCAGAAGCCTCAGCTGCAGTATAAATAATGCTGGGGAAGAAGTAAATGTACAAATAACAGTAACTTGTAGGACAGTCAAATTCCTCCCTGGCTTATGTGGGTCAAGTCTGTGAGGTCTCTATCTAATAAGTGTGCAATGCCTCGTGTCCAATGGGGATTTCATTTGTGAAGGAGGCTTTGACAAGCATTCTTGAAACAAGTCTAATGGCTAGAGGGAGTGCTGCTTTTAGGAGGCATTTTAATGCTGTAACTGTTTATTCTTTTCCTTTTTGAAAGCTTTCCACTGTCTAAAAGATACGATGATAGTGGTGGTGTCTATAAATAGTCAGCATTAGCTTTTTAATTTTTTATTGGAAAAGCTTTAAAAAGTCATACAACGGACGCAATGATGCGGTTTCTCTCACCAGAGAGAGGCACGCTGCCCGCCACCACCCCACTCCCCGCTTGCAGAACAGAACAACTCATGATCACAATTTTGAACACTGTATGATATTGCAATGCCAAACTGAATGGGTCTGATTCTATAATAGCAGAAAACCCACATGAAAATGGTGGAGGGGGTGGGAATTGTCCTTTTTTTATTGTATTGTTTAGCCAATTTTGAGACTCCAAATTACCAACACTAATTTAGGCTACTGCAAACGGGGATGACAATTAGTGCATCTGTCATGCTGGCTGCTTATTCTGTAGAAATCCTTTGTGTAGCATCCATGTAGTTCAGCTGTGGCTATATATTTTTAAGGTTAGCCCTTTCTTAGATTAGTTTTGATCTTGTTTTTCAGTCTATGAGGTTGGAGTCTAAATGATTTTCCTCTCAGCATAGTGTAGTCAGTTCTGTCCTGAGTCCCACGTACTTGGTTGCAGCATAATTTAACCCTAACGCTGAGAAGAAGTCCTAATGTGTCATCAAGTAAGGACTAGCTTGCCCTTTAGTTCCTAAACTTTATTCAGTGTAGATCCTAAAACCTTAAAATCTGAATCTTCTTTCAATTGTTTGTGAGATGTTTTTGCTACTTTTCTCTTTCTAGTTTGTTTGGGTTTTTTGGTTTGGTTTTTTTTGCTGTTGTTGGGGGCGTGTTTTTGGGTTTTTTTCCTCCTGATAGTCTTATCCCAAATCGTCATATCTCAGTTTTCATTCCGTCAGCCTTGGTTTGTATGGACTCTCAGCCTAGGAAACCAAGCATTTGCTGGCTGATACCATGTCTCTTCAGCCCTTGTGGTATTTGGCTCTTTACTCATAAATCACTCTTTCTAAGCTTTTTAGTCATTAGAGTTGCTCTTCTTTGAACATGTTCTACCATTTCAGTGACTTTCTGGTAGTACGATGCCCAGAACCGAATATGTTCTTCCAGCTGGGTTTATGCCAGAGCTATTTAAAGTCACTGCCTTATTCCTTCCCTCGCCCCCTTTCTGTGTGACCTGACATATCATATATAGACAATCCAGACTTGCTTTAAGCTGATTTTCGGGCAGGTTAAATTGTGAACTCCTGTCAAGTTTATTCTCCTTGTTAGTTGTGGTCCCTCTTACATTAATTGCTTTGCAGATTGCATGTCTGTCTAAAGTATGTGTTTGGGAATTTTTTCCAAACCTTACTGATTTTTTGATAATTTTTTTTTTTGTGCTGGATTTCACCACTTACTGTTGGCAAAGCTAACATCTCTATGATATGTCTGTATTTCTCAGTACCTCACAATTTGATGATGTTTCAATTTTGATTTTAATTATGTCCTCCTCCTCATTAAAAATTCCCCAAAGAACGCCATGTCTACCATGGCTGGAATAAGGGCGCAAGGGCATGATTAGATGTTCTCTCCCCCACGACTGCTGGAGATTTGTGAAAGTATAGCAAAATGTGATACCGCCTAGGTGTTGCTGCCAAGAATTTTAGGGATTATATCCTGCTGAGCAGAAACACCATCTTCCCTAAATGGCAAAGATGGAGCAGAGTGGAGTGGTAAGTAGGTGGTGGTGAAATACGGACACCACAAGTGAGGATTTCTTGAATCAGTCCATCACCTTGGTTTTTATCCATCTGGGAATGTGTCATAGTGCTTCTTTGTGGCTGTTCTTTCTAGTGTGTTTCAGCAAGGCACAGTCTTTTTTCTATAGAAACGATTCTTTGCCTTGCTTTTAAAGTGATTTAAAATTAGGGCCTGATTCCATGGTTGCAGCCTCTTCTTCCTTTTCCTGCATGAGAGCCACTAGCCTTGCCATGTTTTGCTGGCATAAAAGACAGATGATCCGCCAGGATTGTCTGAATTAAGGGAGCTGTTGTGAGCTGAAACACTCAGCCTGATGTTAGGAAGAAATCTGGGTGGGGAGGAAGGGATGGGTAAATCCTTCTTTCCTTACCCAGGGTGGGGAGCAGTTGCAGAGCTCATCAGTGACCGCTTCTCTGCCTTTACAGATCTAATCCTTTTCTCATCACGGGGGAACGAAGAGCAAGAGGCGTCTCTGTGATAACAGTGCATTTGGGCTTGCTGCTGCCACATCCACCTCTTCTTTCTCCCTCATCGCCCAGTGAGGTGGTAGGGCAAGTGCCATGTCACGGCGGCACAGTCCGTGGGGACACTCAGATTTGTTTCCTCCACTGTCAGTCAAACAGAAGGAACAGTTTGTACGCCTGCTGACGTTGGTTGTGCCAATGCTTTGCCTTGGATTAGCTGTGGATGCAAGGAATTCTCATTCTCCTGAATAATGAATGCCTGTAAAATGCAGCGAGAGAAGAATGATACCTACAGAGGGGGGTTTATGATAGCGTAGGGCAGTGCAAGCAGTTGGCCAAAAGGGATCATTCACTTGGCATAACTTTTGGCGCTGTGCTAGCTGTTAGTAATGGGCTGTGAAAACTTTACAGTTGTAGTATAGACAGTTCTAAATTATTTAAACTGCAACTTTCAGGAAAAAAACACTTAACGATCCATTCCTTTTTTTGAGCTTAGCTATCATTTTGACGTTTTTGGCCTCCACCTTTACTTTGCGATACAGCCTGTTACATGGAATGCTGTGCTAGTCTGTGTGCTGAGACACTGAATTGCTCCAGGCAGAAACTACGAGCGTGTTTGGAGAAGATAATTTTAATTAGTGCAATTAAAAATGCAGCCATTGTTGGCCTCAGTTATCCAAATGTTGCTACCATCTAGTCCAGAGAAAAATTATTTTTCCCACTGTTAAGAAACATGATGGAATCAGTCAGCAATGTGTGTTCCAGCAATAAATATTTGCATATAGGCTAGTACAGCAAAGATTTTTTTATTTTATTTTTTTTCCCAGCAGCTAGCTGTGCCTCAGCAATGACTTGAAGGCTTGCCAGGTCATGAAAGTCAAGGCCAAGCCCTTGTCAAAAAACAAGCCAGTGAGGACCTTTGAACGCCACTGTGCAAAGGATACTGTTTAACTGAACAGATGTTCTCAGTCCGAGGCTGATACTCTTGGAAGAGGTGCCAGGCGACAAAAATAGTTGTGTTTTCTAGGGCAGATGGAAAAGAATGCTGTGTGTTTCAAGCTGGTATTTTATTTTGTAGTTGCGGAGGATCCAAGTTGAGGACTTGGAGCTGTGGATGGCTTTCTGTATATGAGTCCTAAAAGAGTATCTTGCTCTCACTATTTGGTTTGATGTCCTTAGGAGCCAAAATACTTGAATGTAAGTGGACCAGCTGTGTGTTACCACACCATTCAGAGCAGCTAGAAAGCTGTTTGGAGCAGTCAACACCATGTGCTCCTAAATGAGTGAAGTGTCTTGTTATTCTGGGCAGTGCTAAGAAGTATTTTTAGCATATTCTTGTTTTTTAAAATTGGCTGAAACATGATATCAGAAATGAATATTTTTTGTTGTTGTTTTCATCTGTTCACAGTGACAAATTGAAGCACAGTTATAATACAAAATAATACTTTATTTGTTTTTACATATGTATATACAGCAGGTATATACTCAATAAGATTAAATACATTCCAAAGCCAAAAGCATCTTGGTCAGTCAGCTAAGGAGGCCTTATATATATTAGATTTAAAAAAAACCCAACCCTACCCATTACCTTGCTTTTCAGCAGCCTTAATGTTTGACTTCTTGTATAGTCACTTATATGTTGTACCAAAGTTGAAGGGTTTCTTTCTAATTTTAGTGCAAACTATTAGGTTTGCAAAGGTGCTAGATTGAAGTAATGGGCTTGCTTTGAAGAATCTTGCTAGAGAAACCACTGGTGGCTTTCAAAATGTTTTCAGTTAAGATGGGCTCATATTTAAAGAGTTGTCTTTAATATCTTCATTTTTATAGTTCAGTCTTAAAGACAAAATTCACCTTGCTCAATAAATGGGTAGATTTGACTTTATAAAGCCATATATTTCCTGTTTATCATGTCAAACTGTTGTGGGTTGTTTCTTTTGGGTAGAGATGGAATTTCTGGCTCTGAAAAGTAAGGTTCTAATCCCAACTGCATTAAGGACTGTTTCTTTCTCTTTTTTTGACTGTAGCAGAATGGTATTGAGGTGGATATAGAAAAGCATTCTTCAGCACTGTAGTGGGAGAAGCAAAGGAGAAATCTTCATGACACACAGTACAGTGATAGTTCCTGATGTTGTCACTTTATACTGCATGACATGGCATGTGTGACTAAAAGACTTTCACTGAAATAGTTCTGTGCTGGTGCCTGTTAATTCAGCCAGTCATGTGGATAATTGTAATACGGAACAATACGTGACAATCCGAAGGTATTCTGTAAGCATCAAAGACGACTTTTGAAGTTACCTGGTCTGGATTGAGCAACCCAGGCAAAATTAATTTTATATTCATTGATCCTTCAAGACTCTGCACGTGTATTACTTACAGGAAGAATCATGACTTGGTATCTTTCCTAAGCTTCATTAGACCTCTGCCCAGACCAAAAAAAGCCAAGGTGATATCACCAATTTAGGATTTTTTAATGCATATTGATCGTTGTGCATGAAAAATGAAGCAAGACAACTGTTAAATTGATCGCAAATGTTAACAAATGGATGGTAGGTCTTAATCCAAGTAGCACTTAACTTTGCCATTCCTTGTCTCCCAGTAGAGTGCAGTGCCATCTTTAACATAACTTCCTTGAACAAGCAGACGTTTCGTGGACTGACTTACTAGAAATTGCAGATGTGACAAATTTTATTCCCACAAAACTTTCAAAGCTAGAATATGCTTCAGTAAGCAGTTGTATGAGGCACTTTTTTAGGTGCTACAGTTGAGAGAATTTTCAGATTTTTTCTGTGTTTTTTATTGCTTGTGGGATGTAATCATGAGTCAGCATGGGACAAGAAATATTAACCATAGTCATAAATCAGTGAACCGTTTTAAAATAAAATTTAATTTTAATGTTATTTCACATTTTACTTTTCCTCAAAAAGCACTGTTTATCCAGTCAATATGGCTATTTCAATAAAGATACAATACTTGATACTGTCCAACAGGGAACACAATTTCAGTGTGTCTTTGGCCAGAAATTGGCATGAAGTGTTTAATGTGTAGAATTGTTGGTGTTTTTTTAAAAAGAATTTATAACTAATTTTACTGTTAAAGCTATCCAGTTGGTTAAGCAAAGGAAATATTCCCTGAAAATTAATTTTAATTGTTGATGATATATCTTGGTCTTAATACAGTTTATTGTAATTTCAAATGAAATTTAAAACATTTTAGAGCAATACTAGTAAAAAGATCCTAAAATCTATTTAAACTTAAAAAAAAATAAAATTAGCCATATTGTCACTTTTTTTTTCCTTCTGCTCTCTTCCAAAAACATAAAAAGACAGCATAGTCCAGAATGCCTCCCAGATATTAAAAGAGATATCTTTTTTTCAGAGATTAAAAAACTGGTGGAAGATTAGATCGATACCTCATGGCAGCTGATGCTGGGATCCTTCAGTCTGGTTACAGAATTTCTACCTTAAACTTTCCCTTATGTAAATTCCTGATACAAATATTTGTAATACTTTTCATATTCTGAGTATAAATGTGTATTAAACATCCCAGTTAGTTGTTTGCTTTTCTTCCAAACCATAACATTGTTGGTTCATATTCAGTTCAACTGTTGTCCTCAGCTTATTGTGGACAAAGCTGGCTTTTGAGAAGATGAATGAAAAACCTGAAACCTCTTACTCGTGATTCTTGGAAACAGTTAGAATTTAACCAGAATTATATTCCCATGTTTTATATTTTAAATGCACACATATCTAGGGGAATTTCTCTATATGCCAAAGTTATAGGTGGAAGTTCAACAAGTGGAAGGAATGGTAACTGTTATCTGCAGTTACCAGCAGGTCTAAAGCTATCAAGCGATCTCATTTGTAGTACTAAGAGAATTGCAGCAGGGTATGACCATTTTGTGGTGTTTGTCTTAATTACGTACTTAAATTCTAGATGAGGTTTTCATCTTAAACTGCTTTCAGAGCTATGAATTCTTTAGTAGAGAAATGATAAAATAAGTTTTATATCACTGATACTGGACTGAAGTTTATTTCAAGAAACTTGTTTATAAACATCTGTTTGTTTTATATAAAGCAAATCTGAATTAAACTGAAAAACAACTGTTAGGTTTCTGAAACAAAAAACCACTTTGTAAATGCCCTGGTACCTAGGATACTACTTACCTTTACTGTTTTGGAGGCTAATTCTACAATTATTTTATACAGGTTCCGACTGGAACATCTCGTCAAAGTTACCCAGCTACCAGCTATCAGGACTTCAGCAACTGGGAATCTCTAATGAAAATTAAAGAGGGGCTGCTGAGACAGAAGGAGATTGTGATTGATCGGTGAGTAACCTGCTCCTGCTTCATTGATTAGATTAGATGATGTAAAAGCTATGATGTAGAAACTGACTTTCAGGAGAGCTGCTTACTCAGTAAAGTTGTTACGTTCCAGCAAATATTTATGCACAAATATGTGGGAGCTAATCCTTGCTAGGAGAGAAGACTGGCTGCTGGCTAAAAGTCTTTCACAGATTTAGAAATTCACTTAGGGGTTTAATGCCTCTGCAATGGAAAAGGGAGAGTGAGACCAACAGCCAGTTCTGCTGTCAGCTTCCCCATCTTAGCTTCTTACCAGTGTGGGGCTTTGTATCAGACACCTTTCCACTTGTACAGGTCTTGGAAGTGACTTGCAAGGTGAAAATTGGTAAACTGCATTGCCCTGATTTTCTTTCCCATGACAAGTACAGAAATGCAATATACTTGAAGCCAGTTGATCAAGCTTTGAGAAATTGGCCTTTGCAGTAACATTCAGTGGTAAAATCCTATTCAAATGCTCATACAAATTATTCAGATAGTAAAATATTAAATCTAGGATCTATATGTCAGTAAATCCATCACTTCTTATTAAAATTGCTATCAATCTGAAACAGGCCTTGGCAGCAACTCACTGCTGTTAAGTTTCTAGTATATCTGAAGTAATTTCTGGACTTTTTGATGTTTGGATAAAATGAAGCCTTAATGAGGAAAATGTGCTTTTAATAAAGGGCTTAAGCTTAATGAAGCTTACATTAAATTAGCAGATGTCATCAGGAGCTGCAGAGTTTGGATGTAGGACATTTAAGAAGGGCATTTTTATATTTGACATAATTATCATTTGGCTTAGTCTGGGTTTTAATAATAAACTCTTGGCTCATGTCTGGAAGAGGAGTGGTTGTTCTGATCTTGAAATAGTTGTGCCCTCTTATTGATACTTTGCTCCACAGCACGAGGAGAACTGTGTAAAGCAGGTGTGTGTTGATCATAGGAATGTCAGGCATCCATTATGAATGTCAGGCATCCATTAGGAATGTTTTTATATTTCGTCTAGCAGTTCTTATCTTTTAATGGGTGGAGATAGACAACTTGGCATAATTTACTCTGGGACGAGGAGAATTATGCTTGTGCAAGATCTGTTCCTTCCTCTGTTGCAACAGAGCAAGGAATTGCAGTGGTTTAAGGTGTTTGTCCCCTAGCAGCCTGGCCAGTACCTCTGCTGGCATTGTAGCGATGAAGGTTGGCATCAGCTTTCCCAGCTTGATGTGGCATATTAGCTTGCATTTGCCTGCCTCTGCAGCTGAAAAGGGTACACAAAAGTTCCGAACTGCGGGGCACAGGCACACCGTCCCACTCTGCCAGCTTTCCTGCAGAGACGGTGATCTCTCAAGGGGATAAGCAGTTGAGATGGAAACATCCCTAACTGTTGCTTAGGTCTTCTCTGTCAGAGCCTTTTGATCAGCTGCTTGAAGGCTGTCTAAACGACAGGGTTTTTTTTCAGGCTTGCTGTATCAGTAGTGATGCTGTATAACCTGCAGCCCACCTCTCGGGGCCCAAGGTGTCCGCACCATTTGTAAGTGCCCCTGATGGCTATGGACGGTGTTGGGAGCTTCTGCTGAGCATGTCATCCTCTGCACTCTACATCAACTCTTGTTACACGATGGCAACTAAAAAGGCAGTTCACCTTACTCTTCTCACACTGGAAATGTGTTTACAGCCAAGGGTGAGGTTTCTGAAGTGGCAGTTTGTAACCTAGCTGCCTGCTAATGTTACTTAATACTGTCCACGTTGAGGAAGAAAAGCTCTTTCTTGGTATCCGATGGCAGTGCGCAGGTTCTTTTTTTTGTACGAGTCATGCTTTTGTGTGACCTAACGATAGTGAATACAGTCTTTTCTGGATTTCTGACCAGAAGTCAGTTGAGATGATTCCTTTTCATTCAGCTGAAAAGGCAAAATACACCCTGGAAGCTATTGAAATGAAACAAAGACCATTTAGTGATGTTACAGTAATTTCCTTTAAGGAGACACTTGGTGTTACAGTTAAGCATGTTGTAAATTATAATAATGCAGTATAATAATACATCACAGAAAAGACACTTTTTTTTTAAATATTGAGCCTCCATTTGGGCAAAATATTTGCCTTAAAAATTACTATTTTAAAATTAAATAAAATTATTTAAAATAGATGATTGTATTCTTTAAAATTAGTACAAAGTGATTTTGCATATTTAGAAAGATTTTACATCAGGTTTTGTGTGGTTTTTTGTTTGTTGTTTTTTTTTTAAGTGGAGGTAGTGTTTTCTATGGCAAACAGAGCTATTTTTGGTTTAACTCATGGAGAAAATGGTACATAGCTGCTGTCCAAAATCCTAGAAATAGAACTCCACTATAAAGCACTAATGTTAGATGTGGTATTAGTAAGACTTAAGTGCGAATAATACCTTTCTTCAAGGCACTAAGTGAAAACTTGATCTTATCCATATATAACACATGGGGACACAAGGCCTTGCACTGAGAGTCAAGATGATGTTTGGGAGTAAACCTAAGTCTTCCAGCTCCTGGTCTTCCTGAGCTTACTTTAAACTTCTCTTCAGAATTTGAATTTACTTGGGAATAGTGACCTAAATTAAATGCATGAAGTTTTCTAAAGTGTGGTTAATTAGGATTCAAGGTGGTGGTAGTTAATTACAGAATTTAGGCTTTTGGGAAGTGGAGGAGGAATTCTTTTGTTGACTGAGGTTTGGTAGTAGGTGTTTGCTGAGAAAGGCCCTTCGTACCTGTGTTTCTCAAAGAGTTTTAAAAGGTGTAGTCTCCTTAAGTCATGTCTCATGCTGAATCTACAAACTGGTAACTGGAGGATGCCAGCGAGACTTGTTTAATTCTGGGGGGACAGAAGCTTGGGACAGACAGGTTAACCTCCTGCTGTCTGGAAGCCGGAGGAGCAGGATAGCAGCCGGCGTGGTGCTCCAGACCCAGATGTTTTGCTGCTGACAGGTACAAGAACAGCTGGATGAAAAGCAGCACACCGGGAACACCCTTCTCTTGCCCTTGTCACCAGCTTCTCTTTCAACCACAGGGTCATTACCCAGTTTTTTTTAAGGTTAAAACCCTTTTCTGTTGGGAATTGTACTGGGGCTCCGCTAATCCAAGAGGTAGAGAAGATTAACGTCACTTCGTACTGCACACCTTGTTCTGCATAGCGGTGCTCAAATCTGTTGATAAGTAGGAAATGGAGGCTCTGTATAAGGCAGTATCCTTAAGCTGTTCTACCTTTATTGTGCTAAAAAAGGGAGGAGAGGCAGGAGAAGGAAAGAGAAATGTGCTGCCTGCTTCCCTTCTTTCCACACAATGATAAAAAAGCAACAAAAATCCAGTTCTTCCAGATTAGATTATTGAACTTCCTTGTTTTGCATCAGAAATCCAACAGTTTAGAATAGCTGCAAGCAAGTTTCAAATAGTCGTTAAAAATGATTCAAGGAGTAATGCTTACAGTGTAAATCATCATACTTGGATACTTTGGTGTGTCACTGGAAATTCAGTGCCATGAATAGAATTTTTAAAAACCCAAACAGCCAGTTGTGTCTGTGAATAGGACAAGTGGCTTGATTTTTATTCTATACGCTGTGTTGAACAGCAGATTTAGTAATAGATTAGTTAAAATTTATTTGATTTGTGTAGTCTGTTCAGCATAACAAATGCATATTTTTAAGTATAAATGTACACAGCATAAATGGGTGGGTTTAGAAGTGGGTTTGGTTTGCTTTTTAAAACTATTTTAGGAATCACTGCCAATTTAATGAATTAGAGCATGAGAATGGTTTTCAAGTCTGCTCGTAAAAAATGAGATGGAGACCATACTTTTAGGAAGGGAAAACATGGTGTGAGGAAGGGAGCCTGGGGGGTGTGCGTGTGCGCGCACGGGATCACAATGGCACTTCTTAAAGGTGTGTGTCGTGTTTTCTCCACATAACAGCTGTTGGTACAGGCTGTGAATAAGGACTTAAGGATTTTGTCTGTAAGAGGAATCTGCTGCTCTAACACTTATTACTCGAATGTCTGTCACCTACTGTACAAAATAATTGGATTATATCATTGCCTTACTTCTCTGGTGGTTTAGTATGTAACACTACGTTATATGTAGCACCAGAGGGAGCCAACAGTGTTTGTATTGGTTTAGAAAATTATGACATCACATTTTAATTCTTTGTGTTGCTCCTCTGTTCAGTACATTCACAACACTGAAATTACAGTGTTTGGTACAATTGCGAATGTCTCTTGAGGCTGGCCAGCCACTGTAGATGTCTTGAGTGTGGTCCTGGCACTGTTTGTTTGGCAGGGACTGCATATGGGGGGTACGTGAATAAATGCCAGATATCTGAACATGTGACAAAAGCTGCTGAGAGTAACACTGTTCATGCAGTGTTCTCTTCCAGATGGTTTAAGGGTATTTGGACAGTTTTTTAAGGAAACGTGGATATAGAAGTAAAAGTTTTGTGAATAGCTGTCATTCCTCAGGGCATAATAACATTTACATTCTTAAAACAGTTGCTAAATCATTAGCTTTCCATCCATAGCTGAATTATGCTTAGATGTTTTCACTGGGACAAGAGAATTAGATTTTCTTTGCCTTGTGTCAGATTGTCCTGACTTCAGTAGCTGACATCAAACTATCGTGTGCTCTGATAGTGCTTATGTTACTGCTAGTGTAAAGCTGTAATTCTCTTAATTTGGGATGGTCTACTAAGATCTGCAGTATTAGCATATCCACTTGAGTGATAATTTGATGTCATTTTTGAGGAAGCTTTGAAGCTCTATGCCACCCAGGATCTGAGCACATGCATGTGTAACTGGGAGTCCTGTGCAAGGAGTAGGGCTGCGAGGAGCCTCCTCACCATGTCTTGCTGTGTAAAATAGGCTTTGCTTGCAATAATAGCTTGAAAAAGATGCTTTTTTTTTTTTTTTTGATATCACCAATCACCCGGGTAACTTGTGGATGAGGCTTTTGTATCTTGGGCTGGTAAACTTTCAGGAAGATTTGTTACAGAGTAGTTATTTTAGACCTTTTAAATTTCACCTTTTCAGAGGTGAATACTAGTAATAGAGATGAAATGGAATTTGTTACCATTAGTTTTCACATAATAACCTAAATCTTGGCAATAATGAGAGGATGTAGCGCTAGAAAGGACCTATCTCACCGGTCTGCTGGGCCCAAGGGAGGACAAGCTGTAGCGGTGTCACTCCTGGTGAATGTCTATGCTGTTGCTGTCTGCAGTAGCAGATGTTCCACAGCCTTTCTGGGTTGGACAGTTTGGTGATTAATTAGCTGAAACGTTAGAAAACTTTTCCTAATATGACTTAGTCTTTCCTCCTAGGTCATGTTTTCTAGACCTCTGGTAGCTTTTGTTATTCCTTGAGCTCTCTCTTCCTCATTAGTACATTTTCCCTGGAGCTGAGGCCTCCCTCCGGCTGAGTGCTTGTCTCTCTCTCAGGCCATGCTTGTGTGGTGTTTGCTTTTTAGCAGTACAACGTTGTGTAGTTTTGGTCAGCTGCAATCCCAGATCCTTTTCTGTGGAACTGGTGCCGAGCCATTCTCTGTTCTGTACGTCTAAATATTTTTAGGAAGTTCTAGTATTTGGCAGAGCTGAGAACAGCAGGGGAGGTGCAAGGCTTGCTCTGTATTCGTCCTGTCAGGAGACTGCAGAAGTCTAAAACCTCCCACCGTGGGAGGAAGGGTGCAGTCTGTGTCCCGCTCATGCCTCACACCCCCTTGACTAAGTAACCCAGAGCATTTGAGAAAGTAGAGTACAGTTGCTGACTGTGCTCTTGCCTGCCTTGCTTCAGCACTAGCTTACCTCCCATGGGTCAGGCTAGCATTTCAAACTTCTATGCAATTCAGAAAAGTAATTTAAAAAATAACAATCCATCCAGAATAGAGATCACCTTTTGAATCCCAGAGGTAGTGTTCCCATCTTCTCTTCAAGGTAAGTTCTCCTGTAGCTGGTGGAAAGATAGTATTCACTTTGCAGGCTCATAATTTCACCAAAGAAGCCAGACTTTATTGCATAGGAAATTTGAGTTCAGTTTTTCTCATGATCTTTGCTGATGTTGGAGTTCTTTGTCATTATCTTCCAAATTATGGAAAATGTATTCACATTGGTTTTAGCACTTTGTTTACTGCTGATCTCTTTCCCTATCAGTACACTGCACGTCTGGACTTGTGGTCCCAAGAGATCATGGCTTTAAAACAAAGGGATATAAAAATTAGTATCCAGCTTCTTAAGCAACAAAACAAAGCAGCATACCTCCAACTGCAGTGTGGAATAAATTACATTTGTAATACAGAAGGATCCGGTTTACATTTTACTTTGCATCCCAATTCTGAGGAAATATGCTCAGGCATTTTCACCAAAAGCAACTCTTGCTCTTGTTAACTCATGACTTTTGAAGGTAAGCATCAATTGTAATTTGATTTATTATGAAGTTACTAGTGTCCCTCCTGCGGTCGAGGAAGCTCTGTTCTAAAGTCCTGAAGTGTTTGAAGATACTGTACCTGTATCTTGACTTGTAGTGCGGGGCTTAGATTTACACTATTTTAAGCCTCTTAAAAGTTGAGGGAAGGAAGTGCTTCTCTGACAGATGTGGGTTACTAAAGGCTCTTTCATGTTAGAGCAAGTGAGGGGTAAGATGGGTTTATGGAGAACAGATGAGTTGGTCCTAGGTTGAAGAAAATGTGGTTTATTTCCAGATGAATGCATATATTAGTGTCTGTGTAAGCACGTGTCCACAGTTTGCTTGTCCTGTCTGAATACGAGAAAATGATGTGAATGTCAGTTATGTCATACTAATGTTTTTGAGACATACGGAGAAGCAATTTGTATATTAAGCAGCGTATTTATTATTAATGCTGGTCTCTGAAGACAGTCCAGGCTTGTGCATGTTGAGCTGAGTGCTCTTCTCTGCTCTCTCACATCCTTTGTGCTGACTTGAGCTTTCAAAGCAGATTGTTTGAGCTAAAGGACAGAACTACAAATTAATCAAATTTGAGATCTGCTCCCCCCCCCCCCCCCGCCCCAATTGATACTTCTCTCTTATGGCTGTAACTTTCTTTTTGCTCATTTAAATGGATTCAGTTAGAGTCAAGTGGCACCAGTAGTTTTCCTCTGGATTCTAGCCAGCTTTGTAAGTAGAATCACAGTCATCCAGGATGGGGGGAGCTTGGGTGCCATTTCACGGGGCATAGCATGTTGTCTTCCCCATGTTTGTCTGCAGAGAATAGTGGCACAGGGAATATATGCACCACCAGAAGCACCCCCTTACTGTCCGTGGGCAGAGACACTGCAAATTTTAGCAGACCCATAATTGAAAAGCACATGTGAAGCCTTTTTTGGTCATTCCCTAGCCCGCCTTTAAGTGTTTTCTGAGTCTGACCTTTAAATACAAATGTCCTAGCAAGGTGATGCTCTTGTCTCTGAGGCCAGTGTATTTGGCCAGCTTTTCTCCCTTCGCCGATGCGCAGAAGAGCGCTAACTCTCTTGATTGCACAGCAATGCCAGAGCGGGTCACGGTGGAGGTCCCTGTTCCAGCTGTGGCTGGAACCCACGGTGTGCCGTGGAGGGGAAGGCGAGCCGCAGCAGTGCTGCCTGGACTCTTGCCTCTCCTCCTCACCAGCTCTCCCTAGTCAGTCCCTCGCCTTCAGCATCATTCCAGGGCCCCAGCTCCAGGGACCAGCCCCACAGTTTTGCTCAGGACCAGCGTTGTTCATATTACCGCAAGACCGTCCCTGGTTTTTACCCCACAGCTCCGTCAACCCCAGTAACTTCTCGCTTTGCTCTCTCCCTTCCAGCCCCACGAGGGAGCGTGAGGGGTGGGCAGGGGGCTGTGATCCAGTGAGGTGCTGAGAGCTGATGTCCAGGGCACAGGAGGCACACCAACAGCCTCTCCCCAAACAGATAGGGCAGCACAGTGTAAGTGCATTTGCTTCTCATCATCTGCATATACCAACTGAAAGGGAGCTGCTTATTTACAGACCTGGCTTTAGGCAAGCTAGAAACAGGTACTTGATGTTAGGGCGCGCTAATGGTCGTTACGAGAGAAAAGGATAGCTGGTGGGCTGTTTTGCTGTTTACAAGGGCTTAAAAAGATTGGTTTTTTTCCTTAGGTGTGTAATTGGTTGAAAGTATTCTGGGATTTACTTTTCCCCCCATCCCCTTAGCATCAGAAAGATAGAAGTTTGAGCTGGATTTAGTGAACCCCTCTTCTGGTACGCTTGATGCTTAGAACTGACTTTCACCCCAAACATAGGGGTGTTCAGGATCAAGGGCTTCTGCTTTCTTCTACAGCAAAGGATGTTCATTGGCAGAGACCTGTCAGAACCACGCTGGCAGATGTCACTTCATCGATTTCAGTTCTTTGAGCGTGGGCTTTTAGCTTCCTGAGGATTGACGTGCTTCAGTTTGATTTAAATTGTTGGGCTCAGCACAGAGGTTACTGTGTGGGACTGGTAGTATCTGTGGCAGGCAGGAAGTCAGATAAGGAGAACTACTCTCCTTAAAGACCATAAAAATAATTACACAGAATCAACATCTTAGGTAGCCTAGCCTCTAGCGCCAGCAGTTCGTGTACAGATAATAGTTGGTAATTCTGGGAAAGGCAAGAGAATGTTACGATCTGCCATGACAGGTTTTTAACTTTTCCTTCCTTACAAAGTGTCATTGATCTGCAGTAGTAAAACACAACTGAAGCCTTGAAATTTTGTTTACAAAAATAAAGAATGCTCGAGGAAATAGAAGAAAAGGGAACAAAAGATGTGTGTGCTTTACAAGACCTGGAAGTAAGCCAAAGTGATTACTTTGTGAAAATAGTAGTTTTCTGTAAATAATCTAGCTAGCATCTAAATAACTATCATGTGGGAATTGGAACAAAAGAGCTGGTTACAGGGGACCATAGAATGCGTAGCTACCACGTGAGTCATGTATGTTGAACCCATCACTTCAGCTGAGTTCCCTCAGAAAGAATGTACCTGGGAGCAGCACAGGGAGGATTTGATCTCAGGATATTTATAAATTATGGCTGGAGGTTCAAAAAAATGGGGTGAAAAGGCATAGTCCAGGGTATCAGTGAAATTTTTAGAAGAAAAAAGTAATAAAGATAATAATGAAAATATAATAAGCAGGTTACTTCCGAGGAAAAAAAGCCTTAAAATTGTGGTATCTGAAGAAAAATACAAGACAATATGCAGAACTCTTCTGTGGATAACCGCAATGATCTTCTGTGTACCAGACAATCTTCTCCTAGCTCAAAAGGAGTTTCGGTTCTCTTTTTGTCCGTTTGCTTCTGCACTGCCACCCTCCATTCCTCAAGACAATACTATACCTTGAGGGACAGCTGGAAAGATTTGTGCTAGAAGTGTTTGTGAAAACAATTAGCACCATGTTTGTATCAATTGATTGGATAGAAAAGTAAAAGTTTATACATCTTTTAATGACATTTTCTTCTGAAACATCAATGTAAATAAGGAACAATTTTAAATGTCCTTCCCAAAAGCATGTTTTTTATTCCTGCCTTTTGTGACTTTTTAAAAAATTTATTTTAAAAAACAAAACAAAACAAACGTTTCTTCCCTTTGGTTGGTTGATGTCTTTAGAGCAGGGCATTGCCTCCTTTTCTCCTTAAGTCTGACTGTAAGGGGAAGGGGTGTGTCAAGACAGACACTTGAAGTTAAATAGAGTACGTACTTTTTGGACAAAAAGAGCTGAATGAAACCACGTGAGAAGTCCTGTGACGGTCACATAATATGCCAATAGCCTTTACTTTGCCATCAACATAGAATTGTAACACTTACTCATGGAAAAAAAATTGGGAATTTGTGAAGGAGAGCATCTTCCATGGTACCTAGGTACAGTATTTTCACTGAACCTGGTTGTGTGAGCTACGGGACTGGTTTCTGTAAACGCAAGTGTCAAGGGTGGGCTCCTGTCAGGTTACCCCATGCCTTGAGCTCAGGCCACAGCCTGCACCCACTCATACGCAGATGGCTTCTGGAATCAGAAAAGGGTGAGGAGTTGGATGTCTGGAAATCCGAGTCCTGTGTAAGACGGAGTGATTGGAAATTCCTGTGTTGGAAGTTACAGAAAAAAGAGTAGGTCAGAGTGATGCAGTGCAGCTGTGTAACTCCCGTGTCGAGGTGGGGAAGGGAGGGGGAGTTCATTTAATCTTTTTTTTAAAACATCTTGACCCACTGGGGAGACCTGACAGTGCTAGCAGCTGATGGGAGAAAGGGAAGAGTGGAGAAGAGTTTGCCAACAGTTAGAGAATTTCAGTATGCTCTAGTCTGGCACTCGGCGAACAGGCAGGATGCACATGGTGTTATAAACATTGTATGTATAAACATACAAGGTGAGAGTAGCATTGCT
The DNA here is from genome assembly GCF_964188355.1 of Buteo buteo. NCBI lineage: Eukaryota > Metazoa > Chordata > Aves > Accipitriformes > Accipitridae > Buteo > Buteo buteo. Next base: position 26,560,370 of record NC_134185.1, on the reverse strand, counting down.
GTCTAGAAGGTAAAATCCCTCATTTTCAGGATTATTTATATCTGGTTTTGGCCTACCCAGAGTGGCAGTTGCCATGTATCTGAGCAGAAACTTGAAAGCACCTAAATGCTGAAGGTTGGTTGGTTGGTTTGGGTTTGGTTTTTTTTGAAAATGCTGGGATGATTGATTGGTCATAGGGAGGCTTCTGGGGACAGTGTTCCTGCCGTAATACACGAGCTGTGTTTGTGAGAGCATTTGAACTTTCTACACTCCCTTTAAATAAAGCTCACAGCCTGTGGTTATGCAGCGGATTAATAGTAACAGCTGTGGGCTAACAGAGGATTAAAACTGTCTTAGCATATGAGAACATCAGTGATAAAATGCATCTGGTATGAAGTCTCCAAAGACTTATAGGATTGTATGTAAATAGTAAATATGTTTCTATGGTGTTTATCTTCTATTCTGCTTGTGACCGCTGGGCTGTTCTCAGAATTTTTGTTTCTGGGTGCTGTGAGGTTAATGATATTTTCAGAGAGGCGGTTATGTGAAGAAGTCGTGTGGGATCTAAACAGCCTTAAAACATTTCTACGGTGTGTTTTGTTGGCAAGGTTTTGTAACAGTGGAGAGTTTCATGCTTTGCAGAGTGAAAAGAAGCAAGCTAGTTACACTCTGCTAGTGCAGCTCTGTTTCATCACGTATTAATTTGTCTTACCTGTTTTTCTGCAGGGCTTTGGTAGGGTAGGGAAAGGATTATGAAAGAAAATATGGTAATGTAGTTCAAACTACACTGGAAGTTAAAAAATATTTTAAAACATTTACTCCAGGCTGTCGTGTTTAGTTTAGGCTATTGAAATCCTGCCTGTGAAGGAAGGCATTGCTAAGATAAAATCAGCCACAAACAAAAAATCACATAGTGCCTTCAAGGGATAAGTGACAAATGGATAAATAATTTTAAAACACATGGGGCAAAGATATTTTAATAGATCTGTCTAGTAAGTAATAAGGTGATAAGAAATGAAAAACAACTTCTGTTCATAGGTTAAGACAACTCATACTAAATAATTCTGGTATCCATGACCAAGCATGCACAGAAGTCATAAAGGCTTTATATTTTCTCATATGATTATACAAGCTCTTGGGCTCATATAAGGTCTGGTACAAGTTAAGAGCATATTCTTTTACCTAATCTTCAAATCTGCTTCTTCCAAAATGTTTGAAGCTTTTTGTTTGAAGTGCCATTGTACAGATGCCAACCAGAACTATACAAAGTCTTTCAGTGATACATACTCCTTTCATATTTGTACAAGCTTGTTCCATCCAGATAGTGGAATGGAAGAGGGAAGCCTCAAAATCACCTGAGGTGATATAGAATATTTTAAGACTTGCAATGGAGTCATGTAAATGCTTTCAGTTGCTCCGTTTTTATGAATTGCATTGAATGAATTGTTCTTAAGGTACTACCAAATTGCAGCTTGTTTATACTGGTTTTCCATTCATTGCTATTCTTTATAGATATAAAAATAGGGAAACATAAAAAAGATACTCTGTAGGCATGCATCATGTCTTCTGCAATGTGTGTAGCTTAAAAGTTTTTGTAATATATTCACTATTTTTGAAATATTAAATTCCTCTTGTAAACCAAATAATTGGGACACAGTTGGTTGATGTCTAGCTAGGAGAATGTATGCGGCTAAAATATCCCCTTTAATTGGGTTTTTGCATCTTATTTTTCCTCTTAAAATTTGCATTTGGCATCTTTTTGACTAATACATCTTTTGTGTTAGTTTATAGATTGTATAATACATATTTTGTATACTCATGATAACATATCTGAGATGCTCTTCCTAAACACAGCCCTCCCCAAATTTTAAAAAAAGCAAACCAACTTTGATCTTTTTGTGTACTTTCAGAGGACTTGCTTTTCCAGTGTATGCACAGGCAGGTGTTCTTCCCTGAAGTTAACCTGTATTTGCCATTTATCTCCTCTTAAGATTGGGTTTAGTCATCTCGGTTCAGCAGTATCGTTTCCAGAAAAGCCAATCATACTGCATGCTTAGAGGTGCAGCTTTGAGGAACAGTTCCATGCTTGCGTGCAAATATGTACTAGTATAAAAAAGAAGGAAAAAGGGAAATTAAAGGAGTGCACAAAATTTGGTTTGGGTTTATTGAGAAGGTTCCTATGTGTGTTTCTGATGGGTGCTGACAACTCCATTCTGGAGTCAGTTATTGAGGTGCCCATCGCTCCATAGAGAGTACAGCACACCTCACGGGGCTGTAATGTGGGCTGGGGCTGAGACCTGGCTTATATTTGCCCTGCAATCATGCTAGTTCAAATGCAGTCATGATTCAAACAGTGATGTAATTTGTGATATAATTAAGTAGTGATATAATAGCGATACTGTTTCTGCTGTACGCTGGCCAAGCGATTGGTGTAAGAGGTTAATTCTGGTTTAGTATGCACTGTGGTATTTTACCCTAGGGGTAGGGTACATCTTATGTAAAGCAGTTGTCTGAGAAAGTCTTAGGCAAAGTTAAAAAAAAAACCACCCAAAAACCAAAAAAACCCCACCCCAAAACAAAAAAACCCCAACCTTGCAGGAAAGCCATCCTGACTATCATATATAATGATGTTTTCTTAAGTTCTTTCTGCTCCCCTTGATTTGTAAATCTCTTTAACCTGTGTCAAAAGTCAGGTCTGGCAAAGAGAGAGGGGCTGAGCAGGGGAAGTCCAGGTAAAATGAAGGCGTGAATTTTGTTTGTTTTCCTTCTGCTTTCTTTATGCTTTTTCTTGCTTATACTTCTGGCCCTAGGAGCAAATGACAACAGAAGCCTCCCTCAACCCCCACAAAATTGATAGGAGTTTTCAAGTCATATTTCTACAAGATTTGCTTATTATTGCCAATTGAGCACAAACCCTTTGTGGTATGCTTAAGTGAAAGATAAATGGCAACTGTAGTTTTAATAGCTCATATCCCGATGGGATTCCAGTTCTAGTGGTAAACTAGAATAGTTGCAGTCTGGCTGGGGTGGGAAAAAGTCCACAGCTAATGTAGATCCAGGATAGTCAAATAGCATTTTTACAGTGTTCTTCAGTATAAGTCTTAAGATCTATGGTTTTTTAATCTCTGTTCCATTCCTTTTCAAATCAAATCTGTGTATTACAGGCAAAAGCAGCAAATTAACAATTTACATCAGAAGATAAGGGAGAATGAATTACGAGCTCAACATGCAAGACTAAGCCATCTTGTGAACTGTGAAGAACCTTACATGACTAATTTGCAGGTAGGATGGATATTTTTCGTTCAGCAAAGCTTTCCATTGCCCAGTAACTGACACCTGAAAGCATGTTCACAATTTACTGCAGGCCAAAATGTAGAGCTTTTGTGATTATTGATGGTTGTGTAATTGTATAGCTGTAAATAATATAGAGGAGAATACCCTCTTAAGTGGTGGTGTTTACCTTACATCTGGAGAGAACTAAGTTATGTTAACATTTTGTACATACTTGTTTTGAAATCTGATAAAAATGGGGTAAGAACAAGGGATTGTGACATGGTAAGAATAAGGGTTTAACAGCGTGCAGCACAGTTATACAGGGAGCTATTAGGAGATAAAGTAGTTTGATAAGAGAGTATCTGAAAACAACTAATGGGAGGTTTTTCTGAAGAGGAGAAGGAGGCAGTACCCAGAGGAGCGGTTAGATAGACTTAGATGGAAGAGATGTGAGAAGGCAAACAGACTGGTGGAATACCTTTGCACAAGACATCTGAAAAGGGTATGGATTAGTACTCCTAGGGAACACTGAGTCTGAAAAGGAATGCATGGTGGTATTTTGGGCATACCTGTCCTAATTTTTATCTAACTAGCACAAATATGAGAAAGTGTAAGGATGAAGTAGCATAGGCTAACCACGAAGTGCAGATCAGCTTGAGGACTGTGGCTGCTACCCCATTGTAGCACACAAATTCCATCTCCAGACCTCAGCACATCTAAAAGGCAATGCAGAAAGAGAATGTTAAAGGCCGATATGCAGAGAAATAGCTTTTCTGTCCCCCTTTTATTACCTTTTTCTGTCACAAACACTGCACCAGGATCTTAGCTAGTATACTTCAGCGTTGCATTAATTATGTCCTTGGAATAATACAGCTATTCATCGGGTGAGAATCTGGTTTGTGTGAGACAGGAGAGAAATTCAAGTGGAGCCTCAGTATGAAGTTAGGTATTCAGAAACTTTTTCAGACATCTAGGAATGTGGCTTTTGGCACTTCCAGAAGTTCTTTTAGAAAATACTTTAAAATTCTGTGTTGATTAAGATTTTTTTTGAAAAAGAAAAAAAAATGACTGCAGAAACTGAAATTTTAGTGTGCACATCTTAGTATACCATAGCACACTTCAAATAAAGCAGCAGATGCATTCATCTTTCATAATTTAAAGAGTTTAAAAAGTTTATAATGTATTAGGATTTCTGCTTGATTTGTGTGCCTTCTATAAGATTAACTTACAAATGCAAATCTCCCTTAATCAAGGTTTTAATATCTCTTAATGCTTTGCTGAAGGAATGCTACTAGTTAAAAATTCTGTCTGTATAATTTCTTTAAAGATACCAATTTATGTTATTAAAAGAATCTTGAAACTGAAAGCCTAATGGGATGCATCTCCTTTTTCATCCCACATGCAGTTGATTTCCATTTTGTGCCTGTCTGTGGGCAGTGGAGGTAGAAGAGTAATATTGAATTGCATGAAATGGAAAGGGAAGAGGGTTTTGGTATGCAGGACAGAAGGTAGGAGGCCTGCCTTCTGATTGTAGCTGTAGTCTCAGGCTTGTCCCTGCACCATTCTGCACCTCAGGTATGATAGCTCTAAAGTTTGACTAGTACTAATGTTCTGCTTTAGAAGGATCTTGAGATTGGAGCACCTTTTACTTTAATATATTCATAGCCATTTTATAGAGTGTTTTTCTTCCTAGGGTATGGTATGATAATGCAGTGGCAGTGATTTGTTTTGAAAACACTTTTTGTTTGGATTTTCAGGGGTTTCTTTTGGAAGAAGTCACACCTCTTCCATAAATCTGACTGGGAAAGGGGCCCCACAATGTTTGTTTGCATGTGTTGTGAATGTAAAGGTGTCCAGCTTCTTTATTTTTTTGCTCCAGATTCCTGAAATACATGCTGTTACTACATATTTTAATGTTTGAAAAATCAAACCCCACCCTTCCTGACAGTGGAAAGAAATGCAGGAGTGTTTTCTGCTGTGCTACTCAAGTATACAGTGGTATGTGTGTGTTCATTTGTGTGATTATTTTATTTCTCTTTGTAAGCAACCACAGTATGAGAGCACACCACTGCAACCTCACGTTTCAGAAAGATCAACATCCCACCTTGAGGAGCTTGAGCGAAAGATTGCAGCAGCTGAGAATAAGGAATTACAACTCAGTGAATTTGTAAAGCAAATTTCAAACAAATCTAGTGAGGAGAAAAAGAAGATGGAGGAGAAAGTAAGTGTCTTTCATGTTCCAAATTTCCTTTTGAAACTGCTATAGCAGCGTATGGTTTTTTTGCTAGAAAGCAACTTAGTATGTGAGTTGCTGAGCTATTTTCAGAAGGTAGATAAACTCTCTGTGATAGAAAAATTGATAGTTAGTGATTGTAGGTGTTGACAATGGATAAATCTAAACTTGTAGTGACTACATCCTAAAAAGCGATACTGGATGAAACGGCAATCATGATGATGATTTTAACCAGGTATCAGTTAAACTTGCTTTGAAGAAAAGCTGCTCAGCTCTAAGAATTCATGTAGTCTGAAGTGTTTACTACAGTAAATAAAGTATCATTTAAAACATAGAGTATGAAAATGAAATCCCTATTTTTAGCATGGCTTGTAAATGCAGCCCTCGTGCTTTGAGCTGCATGTCCCAGCCTGTATGTGTCTACTCAGCAGGAGTGATTCTCTTGTAGCTTTGCTAGGATGTGCAGAGTAGACTTTAGTCTGAGGCAAGGAAGAGGCTTAGATGGCTGTGTTCTTGGAATGTTTTGGCAAGGGGTTTCTTTGGAGGCTGAAGCAATACCCAGAGGTAGTTCTGAATGTCCTGATAGCCTTCCCTGATTGCAAGGAATGTGTCATTGACCAGATGGTTCCTAATTAATGTTTTAGGGATAAATTGCCACTGTTACCTTCTCTTCTTTTATCACTGGGCCTTACTACTGGGCTTAGATTTCTATTCATGCAGGTTCAGGGGGTAGGAGCAGTATGATACAGTGAAGTGGCAGGTGGGAAGAAGAAGAAAGCATAATTCATCTCAAATTGTGCCTTACCATTTCCTGTGAACCCTGCAGTATGCTTTTCACTAAGGGTAACATTCAGGAAGGGCAGAAATTGGATGCTGCTGCTTTCTCCTGTCTCAGCTTTTACTGCTTGTGTTCTTCACTGTGTAGGAGCTGCTGCTGTAGGTGGTGGCAGTGACGAGGACCCATGCAGCAGCGCTTGTGTCAGCGGGATGGTCTGTAGCTAGGAGCCTGATTCACTGCACAGTCCTGATTCACCCCTTAACGCCCATCCATTCTGTGCACTGAACAAAAGGCTCTCAAGGGAAAAAGGGCAGGGAGGGACAATATGTTTCTGTAATAAAATTAGTGCCTTTCTGTCTGGGGGAAGGCTGCGGATGGAGGAAGGAGCTGTGCTGTGTTCCCGCAGGGATGTGGCAGGCTGGGAACCCCAGCAGCAGGCTGGGTGCTGAGCCTGGGGACAGCTGTCTCTGGAGTTCCTCTGCTGTGCTCGCAGGGAGATCAGCCCAGAGCCCAAAGGCTTGGTGTCCTGGGTCAGTGGCTGATGTTAGGGGACAAAAATACAATTTCTGTGCTGATCAGAGGGATTGTTGCCAGTAGCTGTGCTAGGGTTATTTCTGAGTGCATGCCTGCCTCTTCAGAGAGGGTAAGTGTTTTCAGCCCAAAGCCGGATTTGACCAGGGAGTGGGGAAAATTCTGTTAACATTCAGGCGAGCTTTGCTTGTAAGTGTATGTTAAAAAAACATATAGGAAGTTTAGGTTAAGGTTGCTGGCATACATTTCTACTTCTGTCTGCCCCACTTTTGCAGATAATATTATCTTTTCCTACATGGGAATTTTTAACATACAACATTTAAATACAGTGTACAGATGGTATGTTTTTGACAATAAGGGACAAGCTGTGACTGTTCAGTGTAGGTGGGAGGAAAGAAAACATAAAGAACACTGCCATTTCCTTGAGCATCTTTTGTCTGTGGTGAGAAGTCTAGGAAGGTCTCTTCATCATGAAACCAGGATGTACTGGAACTGGAAAAGGTTCAGAGAAGGGCAACAAAGCAACTCTCCATCCAAAAATCACAGGAGGAATAATTAAATCTTCACACTGGAAAAAGAAGTGACTGGAGGGGAGCATGATGGAGCCTGCAGAGCCACAAGCAGCCTGGAAGAGACAAAGGGCAGTCAACTCCTCACTGCAGCTCCTGTTGCAGGAGCGAGGGAACAATCTAGTGAAGCTCTAGGAGCCAAGTACATGATCAGCAAAAAGAGCCGATTCCTTGTGCCAGTTCTCTATAGCAAACTTCTAGATGTCTCTCTGAAGGCTGTTGTGGATGCTAAAAAAATGGGTGAGTTCATGGAAGTGCTGCCTTGTCCTAAAGGCACAGAAATAACTTCCTCAGGAGAGCCTCTAAGGTGAAGCTGGAAAAATGTGCTTTCCTTGTTCTTTCCCTACCGTAGACATCTGCTTATGGCTGCTGTTGGAGATGAGGTATTGGGCTAGAAGGCCTCTTGTTCTGAAGCACTGTGTCCCTTCTAACGTTAGGGTGGGTGTACTTGATGCTTTCCTTTTGAGAAACTGCAGGGCCAGCAGAGATCAGAGTTGCTCTTCATTCACTGCTGGCATCATACCTATCTTTGCCCCCTGCAGACATACCAAGCAAGGGAGTATTTCTACCACCTTCTGAATAATTCTGGTGCCTGAAGAGGTTTTTTTCCCCTAGGCTCCATGTGTAGTCAATGTAGGACTGAGGTGATTGAGAGCTCTTTAACTGGCACTGAAATTTCAGAAGCCTGAAAAAGCTTCCCTGTCGATGCTGGCCAGTAGTTGTGGTAGCTCCTCACAGCTTCCTAGCTGAGAGCGCCTGCTAGGGTAGATACTGCAGTGCTCTCTACCAGTGTCCGTGTCACGAACGCCTAGGTTCTTCCTATTCCTTATTTCCATGAATGTGCCTCGTGGCATCTGCAGATTTTTCAACCCTCACTTTAGTTCTGAGGCATTTAATCTGGAAATTGGACTGCTGGGCTGGAAATGCTTCAGTTCAGACACCTGTACCCTGCTGGCTGCTCCTTCTCCCTCTGCTGTGGGTAATTGTGAAGGACTCCTGTAAGGTACTGCTGATAGCTTGTACTAGCATTCTCCCCTATGATTCCTGTGGCCTCACTTTTAATATTTAATTGCCAAGAGGCATGAGCTTTCCTATTTTTTTCCTGCTCCAACAAAGTCATCCCAAGGCAAGGAATCCCAAGGCAAACACGGTAGCTATTAGAAGGAGAGAGGTTGCAGCAGATTAAATTCCCTATGGTATATATGCAGGACAAGAAGATTTTGGAAACCATGTAATCTGTGTTGCACAAGTACTGGAGTATTCTGACTGGTCAACTTGTCATTCTTAGTGGTATGTGAGAAACAGAAGGAAGGGATTAACTTGGCTAACAGTCAGACTCCTGGCAATTCTTAATGTGCAACATTGGCTTACGTGTGCATATTTATATCGCTGCCTTAAGGCTTGGGAAGTGGGGAGGCCAGGGAGGAGCATGTGGTTCTGAAGCACATATTGTAGCAAAAGGTCATGGCTGAGTTGCGACTTTACTTTACTGAACGTGCGGTTTACTTGGACTTTGTCTAATCAGAAAGATTTTAAAGCAGCCTGAAAACTTTGTTTGGCTTTGAGGTGTTGGTAAAATAAAAGATATAAAGATTTCCGGCCTTTTGGCAATTCTGTTTTGTGGCCCATATAGAAGGCAATCTCTGGAAAAAATTTCCAGATATAGGAATAGGATTGGATAGGCCCTGTTACTGAGCTCTGACATTGGCAGTGTCACATATTTATTTCTCAGTGAGATGGATGTCTGTAGCACCAAAATAAAAGTACATTTAGCATTTACTCTAGTGACAAGTGTTTGTTATCTGTGAATTACTACACCTTAGTTCAAGCAATAGAGGTACTGTTTTTCATTAAATTTGACTACAACTGGAAAATACTCTTTTTCCTGCCTTCCTTCCAACTTTTTTGACCTAGATAATAAAGTGAAGTACCAGGAATGCAAACAAAGATAACACAATGTAAAAAACCTTTTGCAAACTGATGGACAATTAAGATGCCTGTAGAAAAGGTTTTTAAGAAAGCCACTGTTCTGTTCTGATGTCCTCTGATGTAACTGTCAGATTGCATCGAAGTCAGGTTTTTGGCTCCAGTTCTTGTTGGGTTAAGTTCTTGGCCCCTGTGTTTTAAGTTGTTTTCCTAGGCCAGAGGAAGAGGATGGACTAAAGTGTTTCCTGACTATTTGTTGCATATGAACATCTCCATTGGTGAAAAAATTAAGAATATTTTAACTGTTGAACTGTTCATGTTTTCAGTTTGCAAGGCACATGGAGTATTCGGGGTAGAGGTGAAGCAACTGTGGTTTGAGGTCACGTGTGGGTCTATGACTTGGAGCTGCTGGGATTAACCATTCTTTGGTTTTGTTTTCTGCACTAACCAACCCGTTCATGCAGCTGAGAGTATAATTCTTGAACAGTGACCAGCCTCTGCTTCCAAAGCAGGTTTATTTTTCACTGTAATCGTAAAACATGTACTCTTACTTTCTTCTAGCTTAAAACTAGAGACCGATATATTAATAGCCTGAAAAAGAAATGCCAGAAGGAGTCTGAGCAAAACAAAGAAAAACAAAGACGAATTGAAACCTTAGAAAAATATCTGGCTGACCTACCAACGCTGGATGATATAGAAGGGCAGACTAAACAGGTAAGATAAAGGGAGTTTGGTTTACATTTTAAAAATACAAGTAAGCTACCTAATATCTGTTGTCAAATCCTTTACTATTTCAACATAGATTTTTTTCCCCATCTGTTTAGGAAGAGAAGTATTTCAATATTTTAGAAAGCACTGTAGCTATTAGGGATTCACGTACTCAGATAAGTGAAGTGGGCCTAAGATTATACAGAAGGTAACTGCAAGGCCTTCTGCTAACATGGCATCATGTCTGACTAATGTAACCTGTGTTAGCTGCAAATTCTAGAAGAGAAGAACAAGCAACTTCAGGAAACTATGACTGAGTTGGAAAAGAAGCTCGGAGAGGCCCGATCGCAGTGCAGAGAGAGAGAATTGCAACTCGTGTGTCAGAAGAAAAAAGAAAAAGAACTGGTCACAACAGTACAGAGGTATGAACAGTTGCTTGAGCTGTGCTCTGAAACGGGTGTACTTTCCCACCTCATGTCAAGACCTAATGTTATTGGCACTTTTAGTCTATTACAATGCTAATGATTTTTCATGGCATAAATACATTGCTGTGCAGAATGACAGTGTAATGCAATAGAAAATCCAACAAGATTTTTACTTATGTCAAGTTGCAAGTAATACCACAGAGAAGAGTCTGCCTAGGACAATCTTCACTATCGTTCTTTAAAGATGTGGGACACTGCTGCAATGGCATCGTAGCCTGCTACCAGAGAGAGGACATAAGCATGTGCAGCAAAGGGGCATTGTATAGAAGCTGTCAGCACTCACTATTTGATAAGTAATCCTGTCACGAGCTGTGGAAAAGCTCCCTGGATATTGGCTGATGGGTATATCAGGGAAGGGTCAAAGATTTAAATAACTGTAGCTGTTTCTTACATTTTCACTGAGGGTCGGGGTATTTACAGGGAGATTTAGCGGTAGCTAATCAGCTGTCATTGAACTTGCATAACTATAAAAAAACCAAATGGGGCAGACATCCACGAGAACATTCCAGTTGAGACAGGGAGACATTGTCACTGTGGTACATTTTAGATCAGGGGAGCTACTTAAACACTTATTTTTAAAAAAAGGGGGAGGAGGGAAGGAGGGGAATCATTTTTAATAATTTATGTGGATGTTACTACAGTTCACTGTCCCTCCATTGGGTAAAGGTGCATGCCACAGGAGTCTGAAAGTGTTTCCATGATGAAAGGCAAGCCGGTTGGGACACCTTGCCAGCCAAATTGTTGACGCATTGTTTCCATCTTACCAATGAAAGGCCTTTTTTCTTCATGCCCTCGTAATCTAGAAGGGGATCATTTTGTCTTTTCTGAAAGCCTACACATAGTTGAGGTGGCCTTTGGTTTCTAAATTAGACAGCAAGATTAACACTAATAAAATGTATTTCCTTTCTGAGAGAAGGTGAGCAGGCAAAGGCTCTGGCTACACCTAGGAGCTTGAGTTGAGCTGCAGAGGTTCTGAAGGCCATGCCCTTGTGCGGGAGCAGCTGGCAGGGGTGGCTTCATGCTCCCCCTTACAAGTCACACAGGGCACGAAGGGTCGGCGACCAGTACTCGGTGCAACCTCCGGTTCTGGACTCCGTTTTTTGTGCGTGCCCCAGTGACAGAGTCTGATTCTAAAGCTCCTGTAACTTTGAGAGATTCAAAGACTCCTCTGATCCGTGCTGGTTCTGGCTTTGCCTCCCACAGTAGCACAGAGCAGCTGTGAACACCACAAAGCTTTTCTTTGCTCCTCCCTGCCCTCTCTCCCTATGCTCTACTGCTGGAGCTCTGCCTTTTGGGAGATGCAGCGCAGAATCTGGCCCATAAAACCATTCCTGCATGAATCTGTTCTTGTCAGTGCTACAGTAACTTCAGTAGTTCAGGATTTTTGCATCATTCATCCACTGTTGGTTTGCTCATTCATAAGGCTGGATTCTGCTAGGTACAGTTCACAGTTCTGTTTGGAAGGTGGTGCAACTTTCTAATTTTTTGCTAGAACACACAGCCTGTCTGGTTTCTGTCAGCGCACTTAATTTTTCTTTCATGTTGAATGGCAGTTTACAACAGAAAGTAGAAAAATGCCTGGAAGATGGTATTCGCCTTCCCATGTTGGACACAAAACAGCTTCAGAGTGAGAATGAATGTCTCAAAGAAAAGAATGAGAAAGCCAGTAAGGTTAGTCTGCAAATGATCTGTTGGTGGCATCTTTAACCTTGAGTCTCGCCTTGCCTTATTTTTTTACTTTAGAAATGAATATCTCACTAAAGAATCACACATTTGTTGCTAATTCACATTTCTTTTCAATATCTGTCTGTTTCTGTTCAGTACGTTTATTTTGCATGAATTTCTTGTTCTATCAGAGTTAAACTCTGTCATTTACATTTTCAAAGATTCCATTTAAAACCTATGGCTACACACCTGTAAGCTGATTCTTAAAAAACGATCTGAAGAGATTCAAGCCTTTTAAATTACTCAATTTTATATTCTAGGTCATAGACAATCAACAAAATCAGATAGCTGGACTGATTTTAGACATGCAGGTAAGAAAGAGCGTATATTCTGTTGTTTAGTCTTTACATTTTTAGTTCATAAAGATAACCTTACTGAAGTTGAATTTCGTCCTTTTATCTTGCCAAATAGGAGGCAAAGGTAGAAATGCCAAGAACTTAATCTTATGGCCTGTAGTTGACCTGTGTTCTCTTGCAGGCTCATGATGTATTCATTATTGATGTTTGTATGGTTTAGCACTTTGCTGGTACTCATCATAAAGTGAAAAGCTGTTGCTATGTAGAATCCTTATTCTGCTGGTCTAGCGGATATCATATCAGAACTGCCTGTTTCAAGTGTGAGGACTGCCTCTCTAAGTAACAGTGAAGACTCTCATCAAACTTCGGGGTTCAGATGATCATCCAAAATACAAAAAGTGATACTGATTAGGAGCTTCACTGCTGAGATCCTTAGTAGAGGCAGGTGCCCTTCTAAACCATACCACCTCATATTTCACATTATTTAAGCAGATCCCTGTTCAACTGGTTTCTGACAACGTCACTCACTTGGATATCTTAACTCTCTTGGCGGATTTTGGGCACCTAGCTTGGAGCCAAGGGTTTTTCAAGCCAGCAGAGGTTGTCAGCTAGCAGTCAGTTGCAGCTCTGTGGATTGGATTAACACATCAGGCTCCTGAGACTTTAAAGTTACCTAGTGATCACCAGTATTTGTTGTGGAGAAAAGGAAACATTATACAGGTTATAGGAAAGAAAGTATGACTTGCTCTAGAAAAAGCTGAGCATTTAAAAAAACAGATAAACATCTGTTTTCAGCAAATACTGAAGCCAGATTCAATAAATTCTAGTTTCTGCATTCTTCTTCTAGATTGTTGTTTGTCTCCACATTTTTTGCTTCCTTGCCCTCCAGAGAGACTGAAGTTACAGGGTTGTCCCTTGAGAATGAAGAAGGTGCTTCTGCTTTGGCTCTGTGTACATTAGGTTTGGGAGAACAACAAAATGGTAGTAAACAATCAGCTGAATGCCCACTCCTTCTGAAGTGAAAGGGAGCACTCTATGGAGCTAGAATCCAAATAATGAAGAGAGACAAAGAGAGAACGTGCTTTCTTATTTCCACTTTGCACGCTGGAGCCAAGTTTGCTTATTTATAGCTATTGAAAGTAAGTTGTCTTCCACCATTAAATTGCTTCCTTTCTCTACCATGCAGGTAAATAGCAGGCCTGATTGCTGTCGACAACCATGTTTTTGCTTGATTAAATTACAGTGCACTAAATACCTCTGTAGAGAAGCAATAGGGGAATTTAAGTTGCAACACAACATACGTCTGTTAACTGAAAAGCAAAATCAATAATTTAAAATTTTCTAGGTTTGAAGAAGACAAAATTGATCAAATGGAGATGTTTTCACAGAGCAGCCTGTTACATGCAAAAATTGTGACACAGGCAAATGTCATTCCAGATATTTCATAATTGAAAAAAAAAAAAAGTTCAAATTGAACTCCATAATCTTCCTGACGTTCTCTGTCCCTGTTTGTAGTTTAGTTAAGATTATTTACATATGTATTAGGTGTATATGTCGTGCTTATAAGAAATTTGCACAACTTACCTAAATGTATTATCACCAGCCTAAACCTCTTTGTATTTCCTAAGCTTTCTGATCTTTTTCTCTCCATCACTTTTAACTTGAGACTAGTGGTCTTTGTGGAGACTAGTGATCTTTGTGCATGTTTATACAGGTGGCTGGTTTGTGTGCTTAGTCTGAAGTGACTTTAGGGAGCTGCGACTGGGAAATGCTGAGTAGTTGTGAACAGTCTCTGAGCAGAGTAGTGTTCTGTTCTCCAGGACTTTCTTTTAGTTTTCCTCTTTTGAGGTATTTTATATAAGGACAGAAAATAAGATTTGAAAATGGTGTTAGCCTTCAAATTACTTGCAGACTACAGCAGCTTCTTTGTATCCTTGATCTCCCTGGTCTTCCACATTTGTTCCCTGGTGTTGTGGTTTAACCCCAGCCAGCAACTAAGCACCACGCAGCTGCTCACTCCCATCCCACCCACCCAGTGGGATGGGGGAGAGAATCAGAAGGAAAAAGGTAAAACTCATGGGTTGAGATAAGAACAGTTTAATAGAACAGAAAGGAAGACACTAATAATGATAATAATAACAATAATAAGATGACAATAATAATAAAAACAGATTCGAATATATAAAACAAGTGATGCACAGTGCAATTGCTCACCACTCGCTGACCGATGCCCAGTTATTTCCTGAGCGGTGATCCCCCAGGCCAACTCCCCCGAGTTGGGCATGATGTCCCATGGTCTGGAATACCCCTTTGGCCAGTTTGGGTCAGCTGTCCTGGCTGTGTCCCCTCCCAACTTCTTGTGCCCCTCCAGCCTTCTGGCTGGCTGGGCAGAAACTGAAAAATCCTTGACTTAGTCTAAACACTACTTAGCAACAACTGAAAACATCAGTGTGTTGTCAACATTCTTCTCATACTGAATCCAAAACATAGCTCTATACCAGCTCCTAGAAAGAAAATTAACTCTATCCCAGCCAAAACCAGGACACCTGGGAAGCACTGAAAATTAGTTCATTAGAAACTGAAATCCCTTGTCGGCACAGAGATGTAATTTATCTTCAGCTCAGAAGATCTCATTTTATTCCCTGTCTTCTGCCACATCGTAAACTTATGCTTGAGAATGTATTTCAGTTCATTGTTTTTAACCTGCAAGCTGAAAGCAAAGAAATTCTGTTTCGTACAGCAGTGCATGAAGCAGTACTAGTTCCTATTCGCTCATAATTGTGGTGGAATGATTTTGATCTGTCTTGTATGGTTTTGCTTGGTTGATTTGCTCTCCTGAGTGTGCAGGATTAAAATTCTGGTTGGTCTTAACAAGATGTCCTGCTGCATATATAGTTCATCTTCAGAAAGAGAAAAATTATAGAGGAGAGCGGTGTTTAAAAAAATCCGTACTTACATGATTAATTTAGATAGTACAAATTAAACATTTTTTGGTATTAAAAAAAAAAAAAAGACAGTAGAAATAAGTCAGATTGTATGATGCCTGTGTTACCCAAAGTACATCTGTCAATCCTGTCAGTCACAATAAACCCAAACTGTGCCAGGCTGGGAGTAATGCCACAAAACTGTAACTTTGGAAAGCATATGGAAAATTTAAGGGTGAAGTGCAGAGGACTTGTAGCGCTATGAACAACTGGGAAGTCATAGCACTGTGGGCTCAGCCAAGCTGGTAAGCACATGTGCTTTTTCTGAGCTTTAAGGTTAGGGAAGCAGAGAATGATAGATGTTAGGTGTATCTTTTAGAAATAAACACTGATTTCCACTTCTAGTAGTTCCTGTTAAACAGTGTAACTCATGAGCTGAGCATTTGCACATTATTTGGAATATTCTGGAAGTTGTTTTTGGAGTAGTTTGCACAGTCACGTAAGTTTTATGGCAGATGTAGTTCTGAAGATACACTGGAGAAGATAATATTTCTGAACCTGTCTTCCCTACCACCTGCTCACCCTCAGGAAGGCTGCACAGTCAAACCTTTAATGTCTGGCGTTGACACAAACGTGAAACGTGTAAGCAGTAGTACTGATGCATGTATCGTAACTGGGGCTCTGGGTGTCCCTGAAGTTGCTCATCATCCAAGACTATTAAAATTTGAAGATACTTGGAAGCTGGGAGGGTGTTTTGGGCACCTGCACTGCCCTGTTCTCCTCCTCCTCCTTCCGAAGCTGCTTCTGTTTGGCTGCTGCCCCAGACGGAGCTAGAGGGACCTTCGGTCTGACCCAATATGGCCATTTTTCTCAGTAGGTGATGTTTTTAAAAAACTGAAGTTCAACACCACTGTGGTTTCTGCTCATCTGCAAGCCCAACAAAGGAAATGCCTGCAGCAGGATATTTCCTGCCCTCTCCCAGCCCGGGGAGTTTCCTCTGACGTGGGGCAGGGCTCTCTTTCTTCCTCCTCTTCCTTCCACTGGAGTGTGAAGCTGTGCTTTCTCGCACAGCTTATCTTTAGGATGCACGTTGTTACTTCAGCGCTTCCTTTTGAGGGGCACGGTGTGGGTGAACTGAGAAGCAGGTTGTTCAAGTGTGTGAAAATGGTTTTAAAAACAAGCAGTCATTTCCAGGTTCTGCCTGCTGATTCTTATTAATTACATGAAAATGAAGTGGGGCGGGGGGGGGATTAGTCCATATTAAGTGTGTAAATTTTAGCACCGTTGTCTTCCAGTTTTTCAAAGGGTATGACAACACACTTGTGCAGTGTTGAGCTGAATG
Organism: Buteo buteo; assembly: GCF_964188355.1. NCBI lineage: Eukaryota > Metazoa > Chordata > Aves > Accipitriformes > Accipitridae > Buteo > Buteo buteo. The sequence continues at coordinate 26,543,601 of NC_134185.1, read as the reverse complement.
CGTTGGGAAATTTTGTCAAGGCTGCCCACCTCCCATGAGTGGGGCCAGGCCATTAAAAACTCCACTCTGTGTTGGCCCTGGCCTTACCTCTCATTACTCCCTGCCTTCTCATCGGCACTAATAATTCTTACAGCTGGCAAGTCAATTAAGTGGCTTGTCATCCACTCTGTAGGCCACACACATGGTAAAAGGCAGACCTGTATACAGTGTCTCCTATGTGCTACAGTCCTCGGTGCTGGTACCCTGAAAGTTCTATTCTTCGCGTATCTTAGGAACAACTCTCTCAAGAGTAAATTTGGCTTCTTTTCCGAAGCTAAATTATTTTCCTAAGACCCCAAAACCAACATACCTTGATATAATTTGCTGTGGTTCTGTCAAGATGGGAGCTTGGGTTTTTTCTGTCTTTGAATAGGGTTGCAGAATCATAGTGCAGCAATTTAAACATATTTTTTACTAAAGAGTGACTTTGGTCTTTCTATAACATTTTATTTAAGCTACCATATAGAATTCCCTGTGAGAGAGTTCTCTGCTTTGGAAGAAGAATCTTTAGGATTGCTGCTACAGTGATTCAAGAAAAAAAGATTCTTCTGGGACAGTGTAATTCCATAAATCAAGAGCCATTGGTTTGTGAAATGCTCCTTCTCCTCCCCCCATCATGGTCTCTGGTTCCACTCTGTGGAAGGTTACAATCAAAACTGTGCCAAGGCATGCACTGTTGTTACCAGTGCTCCAGCTGTATTTTGAGCATGATGGGATCGGATTTGCATCTTATAATTGAAATTCGGCAACAGGTTTTACATACCAATGTGCTGAGCTAGGGATGGAGATGACACTTTATATGCGCTGTGCTAGCACAGCATTAGATTTGTGAGTAATACCATTGATGACAAAAGAGGATTTTTTTTCTTCATGAAAGATGAAAAGATCTCTCTGTTTAAAGCATCAGGAGTTTTATATAATCACTCTTCATTGTTATTAGTATTCTGGTAAGATGGTTTGAATATTCCTCTTTCTGAATTTTGCCAGATGACCTTGAAAGACATATCTACAGACCTAAAAGCCAACTAGTGGAATAAATATGAGTGCATTTAACAACAAAGACATCTGTGGTTGTGCTGAATTCACCCCAAAAAATCCACTTTGGAAAGATCTCATGATTTCTCAGCTTCAACTCTCTAGGTGAAGACTAGGGAACCGACAGCAGCTGATTCCATGTTGCAGCAGTTGTTCGTTTGTTGCTGCTTGTGCCTGATCAGGAAGTCAGTCATGGAAAGCTTCAATACTTAAGTACAACAGCATCCTAGAAATTTGCTGTTTACGTTATTGAAAACAGTAATTATTGTATCTGTTAAAAATGACACTATAAACTACAAATGAGTTACTTTTTTGGCTGCAGTTGTTTTTTCAGCACAGTAGAGTTGTATAGATTGTTCTATCTTGTGTGTGAATGGTTTTAAAGAGGCTGCTGCTCTGTATCAACTGTCAAAGGCTTTCTTCTCAGCTGTGTAGAAGGTGAGGCAAATTCTGTGGTGTGAAAGGTGGTAGGAAGTCCCGTCATAGTCTTTGTTGAAAGTAAAGGCCAAAAAAAATCTTCAGTTACAACTTGGAATTGCACAAATGAAGCTTGGTTGTCATTAATCTGCTGTGAAATTGTTTGGTTAGAATAAACAATATTGCACGGTTATTTTAAACTTCATGCATTCCACATTGGAGAAAGGGTTTGCATGCATACCGTCTTTTTGTTTCTAAACAGATACTGCTTATTTAAAGGGTTTCACTGCTATTTGGAATAGCTGTGTTAGTGTACAGAGAGCTGTTGGAGTCCAGCTGAGCATTACCAGGTGGAACATGGTAGAAAATAAAAAATGAAGAATTCCTACAAAAACAATAAATAACTGAAACTTAGTAATTTACTGAGGATGCATTTTTTTGTCAGTACTAATATAAAGTATGAAAATTTAAATCATAACCTGTGTTTTCATTCACTTTAGTCTATGCAAGAGAAGCTTTTGCAAGAAAAGCTGATAGTTCAGAAGATGACAAATGAGCTTGAAGAAAAAGAAAGGAATATAGAGCAGTTAAATAAAACTCTCTCTGAAGTAAGTAAAAACTCCAGTGACCCAATCCCTGACCACACCAACTGGGAGGAACCTTATAGAATGATCATGAGATCCCATGGTAGGGCTTTATGAGCTTAATTACATATTTGACTGTGCTGGCTGCTATATAGACATAAAATAGATACCATCCCTACCTCAAGAAGTGAGAACTTCAAGGGTGAAGGCCACTAAGGAATGGTAACATGAAACAGCCAGCCATGTAAAAGCTGTCTGCCTGCCATTCTTTGGAGGGGTACAGAAATATTGATTATATATACAGAAATTAATTATTTTTAATTATATTGTTTGTGGTTTGAAACAGGAAACTTTCTGCTACAGTGCATGCTGCAGACTAACTTGCTTCTTTTTCCCCATTTACTTTTCACAAAGAACCAAAGACTGATGGAAGAGAATGCCTGCCTGAAGGAGCAAATGCGGCAGGTGGAGCAGTCGCGGCAGCCAGTATCTGAGAAGATGCCTATAGCAGACCAGTTGTTCAAGGAAATGTCCCATTGCTTGTTTGACTTGAAAGCACTGTGCAGTATTCTTACCCAGAGAGCTCAGGGCAAGGAGCCTAACCTTTCCTTACTGCTGGGAATCAGATGTAAGTGATGTTGTCATTCCAATGCTTAATAGTGTTTTGACACAGAGGAATTAAGCGGTGCTCGAACTTGCTAGCTGGACAGGCCAGTGTCCCCCTTTGCTGTGCAACTGGAGCAGCTGTGCGTGAGCCGCGCTCCTGGAGCGCTCTGGAAAAGCTGGGCTTTTAGTGCACCTGGGCCACTAAATGCATATGACTACACAGGTCCTTGCCAAGTCAGGAGAGCAGGTAGCTGGCTCTTCATATGGACCTGATCATGGATATGTTCACCCCACTAGGAAAGAAGGGTGTGTAGCCAGGTGTCCATCCCTCCTGAGACATGCTGCAGTCACCCTGACGGTTAATGGGTGCTTTTCTGTCAAACGTGTTCTGCCCTATAAACTCATGATGAGGGAGGTGAGGCATAAGCAGGCCCGGTGTGGCTACATCACGTGTCTTTGTTTTAAAGCCCTTGGGGTCAAGTGGTAGGAATATACATCTACTGTTTGAACATGTATATGTCTGGTTTCAGGGGTGGTGGTGGTGTATCTATGTGTATTAGATAAGCCTAGTGCCAGGCAACTTCATGTCCAGTAACTGTTAATGGCACATCTAGTCTTCAGCACCTACTAAGCTGTTAAATTTAACCAGGAAATGAGAAGCATGCCCTAAAGCCAGTCAGACAAAGCTTCAGTGTAGTGAGTTTGTGTTAGGTCTTGTCTTTTAACAAGCTTAATAAACAATTACATTTTTTTTTTAACCTGAAAGTATCATACTCTTTTGTTTTCTGAATGTTAATTAGAATTAATCAGATAGACTGGTTGCTGAACTGGACCATCAGCAAGGTAGAAAAGTAACAGTATAGTGTCCTGTGCAGCAAGAGCTACTATATGCCACATAGATTCATCTGCACTGTAACCACCTGAAGTAGCGGAGAGTGCAGCATATGCCGATCTGAAAGTCCGTGAGACCGTCATCAGCCAGCAGGATGAGTAGTGCAGCATATCTGTAGTACTATCTCATCATCATAGATTGGGCTCATTTCCCAAACGCTTCTATCCTTTTTTTTCTCAGTGGTTATAGAAACCTCCAAAATTTCTAGGAAATGCTGTTCTGCCCAGTTTTTTCCTGCTGTTGAGATCCATCAGACTCTAACAAGTCTAGATCTTGGTGCAAACAGAAAAACATGTCTTTCAGAGAAGCACTGATGGGCTCTGAATTGACTTTAAGTTCACAGGGTACCACATGTTGTTGGCTTTTCATCATACTACGGCATGATTTGTCTTGATGTAATTAAATGAAAGTGACCTACCCCTTATTTCAAAGGGGAGTGACTAGTTCAAGTATTCACAGAGCACAGTTGCTAGAGCTTTAACCTTGGGTATTGTTTTTCGTAGCACTGAGCTGTTCAGCTGAAGAGAATGAGAATTACCACAGCACAGAAACGCTTTCGAAGAAGCTCTTGGACGTTTGTCAGTTACGAAAGGATATTGATGAATTAAGGACTATAATGTCGGACCGTTATGCTCAGGACATGGGGGACAATTGCATTACTCAATGACAACATTTCATTTAGTAGCAAATGACTTATTAAATGCTGCTGTGTCACAGGTCTTTGCATTTCTATAAGGAGCCATATTGGAAGACTGCAAATAGCGCCGCACGTGCATCTCTCTGAAGATTGTGCATATTTTAACTTGGGAGTCTGGTGGGGAGAGCGGAGTCATCGTTTGAACAGAGTGGTACAAAGTACAAGAAATCTTTTCTCCAAACTACTGAATGTAGGAGCAAACTGTGAAGAATGATTCAGTTGGATACTCTGTTTCCTTCATTAGGTCTCATTTTATTACTTCACCTAGTTTCTGGAATCAGAGCATCAAAACAGCCGTGCTGCTACTCTCTCAGCCCTTTCCTTCATCAAGGGTTTGTATGGCATTATCTGTGTTCTGAAATTAGAGCAGAGGGTCGAAGGATCTATAGCTGTACGTGGTGAAATTGGAGGCTTCTGCAACTGCACTTCACTCTAAGAATTGCAATTGGAACAATTTTGGAGTGCTACAAAAAGTAGTTGCTCTTCAAGTTGCCTAAAAAATTTGATACAGGAAAGATGTTGCTTTTAGTAATAGGTGTCTAGCTTGTTTGCCCAATAGCAGAAGAAAACCAAGTTTTAACTGCTTTATGCAAATGAAGTCCATAAAATATAGCACTATCAAATTGTTTTAAGCACTCTCACATTGCAGTAAGAAGTTTCAGTAATATGAAGTCTGTGACAAACCCAGAGAAGCTGAAAGGCATGAAACTGCAGCATAGTATATGGCTGTCAGGGGAGTAAAAAAAAAAAAAAAGACTCTATTTTAGTGTTAGGTCATCTCCATTTTAAAATGTGGCTGGTCTGTGTTCCATTCCTGAAGGCCTCTGATGAGGTTATGAACCACCTCAATCGTTTTTTACCACAGCTACAAAACGGGTGTTTGGCACTTCGCAAAATCAGGGCTCAGAACAGAATGTTTCCACATAGCAGTATTAAGGACTCGGTTATCTGAGGACTGCAAAATTTTCCACGTTGTTTGGGAATTCTTAATTTCTCCATTTATGTAGGAAGCAATTACAGTAAAAAAATAAGATTATGTTCCATAGTTTATTCAGTGAGTGTCACTTGGCAGTGGTGTTTCACTCCTGTGGGACAGATGACATTAATGCTTCTAATTTCCTGGAACATTACTGCAAGTTAGCTACACAGTTATGCATGGTGTAAAATAGTGTTTAACTGAAGGAAAAAAAAACTTGCAAAGAGCAAACACACTCTCAAATCACGCTGTTAAGGAAATACATGAGCATCAGTTACATATATGGTATTAAAAGGAAGTTTCAAAAAACTAAGGTGCAAGCCAGTCAACTGACTCGTAGTGTGGATAACAGCAGAAATCTCTTAGAAAGCTTAGTGGTTAGAACCAAGTAAATTCTAGGGTAACATTTCTATGGCAAAAGTGTTAGTATCTTCAGTTTTCTGCTTATATTTATGTTAATAGAAAAAAACAGTATAGCAATGTAGGCTGGTTACCAGTTTTAACTTGGTGATGTTTTGCTTTCTGTTCATTGTTAAACAGTTACCGTTAATGTTGGTTTTATAATTTAGTGATTTAATTTTTTTAGCTATATGGACTTATTTATTTGACAGTTTTCTCTATCCTGAACCTACACATGGACTAATTTGTGAAAAATAGTGTTGCTATTTGTGTTATTGCTACATGGTGTTTTCAGATAGATTAATCTGACTGGTTCAGCTCCTGTGAGCACTAAAACAGTGTCTAGATGAAATCTCAAGTGAAATTGCCCAGTGTCTCTACTTCAAGGTAAAAAACGAGGCCATTTCATTTTAAATTTCTGTGCTCTTTCTGTAGGTTTGAAGGTGTACTGTTATACTAGTGCAAAACTGAAAACAAGGATCTTCGCACAAATGGGCTTACACAGTCTCCTGTGGCTCTAACAGCATTGGCTTTAGTGAGTAGGGCCTCAGCTCGTTCCTTTGGTGTAGTTCATCAGTTTTGTCCTTGCAGTGAAGTAATAGTCTCCAGTTCATGGCATCTGTCTCATAACAGAATTCAACAATAACATTTCAGATAATAAAGTAGGTGTTTCCTCTCTCCCTAATACTTTTAAGTCACACATTATTATTTCCTTAGATGGAAATGTTGTACCTATAAAAAATTACCAAGCAACACATTTTTCTAAATTTGTTGGAAATAACAAGGAGTTTAATGGAGTGATTAGAGAGGAGCAGGAGATTTTTTGAGTCACTTTGAACTATTAAGCTGGTCACCTGGCTGGTGTGCCTCCATTGTCCCTTCTGTTAAATGGTGATACTGTACTGCAGAGTTGAGATCAGTAATTTATATTTGCAGAGCACTTCAGGAGCTTTTATGCTCTTCAAGTATTAGTTGAAAGTCCCTCAGGAAGGAGGTCCCATTTTATTTCTAATACTTTGATTGCAGTGCTGTAATCTTGCATTGTAATATTTTTATTACGGAACCTGTAATATTTATGTTGACTTTAAAGCACTTGATTTTAAAAAACCCTGAGTTTATCTGCCTCACTCAAATTAAGGTAGGGAGGTAAATGATGGATGTATGAGCCAAAGATGCAGACTACCAATTGACTATCTATAGTGATACAGTATTTTGCTTTGATTTCTTAAAATTTGGCCTGTTGTAGTAGTAGCAGTTACTATATATGCATCAGTTTACAGATGCCTCTAAATGGAATAAGCTTTGTCTAAGATATGCATGATTGTTTAATTGGTTAAAATGTAGTGTGTGTGGTCTCAGCATATTTAATACAGAGTTGATTAATGAATGTTAGCAGTGGAATTGCTCAGATTTAGTCATGACAACTTTTTGCTGTAGCTATTAGACAATCTCAAGGGCTGAAAAACAACCGCTAATGAATGGATACTGTGCCGTTCTGGCTGTCAGCAAATTTGTACAGTAATTTTTTTGTATAGTTTCAGATTGCATCTATACAATCCTTTAGAAGATATTTACAGTAACTACTGTATTCAAGAATGTATTTTGAAAAAGACTTGGAAAGTAACTGTCTTCGGACAAGCTATAGATGATGCTATGTATTTACTATATAGAAGTAACACAGCTCAGTTGTGTAAACGTGATTTAGGTTGCTAGCCTCAGCTGTGCAGCTTTGTAGTGTGATAGTTGTGTGGAATTGTGGAGATTGCTGCAACCACCCACTCGGGCTCTGGCATTCAAAACTGCCGGTGACCATGAAGTCATTACAAGAGCTGAAAGTTTGTCCTTTTCACTTCAAAAGGTTTCCTTCCTTCCTTTGCCCTTGCTTGCCCGCCTTTTGTTTCAAATGGTTTTTTGGACGTTTTTCTTGCAGGGTAAGAGCACAAGGAAAGAAAGAAAGCAAACCCCTTCCTCCCTGACCTGCTGCCCTAGCACAGGCAGTGACAGCGCGCTGCAGTCTCTCCGCATGGGCATAGCTTGCTCCAGTTTTCCTCATCCTTATCAATGATGTTATGCAGGTGGAGATGGAGGTATAATTGGGCTCTTCTCATTGATGTGGTGAGCTCTGTCATGAGTGGGGAGAAGATCTTCTGAACTAATCTGCATTCTTACACTGCAAACAAATCAATGGTTATTATCTAAAGGGATGATCTATTCCGGTAGCTCATTAGCAATATTAATTCCACAGCTGCATACCTTTGTGCCTTTTTTGCCTGAAGTAAGTGTATATCCCCCTTGAACTTTAGATAAGTTGTTAGGATGCTGATGACTGCACCTTGTTTTCTTCTTACCTGCCGATACTTTGTTTATAAGCTTTTGCAGTAAGAACTCTTGCATAATGTCTAGAAACAGAAGTACTCTAAACTAGGTACTAGGTGTACACTTTGAATGTTAGGCTGGTTGTAGTATGCAGCTTTTTTCAATATGAAGCATGAGCAGGAAACTCAAATCATAATGTGTTTATTTTGTGTATATTAATTACAGTATATCATTAGTTCAGTGGGGAGGAGTGTCTGGAGCTATCTTTAAAAAGCACAGCTGACATATGTACTGGATCAGTCCCTGAAGACTGGTAGTTTTGTAAATTGGGTTCAATTTTTGAACTGCTCAGAATACCTCATATGTAAATAGAGTTGTCATGACTTAATCACAATGTGTTCATTGTAAAAAGTAAAGGAGCCACTGGCTGGCTCAGCTTTAGGCTTGTTGTTCTTGCCTCTTTTGTAATTTTTTTTAAAGTAGGGTTTACAGCTAGAATTTTGAATGCCAAAGTTCTATTTATTAAATAATAATAAAAGTTTTCATTGTTAATGACTGGTATTTTTCCACTGGAATTTGTTTGTTGATGTTTGGGATTTGTATCCACAGAGCAAAAATAAATTTTGTTACAAAAGTGATTTCTTCATGGTTCTCATTTGTCCAATATCTGGCATGTGACAGAAGCGACCAAAGCTGAACTAAGGGCAGGAGGCAAGAAAGGAATAGTGAAAGATCTTCCCAGCACCCACCCCTGCTTCCCTTCAGTGGTCTCTAGTTCTGCCTGAATACCACCTGACTGAGCTCTCTTCCTGGCATTAATTTTTTAAAAAAAAATCAAGGCCTTGATAGCAAAAATATTGTTTTAGTGTAGTGAGAGGATTTTGGAGCAGAGTTCTTTTTAAAGTCCCTGATGCCTTTTTTTTTTTTTTTTAGGCAGGTGCTCCTGTTATCCATCTTGGATGTTGATTGGAGAGATCACAGGTGGGACTTTTTAAAAGTCTAAGTTGGCACAAAATAGTGGGCAGAAGTGTTAGGATAGCTAGTTTCAAAGTTGCTGAAAGATTCATCGGCTTTGGAACATGTGGTTGCCCCAAAGCCAGTCACGCAGGGCAAAAAAGAAAATTGGATGATGAAACAACACCAACAGTGGGTCTGGTACCAAGAAGAAAACTGGTGATCAGGAAGGACATGTGGTTTTAATTATTATTTTTCAGTTAGCACAAATGGATGGATGGTCAGACGGAGCAGTAGTTCAGGCAGTCAGAAATCCCTGCTGCATGAAATTCTGCAGGTCAGTATAGTCCAACACAACCAAGCAACATTGACTTCCCTTCCATGTCAAGTTAGTGCAGCCTGAGCAAAAGTCAAAGGTGAAGGGTTTTAATCAACGTAACAGGAGTCTTCACAAGTGCCAAGGGAAGTGGGGTCACCCAAAAAAGGGTTCTGTTCTGACAGCTCTCTGTGAGAAATCTCAGAGCCTGTGTGGAGCATCGAGTGCAGAATGAACTTTGCGTGTAGAGTGGTGTTCCCCTCTTCCCCCTTTGTCCTGCATCATGCAGAGCACAAAAGTTGACGCTGCCTCTTCTTTTCAAAGACACTGGGAAATTCACTTTAATTGGCTAATGCATTATATATGGTAGAGATCACTTGCTTCTCTCCAGCCTTGTGACTAAACACTGAGTGATGGGCTTCTAACTCAATTAAAAGCATTCTGTGCCCTGCGTAAATGTATGTAAAGGGCTGCGCAGATGCCAACTTTCCGTAAGATTTCTGAGGGTGACCTTTTGTGAACTGCTCGAAGTCAGGTTTAGGTTTCAAAGTATCATGATTAAAGCACTGCTAACAATAGTAGTGGTAGAAAATGTTCTGTTGCCTTATACCACAAACAAAATACAACTCCAAATGTGGATAAAAACAAAACCTTAAACAGTAACGCTGGTCGTAACACTGCAGCATCTTGAATGAGGACAACTCGCAACAGCTAAATCTGCAGTAGATCGCCTACATTATGTAAATTAAGCAATTCTGCAGGATGTGCTAGCGACACTGGGTCATTTGTTTTGTAAATGAATGGGTTCGGTATACTTGGAGAATTTCCAAGTGGCAAGGGAAACCGTATACTATGAATGATGATACTTAATTACATTTTAGTATGTGCATATTTCTCCTCCTACTTTGTGTGAGTTACCCCCCCCCCCCTTTGGGGGCAGCTGCTGCTTTTCTCCTCCTTTCCTTGGCGTCGCAGGTCTGAATTTCATGGAGGTAAAGGCATGCTTCAAGTCACAGAGTTGAAGCCTGCTCAGTTTGTGGGGAACCTGATAGGTTCAGCTAATGCTTTGGGGCTCTTTCATGAGCGGTTTGGCAGCTCCCCTGAAGAATGCAACCCGTGGGTATTAATAGACCAGAGAACTGATTTACTGGTCTGTGTACCTGTGAAGGCATTTGCCTGGAGGAAGGCAAAAGGAAACCATTGTCAAGTTCTGGTTGAGAAAAGTGGTATCTCTTGTCGAGAGAGTGAATTGTAATGCTAAAGGTTGTGGTAAGAGAGTTTTCTGACTGAAAACCCCTCCTCAAGGGGGAACCGAATAGAATGTAGTATCCAAAAAGCTTGTCTCCCCTACATTAAAACCAGAATACAGGTAGTCCCTGACTGCCACGAAGGTGACAAAACCCCCTCCCAGACGAACGTCTTGCACCGAGCTCTGCGGTGGCCGCAGGTGCCAGACTGGAGGGTATTTCCAAGCCCCGCTGCTGTCAGCCTGCGTCGGGGCGAGGGTCCAGCCGTACCCTGACCCAGCGCAGGGCCGGTTCCCCACTGCCCTCCTGCCCGCCCTTGGTCTCACGGGCACAAAACTGGTCGCGGTGCTCCAGCGTGGGCTGAGCCAGAGGCCAGCTTCTCCTGGTTTCTCAAGAAGCCAGCTTGCCCTTTCCAGCACCAGCGGGATCCAGCTCCTTGAGGATTTTGGCTAGCTGTGGCACAGGTGCTGCAGCCTCTTGCTTCGATCACAGAAAACATAAACCTTACACTTCCTACGTTAGCACAGGGAGGAAGAGGCAGAGTGTGAAACCAAATTAGCTTTCTGCCTGTTCCCAGGACGGGCATACTGAGCCAGCAAAGTGGTTCAAAATGTCTGCATCCGCGACCGACCACTTTCTCTGATGAGACAACAGTTCCTTATACTTATCACTTGTCATGATTTACTATTAGGGAAAAAAAACCCAAACCTCTTTAATCATTACAGTTGAAGGGGTTAAAACTTTTTTTTTTTCTTTTTGGCTATTGATTCTCTGGTGACAAATTAATTGCTGTTCTTTTTTTCATGGCTGGTATTTATGACTCCTGTGTTGTGGAGCAGGCATATCACAGAAACTGATTTTCTGAGATCTTGAAGCTAATGCAGTAATTGGGGCAAGGACTCATTACACTCTCTGTAATCATCCGCTTTCATTCATTTTATTTTGCAGAACTCTGCAATCGCTTTCAGACTTTTTTTGAAGTTTGGTTTTGTATTTCTGACCGTAGGGGTCAGGTGTGTTAAGTCTGGGCTCGGAGCTGGGGAGGGCAGGGAGGAAACACCAAACTGTCTGCTTAGACGTGGCCGTTGACGAGAGCAGGACAGCGCGCCTTTCTAAAGGCAATTTGGACAACAGGACTTAATGGACTCATGCACTTTCTAACCTCCTGCTATTTTTGCTCTAGTAATGGTTAAATAGGACAACGCCTAATTTATTGTCAGTTAGTTCGGGGGGGGGAAATCCAGCAACAAGGAGGGAGATGAGTGAGCGACGACACAAACTTTTTGAGATGATCCGTCTTCCCCCAATGCCTGGACTCTTGAGCTGTTCAAGAAGCTGGTCTTGTGTTGGTGCATTTGAGCCCCGTGCTTTAAGGTGGCCAAAAAGCAATGCCTGTGCCTGGGGCAAGCCCAGGGCTGCGGGGCAGCCACGCAGCGGGACAGGGTGGGCCGGTGAAGACCCTCGGTCCCACTGGAAACAAATCCTACCCGAGACAGAGTCTCAAGTCTGACACTCGCACCCCAGCCCAGTCCTTGAACGCCCCACTGGGGCACACTGGTGGCTGTCGCTGTGAGCGCAACCGCCCGGCTCTTCAGTCAGTTCAGCCGCTTGGAAGCTCCCACGGGATTTCAGACCGAGCTTTCTCCTCTGCAGGCTCAGCCATGGCATGTTGATGGCTCTCACCTTTCCATTACTCCAGACAATTCCTTGTTGTCCTCTTCATGTCAGAGCTGGGGTGGCAGGACCCGGTTTCTGGACCCTTCTTTGGTCAGTGACTCTTCTATGATAAATACGATTTACTTGCAGGTTAAAGCCACGAAAAGGTCACCTCCCAGAAAAGTCATCCCTGAAGTAGTATAACAATGACTAGAAGATATCGGACTTCGGCTGGCTGCAGTCTACCTTTTGCCCCCCTCGTGGGACCTCATCACTTTGGAAAGAGAAAATAAAGGTTACAGCTGGGAGGGAGCTGGCACAGGCGTACACCCCGCTGCAGGGAGCGCTGCCGAAGGAGGGAACCCTGCAAAGGGGTTTGATTGATGGCATAATCTGATCGGCCCCCAGACAGGCTTCATTAGACAAGCCGGTGACAATCAGATCATTAGTTACATTATCGCCCGCTGCCTTAGTGCCTGTGAAATAGCAAAGATAAGTAATAGGATATTTTTAGTTTAAATTATGGTTTGAACATTTTAATTAAAAGCCGATTATAATCAATCTGTTTCTAACACCCTTTCCCTCGCCCTCATTCATAAAAATCAATTACCACCATGACGAGCCACTGAGTGAGCCTGTCCTGCTCCCGGCCAGTGGCAGCTTCAGAGCCTGGGTTTGCCGCTGCCCGGGTGGCTCCATGCACGGAGCCAGCGCAAATTGTGTGCACAGGCGAAACTAGTCACACAGGGCAGGTTAAAAACCTTCCCGGCGCTGGGTATGGCCCAGCATGGGGTGCGTTGCAAGTCATTTAAGCAAAAGCGGTGGTCTGCTCAGACCCTGGTATCTCAGACATCCATTTGTGTCTTGGAGGTGAGAGGAACTGACAACACCTAGATTTTCACCAATTTAAAAAACAAAATTGTTTTCTCAAAGCACTGGCGTTTTCAAAAAGTCCCAAATCTTCCCCAAAGTGCTGCTGCAGTGGCTATGAAGTCAGCACACAAACTACCCCATATGGCTGAGAGAGCAGCTAACAGCGTGGGGATCCCAGGCAGCTTAAAACTAAATATGTGCAGTGTGACTCCAAAATACATTGAGAATGTGAGAATAAATACAAAACTGACCCTTTTTTAAAAAAAATTAACCTCAAGTCATTGGCTAAACTTTGCCTTGACCTTCTCAAGGCTCATCACTGATCCCAGTCTGCATAAACAAAAGGAGATTTTGGCCTTAAAATACCTCATTTGGGAATTAAACTCTTTCAAGCAGCTCTGGAGTCTGAAGCAGAAATGCTTTCTCTGCCAAAGAGAAATCAGCAATTTTAACTGAGGCTTTTTCTTAATTGTTAAAAAAGAATGGGGGGGGGGGGGGTGCTGGATGCTCAGGAGAGCACCTGAATTATGAGATTATGGTAAAACGGGGGCAAAGCATCTTGCTGAAAGTCAGAGGCCAGCCAAAGAAGAGTAAATTTCAGAGGAGGCATCCTGCCCGTGACCTTCAGAAGTTTTGGAGGAATTTGAGCAAGCCAGCTGGCTGCATCTCAAGGGATGCTTGACCGTAGGAGTGCAGGACAGTACTGCTGCTGCAAACCCTCCTGTTAGCCAGGAGCATCTCCGGGAGCAGGTTGGTGCGGGACGGAGGCGGGAGGTACCCGGCTGGATCAGCTCGGGCATCTTTTTGCTCCACAGGGCAGGAGGCACAAACCCTTCTGGTGAGCATCCAAGCTGGGTTTGCAAATTCCCATGCCCAAAGCAAGGCAGTTAGGCAGCGCGACACTCAACATGGACATACCTTTATGACTGAGACCATGTGCTGGGTAATGGAAGAGCCAAAGCTGTCTGTGGTTGGGAATTAACAGCTTGTTTGAGTGTTGCAATTTCATGTAGTTTTCTAAAGCCCCAGTAGATTTGTTTGTATAACACAGAATTGGTAACAAAAGCCTCTACTATTTCCACAAATGAAACAAACTTAGATTGTTTGTAACACGCATTGCAAGCGGTGACTTTACAAAGCAAAAGAGTGAGTCAAAGACCTTGATCACATAAAGTAAGAACATCTAGTTCAGGAAAGAAATTCATGTCTTTTTTCTAAGTAAGCAAAGAACTACACTGTTACAGGGTACAATTAACTGACAATTGCAGTAGGACCCATAACCCATCAGTTTGTCCGTGAGGATGTTATAGGAAAGAGTGCTGAAACCCTTCCTAAAGTCAAGGTGATATCACCCATTGCTCTCCCCTTGTCCACCGAGCAAATAATTTTGTTGAAGTCTCTCAGGTTGCTCACAAATTATTTCCCCTTCATAAATCCACGCTGACTACTCCCAATCACTTTCTTGTCTTCAGTATGTTCAGGAACAGTTTCCAGCATAACTTGCTCCATCACCTTCCCAGGGGTCAAGGTGAGACCGACCAGCCTGTAGTTCCCTGCATCCCTCCTTCTTGCCCTTCTTGAAGATGCCAATGACATTTGCTTTCTTTCAGTCCTCAGGACCCTCTGCCACGACTGTCCAAAGATTGTCAAGAGTGGCCTCACACTGACATCAGGCAGCTCCCTCAGCACTCCTGGGCCCCAGGATTTGTGCGTGCCCAGCTTGTTTAAATGCCTAACCCGAGCCTCCTCCATGGTGAGTAAACCTCCATTGCTCCATGTGACAGTGAACAGCTCCCAGACCTGGAAAATAACTCATCTCTGCCAGCTGCCACTGCATTTAGTGCTGCTCTTCACTTGTTTGTGTACATCTTCCATTCACTCACAAGTAAGTCCTTCCCCAAGCTCTGAGGGTGGCAGACATTGCTCCAGTAATTTAGCTCATTCATTTATGTAAGTTAAAACTTCAATGCATTTTGCAGGCGATAATGCTAACATGGTTTTTTTCTGTCTTTCAAACAACTTGACCCCCAAAAGTGAAGTAAACCACTCTGAAAGTTCACTGTTACTCAGAACTTAAGCATGCGTCAAGTAAAAAAGCCACGGAATTCGAAGAGCTGTGGAGGCTGGATGTATCACCTCTGCGCTGATGACGTACGCCTTTCCCTCCCCATTTTGCCAGCGGTCTCTTAGCTCTGCTCAACGCCGGAGCGAAGCCTTTCTGTACCTTTGCAGGAGATGCACCACGTTGTGGGACCCTCCTGAAACGATTTGCAGCAACTACATTTCTGCAAGGAACTTTTTTTCTTTCTTTTAAGAGACAAGAATTGTGCTTAGTGTATACGAGGCAACTTAATGAGAAAAACAAACCCCAGTGTCGTCTTCCATTGCTAAGCACCAATTCAACCTCGCTCACGCTGAGAGCTGGCACTGTGGGGTTCTCCCAGCACGCAGCCCAGCCTGCTAGGTTGAATACACAGGAATAAGGTGAATTGTTGCTTCTCTCCCCCAGCCTGGGGTGGAGTGATTAAGGAAGCAGTAAATCAAGCGTTCACTGCCACGCCACCTCACCGCTGAGCACTTGTGGGCTCTTGATAAAGCGCTGTGGTACAGAGCTCATCATCGGGGCTTTCTTCCACTCAGGAAGAGTTCTTTACATCTGCAATTCTCACCGTTGCGAGTCAATTGCTGGTTATTAACATGTAAGCAAGGAGGCCAAATTCACGACGGATCAGACACAGCAGATAACAAAGCCTGTTTTTTTCCTGAAATTTATCCTCCCAGATTTCAGGCACGAAAGCACATTTGATTGCTTTTCATGACCTTGTTACGTAGGTCCTTTTGAAACATCACTTGCTAGAAATCACACATACACACACACACAGAGCCCACTTTGCAGCTTGGTTCCCTACAGGGCTTGGATTATTTGCATTCTGTTAGTGCTTAGCCTAACATTTCACCATGGCCATCTACAGTCGTCTGAGGGAAGGACCGGGAGGTCTGGATGGACTCTGAAACACAGAGCCAGGGGAGCACAGAGGAGCTGCTGAGGTCCATGCTGTCTCCGTGGCAGGAGAAAAGGGACGGGGAAAGTCCTTCGCCCAGCGATAGATGGGTTGCACCAGAGGAGCATGGCAAGCAGGCAAACCTTAGCTCTGCCTTGGGCATCTGGAGACAAACCATTTGTGCAGCAGTTCAGCCTCAACTGATTGAAACGAGGATAGAAGGAGGTTTGACGGTGAGGCAGTCTGAAGCTGCAGTAGTGACATTTTCCATTTCTTAGGTTTAGGGCTTCACACAGATGTCCAGCAAGAATTTCTAAAAATATCATAGCACCATAGTACTATTATTTATGTGCACATTAATATAAAGCACAACACGGTTTCTGTTTAATTAAAGCAAAAAAAAAATCTATTACATAAACTGACCTTCTAAAAAAAGAAATTAATTAGCCCTGCACTTACACATTCTAAATCTGACTTCTGAATGCTTTGAATTGTTTCGGTGTACAGAGTGAAGAATTTGGTTCTTCTTGACACAAACTAACCAAGAAGAGGTCAACCTTGCATCTGTGGCATGCCTGAAATGTATTTCAGAGGCACCATGTCCTGAAAATAGGCACAAAATGCCCAAATGTGGTGCTGCCTGTTCTGTTTGGGGTGTGCTGAAGAGCTTTGGGCAAGTAGCTCCATCTCGGTGCCTCGGTGTATGTGTATGTCAAGTGGAGACTGCACAGGCTCCTTTGGAAAGCATCTTGACACCTCTGGATGAAAATTTCCAAAAGAACTAAACAGCAACTCCATTAATCAGCATTTGCACATAAGACTGTGTATGTTAAATTAGATGCTAAAAAAAAATCAGTGGTTTTCAATCTACCCACAAAACTGGGATACTATACCTGTCTTGAATCCCCTACCACCCCACGGCAATCAATCAGTGAACCAGGAAAACTGTCCTACTCCCAGAATTGAGATTAGTTGAGCTGCACAAAACTAAATCCGTTCCTCATACAATGCAGGTGGGAAACCCTTTAAAAAGTTTTCTAACTAGTACCCCAAGGGCCAAATTCAGCCCCAAAGTTATAATTTCATTTCCATACAGCACCATTTCCCTGGATCCACAGGTACTACTGCAGGAAGACCCAAACTATTTTTCCCTCCTTCTTCTGTGGACCTAGCACAGAACGTAAGTTTTCTTTCGTCAAGTGCCAGATCAACCTGTTGATCACTGAATTCCCTGGGTTGGCTGAGTTCCCTGCGCTGGGGTCCGCTCAGCTGCGGTTCAGAGATCGTCACCCCGTGCTTGTGCATTGCGGCGGAGCGTTGCCGCCTCACGTCCTTGCAGAGGAATGACCAAGAGAGCGGAAAAAACCAGCGCATCGCTCAGGCATCTGGCTTTTTTGGGAAGCGGTCCCTTGGGAAGCAAGTGCCATGGGAGAGCATCATTCAACATCGCGGGGTCTGCTCGGAGTTTGCCTCCCGCCCGCTGCCGGCAGCTGACGCCGCCTTCGCTGCTCTCCCTTCCCGTCCATCTGCCCCTGAATTTACAGACCAGTAGCTCCCAGCACCCCTTCCCGGCTGGACCCCGGTGCTTTTCCTCCCTGTCCTGCAGTGCTGGTAGTTCCCCTGGCACCTCCTGGTGCCACTCGCCGCTATGACACGGACACGGGCGGTGGGTACCACCGTGGCAGTGGCTGCCGTTGCACTCCGGTGTTACTTCGTGATTTAATTCTCCTAATTGAAAGGCCCCCACTCGTACGTTCAGCGGTCTGTCAGAGCTTCAGGCCGCATCTGTGCAATGTTAAATGGAAAATGAGCTAGAAAATGTTATGCAAAACTCCAAAAGCTCAGGCAGAGCTGTTTGATCCTTTGACAAACAGCGGACAGATTACGCTCTCTCATTTCCAACCAGGAGAAGGAACATCAGAATTGCAGAAATAAAGTAGTTTCACAAGGAAGAGTCCTGGCCAAGCAAACAGAGATTTGCAGCACCGATGAGGACAAAACGTACAGAACAAAATATACAGGATTAGTTTAAGTGGATAGATCTCGGGACTGTGACAGTCACAAGTGGTGTATTTACAGTGCTCTCTATTTCCTTCAGATTAAAAAGGAAAAAGCAGTTGACTTTGTCCCCTTGCTTTGCACCTGAGTGCCAGCTGTGGGGGATCTCAGCCCCACTCCATGGGATCTTAGCCCCAGCCCCCTGGGAGCAGAAGGCCTGTCAGGAGGTCCTTCTACCTGCATATCTCAGTGCATTTTAGGGACCGATCCTTAGCTGTGGCAGATGAAGAATTCTCTCCCTGCTCTAAGCTACATTTCCTACGCTCCCCGGGTAAACGGCTGCTGATGCACCTGGAGCAGCAAATGCTCCCAGGCATCGGCGAGCCCTCTCTGCGCAGAAGCAGCACACCTAGCAGGGGTTTGTCCCCAAGGATGGGCAGGCAGCACCCTTCATCTTAGTCCAACAGCCACGGTAAAAATATTCTTCAGCCGTGACGCAAAGATTTCCATTGCCACTTAGCAGCGCTTTCCCGAAGCGTTAACAACCCTCGTCACCCTCGCGATACAAGGGAGCACGGCAAAGCCTGAGCGCACATCCAGTGCCTCGCCTCCCGCGGATCGCCCAGGTTCCCTGCCTCTGCTGCACTGCAGGAGCTAAGGGGAGAGGTGAGGAAATACTTGGCTTGGTTTGGCTGGAGCCAAAGAGTGGAAGGGAGCTGGGTGAGCTCTGGCTGCCCACACCTGGCACAGACGAGCCGAAAGCAAGATCAAAGCCAATCCTGACTTAAATCCCTGCGCGTTCTGCTCTCATGCACCTTCTTGTCCCATCAATCACTCTTCCACCCACTTGACGTTTTGCTAGCTAATGAATAATGTGTCTGGCCTTCTCCTAAGGCAGATTCAGCAGCACAACCCTTTCCAACTATGGCACGCAGGGGCAAAAGGCGACGCTGTCACAGTCCATTTCAGAAACAGCCCAGAGTCTCTGGCTGAAAGCAACACAGGCTCCATTCAAGTAATGGATTCTCCTTTACAGAAGCAGGGGCAGCCTTGAGGAGCACGACTACAGAAAGGGTTATTAGCTAATCTAGTGATGGACTGCATCTTCAGAATGGCGATTTTAATTTTTGAATGCTTTTGGTTCAGCATTCAGCGATGGCACCCGTCACTGGGCTGCCCAGCGAGGAGCCTGTCCTCACCATGGACTATGTGTGTACCATTGCTTGTTAAAATGGTAACGGCACGTGAATACTGACCAGGAAGAAAACTTACTCTGCAAGTGAAATAGTAAGTCATTGCAAAAGAAAAACTGGAGAAATACAGCTCCCTCATTCAAACTGCTGGCAGTATATGCCATCAAAGTCTTTCTAACAAGCAGATCCTATTCTTTCTCCAAAGGGAGAAAGGGAAAAGGCTAGAGAGGTTTCATCCAAAGCATCACTAACACAGAGATAACCT
The DNA here is from genome assembly GCF_964188355.1 of Buteo buteo. Lineage (NCBI taxonomy): Eukaryota > Metazoa > Chordata > Aves > Accipitriformes > Accipitridae > Buteo > Buteo buteo. The sequence goes on along the minus strand of NC_134185.1, from coordinate 26,524,136 downwards.
GTTCAGTACACGTCAGGATTGCTCATGCCTGGGTACTTCACTATGGCTTGGGGAGAGCTTCAAAGCATAAGGGACCTTCCTGAGATGCCCCCTGTCATTCAGGGAGTCGTCACCTGTAAATAAGCACATTGTGGGAGAGGAAGGGAGATAAAGCAAAAGGAAAAAAAAACCCCGAAACAACTAAGTCCCAGAAAAAACTTGAAATTTAAAAACCCACATCATGGATGTTATGAGTCCGGTGTTTTGAAAAACCTAAGGCTGAATATGTGAATGCGGGGATTCCCACAAGCAGTATCATTTTGAACACACACAGCCCTCCTCTGGGCAGAAAAAAATATCTTTGACCATTGGGCTGGCTGGAGGCAGCCACGAGCCTTTGGAGTAGGACCCTTTCCCACTGCTCAGTGAAGTGTAACGAAGGATGAACTTCAGAGCGGGAGCACAGTGAACCTGGGGCACCGTCACCCAGGGGAGGGACCACAGCTCTCCCAGCTGGGATGCGGGAACGCTCACTGCCACCATCAGCCCTCATGCTGGCTCGTTCCATCTCGCCCAAATGTCAAAGTCCCTTTCTAAGATGACCTTTCTCTAGTCCTTGTGGTGCCTCCTATTACAGATAGCTACAAAGGGCACTAAAGTGAATGGCAAGAAGTCTTCTTAAAAGGGACTTTCACACCGGGACATGTTTGAAAGCAGCAGCGATGCAACAAGGAGCTCCCCTGGCCCGCGGGTTTTCCACCTCTCTCTTGCTCTCGGTGCGGACCTGTGCCGTCTGTCCAAGCTCTCGCGTCTCACCACGTTTCCCATCCTCATCTGAGCAAGGCCCCACGCAGGAAAGTGGAAACGCTCGGGATGGTTGCCAAACTACCCTGGATATGACCTGAGAAAGTCGTTTCTTTCCCGGACCAGTGCGTTCCCCACCACACTATTTTCCTGTGGTCGAAAGCTGTTTGGGAGGCCCGGGGGGGCCACGAGGAGCCCCCCCATCCCCTCCCTGCCAGCTCGAAGCCCATCACAGCCCAGGGCTGCTCTCCTTAACTCACAGAGAGACTCTTCAGGTGCCTTTGCTTTCTTTAAATAAAATCCACTATTCGTGCACTGTGTTCCCTGTCTCCAATTACCCGCTGCGGCTCTCAGCAATTATTCTGAAGGCCGGTAGCGGTAAGCATACTGCTGTGTACAAGAGGAACAAGGCTCAGCCTTTCGACTCAGCCGCCGGGTTTATTCCCAAGCTCTACTTCATACCATCAGCCGGGGCGGCCCCTGAGCAGGGCAGGCACGCTCGCAGCACAGCCCTGGGGAGCAGAGACGGATTTCTGGTCTCCTTTTAGTCAGCAGCACGGATGTGGCTGTAGAGACATCTTTGGGAACAATGATAGTAATAAAAAAGATTCTTTCTGCAGCCTTCAAGCTTCATTTCTGCTCTGCAATTTTCCCTGAGTACCAGCAAAACTGTTCGGATGCCTGGACTCTACAGTAGAAAAGGGCTTGGATCACCGTTTGTCTTGGATGAACATTTATCTTTATTAGTGATTTATCACCAGTCACTATTTAATCACCAACAACATTTACCCTAGCAATGGGCACATCAGCTACATTATTAATGTGGTAAGGAATTCGGTTCCTCCGTTAGCTGTTCTGTTTCTCCTGCAAAGACAAGAAAAAAAAGAAGTATTTAAAATCAGCCTTTGGTCCCAATTTTTCTCCATAATAACAGCTGCAAACTTGTTTATCTTGACAGCAAACACGGGTGGTGCAGGTGGCCAGGCTGATCTGCCCTGTGCCGCTCCCAGGCTCCTGCTGGTCTCTGGCATCGACCGGCGGAGCGGGGAGATACACAAACAAAGTTTCCTCACGATGACACCAAGTCAGCGCTTACTTAAGGAAAACTGCCCCATTCCTGCCGGGAATTTCTCTTGGCTGGAGACGGAAGGCACAAGAGGGTTACACATTTTACCAAAACTTAGGTTATCGTATAGAGGAGAACGGTCCCATCTTGGTTCTCCATAAGGAAGTCCAGTAACTTCTAGAGATGTTTGGCACCAAACACCATCCACCCCACCCCCTGGCCCACGACCTTTTTGGCAGGGATACTCAGGGACCCCTATCGTTTAGCAGTACTGAAAAAAAATCCACATTTAATTGCAGTAGGCTATTTATAAACCTGCTCTTCCAAAGCAAGATGTGCAGGGAAGCAAACAAAAGGAGTCCCTGCTTGTGCCTGGGAGGGTTCGGTCTCTCTTCCATGAAACTTCTGAAGACAAACGATTTGGAAAAAGCCACACAGGTCTCAGGGGACCTTGGGGAGGGCAGGAGGAGCTGGGCATCCCACCTAGCTGGGCCAGCACAGCTTCTCCTCGCGCTGCCCTGTCCCGGCTGTCCTGCCCATCCCTGGGCTGAAGGGCAGAGCCCGTGTCCCCGTCGCTCCTGCCCACGCCACCGCTGCTCGCTGGGAGACACCGTACCCGGCTCTGGGAACACACCGCCTTTTGGGGTTTTCAGGAGGGAGTGGGGAGCAGGGAGCAGAAGCAGCTTGTCAGGGCTGTGCCTGGCACGTACACATTCGTATAGCGAACACTGCTTCTCCCTCACCGAGTTTTTAACCCTGCCGATGAGACAGGGGGTAAAGAAGGTCGGTGAAGGGCAGAAAGGTGTTCCTCCCGCGGGGGTGAACACAGTGCTCTGCTCTCTCAGAAAAAAAGATAAATAAACTCAACATTTGTGCAGGATGACCCAAATTTCTCTTCTAAAATATGCATGAAGCTTTAATCTTTTTCTTTCCCCTGACATATCATTTAAATTCAGAGCAATGGAGGTGTCTGTATCCTGACAGACACTCAGCCCGTTTCATTCAAGGTATTCATAAAATATTTCACACACTAAGGATGGCTGTCACTACAAAGAGCAATTCCTACATAACCACAGAAGTTATTGTGATAGCATTGCAATTCATGTATTATTTCACAATAATTTATATTTTCTTGGCAGGGCAGAAGATGCTAAAAGAAAAAAAAAAAAGTAATATCAAACAGGAGTACAAATGACTTCACACTAAGTACCTAAGCTTCCACCCTGTAAGTTACCGACAAAATATAATCTGTTTGTTCTTCGCATCCATATTGGATGCTTCTGTTTTCAGCCACCGCTCGAATAGTCCTGGAGGTAGGGACGGGTTTGTGGCTGCCCACCTGCAGCAGCTGAGTGCAGAGAGGCAGCCGCCCTGAGGTGGGCTCCCCTTCCAGACCTGGCAAACCTTGTCTCCTGGACCGCACTCACGGCTCCTCCTCAGCTCAGCTAATCACTGGTTCGCAAACTCACCGGGGGCACCAGAGTCGTGATGGAGTCAAACCCACTTTGACTCCCAGAGAAGCCAGAACCCAAGTGTTCCAAGTCCTGGGCAAGTGTCCTCTAGGTTGTTACGAGGGAGGAGGAAACAGGGCAAAATGCATAAAGCCAAGCCCTTGCCTCCTTGCTAAGGAGCTACTCTGAAGACAGTTTAAGACGGGCAGAGGTGTCCACTGTGAGGCTTTCGATCAGGCAACTGGTCGGATTTACTTCCATGCCTAGGACAAGGTTAGCAGAAGACATCTGAGAAATCACGGCTTCAGATTAAGTCGGTTCATGGCACTTACTCCATCTGTGGCCAGTGGAGAGAATTATGCCCCTAACATGAGGCTCTCCATCACTCCTCATAGCTTCCAGGTGCTCTGAAATTTCTCCGTAGATTACCCACATTACCTGGGCAGCAGCCACATTTTTCAATCAGTGGAGAGAGAAGCTTTGAACTGGTAAGTGTACCTTGACAGGTCTAAGTCCAGGCTTTCTGGGCCCCACACCCATGATCATAAAAGTCACATAAAATCCATCAATTTCAAATCTGCTTGCCTCAGTGTAATTAAAATGCAAATCTCAGCAACACATCTTGGCTAGACTAATGAGTTTCTCTTTCAATCACGCAACGATGCCATTCTTACAGAACAATTTGTTTGACACAAAGCACACAGGCTCTGGAGACCTCAAAATCTACCAGCACTTAAGCTTATGAATGATAAAACTGCCACATCAAAACATGAGAAATTAATTGCTACTAACAGCAGGACTTGTCTGATGTACTCAATTAAATCGTACATCTTTCAGAATAACATGAATTGCTCATTTAATAGACTTTTACATGGGGCATAACTGTAGCAACACCTTTAAGACCTCAAACATTTGCAAGAGCCTCAGAAAAAAAAAACCAACAAATACGAGCTGAAACAATATTTGGGACACGTGAGACTTGGTGAGATGGAGTCATTTTAAATGACCTTTCCAGTCTAAACAGAACCAGAAACAGCGAATTATTTTTGTTTTAACTCATGACACCAAAAAATTGAAGTGTCTGAATCACTAAATATCAGCATTTCAAAGAGTTCACTGCAAATAAGAATAAAAAAATCTGGCATATGTAATACACTTACAAGTGTAATACATTATGTATAAATATGCAATCTAAATACATGTATATGTACACATATATAGTGGTAATTATGCATGCACAATAATGTTTAATGAAAAAATCGAGACTGACAACTTGTGACATGATTCAAAGATTCTTGGCAAAAAGTATAAAGATGCTTGAGTACCTATACAAAAGCCAGGGCCCATTTGGATGTTGGCTCATTCTGTATTATCTATATGGTTATATCTAATAGTCTCTTTCTTATTGTAAAGCCAGCACCTCAAATGCTCTTGAGTTTCTTCAATGCAAGTTCTTTGCACCTTATCTTATAAAGGACTGAGCCACACTAGTAGAAAAACTGACAACAAAGTCTCTAACCCAGTGTGGTTGATATCGCTGCAGGTCTTGGAGAACCCAGAGAAGAATGCAGCTCCCCTCGGAAGTCACGGTACAAACCCAGCCAAGACATCCCCCAAGATGAAGCGCTAATAAACCAGAGACAAGACAGCAAACAAATGGGATGATTATACGAGTATTCACCATATACAGGAAAGACAGAGGCAGAGCTCTTTAGCTGTTGCTTAGTGCACGCCCCGTGTGTTAACCTCCGTGAAGCCATCTCCCCTGCCTACCTGAAAAGATACTTGCACTGACCGTCATTTGGGGCGTTTCGTGAAGAGTATTGCCCAAATGGGAAATAATTTGCTGTCACACAGCATTCAAGGCACGCCCTGTGCTGAGATTTAGAATGTGTCCATGAAAAGGACTTTGAAACTGAGGATGGAATCAGAAGAAAAAACAACTGTTAAGTTATGCAGAAATCCTTGATGGAAAAATGCTAGGAACTACATTGTTCAGTAATAGGCTACCAAAGCCTTAGAAAACACTGCAAATGTGTCCTACAAGTGGGTTCTCTACTTGATCTAATGCTCCATGGTCATTCTTTATGAAGACAGGGATGGAGCAAACAGGCAACAGCAATCCCGACCTCCAGGAAACAACCTACCGCAGGCACAGAGAGCCTGTGGGTGGAACTGTTATGATGCTAAAGAAATGCTGAACAAGACCAATGGAAATGCTGCCATAGACTTCCCAGCTACCACCTGTGTTCGAAGAGAAACAGGACAGCTGTCAACCTCTGGCTAATGAGCTGTTCACATCTCACAGCAGAAGGATGGTGTATTCTTCAAGTTCCACTTCAAAACTTTTGGGACTTTTTTTGACATCTGAAAGGCAGAAAATAGATCAGGGCAAATTCACCTATGGTGTAAGCCTATTTATTTCGCTTGATTTACATTAGATATGAAATTGGTTCCTACTGGGATTTTAAATGATGATTAAATTTGAAATGTCACTATCAGGCTTCAGGAAAGTGAGAGCTCCTGCAGTTGCATACGGCCCATGGAAGGAAGTGGTGCTGAGCCACCTGGAGAGCAGCCATCCCTCTTCCTGAAAGAAAATCATTAAATTCTTCGACCAGAAGCTTATCACGTTACCTGACTTTTAACAGAGCAACCTGCTAGGTATCGTACTTTGTCTCCCTGAGAGCGGCAGAAATTTGGCAGTTGCCAAATTTCATTACGGCAGGGATTAGATGGTTGGACCTTGTGTCCAACGAGCTGTAGTGTCTATACGATACCTGGAACAACCGCTGCTCGAAGGAGTGCAGTAATTTCTGTCTTCAGTGCTGCAGCCGGCTGACAGATTGCTGACACAGCTCCAGATGTCGGCAGACAGCTGTTCAGGTAGTATAAAATGTGTAGAGGTTCTTGTGGCTTGAACATCTTCTGCCCCCATGTCCACCCTTGTCCAGTCTCAGCCAGGTGGCTCTCACCACCTCCGTGGTGTTCATCGGTGGCACAGGTGGGAAGGAAATACAGTTTTGACTTTATTTAGACAGTTGTTCAGCAGGGTCTGGACTGGAATAACCTTCTTCGCATTATAAATGAGTCATTATCGGGGCAAGGAAAATACTAAGACCTAATGGCTGTCACTCTGTACCCCCAACCTTGCCGGAAAACATGTTCTACTTTAACAGCAAATGAAAACAATGATAAACCTTTAAAAATTTGATAAAATTCCTGCCTTTACAGCCCTATTAAGCCACTGCCCACCCTAAGCTTTTCTGACAGGCAGTATTGGAAACTTGGTTTCAGCAACTCCTTTTCCAAAATCAAAATTAATCGCCTTTCTTGTGTCAGCAGACGGTTATGTTTGCCTCCCACTGAAGATGAGAGGCGCTTCGGTGTGAACGCATTTCCCCCAGGCGATAGCACTGTGGATTTGCACTATGCTCCGTATTTCATGACAAGTGCCCAGTCTCACTTGCAGTGCAAAATTGGTGAGTGCTTAACAGTGACCCACCTTGCCTTTACCGTGGAGCTGACGTGTGTCTTGCAGAGCAGCTCAATGCAGCGTGGATTCAGATCTAAGCTTACTCACAGCTTCTTTGTTTGCGTTTTTCTTTCCTGAAAGCTATTTTAACCTTGCTGAATGCTGATCAACAGCAGCTTGGGTGCTTTCTCCCCAAGCGCTGGGTTGCCAGTAATGAAACGTTTTGGAGGCACAAGTGCCCCAGAAGGCCCCCACTGGAAAATGGGTTGTCTGGGAAAGAGCACCCGATGGGCGGGTGGGAATGCTGGGGGCATGGCAGTAGAATGCTGGGGGCATGGCACTGCTCCACCGAAGTTTGGGCAAATAAGTTTGCAAAACATACTTAGGGACTGACAAATGATAGCATCAATATTTGGACTGGAGGTTTGCAAAAAGTGCTTCAGAGTTGGTCCAGTGTTGGCCCTCATAAAAATGAGCGCTTTCCCATGAACCATGATAGGAGAGAACTCTGAGGTTAGTGCTTAGTTCCTCTTGAAACAGTCCAGCACCGATGTTTGATACACTGAAGTATTATTACTGCACTCTCTCAAAGAGAGGTACAAAAGTGCATAAAAGCAGGGATAAATTTGTTTCTGGAGACATATGCAAATTTCCAAGGTGGCAAGGAGATCAGTGGAGGAGTTAAAATCAAAACGACAGATGAAAGGCAATACAATTCTATCTTATTTTGTTTTATTTAAAGGACTAGAATACAGAGGAAATCTTGTTAAGAAAATAAGGTAGAATGGGTAACTGCAAGAGTCAAATCTTTAGAGAGGTATTGAGAAAATTTAGATTTGCCTATTTGGGAGCACAGAGCAAATAATAAAATCACAAAATAATAGAAGAAAATCAGGAACATTGAAAGGAAATCAGCATGGCTATGTGCAAGGTGAAAGACATTACTAAAAGCAGGAAAATATCTTTACAACACCACCCCCCAAACCCCATGGTGTCTTTCTAATGAGGATTGCAAACTCTGGCAGTACACAGGCTAAAAATGTGCAAGGAACAGCATGTAAAGGGTATTAAAAAAAACCCAAACTGTTTTTAAACTCATTAAGGTTAGCACCTAGATGACATGCAAATGATCCACACGTGATAGAATTTCCTGCAGAAAATAAACCGTGGACAAACACCTAAGTGAATCTCTTCACATCTGCAATTACCATTAAGTAGCTTGAAGAAGTTCCGGTGCTATACCTACTCTCTCTTGCCCACCCCCCTGCCTTTTTTTTAGTAGAAGCCACAGAGGATCTCTCTCCAGATGCAAAATTGGCAGAAGGGCTGTGGAATAACGGACAAAGAGAAGGGGACGTGAACAAGCAGTAAATGGACAGAACGAATGGTAGTGCATGGCCAGAGCTTAACTGCATTCTCAAGAAACACTGAGATAAAATAGCTGAACCGCTGCCAGCGGTGCGCACCCTCTCACCTGGCGTCGGAGGGAAGGGGAAGGTGGTAACGTGATGACAAGATTCCTAAGAGGTGCCAGGAAGGTTGGGCCAGTGCAGACCAGGGATTCCCAACTGACAGGGAAAATGTTCTGTGCTGTAAAGAGCAGCACCGCTGAGCACATGGGGCACGGCACGGCAGCAGCGTGGAGAAGACTCAGCCTGGATTTTGTGAAGGGAAGCTTTCCTCAAGAGAGTAAAAGCCCAGACCTCCTCGTCCACCTTCTTGGGCCAGTTCCCTGGTTTTCAAAGAGGCTTTCTCAAAGTCTCCAGAGCTTCTTAAGAGACTCTGGTGCCCCGGTGGTGAATGGAAATGGCCTCACACAGATTGACAGCTCGTTACAGGATCAGAAACAGAGAGCAGAATTGAACAGATTATTTACAGAGTAGAGTGAGATCTCACACAAATCTGTGCTCAAGCTGATGCGATGCAACATATCCACACATGACCTGGGGTGGGGGGGCAAAGTTATAAAGGTTTTCTTCCAGTACTAATTTAATCAAGAGATTAAGGAGGGTCAGGCAAAGAACTATAGAGGACTTTGTGATACTGAACAACTGTATTATGAAACAGAAAGTGAAGCGCAACTTCCCACTAAGATGTCAGCTCAGTAGTAGTGACAAAAAAAAAAAAAAAAGAAGAAAAGGAAGAAGAAAGGAGAAGGAGGAGAAGGAGAAGGAGAAGGAGAAGGAGAAGGAGAAGGAGAAGGAGAAGGAGAAGGAGAAGGAGAAGGAGGAGTCGTTTGGAACAAGATACAAACCCAAACATACAGCTGGGACCCTGGGTACATCTGTACCCTGAGTGCTGTAACGAGTTCGTCTCAAAGTACCATCTCAAAGATGGTGAAGGAAAAATGGATGAGTTCCTTAGAAGGACAGTCAGATGTATGGAGCAGCTTTCAGGTGAGGAATAACTAAAGCCACTAAGACTCTTCAGTCTAACAAAAAAATACCCCAAAGCCCCACAAAATTGCTTTGTCTATGAAATTGCAAGTGTCCTAGAAGAAACAAGTAGAGATATTTCCCATCCTTTCCAATACAAGTAAACAGGGCATCAAGTGACACTAGTGAGTGTCAAGTTCAAAAACAAAACAAAGTTGAAGAGGTTGATCCACACACAGGATGGAAAGAAGATGATAAACTCCTTGTTGAATGACATTGTGGATGCTGAAAAGCTTCTTTGGGCTCAAAAGAGCACCTGGAAAATTTGATGGAAGAAAAAATCCATCAGAACTTATATAAAAGTCACCACCTCTTGCTTAAAGTTCTCCCATGGCATTTCTGCCCATGGCTAAAAATGTGTTCAGGGAATTATTGCTTCTGGCTTACCTTGACCTTATCATCTCCTCTAGGCATCTGCTGCTGAAGGCAGGAAACTTGGCTATGGGTGTCTTTGCTCTGGCCAAGAAAAGCCTTTCTTTTTCTCTGATTACTCTAGCCTACAGGAAACACAGTACAGACCTGTACCAAGAGGAAAAACAGAGAAATGTGTAAGTGCAATTGAAGAAATCTTTTACCCCAGTGCAAGACAAAAGATCTCATTGCATCCGTGTATGAAACACCATGTAAGCAGTTTCTGTTTGCATATTTAATCAGATTCTGTTTTCATCTTTCACTTTGGAGTCTCAAAGGCATTACTAAATTTCAGATAGGATGCTAATCACTGGAACCAGGTATACGAGCACTTTTTTTCCAAAAATGGATCAGAAACAAGCACAAAGAAGGCTAGAAGAGTGTATTAATTATTCTTTCCAGTGGCAACCTTATCCAGAAGATGTCACCAGAACACAAGTAGTGCTCAGAGTTCCTAGAACGAGGAACATAAATGGAATGACTTCAGACTTGTATAAGAACCACTGAAAAATCAAGAAGGATGTTGAAAGAATACCTTGAAATAAATATTACTTCTTTTCAGAGAGAAGATTAAACCTTCATATCATCACAGCAAGAAGGTCAGCATATGGATGAAATTATGTACAAACAGCAAGTCACGTAGGCAAAATATCATGACATTGTTTTGAGCAGAGACTGAATTCTTGTCAAAATTCTTTCCTTATATTAACAAAGCACAGGCATAGCAACCAGAAACCCGATTGCTCTATTTTTCCACCCTTGCTGAGTCCCTTTGCTATTTGTCTTCTCTGCTTCCTTCTTATCGATACCTTACTTCCATCGGGGACTTGCATGTTAACAATCTGCTCCTATCTCAGCTTGTGTGTCTCTACTGTTAGGGAGTATATCCACACACATACTGAATCAATACCTAATTGCTGCACTATAACGATCAGCTTCATGCTTCAGAAGATCATATTCACCAAGTTTTTTCCTTTTGCGCTTGCACTGTGAATTTTAAAGCACCGAAGATCACCTTTGACTGCAAACAAAACTGAGTAAAGAAAGAACAAAGGGATTCATAACCTGAAGGAAAGGAAAATGCATCAAGTGCAGCAACTAAAAACATTAGCGCACAAAAACTCAGAGCTACTCTAGCGGCACCTGTTGTGTGATAGCTGAACCCATCCCAAAGCAAAAACCAGGCGGTTAGTTATGGTCAAATCAGTACCTGGAGCAAAGTCTCTTAGTGCTTTAGTCTAGCATGGCAGAAATGTTGCCACTGCTGCAGGCTCAAGCAGATCAGCGATCAGCAGCTGATATCTGACAGGTAAATATCACTTCACTTCTTTGTGACAGCTGAGTGCAGATATGAGCCAGCATGGCTCGTGTTGACTAACACGCCACGGCCCAGAAGAGATGCTATTGCAGGAACAAGGTCAACATAAAGCACACAGACCAGAACATCAGCCAGCAGGAATTGTCCTGAGTCTTGAGGTTTGGGTTTAAGGGTTCCCTTGACCCTCTCTGGCACCAGGCGATAAGCCCCATGCCATCATGTTTATCCTTCTCTAAGAAGAAACAAACAAACAAATCTACCTGGTAATGGTAAACCCCACAGATTCTTTAGGACTGACAACCTATTAGGGTGTAACATCTTCTGAGTATCACTTTCCACAGACCTCCCTGACGAAGGTGTTCTAGGAGCAATAACAGTATGTATCACAGGGCTTTTAAACTCAATAGCTCTTTATTCAGATGTTATTTGTACACGTGACTGCCCAAACAGTTTGCACCTCTTTGAGCATGAAGTTAAAAATAACATTTGCTCCAGTGGTATTTGCACTGTTATGGGAAAAGGTTTTGTAAGAGGTTCTCCTAGGAGATTGTGCATAATAGTTGCATAATATGAGAAATCACGTTTTTATAATGTCATTTGACAGGTTTAGCCTAATCTCTAGGAAACTTAGGCTGATGGGAAGTGTAACCTTTCTGATTCTGTATTAATCAAAACAATGGAATGAGGCCAGGTCTACACTAAAAAGAAAAAAAGTTTCTGTTACCTTGAAATCTGAAGGTATTTCAGCATGGAGTTCCAGTGTCCTGAAGCTAGCTGTAGTCTAGACAGATTTCGTTATATGCTTCTATATTAGATGTGTATATATGTATACACACTATTAGGAACAGTCCATTTCTGTAACTAGATTTTCAATCTGCCTGATGCAATAAGCAAGTCTTCTATAAAAATTAATATTACTTTAAAGTCTGGACATCTAGCACCTACTAAACTGAAAAGTTTTTCAATTTCTAAAAATTCATAAAAAAACAGTTTAGCCAGTCATGAGGTGAAATGAGAACTCCTTTAAAAGTGGAATTTATTTGAGGTTCAAAAAATGAACAGCATGCTTCTTGGCTGAAGAAGTTCAAATTAGAGAGTCCTTTAAAAAAATCAATGCGTGCAACCTAGCCTTGTTGCTTGTGTCTGAACAATCAAATCACTGTTTTGCTTCAGATAAAGAGAAGCAGTTTCCTTAGCAATCTCTGAAAGTTAGAAAACACATCAACGGGAAAAAAGGTTTACCTGCTTAAAGTAGTAATAAAAATGCTGTTCTACTTCACTAGCATGTCAGATCCCAAGTCACGACTAACAGATGAAATCAGCATCTTAGACACCACACAGTCCGAGCTCCCCCCCAGGGAAGAACCTCAACCAGGAGAGAGGGTCGGGAAGTTAAAAGCGATCCCTGCAGAAGTCAGCTGAGCTATCAAGGTAATTCTCCAGTGCTTGTGGGGAGGAGCTGCCTGGTTCAGAGACGCCTTTTCAGAAGGCTCTCCTGATTTGCCTGTCTCCATAAGAAGAGTTTGCTTTCTATTTTTCTGAGTGAGAATAAACAGGTGGAAGGAGTGGGGCAGGTTGTTGTTTTAGTGTAAGCTGGGACATCAGGTCGAGTTACTGACAAAGATTCTTTTTTGTCAGACATTAAGACGGCATAGCTTTTTATAAGGGTAAGTTTACATCAAAATCTAATGCCTGATTAGACATGATTTGGAAGACCAGGCAATGTAAACAGGCATCCAGCCTTACTGGGTAGAACAAAATGAGAATTTCAGGCCCTGGGAAGCTCCGTTCGCAGATCTATCAGGCAATGAATCATTGGAAATGCACAGGCTTTTTTATGACAGAAATCCTCCTCCATTCCATAAAACCATTTCTTGCTCTCTTTTTCATAGCCTAAAAGAGGATGCTTGATAATAAACACAATTCTCATGAAGTTGCTGCTGTTTGTGCAAAACCTTCCTGGTTTCACACAGACTTGGACAACCAGTATGGTTAGGAAGTAAGATGTTGGGACCAACCAGAACCAGCATGGTTATCAACCGGATAACCGATGAGATCTTTGCAATTTTCAACTTCAATAAGCTTTCAGTACATACTTCTATAAGCAAAGATACAGAGATATGAAAACAAGTCAGGAGATGCTGAAATCCACTTTTTCCTCTTTTGTTATTTTGCGAGTAGATCCAGATCCTATTCTGTGTAGACATCACAGTTAGGCTTGCTGGTAGATCCCAAGCAGAGCATTTACCATCCTAACACACATTTTTGGGGAAAAAAAAATGCTTCCGAATGCAACAGTGAGTAACCTGAGCTACTGTCAACTACAGGCAATTGAAAAGTCACATTTTACTTCACATGCTGATCATTTAGTCTTCTGTATTTTCAACCTGTGCTTAGCAGTATTCACAGGTTGTCATATACATTGCAATTAAAAAGAAGACATAGTTATGAGAAAATTACTAGTTCTTCACATCTATCTTCTATTCTGTACTGTTGTCTATATTGGTAGAGAATACAATATTACATATTGCTCTTTTATCAGATTTCATCTTACAGCACTTGCTGGTTTGGATTTCTTATATTCTGAGGAGCTACAGTCATGGAGTTTCTGTAGCTGGTGTACCCACAGCACTGACTACTTAAAAATGGGATGGAAAATATAATTAAATAAGTGTAGCTTCAATTTAATTCAGAGCCCTCCTTCTTGAGGAGGTTACATTAAAGCTGAATTCCATTTCTTCTCTGAGTATTTCACTGCAGGCAACAAACCAGAAGTGTTAGTTCAGGAGCTACACTATCGTGGTGATGGTGATCCACTGCCAAATTTGGCGCTGATGCCACGGACAGAGATTCAAGCTGACACTAAGTCACAAGGTCTTTTAAATTAATTTGGCTTCAAACATCAAAAAGGTTTGTCATCACTTTCCTGTAACACAAGTACAACAGCCTGGCAGACACAGTAAAGGCTGTGGTATTTTTCTCCGTCAGCCTGGTTTCTCAATGTTCATTTTTCAAACATACCTCCTTTATCTGTGTTGCTCTGTTGGAGCTCTTTGAGGATGTAGACCCTACCCAAAATACAGTGGGTACGAGGCTGGGTGAGCTTCTCCTCCTGGCAATTTGCTTCCTTAGCTGAGACTCTGTATTAGTGATTAAAAATAGCAGACTTGAGGGTAATTCGAGACGAGTCTGTATTTCACTGGCAAAGAAGAATATTGGCCGTGTCTGTGATGAGATGTGGCTCTGACAATCGCCACCCCAGCTGCAGCACTTCTAACGCCAACTTTTTGTCCTTAAATCAGGAGTTTCTCAGGGGCAGGTAGGTGTCTCCTCTCAAAGTTCAGAGAGGAAAAAGAATTCTGAACAGCACCGTAACTAATTAGAGGCTACTGTCAGGGAAAACGGAAAAGAAGGTTGACCGAGTTTCTGTGACCATTCAGATACTTAAGGATTTGCTAATTAAGAGGCTGGATAACTCACAGGGTTAACCTGAAGTATATAGTTAAGTACATGACTGCAGGAAAGCCTGTATCATCAGCCACTCTGAGACACTTGGAGCATCTTGTATTTACAATGTTTTGTGGTACAGAATTCTATTTACTAGTCTGAACCCTTAGCTTATTTTATAAGCAAGTCAATGAAGAAACTTAGATTTTGATAATTTTCTTTTAGCATGAATGTAGGATGGTTTTAAATAAATCACAGTAAGTAGGAAGGTATTCGATAACCTATAGGTTTAGCCATCTCAATTTATATGTCTGTCTTGTTTTTTTAAGAAAACCCAACAAAGTAGAAATATGCAGGATCATTCCTTTTTATCTGGTAAATGACAGCATTGTTTCATATAAAAAAAAAAAATAAAAATCGTGCTGATCAGCCACCCACACACTTTCTTTAAAGCTCTCATAAATTGGATCAACATTTAGAAAGCATAGCAAGTACTCGCATTTAGGTAATGTTATAAAAACAGTCAAGTTACAATAGTGAATATGTATCCTTCCTTTGTACGTTAGCTTCCCTACGCTGTTATGATGTTACGAGATGCTGCTCAGCAATACAAGAACATGATTTTCATGGGAATTTCACAGTTAGAAATCACCTCTTTCTTTACGTACATGAACAACGCAGTTAAGCTGGCCCTCTCCCCAGCACCAGCGATTCACAGAGCTGCTCCCTCATCCTGCCTCTGGTTACGGTTACGCTCCAAGCCCAGCATCTGCATCTCCCAATTAGCCATGAGTCCTGTGCACGGTTGGCTTCTTGGTCCTCCCACGCCTCAATTTAAACTAAATTGGATCCTGACATGCCTTGGGAACAGCTACAGCTATTGCTGCACCATATCCCTGCTTCGTCCAAAGTTCATTGCTTTATCAGTGGTATGCATCCTCTGCTTCCAAGAAAAGACAAATTAAATAAGATAAAACACCAAAACACACAGTTGCCATTTCATCCTTTGTCATATATAATGTAGGTGCATGAAAACAAGCTTGGGTTGTTTTTTTTGACTTGGTATTTCAGGGAAGAGTCACTGTGAACAGACAGAGTGGGCTCTCATTCTGCTGCTCTGGCTGTGGCTAGTATTTAAAGTTTGCGTAGTGTTCACATTCTTCTACACTTATTTTTAATGTAGCTGTATTTTGAAACACATACACATGCAGAAACTCAAATTTAGGATGATCTCTTTATTATAAAGAAGCTGGCCAGATGCATTATTATCCTTTAAAAGAACACCAAGTCTTTAACATTTACCCTCTTTATTGCCAGTCCCTCCTTAGCTCCAGTCTGATCTTCTCCACTCGTTGGGATGTTTGGGTCAGGGGGATTGCCGTGAATTTTCAACAGAGCGGAAAGTTAGCAAGTTATCGTGATCTTGTTACTACTCCAGCTGAACCCCTCCAAGCCAGCATGGGTAACCCTCACAAGATGCATTGCCCAGGAACGTGAGCTGGCTACCTGCTTCTGAAGCATCCTAAGGAGAGCACAGTCTGCCCAGGAGGCCGCCCATGGCTGGCCCAAAACCCGAGCATTTTTGCAAATGGAAAACCTAACACATAAACCGGCATTAGCATAGGCAAGAAATATGTCAATCAACTTGAGTCTTCAGCTACCTCACACTTCAAAGCTGGGATGCGCACGTTAAAACATCGGACCTACTGCAATCGTCTGGGTGGTCGGCTTTCCACTGATGTCCTTGCAGTCCCCTCCGGAGCACATTGGCTCCCAAAGGAGGGCAGCCAGCAGGGTTTTGAGTGTAGTGAATGTTACTTTCTAGGGAGGCAGAAGCTGAAAAGGTTTATAGCATTCTCTTTCAGCTTGCATACCGCTGCCGTTGGCGTCAGAGTTGTTGGTGAGCGATCGTTGCAAGTCGTAATTCTGATTTCTTTGATCTGTATTGTCTGCCTGCATAATCTTCAGAGGCTCTGAGACAGGCAAACACGTGCTCTGTGAATGAGCACCCGCAGCACGCAACTTTGGGTGGTTTTTTTTTTTTATTCCCTCAGGGAATGCCAGGGCAAAGGGACTGGCATGGGCCAAGGTCTTTGTAACCCTTCACGCCACCAAATTGGGGGGTAGCACACCCTTGGCTGGCTGAGGCAGGACAAAGATGAACCCTGGGAGGAGAGTTCCCAGGACTGCAAGGCTTCCTGGGGTGCAGAAAGGACCCCTCGCTCCGCACCCCCCAAGCAGCTCTGGGCGATGCTGTTCTTCCTCCCCACCACCTGAAAAGGCGCATGAAGGCTTACACGACTTGTAAACCACATCTTGTGAAAGTTAAGGAGCTGCTGTGGCCACGGGCGTGTTCTCTCTTTAAATAGAAGTGATGATGCCTGCAGTGGGATGCTGGATCCTATTATCTGCACTCAAGGCAACATCTACCCACTCATTAAGTGGCCCAACAGGTTTGGTCTGCTTGGGCTAAGTGGGGACCATGCAATTCATTTCACTCAGAAGTGGAATTTAAAGCAGAGTTTAAAACTGCAGACCCAGAAAATTGATCTTAAAAAACCGCTCAACTCTGAGAAGAGCTCATAAACCTAAAATTAAAGCTTTAAAATAAATGCAAAAGCCATCATCTACTGCATTATGTTTCTCAGTTATACCAATTTAAAATTTTCACACTGAGATAATCTGAGTAGCCCAGCTCTGTGTCAGTAATATCACCTATGCTAACACCCTGCAAGCACAGCAACAAACCCTCTCAGGCAGGAGGCCAGGTGCCAGCACCAGCTACTGAACTTGAAATCAATTTTTTCTCTCAAGTGTAACTTTATTCTTGTACTCTATGAATACATCACTGTGTACAGGGACAGCTGTACACACATTTTACAGAGATAAGTAAGATGAAACCACTGACTTAATAAATTCATTTTTTATAGATGTACAGTATTTCTGTGCAGCTGTGTAACACAGAGCAGGACTGAAGCAAAGTAATGCAAAGCAGGAAGAAAGTAAAGACAAGGAGACCTTTAAGATCTGTTACGGTTTCTTGCTCTGAAAAAGGAGCCCCATTTTTTTCCTGCAAGTTTATTGTCTCAGTGAGGGATTGCTTTGAGGGTTTTCACCATTGTTGTCTCAAGGGGGTTGACTAGAGGCTTTATTTCTTCTCCTGTCACCCATGCAAGCAAGCTGGTATTTGCATCCCTAGTTCTCCTTCTTCCATGTCACAAAGGTTTAGGTTTACCTGGTCTTTAAAAAGTGCCCCAAAATAAGCTGGACTTGGAATATCCTTTGCAGATTCCAAAAAAAGGAAAAAACACAGATGAACTACATTATCTTCTGAGTTAATAGATGTAATTCTTTCTGATATTGAATTATGGCATATGAATTCGCTCACCAAATATTTACTTGGAATTGGAGGGGAAGAGAATAAGGAAGGAAAAAACATTTTCAGAATAAAGAGAGCTGACTGCAGATGCCAGCAGTTAATGCTCTGCTGGCAGCAGGCTGAGGTATCTGCATTTATTCTAAAAACTAGCAAAATATGAATAACCAAGTTCTAATGTACCACTGAAATAGTAGAAAATATCCTCTTGTAACCTTCTGTTTGTAGTCATATCATTAATAATATGAATACCTATCTTTTCACTCATATTAGACCACTTGAGCCCGACCCAAAATTCTTTAATGTCCTTCTTTTGCCACAAGAGTTAGTTAATGGCTCCCTCTAACTTCAGGGTCACACATCTCAGCATAGTTCAAGATCGCGCTTTCAGCAGAGGTATCCCTCGCAGGAGGCAGATCTGCTCACCGCTGTGACCATTCAATGATTTTGGAACAAGCAGAGGCGTTTAGGCAGAAGTGCTGTGGTCGTCTTGCTCTAATGGCTTCGTTACCTGGCACGATGCCTGGCATCTTTTGATGCCTCGTTATCTTGTAAAAGCAGAACAGCTGCACACGTGGTACAGTTTTTCCAATGAACAAGTCACAAGACTCTCAGAGATATAACTGGCGAAAGGCTGTTGAAATGCTCTTAGAATTATAATGACAACTTATCAATGCTTGGAACAAAATCATCCTTTTACTGATTAATTCACAGGCTCCGGGAAGAGTGTTTGCTTGTGAAATCTCTTCTGCCTTTTTGGTTTTTTTCCTTCCTTATTTTCCATTGGTGATCTGTAAAAAGGGAATGTTAAGAACAGCACAGCCATGGCCTCTTCTGAATTTAGCTCTGTTATCAGATAGCTTTCTTGGGAGACTAATAGATAAAAGCAAAACATGACTTTTCTCACCAAATAACAACTCCTTTGACATGCACAGTTTGAGAGATAAGCTGCCTGTCCATGTCATCATCTACAGACCTGTGATCTTTATACTACAGCTCTGTTGCCCACTGGGTAGCCAACTCTAAAATGTGGGCAGCAGCCTACCTGTGACCATGCAGAAAAGGAAGCTCTTTAGGACTCTTCAGCTGAGTAGAGATTCCCTCACCTGAGAGCTGGTAATATAGAAGAGCTCCAGATGAAACTGCATTTGGCTTTTATCGGCAAGTAATAGTGAGAGCCTGTATTTCAACCAGTAGCTAGTAATGAAAGATCCCTTACTCAACATCAGGCAAAAATAAAGGTCTGAAACCACGTTGTTTGTTAGCAGATATTCAGCTGATGGACTACACCCTCTAAAAATTATGCTCTAAGAAAACAGAGATGATAAGCAGAGGAGACTTAATATTAGATAAATTTACACATGGAGCAGAACTTTCCTATCCTCTCCTGAATCACACTCTCCGAGGACATACAATTCCACCTCTTTCCAAAATAAGCTGCAACACAGCTTCTTTCAAATAAAGGAATGACTCAGAGGGAGCCGCTGTCACCACGTCTGGCTGCGAGTCCTTCAGAAGTCACAGTGACACCCTCTCTGGCTTTGAACACTGGATGACAAAAGCCAGAGTGATCTTCACACTTCAGGCTGCAGAACAGCAGGTGGTTTGCGTTTGTATTTAACCCAAGTGGTACAACGGCAGGGTTTATGTAAGCTCACACAGCTGATAATTACAAAGTCCCCTATGGTAAACCAAAAAAGCCCCAGAAGCCACCCCTCCCTGTCAAAAACCCGCGACAGGGAGTCTGTGCAGAGCAGCTCCTGTGCTAGAAAAGCCCCGTATCCTGAGACCTGGCCCCTGCCAAGGCTTGCTCTGTTCGCAGGGAAATCACCGGGAGAAGGGAAGGACACAGCGACATGGTTCTGCGAAGGCAGATTAGGGACTAAAAGAGCACTAAACCAACGTTTGCCTTGGCTGGAAGTGTGCGGTAAAGACAAGTCTCCGAGTTTTGTCTGTGCCACTCCTGCTTGTGTCCCGCAAGGGGAAGTAAGTCCCTCAGGCCAGTGCTCTATCACAACACTACGGTTACCATAAAGTTATCAGAAGTTTCTTGTTTTCAGTAGTGCTCTTCTCTTCAGGTCCAGCTACAAGGCAGGGTGAGTGCTGGCAAGAGGTCGCAGCATCTAGAGGGACTCTTACCTCCTTAAGGAAAGGAGCCCAGTACCTGTTTGTCAGCCTTTTGAGGTTACATTTCTAAGCAGAGACAGAAAACACTTTGCCCTGGCTCCCCAGGACAGGGATGAACATTTCTCAGTGTTGAAACCTCTGCTTTACTTGCTGCTCTGGTTACAACTTTTCATCTTTTACCCTACCTGAACCAGAAATCATCTACCGTCCCCACTCAGAGCAGACAGTTTATGCAACATCTTTCCCAGTCTAGGCACTTGGTCCACAGAGAAAAAAAACCAAACAGAGATGCTGACATCCAGAGACAGCGTGCACAGGTCATAAAATACAAAGCCCTCTGCTCTGTAACTGGTCACAAACTGGCCATCACGTCCTGCATGTAATCTCTTCTGCTAAGCTCCCAATCTCTTTTGGTTTTGTTCCTTTTAGCAATTGACTTCACTTGTTATTTCAGTTACAAATACTGAACATTATATTTTAGTTTCTTTGCAGAAAACCTTCTGCTTACTGACCATTATTTATCAAGCGTAAATTGTCTGCAGATGCCCAGTATGTGATTATGAAAGATTAAACAAAGAGTATGGGAACAGCTTTAGGAATCCCAAGTGCCAGTGCTGATGATGCATACAATCACGGCTTTATTATCAAAGAGAGCACAACATCAGTTTGAATTTTGAGTGCTGCACGGCCTCAATGGATTTTGCATGTTACAGTAGCTTTCTGCTGGTGCCTCACAGTGGTTCAGGAAAAAAGGGGATACTTTTCTCTCCAGCAATATTTGCAAAGAAAAATGTACTTGGTGCTACATCTCTTCCCTACTTAAAAATCCTCTGGCAATTACTAAATACTGGAAGTATATTAGAATTTTTTGAAAACAGCAACACCCCACTAAAAAGTGTTGCTTGTTGATACCATTCCCTAAATTTAAAGGGCTTCCTTGATTTCTAAATTCCCAGTGATCTTAAATAAAGCCATCACCTTTCTCAACATCCAAGCCAGGTCCCTAAAAGGTGAATAGCACTGTCACAAAAAAAAGCCCTATCCCTTCATAGATGAAAAAGCAAATAACTCTCCCATCTCTAGGATGAGCGACAGTAATTTCTCCCCAACTGGTTTGCTCATTATCTTTTCTGACATCCACACAATGTGGGAAGCTGAGCGCAATCAGTGCTGCTTTTTGCTGAGTTATGCAGCAGCTGAGTCACTATGGAACGTGTTGGCTCACTGCTCACCTTTCATTGGTTCCTTTGACATTTTGGCGAGGTAGATTTTATGGAAGTCCTCCAAAATAATACATATTGGGTGAAAGACTGAGTCTGCAACTGCTGAAAGGAAGGTAGAGAAGTTGCACTTTCCCTACAATGGCAGAGCTCATAGGAAGGCAAGCTATGCTGACACAAATGGGGTCATCTACAGCTTTTTGTCTGTTTTACCTTTTTTTTTTTTCCCTGGCCTTGCCCTTCCCAAATCTTCCTTATGCAGCCTTTGAAAAGGTACAATAGAATGATACCACACTGGTAATAATTAGAGTGTAAGCAGATGTACCAAGCTCTTTCATCTCAAAGTTGTTTCCAAGAAACTGAGGTACATATTGATTAAGATCGTAAATTGCACACTCTCATTTGAACACTGACTGTACAGTTGAGAAGGCAAAGGAAGTACTTTATGTACTAAAAATCAGTTTTGTTTACTTACACTGAAAAATACATTACCCCAAAAGACATCTTGCCAGTATGAGTAGGATGCTTAGGTTTTCAGTCCCAATAGACCAGCCATTGGCTTATTTCTAAAGAGAGATGGTCTGAAGAGTCCAGGTTGAAAAGACTTAGGTGTGTAGCTCCAGAAACAGCTCTACACATTGAAAAGATGCTTACTAGAGTCTAAGTCTTTTTATCTTTTTAGCAATAATTAACCTCAATAAACCGCAGGAGTTTTTCAACTTGGTAAAACAACTCAGGCGAGAGTGATGTGGCATTTCTAATATGGGAAGGCAAATATTGTATTAGGATGTGAAATGTGGTGAACACCATGCACATAATCTGGAAATCACAGCTAGGTGCTGACTTCTAATGAGGTTTTTGCAATTGTGCTAGAAGAGGCTTCCCCAACAAGGGAGTAAAAATCTGAGCTGTTTCACTTCTTAATAATACGTACCACAACTGTTAGAGATAGCTTCTTCATAATCTAATATTTTGACAGCCGTAATCTTGGGATAAACAACTCTGAACATAATGTGATTAGCAGCTATAATTTCCATTTGATGTGAAAGTAATAACCTTAACTCAAATCTAAACCAGAAAATGAGTAACTATGAAATTCTCAGCCAGTCAGACCTGGAGATAAAGTTAAACAGAGAGTACCCATCTCCATTGTGGAAACTGTCTGAGGGTCTTGAGACTGACTCCGTTGAGCCCCAAGAAATACCACTTCCAATAAAGCCAATCTAAACATCTCATGTCAATTTAACTGTAAATTATAAAGAGTGCTTATGTTAGCGAATAGCGAAGAATTTTCCAAAGCCTCTGGGTTTTTTATACTGCATAGGAAGAACTGATTCCTGAGTAACAAATATGTTATTATTGCCAAACAACACTCTTGGATATCAGAGACAACAAGCACCTGGTATGTTATTGACAGTGTGTTCTAATCAAAGAGATTTTTCTTCTCTTTTCTTTTCTTTCAATTTTTATTTTTGATGCTTTTTCTTATGTTGCTTTAAATACCCTAGGTAATGTGGCTTCTTAATCATGTTTTAGGAAACCATCCTAATTTGACAGGTAATAATTACAAATTTACCTGCAGGCTAAATTTTTTGTTAATTAGTTTAATGCCATTGATTTCAGAGTATCATCTCCCCCCTTTGAGTGTCAAGCCTTTCAGACACTCAGGAAAACTCACAGCTATGGACAGATAGCGTTATTTTACCTACTTGTATAAAGCCTTTTTTTTTTTTTGCACAAAACCAATCTTTCCACATTTCAGACATTCCTGACGGTCCCTCTAGGCTTCTTACCCTTCTGCAATTACTCAAATTTGCCAGAGCCAATTCTTTGGAAGTCAGAGATCAGAGCCTAGTCTTGGTGCAGCTGTACATAAAGTAGCCCTGGCTGAACTCTGCTTAATCACACAGTGCAGCACACATCTGAAGAAGCTAAAAATGTTTCAGAGATTTTTTTCTATTATTACTTCTTTTATCAAGGTGAATTCTTCTCACAGTGAAGAATTTTTTTTCCCCTCCCCAGTTTTTCTCACAATCTGAAATTGAACAGAAAATTTTTAGTCTCTGAAAGATGCAGTTGCTATTGTGGAGTGAAATTAAATAGAACTCAAAACTGAAGGGTGTGTACTGGAAAATAAGATCAAAGACAAACATGAGGAATGTACAAAAGGTTTCCAGTGGTCTTATATGCTTCGTTATGCATTTAATATAAGATTGCAGAGAGCAGTTCAACCCTCAATTTAAGAGGTCCTGTGCGAGCATCAGCAAAAGACAGTTGATCAATTGTCCTGAATATGCACTGTAGAAAAGTGACACTAATGGCTATGACAAATTGTTATCTAAGGAGACTGTCAAAAAAGCTGACTCAGGACCAAAGCCGTACATAACCCTGCAAAGTACTCTAGACACATAGGATAAATTAATCTTTATTTAATAAAGTCAAGCAGACAGCTCCAGTAACACCACGTTCCTACGCATCAGTCATCGAGCTTTTCGGCAAGCCACAAGCATTGTTAATTAAAAGACAAAGAACACAACCGTTTGGCAAGAATTACTTTGAACAGTTCGGGTTACAGTTGCGTTGTCCTAGCTACTGCCACCGTTCCCAGAGCACACATCAGAGCCCTCTGGCTAGCGGCGGTATGCACGTCGCGACAACTTCTGCCTTGTACGTTATGTTCAGCTCTTTCTCTTGCTTGCAAGGGCTCATTTTGCTGTGTTTTGGGGACCCCGTTCCTCATGACTGGGGAGCCGCTGGAGTACAGTATGTGCAAACCACAGCCAGAGAGGACTGGTGCATCCCAGACCTTCCAGCCACGGGGAGCTGATGTGTGGGTAGGGCGTACCTGCAACCAAAGCACTTCTGACTCCCAGCTCGGATGTATCCTCCTTCCACCGCTTCTTCCCTTCTGTCTCTTTTTTCATAGCATGCAGTTTTATTCTCACGTCTCCTGTTGTTGTCTCTGTCTCTTCATAAACAGTTGTGTGGTGTTTAAAGTGTACATGTTGAGCATGTGTCCATGTAGTGGGGTACTGCATATACTTGCATGACTGAAGAGGGGAGACATATATATATATATATACACACACACACACACACCCCCTCTTGTATAAAGCATCTGCTCCTTGCCTTATCCCATGAGAACCAAGACAAAAGTCAGATGCTAGACATCGCATTGCATGTAAATGCAAGAGGCCGTATTTTCAGGAGCTGCTGTGTATGTCTGAGGTTTTCTTACATATTTAACATTTAAAATCAGTTAGAAAAATAAATTTTGTTGACTCACTTATATCTAAAAGTCTATTGTCAGAGAGGCTCTAGCTACTTCTTTCACTTTTAGAAAAGATTCTGCACCCAGGTACTTCAGTTTTCTATTGCATTTCTGCTAAAACCAGTCATATCTATAGAGCACTAAGGCACTCATTCATGAACTTCTTAAGGAATAAATCTTCTGTTTGAATAATTGCAAATGAAAAGTTAAATCCTGAAATTCAATTGCAGTCAGAATTTTCACTGCAGGCCACGATGTTCTAATAAGCTGAACATTAGAAAAACAGAAAATCTACATAGCAATGTAATCTCTATGGAGAAAGGGAACTTCCGATTCAGCACAAGCATTTCTCTCTTACAATTAAGCATATCTTGTTGGAATTTGTAATCCCCCATTGTAACCCTATGTTAACTCTTTTGACAGAATGAATAGTGTTTTCAAGACATATGTTTTTGACATAAACCCAAAAATATACAACAACAACAAAAAGAGAACAGATGAAAAGCCACCATTTGATCCATAGTGAAGAATGGTCCCGTCACAGCCACTGTGTGGTAATCAATTAAAAGTAATACAGACAAACTCAGATTTAACCCTCACTTGCCTGCCTTTAATCCACAGGTAGTTTGAAAAGGTTTCAGGCTGAATGGCTGATAGACAGAAGTTTACAGAATGCTTTCATTAACCCACGACAGTGTCATCAAACTACATGTTTTCCCAATGTGAGGTAAGAAGATGAATAGATATTAAAGTAAGGGAACTGAAAGCTGTTGCTC
The DNA here is from genome assembly GCF_964188355.1 of Buteo buteo. Taxonomy (NCBI): domain Eukaryota; kingdom Metazoa; phylum Chordata; class Aves; order Accipitriformes; family Accipitridae; genus Buteo; species Buteo buteo. Next base: position 26,498,980 of record NC_134185.1, on the reverse strand, counting down.
ATTCCTTTTTGTGGCAGGAGCCGGAAAAGTGTTTTGAATGGAGTAACTGCAAGAAATTTATAATCTCAAATGCTGTTGTAGAAAATAGAAAAACTGAACTATAGCAGCAGAACACATCATGGCAATTTCTCTGTGCTGGTTTTGGCTGGGATAGAGTTAATTTTCTTCATGGTAGCTGGTGTCAGGCTGTGTTTTGTATTTGTGCTGAAAACAGTGTTGATAACCCAGGGATGTTTTTGTTCCTGCTGAGCAGGGCTTACCCAGAGCCAAGGGCTGTTCTGCTCCTCACCCCACCCCACCAGCGAGCAGGCTGGGGGGGCACAAGGGGTTGGAGGGGACACAGCCGGGACAGCCGACCCCGACTGACCCAAGGGACATCCCAGACCATGGGACGTCATGATCAGTAATATAAAGGTGGGGGAAGAAGAAGGAAGGGGGGGATGTTCGGAGTGATGGCATTTGTCTTCCCAAGTCCCCGTTACGTGTGATGGAGCCCTGCTGTCCTGGAGATGGCTGAACACCTGCCTACCAGTGGGACGTGGTCAATGAGTTCCTTGTTTTGCTTTGCTTGCATGTGCGGCTTTTGCTTTACCTATTAAACTGTCTTTATCTCAGCCCACGAGTTTTCTCACTTTCACCCTTCCCATTCTCTCCCCCATCCTACTGTGGGGGAGTGCGCGAGCGGCTGCGTGGGGCTGAGCTGCCGCCTGGGGTTAAACCAGGAATTCGCTTCCCTGCCCCCAAGCAGATGGACCAAGCAGAAATAGCGAGTTCTGGGGAGCAAGGTAAACATGGAGAGATTAGCTGTATTAATGACTTTTGTTTTAAAGTATTGGAGTCTAAAATAAAGATGCTTTATTGCTGTTGGGATGAGAGTCCGATTCTTACATACAAGGACTCCAAAACCAGGGAAGAGGATTGTCAGATATTTTTTCATTTGTAAGCCAAAACCCAGTCTAGTAGACAGGAGCAGTGAATGCTCTAAATTGATGGGGTGAAGCAAATGTGGAAATTACTCATGATGAAAGAGACCGTAGCTGCTTATACTTTTAATGTTTCACTGAATTTTTGGGCTTGTTTTAATAGCTGGAACTTCAGGTTTGCATTTTAGTACAAGATAAGGAGAAAAAAATCAAGCCTTAAAACTCATATAAACAAAATTCCTATAGCTCTTAGAAGGTTTAGAACTAAGACACACAGGAATGAGGTCTTTAAATCGTCTTTTAATCACTGCTTTTCATATCTATAGAACAATAATAAAAGTATTGGGGTTGAGGGAAAGGCTGTATTGTCAAGTTGCAAAAGGACAGCTTAAGAAAGGTGGGTTGGAAAGAGACCCAGCATAGATCTTTTCTACCAAAAGCAGTGTTCAAATTATTTGATTACTGTGGAAAATAAGGTCAGAACCAGACTTATTTCATTGGAGGGAATGGAGAATTAATGCTACACGGGACAGGACACTGGATAATGAACATTTCCCTCTTCACACGTGAATACCTATGGTATACGTATCTCTTTTCGACAGCAATTACTTCACCTATTTGAAACAATATCAGCTTTGAAAGAGCCAAAAAGGCTGCTTCCAGGGAATCCACCCTCTGCTCAGCACTAAGACTGCGGACCTCTTCCCCAGGCAGACTCCTGGGGACTGAGCCAGTGTTGAGCCACTACTTCATACACACAATCGCAGCTGACCTGCTGCCAAGGGATACTAATCACTTCATTTTCCAAATTATCTATCTGCATAAAACCGCAAGTGTCTCTCTTTTATACTTCAGGAAAAAAAAGTAGTTGCATTAGAAAATTATGAAACAGATGCTAGAATTATTTATGCTCAAGAAATAACTTCCAGAATTTTAAGGTTTTTGGCCATGGTGACTTGTTTCAAGTTTGTGTTGCCATCTTCTTTAAATTTTTTTATAGGCCCTTACAACAGGGGAAATATAAGCCAGTCAGGTAAAAATCAAAACAAAACTGAAAGCCTGTACATCTGGTTTATGTCCTGTAGTATTAAATATTCATATACTAGCAAAAGGCCAAATGATCAAAACAAACCATCATAATTGCAAAATTTAGCTCTACTTCTCCATTCAGACTGTAGGCACAGAAATATTTGTAGCAGAAACACCAAGATTTGTCTGAATGTGTCTGTGTGTGAGGGCACCAGAAGAAAATGAAGGGTTAAACCAAAAGCATATAGCACTAGATAACTGAGTCCATGGGGGGACAGCAATCAGAGTCGTAAAGACAGAGGACTGTGTTGCCATCAGGATGCAGGTCATCTCATCTAGATGTAAATGAGATGATGGCACCAAGGCTACATCACATGTGCCATTCCCACCCCTGTCACCCAGCCAGAAGTCCAGTTATAGCCAGAAAGATACCTAAAAGAGGGAAATAAAGGCAACAGGCAGCAACTGTGCCTAAGATCAACAGAAGACAAGATAAGCAAGGTTCAGAGGCGAAAGCTCATCCCATGATAACTGTTGAGTCTGCAGAGGCACATCACGTCTGTCCAGAAATGAGGTTTCTCTCCTGAGAGATGTGTTGAGGAGTTGGAAGCTGCAATCCTAGTTCTTGGTGTTGTTCACTACTGATCTTGGGTGGCACGTGAGTACCTGGGTGTGAATGAGTGCAATCCGTGAGGCAGAGAGTGTGACTGGTGGCAGCTGTTGTTTAAGGCATCTCCTTCCCATTCCATAAGGTCTTACACAGACTTCTCTTACATTAATTTACTTCAAGATGTCAGGTACTAGAGGATTGTTCTACTTGAAATGAAAGACTTGACTAGCTTCCTTATACTAAGGAAACCTTAAAAAAGAACCCCAAAACAACATCCACTTGCCTGACGCCAGCTGAATACACAACACTTCAGTGATAAACAGTGAGAAGCCTCTGCTGCTGGAGACACTTGTGCTAATTACTTCTCCCCCTGCTTATCTGCAGCAGAAGCAAAAAAAGAAGTGGAATTGATCTCTTAAGTGCTATGCCCAAAGAACAACCTTTAAGGAGAAACTACTTTAATTAAACCAAGACGAGCAGCAGCATTTCTTCAGGACAAAACTGCACACCCATCGAAAGGAGCAGCAGCTTCAGGACTGCAGAGTTCACAGTAATTAAGAGCAGAGATGAGCAGCTCCAGTGGGAAGAGACTGAGCAAGGCTTCAGCCACGCTGTCACCCACAAAATAACGTCAAAGAGACCAGCAGACAGTTTAGTCTGGAGAGAGAAGGCTGATCTGAACTTCAGAGGAAGATTTGGGAGTCATTAACATTCACCTGGCAGATGGTATATGAACAAGTTCACCCGTGAATAAGATGCAGAAGGAAGGGAAAAAGCAACCAAGGAATTAAATTCTCTAAGCCTTAGAGGAGAGCTGGAGGGGGCACGGTTAAGAGCATTCAGAGGATAAATTGTAAAGCTGAGCAGAGACAAAAGAGAAGAATGACAAATTCCTAGATCTCAGGGGAGCATGCAATTGCCAGAGAGACGTGCTGGATGGTGTCAAGGTGATTGCCAGTAAAATGGGGAGACAAAGTGCAGGATCAGAGATGTGTTCACAAAGATCTTCCCCAGAGCTGGGCAGGAGCCATCCTGAAGCTTCAGCAACATCTGGCAGCTGGGCAGAAGGCAAGGGGATTAGCTCCTGCCCAGCCAGTGTTTGCACAACACACCTCCAGAAAAGGTCAAAATTTGCAGCTGTCTGTTATCAAACAGCTTTCTGTTGAAGTTGTTCCATGTGTACGGATGCCTGAAGGCATCATCAGGGGATGGAGATGGGAGGGTGGCATCCAAAACAAGAAAGCCCATTTAAAGAGAAACATCAGTTGACAGCTCAGGAGAGGAATACATTTCAAGGATAATCTGTCTGTGCATATTTTCAGCAGTTCTCTTTTCTGCTTAAATGCAAAATCTATTAGGTTGCTCCAATTTTTAAATACAATCCATAGAACACCACACATTCATTGGAGAAACAGTTATAAATGTGGAAACCTCAGTAAGAGCAATTCAGCGCTTATGGCATCAGTTTTAAATAAAATGGCATGTTTAACTTTTAAGAGCTATGCCATATAAAATTGGGAAAAGGACAAATGTATTTCAAATACTTACTCCCTTTATCATTTTCAGTTGTGTCCTTTAAGGGCTTTTAAAAGTATAGGACTTTTATATCCCAAGTATATTCCAAACAGAGATGTAAATATACAGAAAAAATTGGATATTAAATCACGGCAGGATAAATGATTAAATCATCACAGTGGCAAGACCCAGAAACAAGACTTGGCTCTGCTGTCACTCAGAGTTAGCACTGATCACTTGCCTCAGTAAGAAGAAAGTGCGAAGGCCAAATGGGCACGGTACAAGTGTCGGCCACGAGATACAGGGAGCAACACTGTATATACAGCTCTTACATATAGCTCTGCAAGCCTATTAGAAACATTCAGATCTAGTTATAAGTACCATTTTTCTCCAAGTGACAAGTCAAAGTCTTAGACTTTATAAGAAACAAAGGAAATATTCTTAACAAAGAAAATATTCTTTCTTTTGAAGCACTACTGGGTAGCACAAGCATCTACAGTATGCAAATAAGCATCACCTACTACATCCTCAGCAGGCTGAAAATTATTTTGCCTCGTGTCTAGGTAATATAAATACAAATAGTAGTATGTTAAATTGCTAAAGTGAAAATCATCTTTGCATATGCAAAGGCCAGGTAACTGATTGTGTTCAGGTCACCAACTCTAAGTGAAAAGCCCCTACAGAAAGATTTGTTCTGTGGAGCTGTAGATAAAGACCATTCCCTCAGAAGTTTAGCAGCTCCCATGGAAGATGCACTGTCATCCCCAGTGATGCATCACCATCCACCATCTCGTCCCCCAATAGCAGATGCTATTGCAATCCGGGGACAGTTCTGCGTAGATGTCTTCCATTTGGGGATTACTCCTTCTGCACTCTTCAATGGATGGTGTGACCATTCGGTTCATTTTCTGCACATCACACCTTTCATTTCATGGAAATCAGAATGCTCAAGCATTTTAGCTGTGTTATTTTTTCAAAATGCATTAGTGACAATTACAGATTGAAACAGTTCTTGGTTAGTGATTACAAGCTTCTGTTCAGTGTGCTCTCATATGTGCTGCTTCTCTCTTTTTTCTTTATTCTCTTTATCAAATCTGTATCAAAATGGACCCCTTAGGCTCTGCTATTAAAGACTCCGGCACATCACTATGCCTAGGGAGAGGAAGACCCAGAGCAATTGTGGCTTCACAGCTATATGAACCCACAGTTACAGAGGCAAAACTGTCACACAAGAGGCCCACAGAGCCCCAATAGTTTTTCTTCCTTTTTTCTCTCCCCTTGTCTTTTCTCTTTCCTGCAGAATGAGCAGCGAAAGAAGTGACACCTTCATTTCCTAGCTCTGTTACAAGCCAAGCGCGAGGCAAGTGGGAGAGGAAATGTTGAGCATAAGAGCTGGGAGTTGCTTTTGTCCAGAAATGTTGATATAACAAGAATGAGTTATTTTATAAGTCTTAAAGTTCTTCCAAACAAAATATTTTGAAATAACCAACAGAAAGTGCCTGGCACTTCTCATTAGATTAAAGTGTCAGTAGCAAACTCCAGGCACTCCTCTTACAGCACCTCAAATATACACTTAGCAATTGGCGTTCAGCTTGTGCAAAGAACAGTCAGAAGACAGCCAGTATCAACACGGTGAAATACAGAAAAACAAACTAGGGTGGGTTATTTTCCCTCTGCTCAGCCATACTGACCACCTCTCATGTTCACAAAGAGGACACCTCCCCAGAATACAAACATCCAACACAGCAACAACGTCCCCTCATACGCTGACGTATGTTTTTAAAAGTCACTTTGGGGTGGGGGCCATTGATAGGAAAAAAAAAAAAACCAAAAGCAAGGCAACTAGAATACCTTGCCTGACAACAAGAATAAAGTCCCCTCCCACACTACCATTCTTGTTTGAGAAATTTTTCTTCTATCTTGAGTAGCTGGGAGGGGTTGTTTGTTGGCTTTGGCAGTGTTTTGTTTTAGGTACGCACACATCCAACACAAGCACCGCAAGATACAGCTTCTAAGGAGGAGCCACCTACAAATGCAGCTCCTTTCTATTTCCACCGTGATTTCGGAGGGAGGTATGGGAGGTATGGAAATGGGAGCCCCCAGGCAAAGCGCTGCTGCGTGGGAAGGCAGGCAATGCCAGAGCACCATGAAAAGTTGGCAGGAACAGCTAAGAGTAGACGTTCCAACTTTCTAGTGTTAGCAGGAGTCAACAGAAATGGCATTGCAGCGTGGAAGAGACCTGTTGCTTTATAAAATCAAGAGAAGTCACAGCTGGCTGCCCGCAGCAAAGGGCAGACGCTCCTCTGGCAGCGGTGAGGGCAGAGCACGTTTCCCCCACCCTCACTGCTGATGGAGGGGAGAGCTAGAACCTTGGATTTTGCAGCATTTGGGCAGCAGGCAGGGCAATGGACCCCTCTCCCACCCCCCTCCAGCCTCCCAAATATCCCCCCAGACCATGGCCCCTCTGCTCCCAACCTTTCTTTCCTTCACAATTCACGTTCCTTCTCCAACCCTTTTCCATCCCAAGAGACCCCCCCCCTTCTCTCTCTGCCCATTATCACCAGTTTCCTCTCTTCCCCACCACCATGGCTTTACCTTTCACGACGGTGAGCCTTCTCCCTCACCATCACGGGGGCTGCAGGGGTCTGGACCTGGCCTCGCAGACACCTTCTTGCCTGGAACGCTTACTATGTGAGCGAGGTGCAGGAATGAATTTCATGTGACTGAAAGTCTCCTGGGCTGCCAAAGCCTTTTTTTTTTTTTTTGGCCTTTTTGTATCTGCGTTTTGCTTTAAGTCTCAAACATTGATGTGGAAAAGATTTCTTAGTGCCATATGTGGGCAAAGAGCATGGCAAACTCACAAGGAAAATGCACAAGTTAAAAATGGGGTCTCTATGGTATTTTTTTAATGAACATGTAGCTTCTCCCTCATACTTTGTGATGCACACTCAGGGCAAAGTCCATCAGTATTCCCTTACCGTAATAAAATACCTGTGCTGTAGCTGGCAGTGGTGTTTCCCCTTCCACAGTAGTGGAGACAAGCCCTTGCTAGTGCAGCTGCTGCAATTACTTTAACCCAGTAGCTTACAACGATAATTAAAATAATTAATTTAATTAATTAATTAAATCAATTAAAGTAAACCTGTGGAAGGTGCCAGACTGCTGGCTCTGCTAAGCACGGCCCAATATCTAGCCACAATATTTGAACTCGAGTAGCTGTAGCAGCCCAAGCTTTCTCATGCCGTCTTTGAGCACACGCATCCTTCCCTCCCACAGCCAGGGGAAATAAAAAGCCCTCGGCGGGGTCTGTCCCTCCATGCTCTTCATGAAGTGAGGTCTGCAGTAGAAGTGAAGTTTAGGTTTGGGGGGCTGAATATTCACAGTCCTGCTCCCAGCCTGTGGTAACAAATGCCAGCTCAGCCACAGTTCATGTTTGCACCAAATGTTGTACAAGGAGAAAAGAAGCTGTGAGCTATCACAGTTATACCTTGGATAAACCCTGCTCCCCCTCCCTCCTTTTTTTTTTTTCTCTTTTCTTATTTTTTTTAAACAGAATTCAGCCTTTCCTTGGTGTGACCAGCTGCAGAGAGGCTGGAGAGGAAAACACAAGCTGCAGGAGAGAAGCCTTGGGCAGAAGCAGCCAGTCTCTATGTATGTGAATGGACTGCCAATGCCATCTCTGTAAATAATGTAAGTAATTAAAAGCTGGAGAGGCATTTGCTTTTTATGTTTGTCTTTTCCATCAGGAAGGGGTGACGTGGGTTACTGTCACTCGCTCAGTCCAAATGTCACTTCACAGCCTGAAATTATACGACTTCTTTTGTTACTGACTTGTTAGAGCCAATGACTTCAAGGATACCTACAGTTCATTCTCCTCCAGCCACCCCTCAGTTTCAAAGTCAGAGACAGCTTTAGCAAGCAAGTTTTCACCTTCCCTGTAAGTCAAATGGCAGGCAAAAGCACATCATTGGTTTTCAAATCTCTCATGACTGTGGTAGCATCCTATATTGGCATACCATTGGCTGAATATCATATAGTAGAATAAGGGGGGGCATTTTAGATTTTACAAAATTTCTTTTTAATACCTCCCATTGCAACGGAGCAGGGCTGGAATCTGACATTCATACAGATACTGCAAGAAGCTCCTGCTCAAACATTCTGCGACCAGTTGCCCCCTCCATGTCGAGGCCAGAAGCCCATTTTGGTGGTCTACACAAAAAACAAAGCAGGCAGATGTCTGTCCGAGAGGTCAGCGAGCAGGCAGGGGACCCACGCTGCGGGGGCAGACTGGGAGGGAGAGGCAGGACAGCTAAGGGTCTTGAAGATGCAAATGAATTCATTCAGGTCAGGGATTCAGAAGGTAGCATGACTAACTTAGAGCAAAAGGGCAGAGAAGATGAGCTTAGCAGTTGTCTTGGCCACGTGGAGGTTGGTGGATGGCGACTTGGGGAAAAAAGATCGTCAGACAAACTGCGTAACAGAGCACAGGTACTAGGGAGCTCGGTGCTATCCTCTTCTCCTTCAATACCTAGCTGCTTCACTTTAAAACCCTGTTTCCTTTTGTTGTATGTTGTATTAAAGCCCAAGACTAAAATAAAGACTAAAATTTGGGGTTTTTTTCAAATGCTTTGCTGGCCAGCGTGGCCTGCTTGCAGTGCCGCAGCACGCCCTGCCACAGGAGGTGGGGAGCTCCGAGGGTGCAACGACAAACACGTCCTGCAGCACTAAAGTTCCTCATCAACTTGGTTGTTAAATGAATTCTGCTGAATGGAGGCTGAAGCGTGGAAGATCTGAGCTGCAACAGTTTTAAATGAATAAAGTTATCATCCTGTTTTGTGGGTGCTCCGTTTTCCCTATAATTAAAGTGAAGGCTCACAGAGGAAGTATGGGGACGTAAAGACTTGTGAAATCCACTCCAGTGGTTGCATACGTGTGTGACCTATTTAGCATTTGCAAATCTTTTTAATGCCAAGAACTACATTAGATAATTCAAGCCAAAGCTCACAGGGAGTCACATAATGAGACGCTTCAGATTATTGTCGTGATTAGTCCGTTCCCTTCCCCCTTCTCACTTAGGAAGTTCATTTAGGCAAGTAGTCATTTTAAGAATATGCAAACGCTGATTGCTAGTTCGCTATGGATCTGGCAAAAAGCCAAGCTTCTGTGATGCTGGCTACTATAGGCAGCGTGAAGTTAAATATGCATGACCTCACATAGCGTTGATCTATGGGCTCGCAGCCGTTCTGCACCTGTAAAAATCCAAGCCTACCAACTAGCAGAGTCACTATTCTGTATGCAAAGTGTCTCTAGCGTGGTAGTTGAATCACTTAGCATTTCAGTGCTCAGTGATCATGTAAACTCAGCACATGTTCATTATCTATCTCTGCTTTGGTCAGGTCTTGAATAAAAAAAGTCCTTTATTTATCCGTGGTAGATCCATTACTTTGCTTTTCACAAGGATGTACATTTTCCACATGGGAAGGAGGGGAAGATTTCATACTGACAACTTTGCAGTTACGTTAAAATTGGATGAATCCACTGCTATCAAGAGATGGGGAATAAAATGCAATAGTTAGTATAAATAATGTATTTGGCAGCAAGGAATTAATAATGCATTATTAACATCAGGGTAGCACAAGGCAATTGCCTGAGGGCATTGTACATTATAAGGAGTCACAAAAAAGTCAACTATAGCTCAAGGTTATAAATCAGCATCTAAGTAGAATAAAATTTATAAATCCAATAAAATCAGCTTCACTTAGTCTCAATTTACAAATATTTGTATAGTATGTAGGATTGACAGTATCTGTATTCTTAAAGAGGTTCTGCAATATTAGACTATCCATAAAGGGGCAAATTCTGACCTCACGAATACCAGAGGAACTCACCACATCATTTTCACTTAAAAATGGAACTTATAGGATAAGAAAAAAAATGCCCCCAAATAATAGCAAATGTATGCTTTTACAACAGAAAGGACTGCACAAAGTACTGACTTTTCACTTCAAGCTTCAAGATTTACTTTAAGCCACGGTTTTTTCCTCTGCCTCGTTGCTGCACGGTAGCAGCGGTAGCGACGGCTCCTCCGAGCCGTGGGAAATGCCGGTGGGAGGCAGCGCAGTCGTTCCTCCCTGCACCCAGCGGAGCGACCTCATGGGACCACGGGGCACCCACGGCGTTTGCCAAGGCTGTGGAGGCTGCTCCGTGCCACCCAGCCAGCGATGCGGCCTGAAGAAACATTGTGGGCCTTCTACTAAAGCTGAAATACCAACTGCAATGCAAACTTACAATGCCTGAGGGTTACAACTGGCTTTTTGTGGTTAATTTGTGGGTTATTGTCTCCTGTTGGGGGCTCACAGCCAGCCTGCGACTAATCACTGATTAGGGATCCCAGCCCTATGGAATAAGCATCCTCCATATAGCAGAAATTTTTATTAACAAGTACCGCAGTCCATGACCCTGCAGTTCAAACTGCACGAGGAGGATGACATGGCCAATGCTCTTACTCCAATGTCATCACCACGGCCGTGTTGTTAGCATTTGGTACCCGCTTTGCAAATGCTGTGGGAACCGGTCTGTGGCTGCACAAGCAGAGGTGTTCCCATTCACAAAGGTTTGGCATATTTTTTGTCTTAAATTGCAGAGCAGATTTAACAAAACAACTTTATAACTGTAAAAAGCATTGCTTCCTTATTTGTGTGCCATAGCATATTGCTGTTAAGCATTCAGCTCTGGATTTGTAGTATTTTGGAGAATTCATTCTAAATGAACAAAACCGAAGGGAGACTGGTAGGTTTAAGCTGACTGAATGTCCTTCAGTGTTGAAACATGTTTGATTTAAGCACAGAAAGATCCATTAATGCCTATTTGTGATCTATTTTTAGAGTAATTCCAAGCAATTACTATTCATATGACTCAAGCACCCAGGCTGAATTCTAGCCAGGCAATAAAAGGAGATTTTTGTAATGCCAGAGAGACTCTTGAGCAGATTTGGAGGAAAATAACAAAGCAACAGTTAGCATGACGCAGTCATGCACACTACCTCAGTTTGTGGAGCTCTTGATAACTTAGGAAACATTCGCACTGGAAAAATCAGACATAAACCAGCACATTGCCGCAGCACTGCTGGCTTTGTCATGTCCGGGACTCCATGTGGTTATGGTGCAGGGAGAGGCTGGAAATGAGCTCACCAGTCTCCATTCTCGTTTTTTACTCTCAGCAATGAAGCATGTGAGAAATACTGATGTGAAGTTTCCTGCAGGGACATCAGGCAAAGAGAGATGGACAGACGCATATGCTGGCACTCTGAGAGGTGAATAAATGTTCACAAAATCCCTTGCTCTCCCACACTCAGGATCTTCCTTTCCTTTCTTCCCACGTGGACTTTAAACAAGCCAAAACCCTCATTTTTTTTCTTTCCCCAACAAAACCTCATTTTTTTTTCTTTCCCCAATTCTGCTCCTCCTGACACTCCTTTTTCCCCCTGATGTCTGATTTTTGTCTCCATCCTTTCTTGTCCTGTTTCAGGACCCTGCTGGGAATAGTGCTGCAGCACAGGGCAGAGCAGCCGGGCGGGAGGGCTGGGCAAGGCAGCCGCGGTCACTCAGTAACCTCTGCCAGATAAGCGCTTCAACATCACACACGTGTGTTGCCCCAGATTAATTCTAGATGGATTAATCATTTCTGGAAGGCAGTGGGGGAATGCTGCTGTGTCCAAATGAGGGCAACGAATAGCAGGATACCTGAGCTAGCCATTGGGGAACGGCAGGTTAAGACAGAAGGTGCACAAGAGACCCTTTATCCTTCTGGAGCAGCACCTGGGGGCCAGCCAAGATACCGGAGAAGGTCTAATGGCACCTATGCTTAGACACCTTGGAAGGAGTTGTAGGTTAATCACCTCACAGGGGAAAGAAGTCCTCAGCACAGCAAAAAATTATGCCCTGTAGTCAAGATTTGCACTGTAGAAAAATCATTTTAGGCTAGGAAAGCAGAAAGGAAAGAGGCAAGGAAACTAATGACCCCGCTTTCATAAAGCATTTATTTTTTTTTTTATTTGAAAACATTATACAGGCATTACATTGCCACAGCCAGTCCATATAGGTGCATGCAAATATCAAAATGGAGAAAGGTTTGTTCAGCTTTTCGATGCAGGATTTGGGGTTGGGATTTTGTTTGCTTGGTTTTGGTTTTGGTTCTTCCATCTGCGGTGTCAAGATTAGTGTGCTTTATTATGGCATTTAACAATAAAATCCTACCCATGGGGTAAAATTTATATTTGTAGCTAGCTCAGGAATACTAAATGGTTTTTAAAAAAAGGAAAGAAAACGATACTACACGCTTGTCAAAATGTTAATAGCACAAGTTAGCAATCTCTACACTATACATTGAAACTTCTTCTTATGACACAGTGGTGCAAAATTTTCAATTGCTTGGTCTATCGTTGTGTGTTTCGAAACTTTATAGCTGGAACAAAGACAAGGTCTGTCTCCCAGTGAAGGTTTTCATCCAGTAGCAGAAAATGACATCAGTCTTGCTAAGGGCTGCTCAGGGCCAGCAGTGGAACAGACTTTCGGTTCCTTCCAGTTTGTTCAGGCAAGGAGCCATACAGAGCTAGAGCTGTCCTACGCCACACAGAGAGTAGCTGCCGGTTAGATAGCCGAACCTTTGCTGGTGCGTGCCGAGGTCTCAAACTGCAGAAAACAAGCGGGTAGAAGTAATGTTTTCCTTTCCTAGACCTCAGGTTTTCAGTCAACAGTTACTTGTAAAGCTATACTGCTGTTTCCCTTTGAGGTCCATCCAGCACTAGCACGCTGGTGCTTATCCAAGTATCCCCCTCGTTTAATGGGAGACACGGACGGCGAAGCAGCCCCGCTTTGCCCATCAAACTCCTCCTGCGCGAATAACGCAGGGGACGGTGGCTGGGCGCAGAGCGCACGCCGAAACTTTCGTAACTCACTCTCGTACAACTGAGCCTTTTAAAATAGCCTGTAAAAATGGCTTCAGATGGCACCTCTCAGCCACCCGTGGGTCGCAAAGCCTTGTAAGTAGGAACTCCCAGCCCAGGGACCCGGCCGGGAGATGCCTCCTGCCCAGCTGTTTCTGAGAAGACTCTAACAAACATCTACAAGTTAGTGTCAGAAAAATGAGGAGGGGGAGGCGGAAGGACTACAAACATTTGGCTTAAAAATAAATACTAAAAATGAAATTAACCAAAACAATTATGCAAAAGGAAGGAACTGTAAACATGAAACAAACACACACGCACGCGATCCTCAAGGTTCTCAGACCAACACGGGGACTAATGTTCAGAGAAAGGTATTTAATTGGTATAAAAGGTAGCAAAAAAGACTGAGATGACAGGTGCCCACCAGTGTGCCTCTGGGTACCTGAGGGAGCCGTGGCGGTTGCAACCAGAGCCCCTGCTCCTGGGGAAAGGACGAAACCCACCTCCAGTCGAAGCTCTCCCAGGGCTCGACCCGAGGACGCCTGCTGGCCCCTGGGCACGAGGGCTTCACCCGACCATGCGCTTCCCACCTGGACTTCCACCCCACAGACCTTACCCTGAAGTATCAGGTAATCCTTCTTGTGTGGCTTTTAATTTTGTTTTCTTTGAATCCCGTAGGATTTAGACTTTCCTTAATATCCCCAGAATACGGACTCTGTTTCTCTGTAGGAATCTTTTTTTTTTTTTTTTTAAATCCTCAATGGTTTAAGTGAAAAAGCTTGGAAACATGAGTGCTAAAATGATTAAATAAACAGAAGGCAGGGGAAAAAAAAATCATACATTTGTTATGAGTTTAAAACCAAGCCATTTTAACCGAGGTTTTGGGCATGGTTTGGCAATACTGCAGACCCTTCCCCCAGCTGCAGCAGGATTGTGGCAGACAGCCTAAACACGGTGGGACAGAAATCACCTCTTCTTCTCATCCACGGCAAGCATAAGATACAACATACTTCTGCTGTTCAATAGCGTTTTGGCATTTGCCACTTCACGTATATTATGCGTACATACTTCTCCCAGCCTGCTTCAGGGAAGTCCCTTCTATATTAAAGCAGAACAGGACTATAAAAGATGAATGTTACTTCAGCAGAAATTCATCCTGGTTGGTTGAACTGTGTGGCCTTTCTAATCTCCAGAGTACAGATTGATTTTTTTTTTCTTTTAAAAATAGAAATAGGTAAGTTGTATTTTTCAAACATGAAGCCCTACATTTTTGCTTGTGACAGACTTCTTCAGCAGAATAACATTCAAATCAAATTTATCTTCTATGCCCACAAGCAAAATATTCATCAACCCTGCCATAAACTCCATTTTCAAATACAACGAATGTATACGCACTTTTACAGCACTATTGTGTACTTCGTAAACTCCTTCCTTCTGAAGAGCCTGAAGCATTTTAAAATAACTTGGTCCCATAGCACCCCTGTGAGGTAGGTAAAATATCATTGTTCCCATATATACAGACTGGGAAACTCAGCCACACAGAAGGTTAAGTCATGCCCAAGGATCACGCAGAGATGTGGCAGATCCGTGAATAAAACCAAGCTCTCCTGGATCCCTCTCCTACCTGTCAGATGTAAGATCATCTCTCCTTCCTTAAATTAAAAATAGATGATGGATGTTTGATGAAATAATGATTTCCTCTTATTGGGCTCTCAGAAGAGCAAACATACAGGCAGAGATGGATTTTTCATGGTGGTGACTAAGATTTCCCCTTTCTGATAAGGCTCCTGGAGCAGAAGTACAGTTGTGGAACACACTCTTACTATTTTCACATGTCCCCAGGAATGTAAGAAAACTGCTGAATTCTTCTGCTAGTTTTGTAGTTAATGAAAAATAATTGCCTGCACCCTGCTGATATGAATGCCTTTATGCTACTGCAGCAACACCAGCAGATGGTCCAGTCTTTCTGCTCATGAATTCCTCACTTAATCTTCCTGATTTTTACAATTTGTGGGTTTTGGGGAAAAACTGACGCATTTCTAAATAGCTATTGTTAGCATAATGAACCACAGGAGACTAAGCAAACTGGAACAGCAGAAGGCGCCCTCGATGCACTGAGTATCTAAAATAAGTGCCCTGATCCACATGACATGTCATCTTACCATGGAGAGGTACAATACATAGGAAACTAGAAAATGCGTTTTTCTTTTTACAGATTAAAATTTAAAAAGTAAGAAATCTGTGTTAAGTCACGACTACAGAGAAACTAACTCCCTGTCACCTGATGCAGAACCTCAGCCGCTAGGAAATCTGCCATGGATCATAGAGAGGTCAATGCTTGAGTACTTCACTGCTGCAAATATAGAAAGGCTAAAATGCTCGCCTTATACCTATTCCTAGAATAGAGACGGATATTGTAAGTTGTCCCTTCTCTGGATTCATGGAACAGATTACCTAGAAAGGGCAACTAGACAGATAGCACAGATGAATTCATTGTCTTTCCCTCACGAAATCCAAGGTGCTAGCAAAAATGTGTCAGGGTGTTGCTACCACGAGTAACCCATCTATTTTGTGCAAACAAACAAATCTTAGAGAGAAATTAACAGTGACTGCACAAGTGTATTTGCTGTAAAAAGGTGGCTTTTCCACAACTGGTGTGGCTTAGGCATAATATCACTCAGTGGGTGCAATAACACCCTTCTATGAATTTCTTTTTGTAATTTCAGCTTAGATATTGAATATCTTTCGAAGGCAGTTTGACATTAACCGATTCATACACAGCAGTTTGTATTGCAAACATGCTGCTCGTATCATAAACGAGGGACTGGCATCTCCTTGCAATGAACACCCTGGAACGAGTAGTTTGTATTTTTATGAGCTTTCCTTATTTGCTACCTTGCAGCTCACCGGTGTAACTGCACCTGGTAAATACCTTTCTCTATGTACAATACAGAGATAATGGATATACGAGCTCCACTGAATCATCAGCAGGTGATCAACAGCCCTGGGTTTAAGCGACTCTAACGTGAGGCTCCTCTTCTGTCTCCTGCCCCAGGCTGGTGTATGTTACTGAAGGCTCCAGCTGGCCGGTGGCTGGCAGGTCTACAACAGGTCCTGAAGGGTTCCGAAACTGCTTGTACACCCGAGGATCCTGGGCTACGTAGGTGGACGTGGAGGAGTAGAGCACCAGCCCAACAAGGATAGTGAAGAATGACAACAAGTAAAGTCCTGAAAACTAAGCAGAAATAAGAGTAGAGTCATTAGACACAGCGCCGGTTATCCCGAGCTCATGAAGACCCACAGACACGGGTAGGCACAGATCCTTGTTTTGGCACGCACCGCACGGAACAGACCTCCTATCACTGGGATGTCGACTTTCTATGGGAATGTCTCTTTGGAAGCCGATTTGCTCCCATCAACTCCCCTGTCTTCCACAACCAACCAGTGCCTTCCCATGGCCCAGGCATATTAAGTATTGATCAGGTGGGACTTGGGAAAGCTGGGCTCTGGTCACAGATCCAAAGCTGATTTTGTTGTGCTTTTAGACAAGCCAACCACTTCTCTGAGTCCAAGTTTCTCTAGCTCCAGTGTGGAGTACTCTCATCTACAGCTGTCTGACACATAGTGGACAAATCTGCAGTTAATTACAGCTAAACCACACATCTGTGAAGTATGACATGCTGTTGGTAATACAAAAATATAATTAAATAAACATTTAAATATGCATTTAAAACACATATATTTTAAAGAAATATATATTTTAATAAAGGCACTTAAAAAGCCCACCTGCAACTTCCCTTGCTTGTAAACAGAAAGCAGACACTAAAAGATTTAATGTGAGTTTGGATAGGATGAACTTCAGCTGTGACACATACTCTGGGTTGACCTCAAGGAGTTTGGAAGTATGTATGGAGGGCAGTTAACTGAAAGCTCAGGTACCCATATTTTGGCACACAGCTCCTCTAGATCAAAGGTCAGTCTGAATTTTCTGACATAGCCAAACTCAGTGTGCCTGGACTAAAAATACAACACAAATAGCCTTTTTGGCAATACATTAGTCCTTGCAGATAAAGGTAAAGGCAAAAGCAGGGTTTCAAAAGCACAGACCACTGGATATCAGCTTTAGATACTGGGTTCCTCCTATGGGAGACACAAAAATGCCTTTAAGCCCGTATGACTTGTCTCCCAATCCTAGACTACAAATAATTGCTTTTTGCATGCTGTATGTGAGAAGCCATGAAGGACAAATTGCAGACCCAACTTGTTGGTGGGGATACAGAACCGATTTGTATTCAGTGGGACTTTAAAAAGTGCCTGTATTCTGCAACTGTCAGGGATCCGTACTTGAAAACCAACAACTGGCTGCAACCTGTTATTAGCTGCTCTTCATGAGGTACTTCACTATTTTACATGTTTTTTTAATCCTGACTATGCTTTGACAGATGCCCAATTTGTTTCCTCTGGATCACTTTAGCACAGCACAAAACGGATAGACTGGACTATATTACCTTGGAAGCTTTTTAGCAATCTGCCTTTTATATTTAAAGAAATAATCATTGTGGAGAAAGTAAATTTTACTTAAGCTAACTTTGTAGCTATGTTAATTCGTTGCCATTTAATAAACCTATAAAACCTGCGTCCAACTTCCCGCCTGCGGAAGCATTTGGCTTTTTTACAGAATGCACAGTATCTTTGAAAGCTTTGGACATACGACCCATGGTGATATATCTGTATGTGTTTTTGTTTCCCACAGCTAGTATGCAGGTTTTAGAGGGAAAGGACCATAATGGGGAGAGTTCAAAGTGTGTCAGAAGGATTACAGGGTAGGAAGAGTTCTGCTTTTCATCAGCTGTTAATTGCTTTTTCCCAGGAGTGTCACCAGGTCTTCACGTGTCATCTGGCAGTATGATTTGATGTAATCATCCAGCTGTCCCACCAGCCGCAAAGACAGTGTCGAGCCTCTCGCCCTGCGACTGCTGAGGGATTCCTCCCATGTGCCAAAGCTCTGAAAGGACTGTTTAGGCTTAGGTCTCCCCCATGTGGCAATCAAATCCCAGTCAATCGTTTCAAAGCATTTTCCAATTGACTTTTTTTCCCCATTTTCAGTTCAATTTTGCTCTCAGCACTTCCCCCCCGCCTCGCATGTGAACTTGGGTACCACTTGGCAGCAGTGGACTTGACTAAGCTGAAGCAGAACTCAGGAGCCAAATGAATCCAGTTTCCCAAGCTGGGAACTAGTTCCCTAGCTTCCCACTGTCCCTCCTTCCCACCTTATGCCTGAATTTCTCACCCCGGACAGCCAGCTGGCTTGCTCCACTATATAACCAGAGTGCCAGCCAGATTTGTGATTGCCTTGTGTCCTGCTGTGAGGAATCTGTGGGTCTTCCAGCAGCTAAATGTGCCCTTTTTCTTGCTCCAGCCAAAACCAATTCACTTTCATTTTAGTTCGTGGCTCCAGCTCTACCATATCCCCTTCCTCCCGGCCATAGCTCTCGTTCCTCTCTCAGGGGCTTCCTGCCAGTGGGCTCTTTTGCTCGATAATATTCTCTCCACGGCAGTATGTCCCCCAGTGGCAGCTCTCCAGCCTGGGAGAAAGGGTTTGGATGAAGCTGGGGGAAACCTAAACAAAGGCCTGTGAATCATTTGTCTTTGGTATCTATGCACAGCTAGTGCAAAGAGACCTGGATCCTGACAGCCCTATAACAATTCCAACTTTACCTTCCTTAGAAAGAAGTTAAGGTTCAGGCTGGATTGTTTTCTGCAGCGGCTCTCTGCAGCACTGAAGTAGAAGGGTTGTTAGTAAGGTTAATATGGGAATATATACTGTAGGTGTATGAGAAATCTCTGGGTTTTGTCAATACTCTGTCATATTGACCGAAAGTCCCTTGAAATCAATGGGTATTTTCCTCCTATTAAAACAGCACTGAATCCAGCAGTGTGATGGGAGGGTGCAGATTTAGTTCATCAAATACAAAATCTGTTGTTCACTGTACTGTGTTCCTCAGACTCTAGCAGAAATCTTTGTATTTTATTGAAGATAGGACTTCCAGGTACACTCTACTGCAATGTCTACACGTAGGTTTTGGAGTTTTTTTATCTCGACCTGCAAACCTCGTATGCTGAGATTCACTATTAATAGACAGCAAAAGAGACACATTCAAAACCAGCAGAAAGAGCTACTCCCAAGAAATGAAGTGAGAGAAGGTAATTTTTCATTGCTACCCTCTACACAACTGCAGTACCAAACTGCAGGCCCTCAGGAAGCGTGTAATTCCTCTCTGGGTCTAAAAAGCTACTTGAGAATGATTTTGTGCTTCATTTTTCTGACTTCTCTCTCAGTGTCTACAGAAACATATTTCCTCTAAGAAAAATATTTTTAAAATATCCAGATTTGTACGTCTCTCCAAATCCCACTTCCCTCCATGCTAAACAAGATAACTGTATGCTGCTCAAAGAGTAACATGGTCAGAAAATGTTTAGCTCAGATTAGCTAATGGGTGTCACACACCCTAGAGTAAGCAACCAAACAAATAACTCATGTTTCTAGATCATTAAATAATTTTACTATAGATTTTGTATCTACACATATAGGTACATATGTATATAAGCTTGTTTATCATGTAGTTTACTGAGATACCAGATGACTTCGTGATTAAATCAATGATCTAACACTCTCGAGACCTGGGATTGATTTTCAGCCTATGAATTTCTTTTCTGAATCAAAATGATTTTAGATGACCCTCAGTTTCTTACGCATTTAAGAGACAGTAACACTTGGTTACTGAATAAAGATGGGTTTACAGACTAAAAATGGGAAATAGGGATATCATCCTCTGAGGAGAAGGCAGAGACCTCCTTTACAGAGGAAAACTAAGTGTCTTAGTTACAACGACATTTCAGATTTCGTCGCTGACATGAAAGGCATCTGCCAAAACTTACTGAGCAGTCAAATTAAACAGCTAAATCAGCCCTACAGATCTCACCATGGCTGCTCCGCTCTGACATCTGGGTGTCTATAAATGCTTCCCCAACTGTGAGTATTCAATATGGAACATGCAAGGACATGGACATGTTGGAGCGAGTCCAGAGGAGGGCCACAAAGATGATCAGAGGGCTGGAGCACCTCTCATATGAAGACAAGCTGAGAGAGTTGGGGTTGTTCAGCCTGGAGGAGAGAAGGCTCTGGGGACACCTTAGAGCAGCCTGCCAGTACCTAAAGGGGGGCTACAAGAAAGCCAGAGAGGGACTTTTTACAAGGGCATGTAGTGATAGGACAAGGGGTAATGGCTTTAAACTGAAAGAGGGTAAGGAAGAAGTTCTTCACCGTGAGGGTGGTGAGGCACTGGGACAGGTTGCCCAGAGAGGCTGTGGCTGCCCCATCCCTGGCAGTGTTCAAGGCCAGGTTGGATGGGGCTTGGAGCAACCTGGTCTAGTGGAAGGTGTCCCTTCCAACCCAAACCATTCTATGATTCTGTAATTCCGTGACTTCGAAACATTAAAAAATTAGGAAAATGTAAAACATGTGTCTTCTCTAGATGTTATTGAGAACCTGTGGTGAAAATAGCTTACAGTAAACTACCATTAATTTTCAGTGAAGCTAAACATACAAAGCAAAACCTAGACAAATGTAACAAGATAACATGTATAACAAGATTTTCTCAGTCCATCAAAAGCCACACTGATTCTGGATGAGTGGATGTTTCTGGTATTTATTTAAGAGACATTCCTTAGGGACCCAGTACTTGAATGCCTTCCCCCAGCCAGGCTTAGCAGAAGAGCTAATGACATCTGATGGCTTTAGCTGCAGAAGCAGGGGTCTTAATCCTCGCTCCGATATGTGCTACTGCAGAACCCTGCCAGAAAATCACTGCAGCAGCAGTAAGGTCTAGCTGACCACAGAAAATAAACGGTGAAATCAGTCTGACTTTGTCATCCATGCACAAAGACTTTTACATTAAAAAAGAAGAGAACCCAAACACATCTGCAGTGTTGTTTGTTTTTCTTAAATAAAATACCTTACAACAGTGCTACATACAATTGTGGATGAAGTTTACAAAACCCATTTGAAATTTAGTTTATATACAGTACTTTTGTTCCAAGTGTATCAAAATTACGCATTTTGGGAGTAAGTCAAGTATCACAAGATTTCTAAAATACAGAAGATGCACATAAAAGCATTGGAAAACTTAAGATTTTTAAAGATCCAGCATGAACTATTAAGCCTTTCAAAATTTGCTCCCCACTAGTTCTTATTCTCTACTTCTATTATCTCTCCGTGCAAAACTTGTCTTTCATATATCCTTAAACCATTATGGCTAAACCACGTCTATTATTTCCACTTGAGATTCTTACGCATTAAAAGTAATCCACTTCAAAAGGTAGGTGCAAAAGAAACTTCTGGCTGGGGAGCAAACAGTGCAGCTGATTTCATCCTCTTGAATAGTGATAAGACAGTAAGAGTAGAAGAAAAAAAGAAAGAAAAACTGTTCAGAAGGCAGTACATTCATGCCCAGGTCTGGAGAGAGCGACTCGTTCTTCAGTACACAGATTATGACTTTAGAAGGGAAAGCACGAAGAAGGGGCATAGAAGAACGGCTGTATCACAGCGCGGAAACGCTGCGCTGACTGACTGACTGCTGCAGAGGGAATTTGCAGACAAGTAGTTCTGCCTGTCACAGATGTCCACATCCACTTTACCACTGACACGAGGGCAAAACAATATCCAAAGTGACAAAACGAGACAGATGTGAGTCTGCAGAGAAGCCCACACAGACAAAGAAATTCAATGATTTGCTAATTTTGGTTTTTCACTCAGCTATCATGATAATGATCATGACCATTATTACAATGGTTATGAAAATGCAAATTCTCTTTTACCCGGTCCATTGAACTGGAAATAGTCTGCCGGAGCAGACTATTGGAGCTGCGGCGCTCCAGTTCCATTTGTATTTCACAACAGCAGCTGTAGACTGAATCTCTTGGTAGGTAATATGAAGCCCAGCTCCTAGCCTGTGGCAACCCAACTGTGCTTTTTAAGTCTTTAAAAGGAATTTTTCTGTTATGGGACTAATTGAAAATTTAGAATTATCATGTTTCATATATTCAGTGATAAAGTATGAAATGGAATAACTACCTTTTCCCTTACCTCGTCCAGAAATTCTCCACATTTTAACAAAAATGAATAAAGAAATCAGGTCTATAAATTCAAATTTTAAACCTTATAGAGAAGTGATCTCCTCAGAACCACACTGATGAAGAGGGACAAAAAGGTATGTATCAAGCGGAATTCAGTTAGTCCCCTATTTCTGTTGACACCCTCCGTGCTCTCCAGACAGGCGGTTCCCACCACCGTCTTACTCCAATCAGTGGGTCTGTGCAGTCTGATGAACCTCTCTGTTTTCCGAACTAATTCCGTTTGTAGCATACGCTGCACAGCCCATCAAAGCTAAGGCCAACAGGGGTTCCTGCACCGACTTATGTCTCTTCCCCCTGGGTAATTTCACACATGAGTACCTGAGCGGGCTGAGCGAAGGGAGTTAAAACCAAATTTCTCTCATTATCTTTTATATACCAAACAGACATTTCCACTCGGTTTGATGAATTGATGGAGAGACTGAGCTTCTTTTCACACTGTTTTCTATTTTCCCCTCCGATACAGCAAATGAAGTTCACCGTGGCCAAGCGCAGAAGTTGCGCCGTGGGATGCACCCACTCTCCAGCCAGGAAGGGTGAGGGCTCTCAGAGCTATGAATTCACACGGTGCTTTCACTTGCATAGCTGGATACCACAGACATATTACTTTATTAATAGGAACGGGAGCCAGCGCCCAAGTCATAGCTCATAGTGCTCTCTGGCAACTCCCTCAGCTCAGACCCACGAGGACCTGGCCAGATTTGTCTTAGGTAGGGACTGTGACTCACTCAAACTATTGCTGACTATTTTTGTTCCAGCCTGCGAGGAAGATGTCCATTTGGGATTCAGGGTCTGCCCTGCTCTTTGTCGGGAGAATGATCTGCTGGTTTAGCCTCAATTACCGCTGTCTACCTTCAGGGGTGAAAGAGAAAGACCCGACCTTTGGCTGATCACTGATCCCAGGTGGGAGTTATGGGCAGAATATTTCTAGGAATACGTAGACATCTTTCCAAACGGACTGCAGAACTAAGCTTTAGGCAGGTGATGCTACATCTTTGTCATCAACAGAAACTGGGGCAGCCACCAAGAGTGAAACACAGAATTTTGTAAATCCCAAATGCAAGCAAACACCAGAAGGGCTGCTGTGAGTTTTCCAGACTGTGTTCGAACAGATAAAACTCATTCACCTGAACCTTTCTATGTCCTGCCAGCTCTCTCAGATCTTTAATCCAGAGATCCTTAAAGGGACCCAAACCACTGAGATTCGGTTTAGCACGCCTTCTCAGCTCTCCAACTGCAGAAAACTGAATGCCCAAGCCAAAGCGTTGGTTCTCTGGCTGAGAAGGGTACCAAGGGGTGCTGGCCAGCCTCAGTAACAACGATAACTTCTGGGCAGTGAGTCTGTCCGCTACCAGCAGGATTGCATTGTCTTCACACTTCAATGACCTCCAGCTATTTCCAAGGCAAACTGTGAGGATATATAGTCTTAAGTGATGACTTAAGGTTCTGTCTTGCCCTCTTAACTCAGCTGGGATGCAAAGTGAAATTTGTAGCTAGTTCCTCCACATCTTTTTTTCTTTTCTTTCCTGTCCATTGGCAGTCACGTAAGAAGGTTTTCACTGGATGAAGCTGCAGGGCATGTCTCAACACATCATTGTTACTCATGCCAGCCAGAATCCAAAGCAAGAAGCATCTGGCTTGCTTCAATAACAGTGAAAACCTGACATTGGCTTCATTGCCATTTGGTGAAAACAAAGAAGCCAAAAGAAGTTTTGCCTCTGTCCTTTCACGCATGAGAGAAAGGCCAGACTCCTCAGTTCCTGCTGCCTGCTTGCACCCTCAATATGCTGTAACCCGGATGAAATGCTGCCCGATACTATGTCTTATACTGAATCGCAAATGTTGCACAGAAATTGTGATGTGAAGTAATCATATGACACATTTTCTGTATCTTCCAGTTGATTCTCAAAGATCCTGTTCTAGTGTTTGCATGTTTTACTGTAGGTAAAACATAGTGGTCTATGCCTTCTGTCTTCTAGCAGCACCCTCTTTTTCAGTCCTTGCATGGTATCTGCTGGTGGGCACAGTTTAGCTGGTAAGACAGTGGTGAGTGGAAAGTCTTAAGCTCTTAGATGCTGAGGTTATCTATATGGGAGAAAAATGAGGAGCGGGTTACCAGAAAACTGTCACCACAAATTCTGTTAAGATTTGGGAAACTTCATAGTTTTCCTGGAATTAATTGGTGGCATAAAACAAACTTATGGAGAAAACTGATTGCATTTGGAGAAAAATCTCCAAGGTTGATGTAGGCAGCTGTAAGGCAAATACTGGTTTTGCACAAATCTGCATGATTTCAGGCTTCACAAATGATATCATTTAGAAAAAATTCATAATAGGCTGTACCTTCTAAATACATGCCTGTCAGGGCAAAACATTTGTGTGAAATGGCTTATCTTCCTTTCCCGGGTGCCGGGAGAGATGGGAATGCTGCTTTTTCTTCTGTTTCCCTTTGTTGTCTCTGCCATCAGATGTGAAGAAAAAATGAGCCTGTGTTCAGTACCCCTGCGGTACCAGCAGTCTGTCTAATTAAAAAGTGCAAGGTAGAATGAGTCCTGCAATCTGTTTTAATCTTATCTTATCTACATAGGAAAGAGATTTTTGTGTGACGTTAAAACACTTATATTACACTGCTTTAATTTCCTGTGAGCATCCTTATTGTGGGATAAGGGGGCTTCGTTTCTGGTTATTTTATATCAATCACTTGGCAAGACAGTGGTAAAGCAATTATCCTTTTAAGTGCTCTTAATACAAAAAGGAGAAGCACAACTATAAAAATAAAAACAATTTCCCCTCCCCACTTTTACCTTTCAATATTCTTTGCTGGTTTGCTCTATCAGCTGTCAGTTGCCATGAGTCTTTCTGGTTTTGCGTGTAAGTATTTAATACAGTAGCAGCTGTCTGCTGTACTCGATTCTCTGTTACTGTGTATGAGGCTAATTGTGTTCAGTGTGTTCAAAACCAAGGTTACAATAAATGACTCATCTTGGACCCTTTGTTTATATTTTTCTGCTGAATCTAACAATATATTCCCGCAGTAATGTTCTTCCAGAATGGCGTTCTTTTCTCTCAGCCATACAAACGGGGAGCGCTCCTACCCTGAGAAACAAGGAATACGCAGCTGCCGTTACCCTTACCACGAGTGACTATGTAAGTTGTCCGGAGGGAGCGCGATACGGCTGTTTCGCGTCGGGGTTCTCTGTGGTCTGGCGCGTTTGCTGCAGGCAACGTGAGGCCAAACTCCAGGGGCTCCAAGAGCTCTCAACTGAGTCAACTCACAAGACAGAGGCACCAGGGAATCAGAACAGCGAGCACGCCCTAAGCTGGCAAATCCAACTCCCCATTACCGCGTACAGTCAGACCACATATTCCATCTGGCAAACACGCCCCGTCCTCCTGCAAGCATTATTCAGGTTTTTGGCCACTCCCCCCTAATCTACTTGAAGTCTGTTCTGGAACCTCCCTGCTGTGATAGCCAAAAAGTCCCCCTAATTTCTATTCCAAATTTATGCATTCTCCATTTCTGCTCATATGTTCTTATGTCTTTAGCTCGAATAATTCTCCTTTCCTCCCTCTGAATTTATAGATTAATTTATATATGTTGAGCTACCATAGTCCCTCCCAGTCCATCAGAAATCAAAGCTATGTTACATACAGCAAACATTTTTTAGGATTTGCACATTCAGTACGTTGCTAGTGGACACATGCTTACCCAAGGCTTTGGAGCAGATAAGAGAAAAAGCTCTGTTTGGCTCTCTTGAGCTGACCAAAACTCTCTGTAGCTGCAGCTAGCAAAGTGCTGTCCTGACATGGTAAGTTGTCCTGTCCTACGGCATTAGCACTTCTCCATCAATACTAGAAATACCTAGACTGACCCATTTGGAAACAGCTTCGTCACAACCCTGCTCAAATTCCTCCCATCTGTTGCCACAGACGTTAACCTCACACTTTGTGCTTCATGGCATTTCTCAATGTCATCCAGTTTTTGTTGCCTAATTATTTTAATCCTTCTTCCTACTGAGGGTGCCAAAGCTATTACTACAGTCACTACGCAAGACTGGTCTTCAGACCAACTCTTTGGGACCTCCATCAGTGAGCTCCTTCTAGTGAGCTGTGTCTCTCTCGGCACGCTGCCTTGTCCTTTATCTTCACTAGCCAGTTTCTTACCTAGCTTCCAGTCTCTACAGTGCTAATCCTGTTCCTTAGCTTAACTGATAATTTTCTACACTGCATCGTACGAGAGCCTTACAGATTAGATCTGCCATTTGACTTTTGTCTACAAAAATCTGTTAAATTATCAGACAGACATCAGGTTTAAATTGGATGATTTACCTTTTGTGAACCAGGTTGCATTTTATCCAATTTTCCTTTTATCTCCACGTCCCTAATCATTCCTCCCTGGTGTCTACTTCTGATTTTAGTTTATTGCCTACTTCATATAAAATCCTTCCAACTGTCTATGTTCCCAAGCTTGAAAGTACTCAGATTATTGTGTTCTGTTTCTACTTCTGATGTAGTAATTTCTATTTCTATTACTTATTGTGCATTGTCTTCATATTTAACTCTTGTCCTTACTGAATGTGACAGAAGGTCCCAGTTTTGTTTAGGTGCCAAACTACAGGTTGTTTAATTTTGGCCTCTGCTGTCTTTGCATAGCGAAACTTTCTTCTCTTCATATACAAGAACTTTTTGCTGTTTGTTTCACTTTCTTCTTCATTGCCAAGGTCGTTTTATCTTTTACAGCAATTAGACTTTAATCCTTTTCTATTTCACCTGCACAGTATCAGTTTTCTTTTGTGATTATTTTTTATTCCTTGTTTTCTCTCTGTTTATTTCTAACAATTTTTTTAAAAGGATGGTTTGTCCAGTTGCATCCGGAGCTTTTCCCTACAAGTTCTCCTCTTGTACTTAAGATATAAAATCCAGATTACTTTAAGTCAAAGCTATTTTAAATCCCCTTCAGACCAATTATGAGCCTTTTAAACACCTGAAAGAGCAGGTACTCTTGCTTGCTAAACTTAACACATGCAGGTGGTAGGAAAAACTCCAGAAGTTTACTCCAGTTAATTAAGGTAAGTTGCTTAACAGCAGTGCTGATGACAAGCTTTTACCCCATATCACGGGTTTGAAAGCTTCCAGTTTAGTGGGAAGGGGGAGTTTAGACATAAACAAGATGCCTTTTGAAGACTTTCTAGCAGTTAATAAAATACCCTACTGCTCAGATTGAAAGCACATAGAAGTGATGTCTTCTGACTGATGTTAGGTCTGCCTGTTGACCCATTCCTTGATTTTGGTAGGAAATAGAAGGTAATTTGGATGTTTAACCCTGTATGTCTGTAGCATACATCGATTTGGCTGGTAGGAGGCACAACTGGAGTAAGCGCTTCAATCCAGTTAGTTAATCAAAACAGATAAATTAATTCATTCCCAATTTTACATATGTTTCTTCCTGGTGGCTTATGGACCATGTGGATGGCCAGGCATAATTCTTAACACACTTCCTAAATATTCTACCTTCTTTTCTGGTCACTTCTGGAAACAAGGACTTGCTCAATTCCATAAGAAATCTCCAAATCTATAATGCAGTTCTTGCATTTAACCCTTGCCATTTGCTTTCAAAGATGATTCCATCTATATCTCTGGGGAACTTCTAGCCTTTGCTAAGGTGGAAATTGCATTCAATTTGAAGAATCATAATTTGAAAATCGTTGTAGATTTTCAGTAACTGAACCTTATTTAAGCTTTTGAATGCAGCTGCTGCTTTGCTAATTCATGACTTCTTTTTTGGCTGTCTCCTCTGGGTTGCAAATTATTGCTGAGGTAGGTAACTCCACACATTCATTGTACTCTCTTGTCTTCAAAAGTATGTTCAACCTGGGAAATGCTGAGGTTTTCATTTAACCCCCCCCCCCCCAAATAATTATGAAACTAAGCCTTTTGGTCTTTGTTTTCATATTCACTGAGTATCATTTAGAAAAAGTATGTTGTCAGTAAGATCCAGTTCTTTTAATAGGATGCCTTTGTTATGTTTTTCTGTCTGCACTTTTTCTTGTAATAAAGGGCAGTATTTGTTACAATATTTTTTGGTTTCTGCAGTTCATTCAAACTACTTCCTTGTTCTCTGTTGTTATGCATTTGTATTGCTCCACTCTCCCCAAATTTCCTTTTTCAGCCTATGGTCACCAGCACCTTTAAAACCCACATGGTTTTGTTGAAGATTTATCATTCAAGAGTTAATTATTTCCAGTAACAGGAAGATTTCCACTAATATGCCTGCACTTTCATACTGGGTAAGAATTATAAGCAGTTCGCCTTTACCTTCCACATGACTCCTCTACTTTTTCCAAAACACTATTTATTTCCTTCAGAGTGTAAGAATTAAACTTCATAAGGTAGTCTGTGGTATATTTAAGAGATCTCTGAACAACTTTTTCCTTATATTGAAACACAAAACTAACTCAAACAAGGTAGTGTGAGATGACTGTTATTTGTCTCCAAGTGCTCAAAGCCCATGGTTATGATACTTGGCTTTTTGCATTTCTTTACATTAATAATACCCAATTATTAACTCCAAATGAAAATGACAGATGGATGGGGGCCTTATGCTAAACTTAAGGATACCATTGCATGTTCTACCAGTACAATGCTGTTGCCTCCCTTTGGCTCCTATAGTGCTCGTGTGTCTGGAGCGTTGTTGGGCCCAGGGGCAGAGGTGGGACCAGAAGAGACTAGTGGGATGGGACAGCAGTGACTTCAAATTACATGCAAAACGAAACAGCATTCTGAATTACACCCCCCACCCCCAATTCCCTAACCATTTCTCACTAGTTCCCTAAACACTGCTCTCCCTTACCTACCCCTGCTAAGAGAGCAGTGAAGACTTGGGGATGATGGACTCAGCATTCTGCAAGGTGTTGAAAATTCAGGTCCCACGACAGTGATGTGAATTACCTTCTTCAAGTAGTCAAAGTATATTCCTGTTTATTTACCCATGTTCAACTCATTCCCCAAAGACAATTCTTTGTTCAAGACACTTAAGAAAGACTATTTTATAATAACTGAAAGCAATACCAACCCTCAGCGTAACGTCATCCTTATAGAGAAATGTCAATGTTGGAAACTTACAGTCCTGTGGTTCCTCTTCATTTTGTATAAAAAATTAGAGGAAAATAATAGGTTCTATGCTAGGACTTAAAACCTTTGTTCATGATTTTGTTTGAAAAATAACAACTTCTCACTATAAGGTAGGTAAACGACTTTCCCAGTGCCTTGCAGGTCAGAGCACTTGAGTGGTTCATTGCAAGCAAGTCTGACCACCATTTGAAGTAGATTACACAGGCAGATATACCGTCTCTTTTCTTTCTCTGGGGACTGCCTGTGAACAGGCTGATTTTACACATTTGTTTACTACAGTTAACATTTACATTCTTTTTTCATTTCATGTAGTCTTTTGAGTAGGCAATATCCATCAGGCAATTTGCTATCCAATATGACCAAAGGCAGAACTCAGTCACATAGTGGTACTTTTTTTTCCCTGACTGGTTGGATTGTCAGTTAAACAACTTCTTACTTCAGTCTGAAATTGGTTCTACTTAGTGAGTACATGAGTTTCAACTGGTATCAAACACCTTTTATACAAATGAAAATTTACTTGTGTACCTACCTCATGCACATATTTTAGAAGAGTATAAATGTGTCAAATTGAAAAGCTCTTTTGAAATTGCAAACAAATCTTTTAACATCTTAACACTTAAGCTATGCAGGAAGATGTGATACAGAGACATAAAAAGATTTGATTCAAAAGTTACACACAATAAAAAGGGGGGAGAAATGGAGAAAGAAAAGAAATATTATGACCATCTAATCACTGATTACAAAAAACCAAACCCCATACTTTGAGCTGACAACCAGACGTGGAGTAGCAAGGCACAGAACAGTGCTGTTGTCAGTAAACCTTGTTAACCAGGCATTCACTAAGAATACTAAGAAATCTAAATTACACAGTTAAGAGAATATAAACCCATGCATAGGTAGGTAGATCAACTCCTGGCTGTTCTCTTGCTGTGATTATGAACTAGTTCCTTGCTAGGAAGTCAAACCGTTTTTCTGTAATTAAAGAAAAGAAAAAAAATTCCTAAACTGAGATGCAAAATAGAAACTGACACTCTTTCAAGAACAGAAATCCTGCATTTGCTTCTGTTATGAAACACCTAAAGCTGTTGTTTCTAAAACAAAGTATGCTTGCTGGAAACTCTGGCAACTGCTGACTGCAACTGCCAGGATTATCTCCACGGCAGATGCCTGGAAGCCTTAAAAACTCCTTCTTGGGGTTCTGGGCTGCCTGATGTAGAGCTGAGATTTGTTCTCTGGCTTCCAGAATCCATGAGCTGTGTAACTCATGTTTTCTCGTGTCTGAGATCTTCCAGTCCTAGCATACCTGGTTGAATACATTGGAAAACGTGTGCCGCTGCAACCTCTTGGATGAGCAGGCAAAACAACAGTCAGGGTCTGAGAAATGCCAGCTTGTGTTTCCTTAGGAGCATACTGAAAACGGGATGTTTTCACTTAGCATTTCTGTTTTGATAATTAGGCATTTCCAGCAAGAATGTATTTTGCTAGAAGACTCCTAACCAGTTCTGTTGTGAGCAGTCTTTTAACATGAGACCAAAAAAAAAAAAAATCCCAAGCTAAAAGCCCTGAAAACAACCTACTAAACTTGACATTTATGATGAGCTAGTGTCTGAAAAAATATAATTGAAATTGAAGCTTTCATCATAACTTCTGCATACGAATGCCACATCTTTTACACTCTTTTTGATGGCTCCAAAACAGTGAGTATCCATGTCTCACTATTCATGCTTTGCAACTAATGAATCTATTGCAAGATAACACTGTGAAAGGAAGAGATATCCTTTTAACAATGCAGTATTTTCACAAAGCTGCCATATCAGTGCTGTGTTGTTAAAAATCTACTGTCAGACTGTGCAACATCTTGGTGGGAGTCATTTCATTTTCCAGCTTCTACTTTTTTTCGTCATTTTACTTGATAGCTTTTGTATTCTACGGCATCCTGCATCCTCAGACAAAGGGTGAGTGGATGTGGCCCTTTCTGTCATGGGAACGTACATTCAAGTGTGACCAAAGACACAGCTAACTCCTTTCCACCTAAAAGTAGCTCTTCAAATACAGCTGCCTAACTATTTTCTAATTGATTATAATTTGGAGGAGGAAGTTTAAATAAATAAATAAATTAATTGAAAGAAATGTGAGAAAGAGGCTTTTAAAAATCCACTTAGATTAAAGGCATGGAGACAGTACAGCTTCATGGGAACAGAGCTGTTGAGGGGGAGTCCCACTGTAAGAAATGTAGTACTCTGGGAAAGAAAGGGAAACGTGCACATAGGTTTCTGCACATTACCAGTGGCATAAAGAATTAACTAGTAATATGATTTATCCTCATTATTATCAAGGGCTTAGAAGCCTTCACCAGGATAAAGGTCCTGTGAGATTAAATTCCATTCAGACAGAGAGTTTATGGGTCAAGCAGCTTGCATATCCAATTTCATCAGGAAAATATCCAAAAGTATATGACTGAAGAAGTAATAATGTAAAAAATAGTTGTTTAGCCTGCACTGCCTGCTTTACTAGAAATAATGATGCACCACTGACAACACCACTGTCAAAGTTTAAAATACGTAGGTGTCAGTCCCCTAACAAGTGCAAGCAAAGAAAAGGATCTTAATGACTTCAGCTTATACTAGCAGATAAAAGTTAAAAAAAAAAAAAAAAGTGAGAACATCATTTGAAGTATTTTCTCAGCTTGGTCAGATGATTGGGAAAAGTCTCTCAGGTGTTTATGGATGGCTGCCAAGTAAAAATCAAACTCATAAACAAACAATCCTCCCCCAAACCAATTCTACCTCCTGCTCCCAAACCACAGACTTCATATCCATCCTTCACTAACAAAAAAAAGGACTGTCTGAAGCATATAGAGGCACAATAAGACATGGTCTTTATCTCCACAGTCATGAAACTGAGTTTTTTTAAAGATTACTCCTTGAGTGGCAGACTTTCCCAATTCAAGAAAATGAACTGAAGCCAGCAGAAGAACTCATACTGGCTTCAGTGCTTTGGATCAGGACGGTAAAGTACATGCTTTTAATGGAGGCTCCTAATTCTTCTCCTTTGTTTCCAGT
Source organism: Buteo buteo (assembly GCF_964188355.1). NCBI lineage: Eukaryota > Metazoa > Chordata > Aves > Accipitriformes > Accipitridae > Buteo > Buteo buteo. Next base: position 26,466,574 of record NC_134185.1, on the reverse strand, counting down.
GAGGACCAAATTTTCATCTCAGTGAAGCCTACATAAATCCCCAACTTATGGGCATTGCTTAGGATCTGTGCTGGCAAAAATGAAATTGGAACCTATGGCCCCCAACTTGTACCCTCTCTTCTCCATCATGTCAAAGCGCAGACTCCTTCATGGCTTGTTTCTTGATGTAATGGGAAGGCTGTCATCTGTTCCCTTCCATTGGAGGGACTCTGCTGTTAGAATTAGCATTGAAAAGTCATTTTTAGAAGCATCAATAAGTATCAGCAAGTGAGGTTTCAGCTAGCATCATTTCAGATTTCTGGTGCTGAAAGGTTTCAAGAATTATATTTATCTGTGTAGCCAAGTCCTTTGTCACAGATACTCTCCACAATTCTAAATCAAGATATATGACTTCCTTGATTTATTATGAAATATATGCATTTTCTTCATTTGGAAATTGCTACTATATACAGAAATTCTGAATATTTATAGCTGCCACTTGGATAAAATAATGAATGAATTTGCCAAGGCAGAATGTAATTGATTGTGCTTGGCTTGCTAGGTAATGATACAATATAGTGTGACTCGACCTGCTGGCGCAGAACACAATCAGTATGCATGCTCTAGCTTGTGGAAAACATAAAATAAACTGCTTAGATTATTTAGTGAGAACCCAATTTGATTAGAATGACTAAAGCACAACATACGGCTTGCAGATGAAAAGCGTGAACTTTAAAAATTCACAGAAAAATAAAGCTAAGGCTGAGACTAAAATGTAAAAAAGAACATCTCCTAAGTTATACAAAACTTCCAACCCTGTACACCCGCAGAGCTGGCCCTGAATTTCCCAGCACCGCTGGTGTCAGTGTACCCATGACGGAGAACGGCTATTGCAGTCTCTGACAGGGCAAGGGCAGTCCTGTTACTCAGAACATTAAATTTCCTCCACGCTATGCCGAGGCATCTCTCTGCACAGCATATCTCACATGGCTATCGCATCCTTCTGTCTGGTTCCAAAGCTGTTTACCGTCATGTCTCTATACAGAAAGCATGGGTGAAACCCAACCGGGAAAGCAGCCCCTCGGCTCTGCTGTGCAGGCACGTTCCCCACACCGGGGGGGCACTGTGGACTCCCCCTCCCTGTGTGGCATGGGAAAGAGCCTTACACAGGCTGGCTTTAGTACTCCGAGGAACACTGAAGTTCATAGAAACCAAGAAATCAAGGCAAAGCTCAAACCAAAAGAGGAGTTTGAAAGACAAGAGGTGAAGATGGATGTGATAGTACAGGATTCATCATCATCATCATCATCATCATCATCATCATCTGTTAAGTTTTAGGACTCTGACAGCCTTTGTTTTTCAAAGCAGGAGATAATTTAATTGTGCTTAAGAAGAAGGTGAAATGAGAACAGATAGCTAGGAAACTTTTGAACATCAACACTGAATAAAAAATAGCAATATGGTGAGAATTTAAAAAAAGGACTGAAGATATGGAGTTGTATACTTAAATGCTATGACAGTGGGCAATACTCAGCCACCAAAGAGGCCAGACACATTTCCCCATCCACTGGAATATTTGGAATCAGTTATTGATTACAGAAGAACTAAAAAGAGAGTTTTTATTTGGGGGATGCATATAATTTTAAGAATTATGCACTACAATCTAATAATCTATCTCAAATTGAAAGTCATAAATCATTACATTTTAATACAATAACACCTTGAACAATTAACATCTTGAATTACAAGTATATCACCAGAGTTACGGCAAGTTAACATGCTGTATTTCTAGCTTCCACAGGCCTGGGAACTGTTCAATGCCCTACAAAGACATCTGCATATGGGATAAGAATATAAATGCAGCTGTTTATAAACTCACTGTCCTGCACATCATGATGTTGCAAGTCTATATTATAAAAAAAATGAAATGCTAAAGAGTCAAAACACTTCAAACGCAATCTTCTCCTCAGTTTGGTTTCAGAGGCTCTGAAGCCCAGTTAAACTCATTTCCTGCATTTTCCATGGATTTTCATAGATTTACTGCTACAGGTGCAATAAACCTGTCTGGTGATAAAAGTAGCGGTACAGGGAAAAAATCATAACTGTTTCTTGAAAGCCTCATAAAATTATATTCTGCAAGGGGCACTAAACCACTCAGTTGATCCTAATTCAGCATAAAACCATTTGCTTCCCAGTGAAGTGGGGCTGTGCCCATTGGCCAGTGCAGCAATAAGCAGAAGTTGCTGCGTATGTGAAGGAGATGTACAGCTGGGCTGGGAACGACACGGCTTTTTAGAGGCTAGGAAACAAGCAAGTGTACACAGTCTTAGGAGGGGAATTAATTTAGATCATTTAATGTTAACATATTAGACTTCATTACTGAGCGCAAGTTGCACGTTTCACAGTTCTACTTCCTCGTGTAAAATGATACCTGATAGTAAACCAGAAAGAAAAGGAGGAGGTGATCTGACTGAGGATAAAAACATGGTAACGAAAGAAGTAATCAGATAACTAAGTGGGCTTTTAAATCTAGATGCTCTCTGAGTATAGACTCTCTTTTCAAATTTCTTCTGCAACGTAAATTTGAAGGGTATGAAAGCAGACATCGACAGCTTGGGAAGTTGATACTACATTTGAGGTAAAGGCTCTTCCACAAAGTCCTGACAAAGGTCTTCTCCTTATCAGTACTTCAGCTGGGAAGAGCAAAGGAGAGCCGCACATGGGTTATATGGATTGCAGGTTAAGTACAAACCACAAAGGAAAAGCAGTGACGAAAAATGGAAATACAGTCTTACTACCCATGGGGTAAGAGGCTTCCTGGAGGAATGGAGAGACAAGAGCATTGCACCAGGCGCTGGAGGGACCTCTCCTGCTTCTCAAGTTGAAGGGACTATCTCAGGAAGGATGAAACCCAACCAGATGAGGTGCGGAGAAGGGCTTGCTCTGATTAGTGAACTAGGGGCTGAGAGGGGATATGACTGCTTTCTGTCGAAGTGCCAATGGAATAAAAGGAGACTAAGGAGGCAGGGGCATTCTTCATGCTATGGGATACTCTTGGCAGAAAGATGAGTGGACCAAAACCAGCCACAAGTAAATTTATGCTGGAAATAAGAAGGCTTGTAACTGTTGGAGTAGTGATGTTCTGAAACAGCCTCCCAAGGAGAAAAAACCAAACCTAAATAGGCTGAAGTAAGAGTTTGATAAGAGTTTATGAAGAAGACTGCATGACACAGTTAACCATAGGAGAATGAGATTTTCAGTTTTCTTATCAGATGAGTAAGGGGCAGAGGGGACCACCAGCTTACTTCAGAGGTGGAACTCAACCAGTTTATCAGGACAGATGATGAGACCTTGCTTTCAGCCAGAAAACCTTCCAGTTCTGAGCCTTCTCTTCTTGAGCACTTTATCAGTACAGGTCTTAAAGGGAGGCCAAGGTACCGCTGCGGTTGAGAGCTGGCATGCACTTACTGTAGCAAGACAGGGCATCGATGAGGTTAAAAATTCTGCCTTCCTGGCTCTGCTAACGTACCCAACAATTAGACACTGGGAAGAACTGAAACCTTTTATGCACCTTCTGCCTTGCAGGTGCCTGAAGTTTAAGGTTTGCATTTGCAAAATTGCCTTTTTAGTTAGGTTTGAGCAATGCTGAGCACGAAGCTGTCCAACCCCTGCTGCCTTTTGAGTCTCTCCCTCTAACAGAGTTTGATTTTGCTAGAACACCACCACCACTGTTTTCAGAATTAAATTTGTCTGTCTTTTACTGTGTAATATAGCCATTTTTCTTAGAAACAGGGGACTAACATCACTAAATATATTTTGCTATGCGTATCAAATAATATTATTAACAGGAGATAACAATTTTCAGCTAATACCGAATGTCAAACACTTTGGATTTGAAGTGTGGGGCAGAAAGAACGAGAAACCAAATCACCATGAGACAGACCTGTGAAGCAGCAGACAACTTCTACATTGTGTCCTCAGTCAAATTTTTGTCTCTACACTTGCTTTTCTTCTGTCCACAAAATTCTTAAAGCCATAAAACCAAAATAAAAGGCAATATCGAAAAACAGTTTTGTGTTGGCCTCTTAAGCTTTGAACTTTCACTGTCTCGTTCAGATTCATTCAGGTACCATTAGTATCACAAAATCTGATTTGAGCTGGTTAGCTACTCAGAATTTTAAGGCTTTCACTTACCTAACACTTCTCTGGGCCACCATTTTAGCTATCAAGTAACCTCCCTCTTATGAATAAATGATGGTACAAAGCAATTGCCTCCAGCACCCTGATGCTATTTTCATATGATGGAGACTGGGGGGTATATTTGTGAATAATGAAGTGCCATTCCTTGTAATCAGAGACCAAATGTGTGCCTGTACAACACAATGTTTTAAATATTAGAGGACCTGAGAGGTAAAAGTTTAACTTCAACACAAATCTGCTGCACATTTTGGCATTTACGCTAACAGGCAAGACATTGGTTTGGCTGACAAGAAAGGTGTAATTCACGTACAATTATGAGTTATAAATTCAGAATCAGCATGAATGAAACAACCTCGCTCCCAGGCAAAAAAAATCTATGACATTTCTGGAAGAGTCTTCCCCTTCATGCTGCCACCCTGGGTCTGGTCACAGCAGTTGGAAGTTACCTCTGATAAGTAAAATGAAATTAGTGATACAGTTGCTGATGAACAGGTACTCAAATCTTAAAACTCGTAACAACAAGACCAAATTACCTCTCTTTAAAAACTGGAAATCATAAAATAAAATTGGTTTTGGTGTGGGAAGCCTGAAGTATTAAAAAAATCTGCACTTTTCCTGCGTAGCTCTAACAAAGCTTGGAGGCTTCTTTTGTTTGTTCTGCACTGATGGCTCTTCAGGCACACTGCTATTACCCAAATACATCTCTCATTTCCACATACCTTGTAGTGGAAGAGGAATAATCCACAGAAGAGGCTGTACAGGTCAGCCGTGAGTAGGGAGAGGTTGACGGCAGTAGCACTGGTTTTCTTTATGACCACTGGCATAAAGCTGTAGAGGCCAAACATACAGGCACTAAAGCCAACATACAACAAGCCTGTGGAAGAGAAACAAGAAGCAACGTAACCTTTCATAGCCTGCAGAAATGGCTCGTGTTGGGAGGAAGAAGGCTGTGCTTTTAGGAAAGAATGAATAATGCTTTTTTTCAAAGAAACATGGATTCAAATTATTAAGATACACATATATATAGAGAGAGACTATGAACATAATTCTAAATATATAAGAAAGCCAGTGAAAACCATATCAGCAGCGGCCGCGAGGTCCTTTCTCTGTGGTCTCCATGATAGCAGTGCTGTTTTAAATTGGCGTCTTACACTACTGGTGAATACCTCATGTCCAACATAAATTTGGATGAAATGATGCACATCAGACCTAGTCTCTTAAGGAGCTGAATATTCCCAACACCAACTGAGTTCAGCTGAGTGGGATGGAGCACACAGTATTTTCTGGGACCCCAAAAATGAATGCAAAAGTATTTGCAGAGGAGTTAGTGAGCCAATGGATGAATGCATGAGGACAGCACTCAAGTGACAGAGGTCCTAGTTCTATTTTGCCACTAAACCTGACAAATCACTTCACAGTTTTGCACCTCTGTTCCTCTACCCCTTTTTGTCTGCCTTCCTCAGTAAAGCTTTCCAGAGCTAGGACTCTTTCTTGCTACATGTTTACAGAGTGCCTCACACAAATTAGATTGTTAGACACTAATATAATAAAAATACATTACAGTAAAAATCTAATTTCATTTAAAAACCTAAATAACTTACTGGGAAAGAATTCATTGCTTCAGTTATTACTTGATAAATCCCAAGGCAAATTAATCAATATGAAGTTAAAAAGCCAGCAAACACTTCACTCATCTGCTCTCATGCAAACAATATTTCTTATGCTGCCGTATGCTGCAGAATTCCCAGCTGATATGTGCACAAGCCTAAATTTAGACTCACGCCAGCTCTTCAGAGCATGTTGTTATTGACTAAAAGTTGCAGAAAATCTGATTGCCAAAGTCTTGAAAGGGATTAGAAGGGGGGGGAAAAAAGCCCATATGATTTGTATTTGCTTGCAGATCCACTTAGTTAAAAACTCTTTAGAAAAGCTATCTAAATGACAAAATCAGCTGTAATAGTTTGAGTCCTTCAGAAGCATCTGAAGTGTACATTCATCTGAAACAAATACAGCAGTCACAAAATGTCAGTGTCCATATACCAATTGTTATGGCATGATAATGAATTTGAATTTATATTCAGAATATAGATAATCATGGTAAGAACTTCTTTTACTAACAGGTAGCAAATTTTTAAGGTATGCATTGTATATGGGTAACAACAGAACCAGTCTTAGTGCTTGAAAGAGTTGCTTTATGCAAACTCTGCAACTCTTCTGTAGTAGGCAAATGACTGCATCAAACAGAGCGTAGTTTTGATCAATGAGAAATTGTTTGCATACATGAGCATTAAGTCAGCTTTTCTTCCAGGCTTAAATCAAGAACAGGTCAGGCACAAACCCCATTCTGCACCCGAAGTCAGCATTCTCAAAGTACAGTCTGCAAGTCACCAGCTGGTCCACCAAGCCCCTGCAAGTCGGTCAGGATTTAACACACTTACTCAGGTGCTTTGTTGGGTTATGGTCTCAACTAACAGTATAATTTTATGGTACTGCCTTGGTGTTCACATTCTTTGGCAGCCAACTACATGCACTTCACAGGCTGCTTTTCCAAAGGGCATTTCAGTTCCAGTGGAAAATTGCTTAAACTGTAGCTGTCCTATCAGAGGTGACTATAAAGTGGCATTTCATTTACATCTTAAAAATGCATGTAATACCCACCAGCTGGACGGCGTTTAGTGGTGACAGTAAGCAAACTGGAAATAACATCCTATGATCTTCAGATATTGCTTCTCAGAGGGCCAGTGTTCAGACTAAAAATGTGATTTAAGTCAAAGGCTTGGAGCCGCAGCTTCCTCGGGTACCCCTGCAGTGCAAACGGCAGCGGGGGGAACCACGACTCGTGCTGCCGCCCCCGGTGCTGGGACGGGTGTCTAACCCGGCACCGAGGCACCGGCACCGACTGCCCGTGGCGGGATCTGGAAGGAAGCGACCTGGTAAGTTAGGAGATGCTTTTGTAATGATCTGCTGATCCGCTGGTCTGTGTTAAACCCTGACAAGCTCATCATTTGTAACCGTCTGCTTTCAGACGTGCTGGCATTGTCCTGAACTGAAGGTTTACTGCGCGTGAAGGCAGCTGTGGGTGGGATTCGTGACACCTAGCTCTGGACGCGTACTGCGGGCTGGTGGTCAGTGAGAGACTGGGAAATTTTAGGGTGCAGATTGTCCAACCTCTTTTAGACACCAGCTTTAGCATAGTATGATTCCTGTCATGCCTGTTTATTGTTGCTGACGATAAAGGGACTCTATTTATCTAAATCAGATGTCCACATCCCAGGTATCTAAAGTCGGTGGAAGGAATTCCATCTTGTCGTCAGCGTTCACCCTGATGGGTAAGGTCACCAGTTTTGCCTGGCTGGGTGTGAATGCCTCGTAAGTGTCTGAATGGGGCACTTAGGATCACAGGACTGTGGGGAGACTCAGGCTGGAAGTAAGCTCAGGGGTCTCTAGCTCAAACCAGGCTCACCTGTGAGATCAGACCAAGTTGCTCAGGACTTTGCCCAGCCTGGTCTTGAAATCTCTGAGGATGAAGACTACACAACCTCTCTGAACAACCTGCTCCACTGCCTGCCTTTCCTCAGTGTGAAGAAGATTTTCCTTTTATCCACTCTGAATCTCTCATTTCAGCTTCTGCCTGTGTCATGGTTTAAGCCCAGCCAGTAACTAGGCACCACCCAGCCTCTCGCTCACTCCCTGCTTTCCCAGTGGGACGGGGAGGAGAATCGGAAAAAAAAAAAAGTAAAACTCGTGGGTTGAGATAAGAACAATTTAATAACTAAAGTAAAATAAAATGTAATACTAACAATAACAACAACAATAAATAATACTAACAATAATTATAATGAAAAGGAATATAATAAAATTAAATAATAATAAAAAATAAATCAAAAAACCCAACCAAACAAGAAAAGACAAGTGATGCACAGTGCAATTGCTCACCACCCACTGACTGATGCCCAAGCAGCGATCCACTCCTTGCAGCCAACTCCCCCCAGTTTATATACGGAGCATCACGTTCTATGGTATGGAATATCCCTTTGGCTAGTTCAGGTCAGTGGTCCTGGCCACGTTCCCTCCCAGCTCCTCATGCACCTGCTTGCTGGCAGAGCATGGGAAACCGAAATATCCTTGACTTGGGATAAGCGCTACTTAGCAACAACTAAAACATCAGTGTGTTATCAACATTGTTCTCACACTAAATCCAAAACTCACTGTACTAGCTACTAAGAAGAAAATTAACTCCACCCGAGCCCAAACCAGGACAGTCTGTTGTCTCTCATCCTCCTGCCATGAACAGCGGTGAAGACCTTGGCTCTGTCCTTTTGATAACCTCCTTGTAGGTAACTCCTCAAACCCTTCTCTTCTGCCAGCCGAACAAGCAAGCCCCAACCCCTCAGTATTTCCCCACTTCTCTTAAGACTAGGCATCTTCACACAGATGGGCAGGATCTGCCCCCAGGGACTGCTCTAAAGTAGCCCAAGTACCACCAAGACTAACATGCCTTGGCAATATCAGTTTTAGTTCCTGAGCATGCTGGTTGGAAGTTGCATGTTTTAGCCTTCGCATTTTTACTCCAAAAGCTATCATCGTGTCATTGGGATGAAATGGATTCAGTTACGATTTTTCATACTGCCTTCTTAGAATGAAGACCATTCAGAAATATTCAACCCCCCTGTAACAAAGGACACTTCCTTGGAGATTCAAATTGGCTTTTCTCTTAAATAAAACTGATGTTAGTTTATTTGTTATTATTTCATCTATCACTCTACAAAATGTGTCATGATCACATATGAAACCACTCAGTCAGAACAGTATAATCATTCTTCTTTCAGTCAGGTTGTCAGCAAGTATTAATACTTAAACCTTCAAAGATTCAAACAGAGCTACGCTGATTTATACGATGTGTGAAGATGATGTTATGTATCAGGGGAATTACCAAAATTAAAACCAGGAGGGCCACAGCCTGTTTTAAACATGATAGACGTAACAGATTGGCTTTAGATCTTTATATTCAAAAATCATTTGCATTTTACATCAGTTGAAAGGTAGCTCATCCATTCTTAATAGCACAATTATGGCAGATGGCAACAGGCCACCTTGAGTTATTTATTAGCTTGCCTGCTGTGACTTTATCACTACCATTCAGAAGGCTGATGATTTAACTCTGCTGGACTGTAGGTTTGAGTCTGTCGCAGTGGATAACTATTCAGGACAAGGCTGTGAACACCCTGACATAGATTTGTCAATCACTACTTGACAACCTTGTATCCCTGCCAATGCAATGGAAAGCATACCAAGTGCAGTGGAAGCCAGGGAAGAACACACTGTCACCATTTAATCCATGTTCAACTACACCGCGTTTCCAATTACTGCTTTAACAAAACAAGTACGTATCTATGATGCTCTTGCTACGATGATCTCCTCCTTATGAAGCGTAGGGACTCTTCAGAATTAGCGACTAACTTTCAATGACATTTTAATGGCATCACAGATCAAGTAAGGCTTTATTTTAATAGCACATTTCACTGATATTGAGTTACAACAGAACTCCCATGGAAGTATATATGACATTTACACGGATAGTAGATTAATTCACTATGACCATTGCTAGTTCCATCAGTACCAGATTAATTATGTCCCTGAGCTCCTTATCATGAAGTATAAACAAACACTGATGCAGTTATGCTAATTATCTCAGATTAAAGAAGGCCAATACACTTATAGTATGTAGTTGAGTGTGTTTCTCCATGGATACTTTAAATTGATTTGTCATTTAGTTTCACCGCTCAACCATCAAATCTTCAAGACTTCTAGGTGTGGTGTTTTGTGAAGGATGCACTGGTTTTATTAAGGTTTATGATGATGAGACGAAATGGTGAACTAAGTTTAAAGAAAACAACAGTGTATTCCATAACTTCTATCCCTTGTCCTCAGGGATTCCCCTCATAATCAGTTGCTTTTGCACACTTTTGAGCTGTCATTTCAACGTTCACTCTAAAACTAGGTAACAAGCTATTGTCAATGGATTGCCAAAGTTTGAATCCCCTGCCGAGTACATCAGCTCTATTCTATTGGTTTTCTTTTATTTCTGCTATTGTCATAAATAGCAAAAGAGTGATTATGGGACTCTCCTAAATGTTGATTTGCTTTTAAAGCAAATAATTTGTTGGACTAAGTAGAAGGGAGTCTTAGATCATAAATTCAGCTTCCAAACTGCAAGGGGAAAATGCAATCCACTGCATAGCAGAACACCGCAAGAGCTTCATTGTGCACGATGCTACCTAAACTTGTCTAAAAGACACATCTGAGATATTCCACCAAGACTACTTGGAAAGCAATTAACCATTTGCATACAGAAATGCTCCCCTTGGAAGTGAGTTTATGAGGCTATAATATGCACTGCAAGTACTTTTTTAGTTTTTTTTGTTAGGTTCCATTTTCTTTCTTTGGCATTCATTGAAAAGGTTTGGCTCTTAATGACTACCTCATTTATTTGTCCCAGTGTTGCACTGAATCTTAGGACTGGAACCCCATTATTGTTTTACTTCACGGCTGTCTGAATAATTATCTTATGGCATTCATATGCTTAACCTAATGGTGCAAGGGAGGCATAATACGGCAATGGGAGGACAGAACACTTAAGAAAGGTTACGAGGCATGTGGTTCAACCTTTGGCAGTAACTGGCGGAAAAGTCACAAACATTGGCTCCTGTGAAACTTTGTGCCTGACTCCCCAAACATTGGTTGTCTCCACGCCTCTTTCAGCAACTATTTTCAATGAAGTAAAGTGTTTTCTTACCTATTTGCCAATCCCAGGGAACTTTCAACAGCTCTTTGTGTTCCATGATTGCACTATAAGAGAAGAGAAGGCAAAATTTGATGGAAGAGAACAGAAGTTAAATTACTTCCACTCATTCAATTCAAATGCTGGACAAAACAACATAAATAACCTCATAACAAAAAATCTCTGTAGGAACCAAATGCAATCAGACTTTGCTAATCCACTCTGGCATTATCCCTGTGCCCGTGTATTTGAAAGATCTTCAGAGCAGTAATCAGACGTGATAGCATACAATTTCCACTGGTTTATTTCCAGCTCTCCATATACCTGCCCAAAGTGCCCATCCCCCTATATGTTCAATCCTCTTCTACTCTTCCGACTTAACATTCTGAAAGCTTTTGAACTTTAATGATTAATAATGTATCTGCCTGAGTTATTCACCCTTCAGAGCAGCTCTGCAGTGTCAAATAAATAGATATCACAGGCTGGCTTTGGGGAGAATACAGTGATTTGTTACACGCTGAGAAAGATCAAATAGTCACAGCAATGAAAGTCAGGAAATAAAGCAAAGGATGGGCCAAACCTTCAAACTTCCAACATCTTGTAAGTCTTGCATTGTAAATTAACATCAAAATCCCAGATCCAGAAAACTCTAAGGTGGCAACATGTCAGCTCTTCCCAATCCAAGCAAATAGACCTTTGGAGATTAGGTATCCCATGAGCTAGGTCTTCAATCAGCTAACCACTTTCTCTGATCTGTGATTTCCAGATAGCTCCTGCTGTGCAGAACTCTGCATGCTAGTCTGGACACTATTTTAAACAAGTATAAAACATGGAATTACACAGATTGAAAAACAAAATACCTAGTACAACAGGTGGTATGTGGAAGACCAAGTCTAACAGTAAAACTGCAGGAACTCAGTGCCTTCTAGATTAATCTGGTCTAGAGAGTTGCATCCTGGAAATTCTAATTTGCTTGCTGTTGGTGTGTGGCAAATCCAATACCGTGTACAGAACAATAAGATTATTTTGTCTGCAAAATAACTAAATTATAAGTGTCTTTGCATACATAATGCACATATCTCTTTATCAGCACTTCCTGAAGAATATCATGAAAACAAATTGCAACATCTCTTGTTCTGGCAAACGAATTTTGATATAACTTAAATGTAGGAACATCGCTTTCATATTATTGCCTATCCGATACAAAAGAAGTATAAAACAATATGCTATGGTCTGTGATTCATTATGATCTGTGAAACAAACAGGGGTAAGAACAACTTTGCCAGAAGTTGCCATTTAGTGATGCCAGATTCACTGAAGAATTGGAACCACAATGATCTTTGAAAGGTTGTGGTGATTAGAGGGGGTCCCTGATGACTGAAAAGAGACAAATTCAACATCCAGTTTCAAAAAGAGCAAAAACTACAGCCTTCCCAGCTTTACACTAACCTTTGGGAAGATTATGTAGCAAATCTTCCCAGAAGCCATTTGCAGGAAATGAAGAAGACATGACTGGAAACAGCCAGCACAGACTTCTAAGAGCAAACCATACCTGACTGCCTTCTAAGATGACATGACTGGCTCAGTAACTAAAGGCAAGGGAATGGATGAGAGGATGAGGTGTAACCTACCTTGACTTTAGCAAAGCTTCCAACGTGATTTCCCAAAAGATCCTTAGAGACTGAAGAGGTATGGACTGGATGGGTGGACTACCCACAATGTAGTCTGAAGAAAAGGGCCAAGAGAAACCTCGTGAAGTTCAAGAAAAGCAAATATGAACTCCTGCACGTGGGGTGGAATAACCCTATGCAACAGTAGGGAGCTGACTGGATAGAAAGCTGCTTTTTAGAAATAAACCTTGGAGTCCTGGTGGACACCAACCTGAACATGTCAGCAATGTGTCCTTGGAGCAGAGAAGGAAAGAGTCTGGCCAGCAGGTTGAAGGACATGACTTGTGATACAGCAGCTGGAGTACTATATCCAATTTTGGGCTGCCCAGAATAAGACAGATATTGACAAATTGGAAGGAGTACAGTGGAGCTCCATCACAATGGTCAGGTGGCTGGAGCACATGACGTAAGAAGAGATCCTGAAACAGCAGGGTTTGTTCAGTGTGAAGAAGAGAAGGCTAAGCCGGAGGGGAAGGAGGACAGGACAATAAATTTGCTGTCTCAACCACCTAATGGGTAGTTACAGAAAAGACAGAGTCAGACTTTTCTGGGTAGTGCACAAGAAAAGAATGAATGACAACAGACAGAAGTTGCAATGTGGAAAACTCTGACTATATATAAGGAAAAAAAGTAGTGGTCAAACACTGGAACAGGTTGCCCAGCAGGACTGGCATTGCAATTCTTGGAGATATTAAGAAGCCAACTGTAGAAGTTCCTGAGCAACCTGACACAACTTTAAAGTTAGCTTTGAGTCGCTTTGAGCAGGAGCTTGAACCAGATGACCTTCAGGGGTCCATTATGAAGTAGGTTATTCTATGATTATGTGATTCCATCAGACAGCATCATCTCCATTTGCTGCGTAGTTGCTATATCCCCAGCTCTTGTCAACTAATTTCTTCTCTTGTTTTCACATACAGTTCCCCCCTGCTTTAATCACATTCAACCCGCTAAATTTCTCTTTCCACCATGCCCAGGTAGTTAGCCAACTCTTTCCCTTACTTCACTGTTTGCCCTGACACCTTAGCCCTTCATTTGCTGTCCAACAGGCATTATCTGGGTTATTTTATGTTACAGTCTAATATTAAGCACTCTTGCTAAACTGATCTAGAAAACAACAGCCTACTTGTTGTAGGTCCTCTTGGAGACACAGCCCTGTACTAGAGCTGAGGCATGAACTAACATGGAGCACCCACACTTATGTAGATATTTGTAAACACACATGGAAAAAAAGGCAAATAACACAGCTTTTTGTTACTACATTATTTTGAGATCAGTGCATGTCAATAAAGGGGACATTCACTTGCGGGTACTGTTTTGTCTTTCCTACATTCAGAGTAGTCCTACACACTTTTCGATATTTTTCCCTTCTTCAGAATTGTACTGCTCCTTGTAAATCCTATGAACATAAGACTTACACCTCCAGTGGTATTAGCACACACATTCCCCATCCTCAATCACTTTGTGGATGCCAACCAAACTTTCACCAGTGCTGTGTCTAGCATGCCGGGAAATGGCACTATTTCTGAGACATTCCTTCCCCAGACTACTCCAGTTTACAGGACCTAAAGGTCCTACATTGCACCAAAGTGGCCAGTAGTGTTTCAAAGAAAGAGTCTGCAACTGTAACATGGGGAGCTGGCTTCTCTTTGAAACAACTGGTATATTTAGTCAGATTAAACCTCTGTGAACACTAACTGTGTGATGTCTGCTCTTCATTACAGGTACAGGCAAGAAAATGCTGGATTGCTTCATGGAACCATGTAGCAGAAACATTACTGGTCTCTCCCAATGTGCAAGCTTTTGCACTTTGTTTAAAAAGTACATATATGAGCTAAACGTGGTCGGGTCTCCACAAAGTGCCACAAAAGCACTAGCAGCAAAAAGCTGCAAAGGCTGGTGGAGAAAACCCTGCTGGCGAGAACTTTTGGGCCAAAGGTTGACTAGAAAAACCTTAGGGCTTTCAGCAAGGAAATGGTTTCTTATTGTTTCCTTCCAGTTGTGTCCTCTGTAAATAAAGATGCCTTGTTCCTGCACCAGTTTCTTCTCCCCAGCAAAACAACTCACAGACCCTGAATTGTGACTAACTGCTTGGGTCAAGAGGGGCTAATGGTACTATAATTAAATTCAGGAATACGAGACATGTACATGACAGTTTACACACACAGAGCAAGACAAGGGCACTGCTTTGATGCCCTCAGAATCAGTTAGTACCTACCCATCATGAACATGGTAGGTAACAAAAATGCTTTAGCCACATGTGCTTTAGGCACATTTATGTGCTCTTGAATTCTGTATTTTTAAAAAAGGAACTGCTTGTATGGCAGCCACTTAATATAAATCATTTTAAGTCACGTGTTCAGATCCCACATAAACATAATAAGCTTTCTGGCTTAAGAAATAGAACTAATTAAGTGGGAATTGATGGGTTATTGTTTTGACCAGTCTCTGTTCTTAGAAGCTAAGTAGCTCAGATGCGCAGGGAAGCAACATGGTTTTGACTAATAATCAAAAGTTATTCTGTGTGACAAGCACCAGTGACAGATCTGCATAAAATGTGGCAATCTTGCATGGTGACTTTTACTATACTTTCATCAGTCACAGTATTACAACACTGGAAGCTACCTTCCACCTCTTAGGCTTGCAGGTGAGGTGCTTATTAGGTACATGTGGATATAGACAGGACTCAGTAGGTCCTGAAATCCATGTGACAATCACATGAGTTCTAAACATTTTGAAGCAAAAAGGCCAGTTTCTCAAAGGCTTTTTCATTATTTCTGCCATATCATAATGTAGCTACACAGAATGAGCCAATCAGTAAAATACCTTCTGACTGGATGTGTTTTCTACCTGTTTAGAAATCTAAGTGACTTTTTAAAAGTTTGAAACACAACCAGAGAGAGTTCTAGATTTTGTTATTCACAGATCAGACCAACATGTGAAGTGTCCACTTGTCTTCCAGCAACAAGATGGTAGGATGTGTCTTCTACTCCTGCCTCCCCACGCAACTACTCAAGGACACCAGCCCTTGAACTAGAGTACTTTGGTATAAATTTGTGTTATTCAAATCCACTGATCTGAAATATGAAAACCAATGCAAATTCCAGAATTAGAGGGTATCTACTCTCCACAGGAAAAGGCTACCTTCGAAGAGAGGGTGAGGGTACCTCAACGGAGGCCACAGCTGCACTTATTTGAACGACCTTGGGGCTCAAACCTGCTCACTTACAGCTGAATTCCACTGAAGAAGGAGCCAAAGAGTCCGATCATGCCCAGGAATTCCACTCGACTCAGATTTCGGACAATATACTCCTCACAAACGTTCGAGATGCCGTATAGCGTTGCTCCGCCCAGTACTAAGAGATCCCCTATCAGTTTATTTTCACCTAGGAATAAACAGGGGAAAAATCAGAATGTCTCAAAACAACCATCTTTTGTCTAGAACCATTGCAAGTTCTTCCCTATAGATTTCAATCCTCAGTCACTAAGTAGCCCACATCTGGGTTAATAAGCTGAATGCAAATGTTCTGTCATTTTAACAGCTTCCATTCAATACCCCAGCAAAATCTAGCAGAGGCAAAATGAGAGTATTATCCTTGCTGTAGATAAGAGAATCTGAAAGAATCTGAAAAATTTGTAAAAACATATAGAAACCAAGTGGCATTCTTCAGTGACTAATCCTTTTTATTTTATTATTATTACTTTTTTTACAGAAAGAATGTGACTCAGCTATATAGAGCAGTTTGCATCTCATCTTGTATTCTTACTGGTCTAAAACATGTCCAGTATTTAGATGTGAAAACAACTGAAAAATTCCGTGTACCTGTGAAATGAGTGAAGAAATCATTACAACACCAATACTGACCCCATTCTCACATGAAGTTGTTTGACAAGAAAGAGAGGAGGAAGGATGGGGTGTAGACAGGGCGATGATAATGACAGATTTTTAAGAGGTTCAATTAACATAGTAGTACCTAATGCATGCAATGAACACCAAGATGTATTTTCAGTACCTCCAGGTATATATAATCACTAAAACATTGTATTATCAAAGACTGTTTGAAACCTTTTTAAGTCTTGGAGGTTTTTATTATTGGCGGGTCAGGGAGGGCTGCAGGGAGATCAAGCTCTGGCTTGAAAACTGAGGCCCTGGCATTGCAAACTGATGCATGCGATTCCCTCTGCACATATGGCTTGTTAAATGATTTCTACAAGAGCTACAGCTTCACAAAGCTGTCAGACATTGCTGCAGAACCATATTCTGAAGGGCTGGATATAATGGAATTTCCTTTGAAAAGGTTCAGTAGAAATGCTGAAGTACGAGACTGGTTTTTTTTTTAAGAAATCTAGTTTTCTTTTAAAATACTTCTTGATTTATTTTTTTAGTTCCTGCCTTTTTAAGTTTTATTATTATTGATTTGTAAATTACACACTGCAGTAAATAAAAATGGAAGCCAAACATTCTGAATGGTTCAAAATTATCTTTTCTACATTTTTCTTTATGGAGTTCTTTTAAGCCTTCAGTTTTCATTCTGAACTACAGCGCTGAAATTTCCAGGGAGATGAAATTTATGAAAATGAGAAAGGCCATAAGAGGAGAGACCAAGGGTTCATTTATCCAGCATCCTGTCTCCAACACTGGCTATAAGCACTAGAAAAGTATAAGTTGTTTAGGCACAAATAGGAATGGGGTGAAGTTTACAATACTCACAGCAATGCTCTCTTAATCTCCAACATTTTTTCAGCTCAGAGGAGATGTGGCTTCTGTGTGTTTAGCAAACATTACTCGATTTCTCTTTCACGTACTCATCCAGTCTCTCACTGAATTTCTGTTTTGCATGTACCTTGACTGACAGCATGTTTATATTTGACCATTTATCTTTTTAACATTTGGTACTTATTTTCCTTTTAGCCTTCTTCTGCAATCAGCCACGGAAGATGCCCTTAATTTAAAATAAGCATCAGCACTTTACAAAACCTCTTCATACCCCTGATGCATTTGATGTTCCACAGTGGCTCCAATCATCTCTCACTGAGCTCACTCATTTGGTATTTATTACAGCTACTCACTGACACTTCGGGGAAGTACTGCTGAAAAAACTTTTGACCTTAGAGCTTGGCTGTGCTGAACCGCCGAGACAAAAATATCATCCTTTTGCATCTGTGAAACAAAGACGGCTCAGAAGCTGAGCGTTTTCATAGAGATGGGATGGCCCCGAGCACCACACCGCGACGGCTCTCCCCAGAGCACGCTGATGCTCGGAGCGTGAGCCTCAACCTTCATGGCTTTCCCAGAAGAGGAAACCAAGATCTGGTCAGAGCACGGTCTGCCCAGCCCAGGACCCTCTTCTGGCACTGGGCAGCAGAGGGTGGCTGAGGAGAGCATCAAGAAATAGGGAAGAACAGTGGGATTTTTATCAGCTGGTTCTCAGTAGATTAGGGATTTTCTGAGATGGAAGTTGCATTAGACCGTCAAACTTAATAGATCTTGAGGGATTCTTCGTTAATTTGTGTAGTCCGTCTATTTTTGGCCTACTATTAAAAAGTAATTAATGGGTTTAGCTTTTAAGCCTGATACCTCAAAATTATATTGGGCATCCCATAATTTTCTGATTGTGAGAAATATTTAAGAATCACTCTGTATTGACCCTCTCCATACCACTGAAGACTTCATGTCCCTTTATCGTATTCTGTCTCTTTCTTGCCTTTTCTGAAAGATGAAAAGTCCCAGTCTGCCTACAGTCTCTTCATCCTGAAGCCATTTTATGCCTTTGAACACCTTCCTCACCTTTCTCCATTGCTTCTATAGGCTTATTTTCTGGTCATTTCTTTTTGAGATGCAGTGACTAGAGGAATACATGGTACTCAAAAGGTTAGTGCATCAAAACTTTATATACTGCCATTAAAATATTTTATACTATATTTTTTGTTTCCTTCCTAATAATGCCTAGCATCCTGGTTGTCAAATGCCTTTTCTTTGCTTCCTCAAGAGGCTGACTTCGGAACTTTCCCCCAAGATTGACATATCCTAATAGACATATTTTCATGGATGTAAAATCCACATGCATCTGCTGGTTTCATTGCTAAGGAAGTATGTATCAACTGACTAGAGGCATTCTAAAGACTTTTAGGTTAATACAGTTGTCCTTGACAAATTTAATGGTGTAGGTCATTCTTCTGAAGAAACACAACGCATAGCTTGGTAAAACACACTTTGCATTAATCATTCTTAGCATATTTAATGTTCTCTGGAAGCAGAAGTCATACAGTCCAGAGGGGAGTTGATCTTTTGGGGACTAGTTATATAGTACTATAGCGTATCATAAATCAATTAAATATGAACTATGTCTGACACGATTTCTTTTCACACTCTTACTAGGCCACTTTGCCACATTTTTACCTTAACCGCCAGCATTAAGAGGTGTTTCTCTTTCTTTGCTTTTGGTTGTAATTACTGATGATCGTAATATCTAAAAAGCGGTCTCAATGTGTCCCATCTTGGACTAAACGTACACTCATATACGTAAGCTAGAGCTGTGAAGTGCTTTGAAAAATCTGGGTGAAGCACTTAGACCTCTGGGTATTACAGGAGCACAAGTACCAAGGTACCTCAGGGTTATTAGTTCAGTAAAGTGTTATTTTAAGGTATACTTGGCATGTAAGGTGATAGAGCACAAAGTACTTGATAATAATTGCTTTCCCCATTGAGTAATGTGCAAAACATCAGCCAGGATACACTAAAAAGAGGTATACTACCATATATTTATTGGAAGTTGAGAGCATGCCTGTGCATTATATCTAATTCCTGCAGATAGTTTGGAAAATACCTGTTAATCTCACAGTGATGCATTTTAAATTCATGTTCCCTTACTGCAAGAGTTGGCAGGCTACACTGCTGTAGGCAGTAGGTGCCTAGCAAAGCCTTATGGCACTTCTAATACAGTAAATAGTACGGTCAACAGGGGCACACAGGTGTCAACAGATCTTGTCCCCTAAATATAGGATAAACAGAGGAGTTTACAGAGGACTAGTACAGCATCATTGGTTTTGGTGTACTCCTTTCTTTTGTTTGCCCAGTCCTAGGAAAAATCCTATAAATGGTGTGGAACCCCTTAATGAAGAGTTTCAAGATTTTTTTCTTTTGCTGCCAATACTTCTTTTTATTTGTGGATTTTTAATGTATAGTTCTACCCCTTCAGATAAATTAAACCAGCTCATCTATTTTACTCTGTTAAAGACAACATCATTAATAACATAATTTTGCCACTTAAAAATAAAAAGGTGCAGTCCTTCTGTGTAGCAATAAGCATGGACACAGTTTTTCATGCGTAGGTTGAATTAAAAGGCAATAATGCATGTTAACAGATTTTTCTGGACAAATTACCTAACAGCTATACCCTTGCTTTAGTAATGAATATGGTAAACAATATCTAATTATTGCAGTTGCATGGCAAAAAGTCAGTGTTCTTCAATCTGTTCCTTGACCACTGAGGTCCATTGCCCCACATCGTCCTGCTGATCTGCAACTCACCCGTGTTAGCATGTTACTCTCTAGATTACTGGGACACGGGATATTTCCTCTGGAACCCAAGGTTCAAATCCCAATCCCTCTGAAATCAGTCATTCCCAGTGCAGTTTTGGCTGGCTGATTTCATAGTACAGAGTATATTGTTTCCTTTTTAGCTGGGGCAGGGCTATTTCTGGAGGAGACCTATGAACTAAAAGTCTCCTTTTAGGATAAAGGACAGGGATAGAAGGGGGCAGGGAGATATGGTGAGTACTGTCACAAACTCCCTTGTTTTATATAGTAGCATCCTGGCAAATGCAGTTCTTGCAGCACTTGCATTTGTATTCAGAAAGCTGAGTCAAGAATTTTAAATCCCAGTGTATTATGCTCAGCTCACAATTCAGTGCTTTTAATTAAGAATGAAAACTGTGCCTAATTGACAATCTTTGAAAAGAATTTCCAGCCTTCCCACATCATTTGGGTTGACACTAGAGAAATCAATGTGACAGAGGAAGTTGATCGATGAAATCTAACTCTGTCTGGTCTGCATTAATAGCTACACACACATTATTCATATGATGCCACACATCAAAAAGAACATTTTACACACAAGAAGGTTCTTTTCAACAATGATGCAGGCAAATCCCAAACCTTTATCTGAGACTGTGTGCAAAACTCAATTGCTACAGTTAATATGTAGGTTCAGTGTCTTTTAGCATCTACCCAGCGACCCCGCCTCTGGACAAAAAAGGAGCAAAGTGGAGAAGTAAGAGTACACAGTGGACGTGAGAGGTGCTTATGACTCAAAGATGTAGCCAATTTGGAAAGTAAGCAGCTGAGGTTTGCAGTCAAACAACTAAGCCAAACCAGAATGAAACTGCAAGTATTTCGCTTGTCCCCCCAGCCTACATAGACGGTAACCTGCGTTGCAGAGACAGGGCCCATGCTGCCCATTTGCAGCAGTGTTGACTTCTAAGCGACGCCCCATTTTTGCTCTCTGTCCCTTCTGATGAATAAGCAACTTTGAATGGTGTGGTGCTTTGGATCCATGAAGGCATAGGGATTCTTGGCGATTTTCCTTTTTTTTTTTTTTTTTTTTTTGTCCCAATCTGACATGTTCTGGTCAGTGGTTTCTCTGAACGGAACTTGGTCATACAACCCATCCGTCCTTACTCACCTGCTCCTTGCTGTCTCCCAACGAGGACATCTGCTCCTGCCATGCAGCCCATGCCCAGAATGCAGACCACAATCCCAATGAAATGTACTGCCTTGTATCGTACCAGTAAGAAGAACCAGGAGAGCAGTATCACCACTGGGATGACAAAACAGTCTAGGAGCTGTCAAGAGAGAGAGGAAAAATCAACACATCAACCTGCTAACACTTTGCCCTAAAATACTAGGATAGATTCCAGCAGAGGGGAGCAGGGTTTAGTTAGTAACAGCACATCCTACAAGACAGAAAGTGTATTCAAGTGGTTATGTCATCCATCAGACAGAGGATAAGACTATTCTGTTCATGACTGTTCCACAAATTCAGGAGAGCTGTTGCTCTATGGTAACACCCAAAAGCACTGCCTTGCTCTTGGATTCAGATGCATATTTCAAATCCATGGGAAGGAAACCTGGGCCAAAAGAGAGTCACACCACTCCATCTGGTCCTCACCTCTGGTGATTAACGGACAAAGACTGAGGGCGGTTTTCCTGCAGTCTAGACATATGCTTTAATTCAGTCATTTCAGGTCCAATTAGCAGGAATGATCATAACGCACAAGTTGACCACATGTATTAAATCTGGCCATATAAATCAAGGGGTTTCTGCATGCAGAATACTTATGAAAAATCTGCCCCCTGTGGGGACTGTTAACTCCTTGAAAATACAGTCCCATATGCCTCTGAAGGAAAAAAAACCCAACCAAAACCCACCATGCCTGCAGTGCAAGAAACTCAGTCTTCTTGCCAATAGACCCTGGGTAAGAGCTTTCTCAAAAAAGTGTTATGAAACACAATCTTTAACTGTTTTTTTTCAGACACCCAGCAATAAACACAGAGAACCCGTGATAAAAAAAGAAACACACCAAATGTTCGTGAGAGGACCTTGAGATTTTCAAATTAAAATTTATTCTAGAAACTACCAGTATGTCACCAGGAAACAAAAATCCTGGGTAAGAAACACTCAAAGAAATGACTTTAACTCACAGTTTTCTGACCTCATCACAGTTTTCCACTACTTAAAGTGTGGCTACAAAGAAGATGGAGACTCTTTCTTCCCCAGAAGCCACATAGAGAAGACAAGGGGCAATGGGTACAAGTTGCACTGGGAGAGGTTTCATCTCAATATAAGAAAGAAATTTTTTATACTGGGAACAATCAGTCAGTGGAACAACCTCCCCAGGGACATGATAGAGTCCCCATCACCGGAGGTTTTTGAGATGCGGCTGGACAGGGTGCTAAATAATCCCATATAGGCTCCCTTTCCCACAAAAGGTTGGACCAGATGATCTTTGGAGGTCCCTTCCAAGACGGGCTGCTCTATGAGTCTCACTTAACTGGTAGTTGGTGTCAAAACAAGGTGGAGGAGAAGCTCACATGGGCAGGCACCTGTATCACCTTGGAGAAAGCAACCAAAATCTGTCATCAGTAAGAGCCACCTTTACCTGGCTCAGTGCACATGGCTTCCCTTCCACGCTGTCCTTCTGGAGTCACCAGTAACCAGTAGGTTCTATCAAGTCAATTAACTCTGCACTGGGGAAGAGGAGGCACCCTTACACTTAGAGCTGGACGTGAGTAAAATAGGACCAGCCAGTGGTACTGCACAGTCTGCCACCGCCTTCCTCAGGTGAGCACCTGAGATTTGAGCACCCTCTTCCCCATACATCCACAGACACATACCACCTCGGAGACAACTGTGCCCAAGACAGAGCAGAAAGCCTTATACAACAGTTAAGCACAGAGGTGTTTTAAGAAACCACTTATTAAGTAAGACGGTAAGCATCTCCAAGCATCTTTCCAGTTTTTTTCTGTGCAAAGGTAAGTGAACCCCAGCCGTTACTGTACCAACTATTCGATTTTGTAAAATCAGTAGCTTCAGTCACTCATGCAAACAGGATTTAAGACTAGATTTAAGAATATGAAGATGTCACCTTTAAGCCACTAATTACTATCTCTCAAGAGACACAGAGTGACCCAGTGGATAGTTTTAACCCCTAACATCTGGAACCTCTTGCCCACCTTTACACACAGGACATGACACTGCCTGTTCATTGTGGGACAGGAGCTCTGATGGGGGCTGCTTTACTTACTCTGGGCTAAGCACACAAAAAGAACATTTTCTTGTGAATATGAGATATATTATGTGACTTCAATAGCCAGTTTTAAAAACTGTTCGTACCCACAGCATGTGGACTTCAACATATAAATTCCCACTAACAGTCTTTTAGGGGAAGATTTTAAAAATTCCTCTTATTCCATAAATATTTAAATATACCTATGCTTTCAAGTATGTGAAGATGTGTCTTTTAAGCACTAACATGAAGGGATGCATGAACAGAACCTGTCACAAACAAACAACACTGACAGCAGCTGGAAAACGCCCCTTTGGGGCTGGTAGTCCAAGGTCTAATCCACAAATCGCTATTTGGAATACTGCAGCATCAATAGATATAAACATTAAATGTAGGTAATGTTCATTGACATTATACAATTCTTGAATTGTGCTTTTTTTATACCTATAATTAAACAATGGGGTAGACAAATAAATTGGATTACTACAATACAAGCAGTAAGATAACCCAGTGTATATTGCTTAACTATTTTTCAGGTACTGCTTTACATTTCATTTCTCTGGGAATAAATTCACTCTGCCTTTCTTTTTTCCTCAGATAAACCTGTCTAGTAGAAGAAATATGCACATATATTCTACAAAAAAAACATGTGCGATTGTGGATTACCTGATCTGCAATAGGGCTTTCTTGTTAATTTTTTTTCCTTGTTTTTTCTTTCTTTTGTTTGTTATTAGTTATTTCAGCTAGTCATTATATCTAATTGTCATTTTTCTGACATAAAGCTTTTACAATAACAAAGATAAATTTTGCTTAGCTTGAATTTCATTTATAATACATAAAGGTCAGTTGTTTAACAGTATTTCCCCAAGAATCATCTTCAGTGTTTTCCTTCTTTTTAATTGCTTATTCAAAAGGTACTGCCTATACCCTGTCATTATGTTAAATTAATGAGTGACCTGATTCTAATCAATGTTCCTGTTAATCACAGAAGTTATCAGATGTCGCTAAACTAAAAGAAAACATATTTCCTATTTTGCCATGGGAAGATAATACAACTGATAGGAGTGTGTGGTGCAACCAGGTTCTTTGCCACATTTATCTGTGGTTTTCTTCATCACAGCTCTGAATTGGGCTGCTTTAGAAGACAGGATAAAAAAATATATAAACTATTGATATACCATCCTACAGAAATGCCTTTCTATCATAAAAATGCTGTGTTGTTGTAGAGGTTGAAGATTATTATTTGACCCTAAAAGATATCACACTGCATCTAAGTCTGTTGACGATACACAATGTTGAAAAGTGTTTCCTCTGATTACTTGTTTGTTAAATTACGTTGACTCTGTTATACTTGTGAATCATAGACAAATACTCTCTTGCTAACAGTAAATACCCAGTCTCTGATCTCACAAATTCAGCATGTGTTTGCACATCTATAGCAGCAATGTACTGTTAGTCACTGGAAAGGAGAGCTGGCAAGCTTTAGAAGAAAGGTCTGTAATATAGAGGGTGACCTGCTGATGTGCAGCGATATCAAAAAGAAAAAAGCTGGTCAGCAAACTCCCTATGGGAGCAGCTGAGCTGAATCTCCCTTTTTAAACATTCGTTGGATTTTTTTTTCCCCCAGTTATAAGCCCTTTTTTTCACATTAGGGGTTTCTCATTAGCGCTGCCCTCCAGCAAATTATGCGGAGAATCAGCTGCACTCTCTACTCAGCCTACTCTCCAGAGCAGAGGGATCACTAAAATCAGCATTGTATCCGTCCAACCCTGTATGGTCAAGTACATGTGTTGGCTACTGAATTTCAGCATGCAACCTGCTAAGTTTAATACAACAGCAAGTGCTATATCCAGTAAGAGGCACACCTTCTGACACTTGCTTTGTTTTTTTCAAAGGAAGAAAGGGTTTGCTGCCCATTCGAGGGCTCTTTCTATTCCAGTTTTCGCACTACCTGCACAATACCACACACACTTGATTCAGCTGTACGAAAGCAGCCGAGTTGTGAACCCTCCCAGAGCTGGCTGCCGGCTGCCAAGAGAACTGCGTGGCAATTACAGTATCTTGTGACTGAAACCTTCTGCAGGGAAGGTGTGGATGCTAGTAGCATTTCTGACAGGGTTATTTCAAGCAATTAAAATAAAAAAGGAGCATTTTTTTTACCTTTCGTGTTTCTATTTGCTATCTCATCATAACTTAATCACTTTCTTGCATGGTTTTTATATAATCACGGAATTAATTTAAAAACTATTAATTTTTTCACCCAGCCAAAACGTAGGGTACTTCAGGTAGGGAGACGGATGAAAGAATCAGTGATGTCATTTGTTTAAAAAATGTAAAAATGTTTAATTTCCATGACACAGAAGAAATAAAAGCCAGAAGACTGAGTGCTGCCAGTCTGAAGCCTCTTTAAATCAGTATTTTGCCCACAAGATTTCTAATTTTTTTCTTGGGGCCACATGACCGATGCTTCTATAACTGTTCCTATCGGTTTCTTTAATCTGTTCTCGGGATTTTCTCTTTTTCCCTGCAGATGCAGAAACTCCCTCAAAACTTTCACTAGTGAAAGACCTTCACCTACATCTGACTTGCACACACCAACACCCGAGATGAGGATTATCACAGCTCCAGCTTTCTGTGTACATAGAAGGAATTCAGCGACTTCTTGAAGTTATGTTAAATGCAAAGTGGTGGTCACATCCAACCCACAGTTCCTCCGCTTTTAACTCTCTACACATGGACACTATTTACTACCAACACGAGTGACTACATCTTGACTCTTTTTTTAAAAAAAAAAATTAGGACACACCTCTTCATCCTCCCCTCTCATTAAATGCACGCCAGCAGTGATTATGCAAGATCTGCTCAAATACCAGGAAGAGTTACCAACAAACTGACCGCTGAACTGGCCTTTCCTGTAATTGCTTTCCTCCTCTGATTTTACATACTACTGTCAGAAAAAGATCATTCTAAGACAGCAGACAGCTCTGCCAGCAGTCACGTGTTTCTGCAGAAAAAAACTATTTTCTGTTTTGCTTTAA
Organism: Buteo buteo; assembly: GCF_964188355.1. Lineage (NCBI taxonomy): Eukaryota > Metazoa > Chordata > Aves > Accipitriformes > Accipitridae > Buteo > Buteo buteo. The sequence goes on along the minus strand of NC_134185.1, from coordinate 26,440,121 downwards.
GTAAGATGACTGGATATGGGCTCTGAAGACCATTTTCTCAAGGTTAATTATTAGAAGCTTCTCCATGTCACCAGCTGCTGTAAGCTATGCAGGGGATTATATTTTGGCCTAGGAAAAATCATGGATGTGTCCTGCAGAAAAACTTCTGCTTTTGCATTTCACCTGCAAGAATATGCAAAATGGGCACAGAATGCCAAAATCTCTGCTCTTCTAATGGGCACAGGTCCACTGACTTTAATGAGATTTTGCATATTTATGTTAGTAAAAAGTTTGGCTCAAGGTGAATTTTGCCATTAGAGGCAGGAGCTCTGGATGCTGAGAGCTCAGTTGACTCCAAAAGCCTGTACAGAGACTAAGGATGCTGTAGGGGCTGGTTTGCGAGCCACAGGTAACAGTTAAAAGAAAAGAGCAACTTGAAGTGCAATGATAAATCAGATGCAAGATACACCCCACAGACTCTCAGTATAAATGTATGGCATGCAGCGCTTCTGCACAATGCTGATCTGCAAACCTTATCAACATCGCAGTATTCCCTCACTGCCCTGAAGCAAAACAGGAAAGTATGGTCAATCTTACATGCACAGGATGGGGGCAGGAAGGGAAGGAGTGGTATTTATCTCTGGTTTTGAGATATTTCGTGTTAGTGGGCACTGGACAAGATGGATCAACAACTTCAATATTGCACATCCCCTGCTCCTCACGTCCTAGATTTGCTTCAAAATTATCTCAAACCTTCTGCCTCAACAAACACTGAGTCCATAGGGACCAAGAACAAAGCAAAGTCTATTGCCATCCAGCACTCCTATAATAAGCACTTACTGCTGACTCCTTTCCTTTTCTGGTGGCAGTTGTTCAGGTATGAAAACTGCCAGAGGTAATTGGAAGTATGATGTACTGCTGAGCCTCACAGTGATCTAAGAGTAGCTGAGAACATCAGCATCGTAGTTTTATTGTCTGTCTCCTGGTGTCTATAAATCCCAGCTTTTACTACCTTTGTTTTCATCATGCCAATCAAAGGCTTGATTGCCCAAGGAATAAATTACCAGATAAATTGCTAATTGGAAACATAGCTCTCTCTTTGACAGTGCCTTATTTCTTGTGACATCATATGTATATTCTACAGTACCACTTTGCAAGGCATTGCAGAAATAGTCCAGATTTCTATGTGATGTCATACCACAGAAAAAGGATAACGACCTCTAGAGAGTGCCACGCAACAGTGTAATGTGCAGGTGAACAGAACATCATATTGCAGAAAGGAGAGCCAATTAATGTGGGGACGACGGGGAAGAAGGGAGAGGGCAGCCTGCCTCTTAATGCAGCTTGATATGATGAGAAAGCACTTACCTGGCAGCAAAGGTTACAAATATTAGTATCATAACAGGCTTAGTGGAAGACATTATGGGCTTGGTAGGATGTACGTGTGCAGTACACTGTAAATGCAGTACAGGGAAGTTGAAGTCAAAACGTAGTTTCAAACAAATTAAATATCTAGATGTAAATAACTGCAAGAACTTCAGAATCTTTTAATTCCCTCTGGGGGAACTAATTTTGTCTGCTGTGTAAAAGGTGTCTCTAACAGTAGTTAAAACACCCTTCTTGAATAGTTATTAAACTTACCACAGGCCTACGCCAGGGTTGTTTTAAAAACCATTAGGATAAATATGGAAAGAACTACCACAGGCAGTCCTGAAAGTTAAGGGTATGGTTTTTAAAAAAAGTCCATGGGATCAGGTGCTAGTGTACATGGGAACGTTTAATACACTTTCTGCATTTGCTACACCTGACGTGCAAGAAGGCTGCAAAATCTAGTGCAAGTTAGATTAAAGCATCAAAGAGAAACTAAAGATCATTTTGCAAGTTTTTTGCCATCTGGGAATCAGGACACATGCGTTTGAGAGCATTAAGAGTGACTGATCTCTGGCACTTCTTGAAATATGTGGGTTTGGATATCAAATTGATCCATCAACAAACTACTGTGCCTTTTACCTAGTGTATACTCAGTTTTTAAAGGTACCCTCTAGAGAACAGTGTTCACTTACTACTAGCCTGAGCATTTTCATGGCTGTGGGAAGCTTGAGTTTCAATTTCCCCAGCTAAGATGGAGTTAACTCAAGCTCTTTCTGTGGACTACTGTTCTAACAGTTATGACTTTATGTAAAAGGTAGCTTTACCCCTGCAATTTGGAAAGCACTCCAGGCTTTCTGTAAGCACTTGAGGCATGCTCAGATCACATCAAACAAATTGAGTTCCTCAGGGTACTTTGATGTAGGCATACTTAGCTTTTGAATCTTAAAATGGAGGCAGGTATTCAGGCATCTGTCTCCATCAATACAGAAGCACTCTGGGCATGCAAAGAACCAGAACTTAAAGCTACCAAAGAAGAAGCAACCTGAGAGGTTCAAACACACATTCTCATGTCCCAAGATTGTGCTCTGAGCAGCAGGTTAGTACCCACAGACCAGGGGATGTTAGATGTCTATGACATTTTAGGTATGTACACAATTAGGTGTGGGTTTCTTGGATTGTTCTATTAAATCTAGTTGCCCCAGGATTGCACTGCAGGTACCTAAAGGGTACTTTGCATTTTATCCTTAGCAATTGACCTACACCTTGATGTCTGATACATGAACAGTGTATTGGTTTTCAATCAAATTTTTTTATGTCACCTAGTTTATAAGGGAGGTCTTTTACTTTTAGGTTTGGGGTGTTTGTTTTGTTGTTGGTTTTGTTTTTTTTTTTACAGGGAAAATGATGTGTTTCTAGGCTTCACAGTACTTTGTTTTTATGTTATGATGGAGCCGAGTGCCACATTCTCAGACAGTAATTATAGAGTACATGAGGATTTGAAATAATCAGAAGCACACCCAAAAGTAAAGGTTAGGTACCATATTCATTTCTGATTTTTGCCTTTGTGGCCTCTTTCACTGTGGTTCTGAAGGCATCTGGTGAAAGACGTATAGGAAGGTTTATTAGAAAATTCTGTTTTCCCAGACCAAAACCAAATGGGAATTTTAAAGGCAAGTATAGGAAAGACTCGGGTGTGAAACAGTGGGAAAAGTAGGCATGATTTTCAGTCTTTTCCAGGAACCATGATGAGATAATGTCAATTACAAAAAAAGATGGAGTTATAACTAGAAACTTTGAGAGTCCTAAGAGTTTAAAGCTACTCAGCAAACAAAGCTGTTGAGTGCTTGGAATTTTTTGGTGAAAGCAGAACTGCAAATCAATTGCAATAAAGGTATATTTTTACAGTTAAACTTTGGCTTTTTGCTGGGAGCAGCTTAATGTTTTTTGCCTAAAAGCACCACAAGCCCAGTACACTCGCATGTTAGTTTTGCATGACAGAGCAAAGATATCATGTGGAAAAAAAGTATATGGTGTAAAACTGATTTCCTACTGAAATGGTCCATGTACTACCACTATAAAAATACTGCAAGATTTCTCATTTACTGAAGTGACAATTTCAAAACCTCTTATATAGTCCCCGACAAAAAAGCCTTGGTGTAAAACCTGTTGAGAATAAAATCCCCTGGAATTGACTTGAGTGGCTTGATTCTCAATCAATGTATATATCGGCATAGCTCCCACAGCCTTCAGTCAAAGCCATGCTGATTTGTGGCAGGTAGCAATGGTCTCGGGTCTCAGTTCTAAAAGGATCCGAATACTTCTTGCTACGCGTCAGCGAGCATTTATGGCCTCAGAGGTAGTGCTCTTGCAGGATCAGGCCTTTCAGAAGATGCTCTTGAGAGAGTGGTCCTGCTTGCTTCTTCAGAAATCAGATTCTAGGAAAAGCTTGCTTTTTTTCCATCTTTTACTTTCCATTTCTTCAGTCTTCATTTCATCCCATTATGCACTTTGACCAATGCTGTTTCAGGCTGAATAATCCCCTGAGCTTCTTCTGTTTCATCTTTAAATGAAATAGCGTGTTGTTTGGCTACATTTCAAAAAATGTGTCATTTGATTCAACATCTTAATGCACTACCTCATACTCGTCCCATTCTCACTGTATCTTTGGCCTTGCCTACACTTAGAAGCTCATTCAAATTAAGGCATGAAGTGAATTTAAAATGCAACAGGTATTCCCAGTCACACCATGTGTATCCGAGCAATCCAGGACAACTATGGGAAAAGGAGACACTTCTTTCCTTTTACTCCTGGAAAAAAGCTTGACGGCATCTGAGCTTCTCTCTCTTCCTTCTTTCAAGCTATGTGAGAAAGAGACCTGAACTCCGTTGTAATCTTTTTGTGGAAGAGGTCTAAAATGGACATGACACTGTCTCTGCCCTATGACAGTTCTCCTGTTCCACCCTTCCTCTTTCTCTCAGTCTAAAAAGAGACCGTGGCTCATTTCAGCTAATTCCCTGCCGATGCACAGGCAATGCCCTTGAACTCTCTTGCCTGCTCCCTCCTCACACCGTAGTTTTTGATCTCTTACACTAAAGGCCGTGCTCATTGCAGAAGAGCAGGAGGGTTTGCATCTTCTGGAATCGGTGTTTCGTGGGTCCTGCCAGATGAACCTCTGATACGTGCTTGTTGGTGGCTGTGGGAGACGGGATTTAATGACCTGGATCATCTTGCTCAGTCCGCTATTCCTACTTGCTATGAGTGCACACGCAAAAGAAGCAATTCAGCTTTTGCTTTTCTCTTTGAGGCTTTTAGTAGCTATAAAATCAGACAGTGTGAGGTTTATGTGGATTTATGCTTTGCTCTATACTGAGTAATCTGATTTGGAAAAGTGTTAAAAGCAGTATTACATTGTCTGGGCACGTTTCAAAGAATTCTCAAACCAAGATTCTGATGGCAGAGTCATTTGTGAATATTTAGCATCAACCTCACATTCAGATTCCTTGAATTCAGTTTTCTTCTGGTTTTGCTTCTTACTCAGCTAAACAAGCTCAGTATTTTCCAATATCACTTTTCAACTATGGAAGAAATATATTCCTAATTAGCTTTGATTCTGCAGAACATTAACTGGTGCTCCTCTATTTTACTGGCTCTAATGTAAACTTCAGGCAAGTAAGGTGTAAAATACACTGAACGCTACCTAGTGTTGCCCAGTTATTTAGAGACAGTGTAAAAAGGGAGTAGGTTTGTTTTTGAACAAGTAGCAATGAAGTATGCAATGATTTCCCAAGACAGACAATTTCCAGTCTCTTAAAAATGTTTCTAATATTCACTTCTCCACTTAAATGGGAAGAAGATTGATTCTTTTGTGTTTTGTATTTAAATTATACAGGTTGGATCTTTGGAGAAATTGCTACCCTAGCTTTTGTTCACTGCATGTATAATTTTTTAAGGGAGAGTACACTTTCTGATAGCTGCAGTTAAGCTGTTTATATAACAACACATCTAACTGCTTGCATTAAAGTAAGACTTCGTTATAACTACATTCATTTTACTTAATGACAACTTTTACACTCAGATCTAGTTATGGAATCCTAAAAATCCTGTATTGGGTTTGTGTGGCAAGGTTTTGGTAGTGGGGGGGGGCTACAGGGGTGGCTTCTGTGAGAAGCTGCTGGAAGCTTCCCCCATGTCCGACAGAGCCAACGCCAGCTGGCTCCAAGTTGGACCCGCTGCTGGCCAAGGCTGAACCCAGCAGTGACAGTGGTAGCACCTCTGGGGAACAGATTTAAGAAAGAAAAAAAACCCCACAATTGCAGCCAGGAGAGGAGTGAGAACATGTGAGAGCACCAGCCCTGCAGACCCCCAGGTCAGTGCAGAAGGAGGGCAGGAGATGCTCCAGGCGCCGGAGCAGAGATTCCCCTGCAGCCCGTGGTGATGAAGACCATGGTGAGGCAGGCTGTGCCCCTGCAGCCCAGGGAGGTCCATGGTGGAGCAGATCTCCACCTGCAGCCCGGGGAGGACCCCACGCCGGAGCAGCGGGATGCCCGAAGGAGGCTGTGACCCCAGGGGAAGCCCACGCTGGAGCAGGCTGTTCCTGAAGGACTGCAGCCCACAGAAAGGACCCACGCTGGAGCAGTTCATGAAGAACTGCAGCCCATGGGAAGGACTCACGTTGGAGAAGTTCATGGAGGACTGTCTCCCGTGGGAGGGACCCCATGCCAGAGCAGGGGAAGAGTGAGGGGTCCTCCCCCTGAGGAGGAAGAAGCAGCAGAGACAACGTGTGATGAACTGACCCCCATCCCCATTTCCCATCCCCTTGCGCTGCTGGGGGCGAGGAGGGAGAGAATTCAGGAGAGAAGCTGTGCCTCGGAAGAAGGGAAGGGTGCCGGGAATGTGTTTTAAGATTTAGTTTTTACTTCTCATTATCTTACTCTGATTTCATTGGTAATAAATTAAACTAATTTTTCCCCAAGATGAGTCTGTTTTGCCCATGACAGTAATTGGTGAGTGATCTCTCCCTGTCCTTATCTCGACCCACGAGCCCTTTGTTATATTTTCTCTCCCCTGTCCAGCTGAGGAGGAGAGTGATAGAGCGGCTTTGGTGGGCACCTGGCCTCCAGCCAGGGTCAACCCACCACACTTTTGCACTGAGATCTAATTTTGGAATCCTAAAAGAAGTGCTTGTATTTTTTCCAAGTACAACGTAAAGTGAGAAAACCATTTCAGCCCATCTGAAAATATTTCCTTAAAGGACCAAATTAAGTAGATAATGCCATGTGATTATGAATGGTTTAGCACAGGAAAATGAAATGAAAGCCAGTATGTTTTTGTACGGTTTGGAAAACACTGAGTAATAAAAATAGTCCAATATGAAAAAATGTGTCTTATGAGACAGCATTAAAAAGTACACAGAAGACAGAGGCAGCGACGAGCTATTAGAGCACTGATGCCAATGGACACTGCACCATTGACCCCATTAGGCCTATTATCTTACCACAAAAGGGAAGATCCTTTGAGTCCTTACCTGTACACTAGTAAGAGTGGTGTATTGATAAGCTTTGACTACCAGGTAATTGGCTTCTATATCTATTATCCCCAGGATCATGTACTTCCACCATCTCCTTTTCAAAATTGCCAGCAAGTTTTCTTCTCCTGTGGTAATAAACAAGAAGAATTATGTAACAGAGTTAGGTTTACATGCACAAAATACCTGCCCATCAAGAGAAATTATCTAGAAGATCTCTCGCATTTACAATATGCAGTTGAAAAGCACCATATATAAAAAGGTACTGCAAGGAGGTGAAAACTAACACACCCTACTTGTCTCGCAGATATTAAAACAGCCAGCTTGGTGAAGTAATATGTGAAGGTCAGATTGTCCCTTTGCTTAAGATGTAAACAACAACAGGAAAAACAAGTGCAGCTTGGGCAGACTGTAAATGTGTTCTTGGTTTTACTTTCATATATACACATATAAAATGCTAAAGAACAGAGCAGTTTATTACATACATGTATACTTTCCATACATACTGATAAATGTTGTATCACACATGATGCAAGAGGGTTTTGCCAGAGCAGGAGATTTCCAATATTTGCAAATATGATGGAATATTAGAGCAGGAGAGTAACAGCATCACCTTTGGGCAGAAATCAGATCCTGTTCCAAGGACGGTTATTACAATCCTAGAGGTTCAAAATATCAGACTTGTTTACAGAAAGGCTGCACTGAGACAAACAGATTTTACGTGACAGGTTGCACTGCTCCCAGGATCAATATCTGAAGGAGGCAGGTTTGCTGCCTTCTACAGAAGCCCTGCCAATCACCCAGTACTTAATTTCCACCACGTGAAGACTGACAGTACAATACGGCCTGCAGATCAAACCCACAACCTTCAAAAGGTCAAAGCATTCCTCACGCTAGGCTAGGGATTATTATTGTTCCCTGCTCCAAAGAAACCAGCTCATTAGTGAGGGTGGGCAAACCTGTTACTTATTTGCATTACAGTAAGCTCCAGACATGATGGGATGCCACTGTGAAAGGGGCCGGACATACCGACTGTGACTGAACGCAGTACGACTGGAGGTCTTTAGGAGTTTGTAGCCTAAACTGGGATCCAAGTAGGGTTGACCTGTACTGCCAAGGTACCATAAATGGAATTCAAACTGTCTTGCAAGTTAAAAAAACAAACCCACTGTTCTGAGATTTGTTTGTGTTGCTGCAGCCTTTCTAACTGCCTGTGATCATCAAAGTGAGTGGTGGAAAATACAGAAGAAGAGGAACATTATTGTCAATTGCTACCCAAACTTGCCCAGGCTTCCCAATTCTCCCTCACCTTTTTCCTTCATCACGGGTGTGTTTGCTCTCTGGTTCAAACAGACCCGGTGATATATGGGCTGCCGTGCCATCAGAAATGGCAGGCTCTCTATAGCACAGGAGTATCTCAGATCTTATAAGATACAATTACAGAAAAATGGATAATTACTTCAGAAGTTGATTCAGAAATCTTAAGAGGTTAAATCTTGGCCCCACTGAGAGACTTGAATGGGTATTTACCTGAACAAAATATCTGAAATATCTGAATCATCTGATGTTTGTTCATTAACAGATGCTTACATATACACACTTCCAGTGGGATATTATTAGGCAACAACCTAATTATTTATTATGGTGATAATGACACTGAGTGCAAAACTGTAAATGCTAAAAAGCTTTCCTTCCTTCCCTCCCTTCTCTTTTTCTCTATCTTTCTCCTTCTTTCGGTAAGCAGCAGAGAAACAGCAGAACCAAGGTGGTGAGTAGGCTAATTACCTAAGACCCTAAATAAGGAGTCAGTACATTCAACCATACCACACTTTCCTGTTACCATCGACTCACAGGACAACTCATGAAAAAGAAAATCCCACCTTTCAGGCATGAATTATGACTACATTTATGTATTTGTTATGATTATTTGAGCATGCAGAAAGAGGAATATTTTAGATCTTATTTTTAAATACATTCAGGAAGGTATTTTCAAAAAAGCATTTGAGATTAGATGTCCTAATTCCTACTAAAATCAGTGTAAAACATGCAGATAGGTCCTTTCCAGGTACCGAAACTATATCTCTAATTTTTATGCTGCCCAGACAATACCTTTAAAACGCCAACTGGAAAACATCAATGCAATGGAATGGCATGGTTAACATTTCAGAGTGATTTTTCGTTTCAACTGTAAAGAGAAAGTTTAAAATCAAAAGACATCAAACTGCAGTCTCTGTTCCAATAGCAAAAATCCCACTTGGATCTGGTTTTGTTACAGTAGGACCTTGGTGGTACCTACAAAGCAGGAGGAAGCAGCAGGCTCAAGAACTGCACTGGCATTAGGTTGCCTGAGCAAGGACACACCTCGAGGATCTTTTGGTGTCTTTGGTTTGCCAGTGCTCGCTTTCTCCAGCTTCAATTTCCAAGCACAGGTCACTGTACTGCTCAGATGTGGCCAAATAAGATAGCTTTAAATACAAATGTATGGCCGTGACTTCTGACTAAGGGGTAAAGTCAGAGTTTCCAAAGATGGAAATTAAATCTTCTACAATTTTAACTGACATACATGCGTCTCTCTTTTGCTTTCTCAATCCTTTCTTCGTTAATGACAGAAATAAGAAAAATATTTGGCAAGCGGTATTTTATCTTTGATATACAGCTCTGAGATATTCCAAACTGCAAAAGACCAGTTTCAGCTGAGAAGGTTGGGCAAAGCAAAAAGCAATGCTGAAATGAATTTATGCAGGCACTATACAGCTCTGATGAACACTGGTTTAGCTTCACAGCAAGTGTCTTTGTCTTGCCCAGTGGAAAGCAGAGAGATGTACAGGCGTTCAGCATGACAGAAATAAAATAGAGAATTTGTTCCTGGAAAACAATCTTGTGCAGGAGCTACAACTTTCTCTGTGGAACATACTTAGTCTTCGCTTCCCCTCACTTGCTGCATCTCCTGTTATTTAGTGTGTAAGAAAGGTCTGGCTTCTGACCAGGGTCCCTCTGCCCACATTATTATTATCATTTATCATTAACGTATCAGTTGTGCAGATCTACAAGCATTAGCAGAACTGACAGACCCCATTTGAGGGTATATCTGAGCAAAAAGCAATGCACGTTCAACATTGTTAATCTGGGGACTGTTATTTCTTTGGCATTGTCATCACAACTCATAGCAAGGAATGAAACCCTTCTAAAGTGGGAGACTTTCTGGGGAGAAGGGCAGGAGAAAGAAGATGATCATCTGCAGTGAGTGTTGGTCCAATGCTACGGACAATCAAGGAAGAGGCAGGTGGAATCCTGGTTTTGACATGGGCCTGAAATAAAGCCACCATATTCAAATGTCACATTTTTGCAAGAGTGGCCCAGTAGAAAGCAGCAGTGGAAGGCAGCCTGGCCAGCAGTCACAGATGGTATCCTCAGGGAATTCAGACAAGGAGAAGGGAAATGGGAGTTAGGGAGGCAAATGGGAAGCCTTACCTTAACCTGGGGAAACTAAAATGAGAAGCAGAGGGAATCAAGAGCTTCATTCAAAAGTCTACATCCTGAATAGAAATAAACATCACCTTTGCATAAAAACAAAGTGGGGGGAAAAATATCACACTTAATTAGGAAAAAAAGACACAACCTGGTTTTTTTTATTTTCCTTGATGACAACTCAAAGCAAACTAATTATGCAGGTCTTTTGAGTTGTAAGCGTTGTAGGCCAGAAGGACCGAATGTAGATGCCGACACCTGAACTAGCTGGTAAGGCATTTTTAAAGCTTTTTTCACCTAACGTATTCCAGGTGAATTGTTTAGGATGAGATAATCAGTGTTTTGAAAATAAACATCTCTCCCACTGAATGTAAGGGGAAGAGAGATTATGTCAGGTCATGTGTGTTTGTTATTATCTCAATGGGACCATGACTAAGGCCTCCAGCCAGTCATATAAACAAATATTAAACCATGAAGTGTTCAGGTTAGCTAAAAGGCAACATTTCCAGTGAGCCAAAGCACATATTGATGTCAGTGAACATGCATTTATGTGAGTGCACACAGTAATGCCATCTTCAGACACTGCCATCTTTTGATGGAGATGCCCTTTCAGAAAACAAACCCCTAACTTCTGTCAGCATTTGAGCTTTTGAAAATGTAAGCCTTCATATTCAGTCTAATCCAAATGCAATGTAGATTTAAAATCAAATTGCATGTTAAGAATGTTTTGAGATTCAGAAGTCTAACATACTGTTAACACAGAGAAATACAACCTCCTTCTCTTTGCCCTTTCTAGAAGGATAGGTTTAGGTTTTACATTTTTTACTGATTTTGCAGTGAGACACACACTTGACAGATATATACAGAGGAACTCTCAGTGTTTGGAAAAAAGCTACAGCTTTGCCTCTGCTGGCTCAAATTAAAAATCAACAAATAAGCTGCTTGGTAGAAGAGAAGATTTTACATCATATAATAAGGGTTTACCCCTGGGGGTTACAAAATTAAAAATAAATTAGTGAGAAAATTAAAAGAGGCTTTAGCTGTGCAGTGTCTACCAAAAATACATATATACATGTGCAAAACCCTTTTCACATTCACCCACGCAGCCGCAGAGGTACAATAAAAAAAACCCAACAGCCATTAAGACAGCAAATTCCCAATTATTTGTGTATGGGCTTGGGACACAGGTAGAATAACAGCACTGCTAGACCAGAAAATAAGCATATTGCTTCTCTTTCATCTGCTGCAGTCTCTCTCTTTTAGTTCAGATGACAACTTGCTATTTAGATCAAGATCATCAAAGGAGCTGCGCTCTCCTTCTGCTTTATAGAGCTCAGCAGAAGGGATCTAAACACGTGCAGGAGACTTGCAGGGGGGAGGCAGAGTGGAGAGGGAGGGCTGCCGGGAACGCCGGACCGGAGTGCCAGAGACAAGTGCTACATGGTACAGAAGCAAAAGTCTCACAGAGGATGAAAATTATGCCAGAATTTACTTGTTATCACTTTCTTTGAAACAAAAGGAATCTCAGTTACAAAGCACAATTACAGGATAATTGTTTCTTTTTCATTTTCACCCGTTACAGCGAGTCTTGCAGATACAGAACTTCACCAGTACCAAACGTTGTTTCTCTACAGCCTTTGAAGTCATCCAGCCCTGCCGCAGGACCAGGGAAGGAGGCAGTCGAATGGGGTAACACTGTGTAGGGGTAACACAGATCTCTGTACTCCTACGCCAAGAGGTTCCCATGCCTGAACGATTGAAACTTTGCATGTCTCCTGCTTGGTGAAGTTGCTGGTTCAGGGGACTTAAAGCCTGTCGTAGAAGGTTTGCAGCTCTCCACAAAGCTCACGAGAACTGTCCCTCTTCTGTGTGGCTTTAAATCCTCAGACCCCAAATGGGTTATCGCCTCATATCTATTTGTATTACTGATGACTACTTTATGGTAATACTGTTGCCTAAAGGCAAAACACCACCACTGCTTAATTATTTACACAATAAATTTGTTTTACAGGAACGCTCCTCCAGCCTGGCTTCACAAAACACCTGAATATACTCTGTTCACCTTACGGATGACTGCTTATAAGCTGCACTGCTTTTGTCCTATACTACCTTTTCAGTAAGCCTTTTGGGAGACTTAGATAATCTCAGCTCCTTTTGCCTCCTCAGAACATCTGATCTTATCCAACCTGATCTTATCCAGAGCTCCCTTCTGCTTCCTCTGCTGCAGTGGGAAAACTGCGTAACCCACAGACGTGCCGCTGGTGGAAGAGCCCCGAGCCCCTGCTGTGGGTGGCCACCGTGCTCTCCAGATGCTGGCCACGCGTTCCTGACGCTTGCCCTTGTGCCAGCACCGGTGCTTCTGGTGAACCAGGGCACAGAACTGCCTGGAAACAAAGATTTGGGGTTTTCTGGTCAATTTTCAGACCATGTCCTGAGCAGTCTGTGACCAAATTAATGTTAGTCCTGTGGGAGGTGAGAATCGAGAGCGGATCCAGGCAAGGGACAACTATCCCCTTCTCTGACACAGGCTGAATCGTGCATGCGTCCTACCCGCCCCAGGGTGAGGGCAGTGATTGAACAGACCCAGCACCACCCTCGCTGCGGATACGCGGCGCACAGTGAGGCTGCAGGTCGTCCTGCCGCGCGCGTGGAAGCAAACCTGCAAGGGGCGATGCTGCTGAGGTGCAACGCGGTCCCAGGACACGAGCTGGCGCGCACGCCTTGCTGGGGGTGAGCTACGTCACGGCAACGTGTCTTCACCTTCTTAGGAAGTAAATCTTATGTACCAGTCACAATCAACAGGATTTTTCAGTTTTGAAAGGGTTCTATTTGTTTTCGTTGTCTGCTTCAACTCCGTAGTGTTTGACCATCTACCTATCATACTAACATTTATTTGGCTGGCACTTTGGAAAAACGTACTTTATATAACCTTTGATCTCCAGATTATCACAGGAGTAACACAAACTGAAGGTAAGGTTTGTACCCTTCTGTCTGCTGCTTTTGTCATTTTGAGCCTCCTCTTTTCTATAATATGCTTAGCCTATTAACATGACACAACATAGCTTTCCAGTTACTAAATTACAAGCTCATCTGAAGTATTTAGACTTGTTATTTCCTTTTAGAGATTTTGCAGATCAGTCTGGTTTCACCCTGCATGTAAATCGTAACAGCTGAAGTCAGATCTAGGAATTTGAACATGCATTTTCATAAAATATGAAAGGATTAATTGCCGGTGCCTTGATTTTGATCCAGCCTAAGCTCTGTGGCTAGATCTGATAACCTTCAGATGTCTTCTTATTTCATGAGATAACTGCTCATACAATTTACTTTTAAGAGTAAATTACAACTAGAACTGCAACAATAAAGTAGCTGGCGATTTTGCAGAAGCCTCAGTTTCTCTCCACCTGCCCGCCCACTAGATTCTATACATACAGTTTTTCCCTTGGTGGCAGATACAATGCTGTACGCTATTGCCATAGGTTACTGCAAGAAACAGAGCACGTCAAGAACCATGTAAGACCTGAAGAAACCTCTGAACAGTGTACTGCTTCAAAAATCAGACCTCTAAACTCCCAGCCCTTTAAAATGTCAAGATAAAAAACACTGTGATGCCTAGCACACAAATTTTTCATTTAAGTTGTTTTATCTCCCAGCCTAAACTTGGGTAAGCACCCTTCTTGAAATGGCAGACGGTGTCCTGGGAGAAGTACTTGCACCTCTGTAATGCAGAGGGACATGAGCACATCGAGGAGCCAGAGCCTTCCCTCAACCCCGAGATTTGATTATATCCTTAGGTCTTCATGCATGAAATTTTCAAAATTGATTTCTGATCTACAGTACTCTCAGATTTAAGTTACCTCTGAGCTAACACTGTAGTATTCCAGCTTTTAGGGTTAAACCTGGCTCACTCTCACACACAACTACTTCAAAACAGGCAGCTGGACTAGATGATCACTGTAGGTCCCTTCCAACCAAAATATTCTATTCTATTCTAAACCAATCCTGTTCCTTTACTCTGTAAGCTCTGCAGTCAGGCCCTTTTTTCATTCTTTATCCTATTTTATCTAGTATGAAGCTACTTACAGCACTGCAAAGAAAGGTTTTCAGAAGAAAGAAAAAATCTCATTTTCAAATTTACCAGAGTGTTAGTGAAATTAAAGAAATTTGTATATATGTCTGTGTATCATTTATAAATGTGTAATTTGCATGAATAATTTATCCTCCTGGATAATCTTGGGCATGTTAATCATATTCACAAGACTTACTTAAAGTCAAATAATCTTAAAAGAAATAATGTTCATTGTTTAAGGCAGAGGAATCAGTTAGGGTGCATGAGCTTTCTTTTTTTTTTTTTTTCCCTTTCATCAACTCATTACAAAAAGTTGGTCCAGCCACCTACCACATTTTTTCCCCCAGCAGACAGATATGAATAATGAATTATCTACTTATTATTCGTGATTCCTATAAAGTATATTCCCCAAAGCATGAGATTTGCCTGAGATAGTAAAAAAAAAAAAAGACACAATGCAAATTGTCATTACTATTAACCACCCATAGATCAAACAGATCCAACTGAAGCTGAATTTCTAGCCTTGTCTTTAGAAGACAAAAACAAGAGGATAAGGAAGTCAAGGAGTGTGTATCTTTCTCTGTTCCCTATCAATAACGTTTGAACACACTGATCCAATTTAAATCTAATCTGACGGAATGCAAAGACACTAGTTCCTATAGGTTTATCGTGAATAGGTAACTGAGCAGAAGAGAGAAAACCTAACATTGCTGCCACTAAGTATAGGCTTGGAGGTGAACTCACTACTTATTAGACACCAGAGTCTGGACTCTGCATCTTTTAAGCACCAGTTCATTCAACAAGAGACATAAATCCCTAAGAGATCAGGCGATGCCGATTCTGGGGCTCACCGAACCACTACCTAGTAGCAGCTGCTGGCATGAAATACAAGGCAGGACTGTATACAATATGTGGTAAGCATGACGGAGAACCTGCTTTCTACAGGCTATGAAACCTAAAGGTATCTACAAAGGAAGAAATCTGTCTGCTGATGACTAAGAGGATAGTACTATTCAGATGAAAAAGGCTATTGGTTAATAACTGAAAATGGGAGTCTTGACTTTTGTGGTATGAACACTAAGGGCGCCTACGCACTCCTATACTGTGTACTGTGGCAATTCTTGTTAGTCTAGCAAGAGCTAAACTAACATTTAAAAGGACATTTTCAAGTAGAATAAGATGGGAAGCTGCTGTTAAAGAAGCACTGCTGGCAGAATTAAAACTTCACCTGGAGTCAGTAGCGTTAACTGAAAATAAAATCCCAATACCCAGCATTATTTCACGTCATTGCCCAGGGCCAAGGGGAGAGCTGAAGAGTTCAGAATACATTAGGGCTGGCTGGCTCAAGATAAATATGGCTTTACAGATGCTCCGTGATCTCTAGAGGTACTTCAGTATTCTTCTGTGTTAAAAGGCTGCAAACATGCACTCGGTCCTCTTGGAGTATCTATTTGTGGTAGCAGCCATGGGAAAAGCTAGCAGAGTTATTCCCCTTCTGGGACTTTCCTCACACCGCTGTTGGTGAACTGGAATAAAGTTTGCTAAAATTCCAAATTAAATACTAAATATTATCCCTGGAGGAATATAGAAGCTTTGGGAATGTGTTGCCATCATGTGTTATAGTAAAAGCCTCACATCAGAACAACCACAGATGATTCAAGAAATGCCACTAATTACACATGAAGCAGAAAGTGTAGGAGCTGCCACTTGGTTAAAGCAATTGTGGGGCCGGTCCAGGACACTTCTAGTCTCCATGGTGACCCGCAGCAGAGGCTCCAGAGAAGCATGCAAGACGCACCAACCCATTGTGGCTCCTTCATTGTGGGCCACAGCACGAGCACCTTGTTTTATGCACGGCAGTAATTCCAAAAGGCATGAGTAAACCCAGTTAAGAATAGAGAAAATGCAGGCATGAGCACATAGAAATATGTGAAACACAATGGCTTCAAATAACACGCAGAGCTGGTGCATTCAATAATTTGCCTATTTCATGATACTTTCAGGAGTCACACACACCAGAAATCTCAATGTTGCACCTATAATGCTCAAAAGTACTTAAACCCCCCCCCCCGTTTATATCCTTTACAGCATGACTACTGATGTATGTTACTAGAAGCATAAAACATCACTGAACCATGCTAATTAATTGGCATAAGGCATCACATAGCTGCCTATTTATAGGCAATTCTGCTGAAGAAACTGGCTATTCATTATTACTAATCCTGAATGAGTTACCCAGAATGACCATTAAGATTAGAAATCAGGCCAGATTTTTTTTGGATGATGAGCTGTTTGGATCAGGTGATATTTTGTTGCCAACCTGTTGTGTGCCTAAAACAATGGGGTCTCGATGTGACCTTTGGAAATTTAGCAATATTAGCATCAGACAAATAGGTCAGCATTATATATCCCTATTATATCTACATAAAGTATCAAGCAATCTGGGGACAACAGGAATGATGGAGAGAAGCCCTCCATCCTGGGTAGTCACCAGGCATGCAATGCACTCCCTTCCTCCTGAGCTGCCAGAACTGGACTAGAAAAAACTTTGAAATGGAGCCAGGTCTCCAGCATTTCTGACAAGAAAAATACAAATTTTCCATGATTCAAACTCTGCAACAAGACAACTTGTAGGTTTATGAAGCACCTCTAGCACACGTATAGTCAGAGTAGTACATTTTTGTGTATTTTTGCCAGCTTTCACAAGCGCAGTTGTCAGGATTAGCACCTAAGTACAGTCATACCCAGAAAGGTGGAGAGCGGCTCAAGCTGGTGCAATACAGTTCAGACATTGTTTTGCTCTAGGTAGAACATTAAACATTAATTAATGCTCAGTGTGTACCAGCTTAGCTTCAGTAAATCGGTCAAAGCAGCTTTGTAGCAAGGACTGAACCTCACCTGGTCTTGTTTTTTGAGCAAAATAATGACTGGCATACAAAATGATAACAAAGACCTACAGACAAAGGAAATTTTGTGTCCCTGCCTAGTGTAGTCTTAAGCTAGACTATGAAGTCTGAAAAATACAGAATCTAATTATTGTAGCTGTGCAACCGAAATAATGAGGAATTTGAGACTGGGACTGATAAGCAGTTAGATGCTATGCTAGCAAGCTGGAGGTCTGCAGTCCTCCAAAAGTCTGGCAAAAATTACCTGCAGTGCGATGCACAAACTGAGAGATATTCAGTCAGTGGTATTATAACCTGAATTATGCATCTACTGCTACTGATGACTGGAGATTGTGTGCATGCTTAAGGTATTGAAACAGTAATTAATGGAAGATAACACGTATTATCTTTCCGTGGTAGAAGGTGATCGTCAATAAAAGTATGATAGAGAAATCCAGGATCTCATCAAATATATACAATAAAAAGTCGTAGTTTAGATCCTCAGGTATCATGTAGCAGGAGAGCTAATGCCACTGTGCTGCTGTTTAATCACTGAAAGACTAGTATTACACTTGCTATACTACCATAATAAGAGAAACTCCAGTAATTCATCCAGTATGAAACTGAACTGTGCATCTTGGAAAAGCCAAGGGTGGTTTTAGGAAGAACTGGTGCCAGGGGCAGAATCTGGAGCCAGCACGTAAGCAGGTGCTGCCCAGAACCAAGTTTGGTGCCCACTGGGGTCCAGTCCCAGGAGAGCTGGAGTCCTGGGAGGGCAAGAAGAGATCAGTGGGGTGGCAGCTGCTGGAAGAAGCAGCCAATCCCCCCATTTTGGCTTCAGGATAAATGCAAGTAAATCGCAATGGTGTATTAAGATCCCTCCTGAAATAATCAGCACTTGGTGTTTGTCACCTCCGCCAGTCTCGGTCATTTTCTGTAAACTCTCCTGTAACATGCAGTACTGCATCACACGGTGCTCAGCAGGGCACCCCGAAAGTTAAACGTCTTCCACTCCTCCCCCCCAAGAATTCAAGAGACCGCGTAGCTGAAAACACTGCTGAGAGGTACGCAAAGCTGACACAGGAACTGTGAGGAGTAACTGCTCCTCTCTTGATCGCAGCTGATTGCCACAAAGCTCAAAAAATCTCCAGCAATAAACAGCAGTGGTACTCGCAATGAGCAACCTTATTACAGAAAAGCGTTTCCTTTACATGAATCCTGATTTATAAGCAAATTGCTGGTACCTCACTGGCGTTTACCCTACCGTGTTGCCTGTGCTTTAACAGTAATTGACACAGTAGCTTTTCCGCAACGTTGAGAAATAACAGCTAATTAGAAATATGCCCGAGTCCTTTTTTAGGAGGGGAAGTACTAATGTGTTAGGAAGATATTCTGGCTGATAACTGCAACATGAAGTTCTATACTGTGAAACTGCAGGGTTAGAGTAAGAGGAATTTGCATCATGTGCAATTAATATCCAAGCAGAAACTCCATCAGCTGATGAGGTATCCAACCATTAATGCACGAATTATGACCATGTATCACACCTACAGGATGCCCCCTTACACATCCAGCTGGTTAGTTACACCAACAAAACCTTTACTATTTTACCATCTACCATTTTGTTCAGGAGCACATCTTCCTATGCTTACAAGCATGCATATCTCACTCAGACACTACTGATATTCTTCGACAATTTCATCGATCCAGTTGTGAGAGAGTCATCATTTTTCTCCCTTTCCCCCATTCCACAGTGGAAGCCCAGGGGCAGTTCAGTCGTGCAACAACTGTTCAGCACGTGAAAGAGAGGGACTCAATGCACCTTCCGAGCACAAGCTGCTGATAAAAGCCACAGAGCACTGAGGGTTGCAAAGCCCAGAGAGAGAGTATTTTTGATATTTTGTACATGAGAGTGTTGTACTGATGCATCCAATGCTGAGCAATGCGTCAGCACAATGCTTCAAGAAGAGAAAACCATCCCAAAAGTAGGGGTCATCACCATACTAATCCCTTTTCTTCAGAAAACTCATCAGCACAGGCACAATGAAGGTGTAACACACAAGATCAGGCAGTCAGAAAGCCTGAGCAGGCTGTCTGACCCTCTCGGAGAAAAGATGTTACCTCATTTTCAGTGGGGAAGACTCAAACTTCGTCATAAAGGCCATGATGGCTAAGTATGAAATCTTGTTTGCCAGCAACAGTAAAACAGCCCCAGACTGTGAGAGAAGTAGAATAATAAGCTTTCAGAAGTAGAATAATAATGCAGTTAATATGATAATTCCCATAAAACACTGGGTGGCATCTAGCATCAAGAAAACCTTCTTCTTGTAAAGAAAACCTGGATGGATTTTTTAAATGGAAGACAGTTCACAGGTGATGAACTTGCACGTGAACTTGACGGGAAAAGGAGGTAGTAGCTGCTGCTGACCCCTGAAATATAGAAGGGAAAACCAAGGGTTCTGTAACCCCATCAACAAAGAACGAAGGCACCACTGAACATCCCAAAACTGTTCCCATTCTTTGATACTTAAATACACAGTCATAATTTTTTAGAATGATGACCTTAACTTTCTGCAGCCATTTGTCCAGTGAGTGCAGCCTGGGTGAGGATGAGGTACACCTACTTTGTGTGGTGTGGTAACGGTCCCATGAAGCGCACGACAGCAGAGAGGCAGGGCGCCCCGTGATGTGGAAGCAGCACTGGGGGTCTCCAGCTTACATCCTCTAGAACAGACCTGGAAATTGTGAAATGCATTCCTGCTGTGAAGGCTCAGCCCTTTCAGCCAACTTTACCGCCGACAGTAAGACGA
Source organism: Buteo buteo (assembly GCF_964188355.1). Classification (NCBI taxonomy): domain Eukaryota; kingdom Metazoa; phylum Chordata; class Aves; order Accipitriformes; family Accipitridae; genus Buteo; species Buteo buteo. The sequence continues at coordinate 26,420,015 of NC_134185.1, read as the reverse complement.
GCTATGTAACGTGAGCACAGGTTTCAGGTGAAATTTATGCAGGGCAGCCCAGGTGAATTAGATCCTTGGGATATTCACAGCTGTGGGTTTCTAGCTGCAAGCACCAGGCTGAACTCTTCTAGTGAGAAAGTGCCAAAAGGCAATTAATATTTGATGGCATAAAATTCAGCATGCCAGACAGATGGCAAAGGAAGAGAATGAAAGGAGCACTTGGACATAACTATGCTGCTTGGAAATACGCATTCACCTGTTAAAACCATACATGCAGTACCTGCATAGGAAGGGGTGCTTATCCACTTTGCTAGCAGTGACATTGGGCTTACGCAAGAAGTAGAAACAACCTATAAAGATCTGTGAGCCCCTGTGATTTATAGGATGATCATGAGATCTCTATCAATCCCCAAGCAAGTATTGTAGCTGACAAGTAGCCACAAGTGCACTAGTAGGCGTTCAAAAAGCCCTTCTTTTTATTTTGTTTTCCTGCTCTCCATTCCTCTCTCTCTCTCACTCTCAAGATTTTCATGGAAAACCACAGACAGCCTTTCCATGATCTTATGGAGTGGATCAATTTATCATTATGCTCTTTACCATCTTCCATGCGTATGCAATAACACACACATATCGTCAGTAATTTCAGCCTGGCAATATTCAGCGTTTGCATGGGAGATCTCTGCTACTCCTAAGTCAGCTAGAAGACAACTTCAATGGGATGATTTAGGCCTGTTTATGGCATTAGTAACAATTTGTTTTGGTTTTAGGCATATAGATTTAGCTTTGTTTTCTATATAGGAGTAAGTAACAAGCCATTTTTAGTTTGAAAAATGGAAACCATCAGTGCTGTCTTGTGTTGTGACAGGAAAAGACTACAGAGCTCTCTTGACAACCTCTCCTTCCATTTTTCAGTCTCTCCTTACGCCCTGCTCTATTTAATGTTGCTGAAGAGGAGTGTATAATATTTGGGCATAAAAATATACAAATCCTCCTTTGGGAGATGATGTTCCTTTGGATAGAACAGGTCAGTATAGTTCATCTACATTAGGACCACGGTATTATATGATTACATATCTCACCTTTACATTGGTATCCAACACACCCATTATCATCCTGGAAAAATAGCTTTACACAAACAAGCAAACAAACAAACTCCTCCAGTATGTTAGCCTAGGAAAGCATACCCTAACAGATGAGCAAGCTATACATAAACATGTATGTCACAACCATACCCACTCAGATTTATGCCCTGGAACTTACACGCCACACAAACAATACCATATGCAGATATTTTCTTGTATGCTAGTTTAGTCAAGATATTGAAATACATAGGCTCATGTACTGCCAAATTCTGAGTTTCTTAAATACGTATGATCCATAATAACTATTCAGGTCTGCTGTGATCTGTCTTACACATCTCCTCTAAAAAATTCCTGCTTCAAAAGAAATGATTGCATTTATAATTGCACGATGCAATTACTTGTTCGATCCTCTGCATGCCGTACACGGACACGCACCAACAAGAGCCATACGGGCACAGTTACTCACCCAAAGAAAACGAGCACAACCTGCTTCAGTTTCAGTACTTCTGTAATTCTAACTCTCAGCTACCGGATTTGAACCATTTAGTTTATGTTTTTGTCTTTCCCTCCCAAGACTAGCTGTAACAGAGCCGTCTCTTCTCTTGGCTGGCGCTCGTCTGAGTAGCTGCCGTTGGGAGACAGGGAGGAGCGAGTGTGTACGTACCTCTGTGTGCACGCACGGACGGGTTACCACAAGCATATTTCTGGTGAAGGAGCTCTTCACACACGTAATACTGAGGGCATCTTCACATTTTGTCCTCTTCCATCCTCCTAAAACAACACTCATTCCTGGAACACGTGTCGGTGCAGCCCAGAAGCAGCAGAGGAGTGCAGCGACAGACCACACTCCGAACTCTCTTCCAGCCGCTGCTCCCTCCTGCATCCCTCTTTCCTCCCCTCACTGCCACGCAGCTGATCATCTCTCCTCTGACACTTGACAACAATTCAGGGCCCTTTCCAAAAAATCAATTAAAAAAATGAATTTTCCAGCCAGCAGGGGTCAAATGACTCAGCTACTCATAATATCTTTAGCACCCGGAGCGCCGCAAAGGCTCTGGCTAATCTGTCACCCCTATCTTCCTCACCAGTGCTGCTGCTCTTGAAAGTCAGAGAAATACTCTTAGCCCAAGCAATAAACTCAACACAAAAATTAGGATTTTGGTATGTCATTTTAAGGGCTACTTTAGAGATACATGTGTTTACTTTCACCCCACTGCAAAATACCAGTAAGTGCTTAAAGAGCACGATACACGACTGGACAATAAACCTTCCATCACAAGCCTGCCTCTCCCTCGTCTGTAGAAGAGAAAATGTAAGCTGAAAAAGAAACTACAAGACTAAGGAGTTGCAGCTGGGACTGGAGCCGGGGGCATCAAGTGGGGAGAAAGCTCCTGCATAACCATGGGAGTACCCCCACACTAACCCAGCACGCCTGCAGTATTTTTATTCTTTACATTTCTACTTCAGTAAAAGATAGTGGGTTTTCCCTTTCCCTTAATCGCTGTTTCATGCTGTAGCATGGAAACCTGGGGTTTCCCACACAAACTTTATTTAGATGGGAGTGGAAGGAGGTGAAGGATAGTGCCTGTGATCTGAAAGGTGACTGGTGTGGTAACTATACAGAGAGAACTGAAGAGCTACATTTTAAACACCGCAGCATATTAATACCACTACCTTCAGTTGAACCACACTCTAACTTCACCTCACTAGGTGAATGCAAGCTTTCCTATCTAACTATTCCTGCTTTGCAACTGTGCTTTTCTTGAGGCCAATCTGGACGTGAGCAGGGGGGAGCCCCAATTCCCAGGCTGACGGTCTGAAAAGTAAAAATTTCTTGTTATATGGGTCTGAGAAATCCTGATTGGGGAAATGCATGTAATGAAACCCCCTGACAGGTGAATTTCTCAGATCATGTCTCTTATAAATATTTGACAAAACATACTCCAATTTTCCCTTTGCCATGGTCTGGTGTCTTCTCACGCAACACCTGTCCCTGTGGAAATCTGTCCCTCCTGGTTTTCCAGCAGTGACTGCCTGAAAAGGCCATCAACCTGAAGCCTTTCACTCCCGGAGGGTTTGAAAAATTTTTCTGCTATTTCCTGCAATAGGTGGAGCTTCTGATACCAGGTTGCCAGCCCAGTGCACACTCTGACAAGGGTTTGCTCCGCAAGTCTCCTGCTCTTCCCCCCTGCAGGTCCCACCGCTGCCAGTCTGCTGGAGCTGCCTGGCTCCGTGCTCCGTGAGACTCCTCTCCCGTTGACTCTCCCCAGCCCCCCTTCCCTGATTTTATTAATGAAACCTCAAAAAATGCCCTTTTCTCATGTGCATGTTTAATTCCTCCTCACTAGACAAGCGAGGCAGCTCACGAGCGCTCACGCCGGCGTCCCCTGAGCTCTCGTTTCTCGTCCAACTCCATGTCTAGCACTCCAACAGAAGGCAGAGATTGAGAAGGGGAACAAGTGCCTTCCCAAATACTGCTATGCGTGCTTTATAGTTTTACCTTTAATGTACCTCCTTGACCATCAGCCTTAGCGTCAAGGTGCACCTTGAATGAACTGTTGTCATTTATATACAAGCTGCCACTATAGCTTAGCTGCTCTTTAGAAGGACACAGTCAGCTCTAACCACAAGTCATATTTAACGAAGGAAAAGATTGCAAGAGTGTGTTAGCTTCCCTTAATAACATCTTTCAAAAACCGCAGTGATATTGCTCTAAGAAACCTTTTGTACTTCAAATTCTCATCAACTCTACCAGTCCTAAGAGCATTAGCCAAAGTTTGAGCAGTTCATCATCTCCGTTACATTCATTTACATGCTATTGGGCTTGACACTGGATAATAAGGGCTTATCCAGCAATACTTCACTTTTTGATCCAGTAAATTCACTATAGGCCTTATTCTTTAAAGATTTTTCTTTTTTTTTTTTTTTTTTGCCACCAATTGCCTTTTTCTTGTAGCTCGCAGCAGCACTGGTTTTTGAATGTAAAATAGTTACGGGAACATTGATCTTTAAGTTATTAGGCTTCCTGCTCCAGTTGCCTTGACCAAAACCTCCCTCTCCAATAACGAAAGGACCTTCTGTTTCCTTCAGAGGTGGTGTGAAAGCTATTGTACATATCACTGACATCAATCATATTTCTAGTGTTTGGTCTATTATCACCTAACAAAGACAGACAACTGGCAGTTGGACCAGAAAAGATCCCAGGTCATGTTTTCCCACCGGGATTCACACCCATGTATGGTCTAATTTAGCAGCATGAACTTGCCACGACACACGGGTCCCCTCTGAAAAATGTTCATCTGAACCCTTAGAAACGTTTATGGTCTGTTTGCTGTTCACCAGCTGCCTGCACCAGGCAGGGGGGCTCATGCTGTGGGCATCACCAGCGTTCGTGGATACTAAAGGCAGTTGTTTAGGCTCTGAAAATTAATTCGGTAGAAAAGGACAACATTGTTTTAGGCATATGGCTGACATTCACTTCTCCTCTCAAGACAGATAACCTAGTAACTACGCAGAAGGCATTTAAGAGCTTCCTCCCTTTGTGTTTTACGGAAAACAAACATTTTAACATTACTGTAATTATTGTAAAACCTTTCTATAAAATGCACACCAGTATATATAATAAAGATTGAGTGAAAGGCAACAGGCCATTTATCTAGCTAAATCTGCAAAATTAAAGTGCTAGCTTGTACTGAATAAATATATACAGAAACACTGAGCCTGGGCTGGGGCATTAATTATTTTTACTGCTATTAGTCTGCAGTGCCATTTGTGCGACCAAGAAGTGACTTCTGGCTTTCTGCAGGGCACTGTACTAATTTATCTGATTTTTTAGACCACAGCAAGGTCACTAATGTCTGTTCCCCATCTTTCAAGAACGTGAGCTCTCACAAACAGCTGCATTGAGAAGGAGTGGAGCTGAGCTGCCAGGCGTGTGTATTGGGCAGAAAAGCAGGCAGTGGTGTGAGACTGGGATTCAACGGAGTGCTTGGCTGTGAAGGCAAGCGTACGATCAGTCAAGTAGGCGGCGAACAAGATGCCACATATTTTCAAGTATCATCAGCACTATTTTACACATGAATGGCTGGAAGATAAAGTTTAATTAGGTACGTATACAAGCAACCATGACAGTTATCATCTCTATACTGCAACTTCTTCCACTTAAAGCACATTTTGCAATGCAGCTAAGGATTTCTTAACTAACTAACTTCCTAATGCCCTTAACATCATTAAGAGGAATACCAAGATTAGTGGCAGCTAAAAACCACACTTAAAACTCATCCAGGCAGAAGTGGGCCTTTCTTCAGAGGCTTCCATACACTGAAACATTCAACACAGGGGATGTTGCCCATGACAATAAAGGTGCATGCTCTTTTTCAGTATGTTACGTGCAGGACTGTGCGAATATGGATTATCAGCAAGTTGTGATAATTTACCATTTATTTGTTACTTCATTCACTAAAATCTTGCTCCTATTTTCCCGAGATGCTCTGATGTATGCTGTGCTGCACCTGGGTAGTAGCTTACAAAGTAATTTTACTGGTACACAGCAGACTATCCCAGGGCAAAGGCAGAAAACAAGAGATTACTTTTTTCTGTTGCCTTGATATGGCTGCATATGTGTCCTGGAATAAAATGCATAGCGCACATACTGTTGTACGTGGATAAATATGGTGGGAGCGATCATACCCCTAACATAGGACTGAGGGTCCCTCACCTTAGTGTTCTTAAGCTGACACTCGCACCACAGAGATGTAGCAGGGAAGTAGGCTGTCGAGTCACCTTCAGCCTCTCACCTTCATCCTCTTTCCCCACAGGTATGTTTGAAGGAAACGGGAAAGCGATCCCACATTGGTTACATGCTAGAATATAAAACTGAATGGGGGGGGGAGAAAATGATCTAGTTTTTATGCTTGTCTTTTCTTTTACAACCAAGAATTAAAAAAACATTCAGATTATTTCACATTTGGAACTGTAATGTTAAAAAAAAAAGGCAAGCGAATTGCACCTGCTAGGTCAAGCTTCCCATCCACCACCCCAGAAAATCACCAACCCAAATGTCACTTGTCTGTGTTGGTTCTCACAGAAGGCAAACCGTATGTTACATTCCCAGTGTCCGTGCATTTCTGCAGCTTCTAAATAGCTGGCTCCCCCAAACTGCTTTTGGCCAGATTTTGGTTCTCTTCCAGCGCCGAAAGGCAGAGGGTAGGAGATATCCTGCTGTTACTCTCCTTTCATTTAGAAAATGGAGAGGTTGTCTGGCTGCCAACCTGTCAGTGCAAATAAGTCCCCTCTGCAGACCTTATCAGATGAATCCCAGTGTGAAAACTTTTTACATATGAATTGCTTTGGAAGGAATGCTCGACTCTTTTCAGAACAAATACGGAAAAGAACAAAATAAAGGAAATGAAAAAGTAAAGAACCTGCACTGAAAGGTCACTTCGAAGGGACAAAAGTCCACACGGCTTCTTTCTCCTGTTCTCTTTCTTTCTTTGCACTTGGCGCCCCAGCATCTACATGCTGCTCCCCTAACTGCAGCGGGCTTAGTCACCACAAGCCTCATCAGTGTACGATTAATTACTCCTGTTAATCAAAGCTGAAAGGCTGAAAGAACTAGAGCGCCCAGCAGATCGGTAATGGAAATTGGTGCTCTCATCAGTGCCAGAAGTCCACTGACAGCCTAGGTGAGCAAAGACGAGAACAGCTCATAGCTACCGGATTTTCGGCAGCCTAGGCAGAACGGCTAGGTGAAGGGAGTGTCAGTCTGTAGGAGAAGTAACGCTTATCCTGGAAAATCACCAGCACCATCAATGGTAGCCAGGACTGTTGGTTATATTAAATCAATATTGTTAGTTACGTTATTAAATATTAATCTGAGATATAAAAAATGGGGGGTTCTTCTGGCTCTGCCAGAGACAGATGGTGTAATCAGATGCAAATCACTCCGTTTCAGTTCCTCTCAAATTCCCATCTGTAAACCAGATAATAATATTTCCAACCGTCCACCTTTTGCAAGCTCGTCTCTCTAGGCAGGTTCCCTGGCCACCTCTCACATTACATATGTGTAGCCTCCCGGGGACTGGCACCTCTAGAAACCGCTGTAATGTTAGAGATGAAGAGACATAGCATGGAAAGGTCACACGGCTTGCACTGAAGCTCTAGGGTCTCACCAGCTTTTGGTGGTTGCAAAAGGGGAACAGCTTGGGTTGGAAGAGCAAAAGGATAGATTGGATCGCTTTAGATAAATTTGTCTTAAAATCAGCTGACTCTGAAGAGCAAAAGGATAGATTGGATTGCTTTAGATAAATTTTTTTCTTAAAATCAGCTGACTCTGAAGAGCGCTGTCCTCGGCTGCTAAAAAGAGCTGTTGAGACAGCCACCAAGTTGTTATCAGTTCTCTTCGAGGATTCATAGAGCTGAGGGAACGGAATGCAAGGATGGGTGACAGTGACATGGAGCTGTCAAAAACAAACAGCGTAAGACGACGCTTATTTCTGTCGCAGGGGAAGAAGCGTTAGGGGCAGGGGGGAGGCACGGGGCGTCACATTTGCAGATCTCAGCGAGGGTCCTGGCAGTGTCACTGTGCCACCTCTGGCCTCTTCCAGCGCCTGCTTGTGGCACTGCTATGGGGAGGGGGCCAGGGGACCCCGGGAGCAGGGCAAGGGGCTACAGCCCACGCTATGCTCTCATCCAGCACGGCGTGCCCAGCTTCACCCACTTTGCCTTTCCCGGCTTCTTCGTTTATGTTTGACGAATACAGGGCTACAGATAGATACCCTAGGTACACCATCCAGTAAAACTACTTGCAGTAGTTGAATCAGAGCACCTTGAAGCAAGATCGGGCCACTAGATAATGAAACGCAACAGTCACAAGTATAGACCCTATAATTATAATTCTGACTGCGTTACCCAGCCTTTGTCAGAATTTGCCATTCTTTGTCATTGCCTCTTTGTCATTCTGGTTAAGAGTCAAGTGAACCAAATGGTTGAGAACTGACAGGTAATTCAAGACCTCAAAAGGGAGTGGCGGACCTACCCTGAACACCTGTGTGAAGAGAAGAGTTAATGCTGCTGAGGTCCATCATATGGTTTGTCTCTTGTTAGGGAAGTCGACCTGAAATAATAGTGGGTCAAAAGTAGAGAAAGCACATGTAAACATTTCCTCCACATGAACAGAAAGGGCTTTGATAAGGGCGAAAGGAAAGAAGAGGTAACAATTTCCTGTTAAAAACAAGCACGAGAAAAAAATGACAAAAGGAGAAACCTCAGGAACAATTAACAGGAATAATTAATAGAAAAAGTGCAGGCCTCAACTGAGGTTCTAGCTAAACTTGTGCTTGAGTGATACTCTGACCTGGGGACAGGTATGCATGAAAGAACATAGATGACAAGTGGGATTAAAACATACAGAAATGCCAGCTCAGCACATGCATCCTTTTTCTGCCAACAGTACTTTACGCACTCCAGAATACTACTGAAGCCTAAACTGCTGAGTAAAGTTAAGCACATGGTTAAATGGCTTGCTGAATTGAGATGAGCTGATGAGATGTGATCCCAGAATATAATAACTGAAGGACAGGGAAACTTTAAGTTTAGGCAGTCATAGATAAATCATGTTCTTCATGCTCTTGAGAGATTCCTGTACCGTGTTCATTTCTGTCTTCCTAAGTACAATTCTGTGATGATAGAAAAATAAAAAATACAAGGCAGGACCACACTCAGACTCTGGGACCGCTCCCTTTCTCTCAGTGAAAAGCCCCTGCGTGTAGGCATTTCAGGTACCAGTAATTCAAATCCATTTTCCCAGACGGATGGTAAGCCAGGTGAAGTGACACTGGCTCAGCAGAAGGCCACCGGGCGAGGTAGTGCCCAGCACGGATTGCAGCGTGGTGTCCCATCCTGAGCTGTTGGGACAGCTTGGCGGTACCACCCCATCGGAGCTCAGACTTAGAGTCCAGCTTGCTTAGAGGGCAGCCGTGGATTTTCTTGTGCATCTCTAAAGAGCTTACTGTGTAGCAAGTAAATAATAATAGATTTAAGTAATAATAGGAGCTTGCTAATACTGAATATGAGGCTCTTGAGTTTTGCAACTGATTGAAGTCTCTCACCTGTACTGAAGTCAAACATTAAGCCAGATTTTAGCACTATTACAACTTTGAAACACAAAATAGAAAGTACTGCGTCTTGAGCAACCAGCCTGACAAGTTACTGTGTAGGGAGCAAAGTCTCTTATTGCTACACAAAAAATCAACTTCCCTTTAAGCTCAATAGCAGATAAAAGTGATTTGTGTTCCCTAATTTGTTTTGTTTCTCTGGACATATTGCCATTTTGTATTTTTCTATTTGATCGTTGACCCTTTTAAGGCTGGCTTACTTCTTTCTGGTGGTTTATGTTAATTTGTTACACTGTATTTTTCTTGGGTAATAGTTTAATAAATTTTTTAAGAAGCTAGTGATTGACACAGATCATGAGGCAGTAGGGAGATTAGCTTTCTGCGGCAGTCGTATGCTCACAGCGACTTACCCCATGGTGGGGAAACTGCCCAAGCAGAGTCAAGCTTGGACAGCGATGGACAGCAGTAACACTACAATAATGCCTGTTGATGGTGGTAACTACAGTACTCTGGGAGAGAGGAGCCTATGCTTTCCAGGATTTTGTGATCTCATGGTGCATTCTTAGCCATAAATTATTAAGAAGTTGTAGAGAAAGAAAACATGAGAGAAGGGACACTGTTGATGGGTTACTGTTACTTTCTTTACTACGGACAGCCCTGTCCATTAAAATAGAGACTTGATGCTGAACAGAAACAAGCAAGCTGATGTCTGTAATACAGTAACTGCCAGCATGGCATCCACTAGGAATTCATAAATCCGTATGTACGACATCTAAATCATAAAAGAAAGATTAGTTTTCATCGCATCTCTCCTAACAAGATAATTTCAATGGCTAATTATTTGCTAGCACATTTGCCACAGGCGTCACAGAATTTACATTACTTCTTTCAGCCAAGACTCTCACAAACACATATGGCAAGCTTTGTACATGATACTACATCTCATCTGCAGGCCAGGATGGGTAAGAACAAAGCTTTCAGAAATAGCTATTGATGTGGGGTGCTAAAGCACTCAAAAATAAGAGCATGAATACTTGCAGGTCAATGAAAGAAAATTTTGGCCACCAACACAAGTCATTGAAAAAAAAATGCCTGAGTGCAGGATCTGAACTTGAACTGGAAAGTCTCAGTGATTAAATGACTCCACAGCAGACAGGGTCAAACTGTTCCTAGTCCCCCTCCAAGGGAGAATGACTTTCCCTTCTTTGGGAGGCCTCTATAAAGGACACGTGGGAGATACAGGACTGATCTCTCACCCCAGGGAAAGACAGCAGGAATGAGGAGGGCTGTGGTGTGCCTACACTGATGTGAAGCTATGGGTCTGGTCTTCCAATGCATGGTGGGGACCACTAAACTGGGAAAACACCTGTGACACTGTCTTCATAGGAGGATGACTCCCAGTGCAAAGGCTGTGCCATAAGGGTATGTCATCCTTCAGCAAACAGCACCTTAACCTGCCCAAACAGGGCCACTTGCATTGCTCTCCACCCCTGCTGTCACTCAGAGGCTAAAGGAAGACTCTCACCACTTCTGGGACGTGACAGCAGCAAAGCAAAGGAGAGGACATCTGTTTTCTTTTGCGAGGTATTGGCTAGAGAGGAAGAGAGCAGCGAGCACCAGCTGAAACACCTTCACATCAGGACATCAGCTAGCAGCCAGCCTGCTTCAGCTCTGGTTTTGTGACTGGACCTACCCACGGTTGCTCCATCTGTACTTGTTTGACTGCCCATTTGGCTCATCCCAGCGTTGCTGCCCAGACTTGCTGCCCGTCAGCGAGCACTGTGCTGGGAAAGCACCAACTTAAAGGGATTTTATTGAATTTGGCAGGATTACAATGCAGGTACCAGTGAAGAGGAACTCAGCACCCGTCTTCTTTCTACCATTTACTGTATTTATTTTTTTCAGTTTATCTTGGTCCTACCTGTAGCTGTGACTATTTAGATACATTTACAAATGCTGGTCCAGACTTTCAGCCAGCCCTTTAAGACCTAAAGGGTTATTCCAACCTAATACAATTCTCCTTTCTCTATAGAAAATGATGACCTTCTATCTGTTCACCTGATAATTGTGACACCATAAACCACTGTAATTGAAGTCCAGGAGCAAGCCTGACACAGAGATCGGCTTTTGTACTCCTCTCTGTCAAGACAAACTACAGAACCAGAGACCGGTTTTGCAGCTAAGAACTAATGTAATTTCTCCACTGGTTCTGTCGTTCTGTTCAACGCTATGTTTCCTTAACCTGTATTAGATTGTTCAACAAAATGACTTCTCTTAATGGTGTCTGCCAGCTAACTGGTACCCAGACCAAACTTCCCCTAGCAGAGCATCTCTATACTCTGTGTGAGCATTTAATCAGTTCTCCAGCCCATAATGACAGCGTACCATCAGTTCTGGTACCCCAAATCTGACAAGTTTCTGCAGTTAGAGAAACCTTATAAATATAATGCATTAAATATAAGTGGTGAGATCCAGAAAATATTGTGCAGTTTTTTGCTCCACCATCTTGTTATTCCCAACCTGGAATGCTATAAAAAGTGATAGCCGAGCCGGTCCCCTGTGGGACTGCAGTCTTTAATTGGGAACGGGACCGCTTTCCTTCATAGCTGTTCTGGGAGGAGAGAAAGCCCCAATTCAACTCTTGCTTTTCCCCGACTGAGCCACAAAGAGAAGGGAGCCAGGCTAAACAACAATAGCTTCAATCAGCCACACACGCTGATTTTTTTGCTGCACAGCCAGAAGAGGAGGGGTCTGATTGGCATTCAGACTTTGCAGCATCTCACTGTGGGAGAGAGGTCTTCTGCAGTCATTACTCTCCTATGGTGCTTGTTATTGACAGCACTTTCGACTGACTCTGGCAGAGAATAAAAGTATCCCTCTCAGTAATATCATTCACTTCCCCCGCTTGCTGTTCCCCCTCTCTGTGCCTCATCCAGAGCACATGTGCAGCTGACACAGAGTGAACACGGTGACCTCCTCTGAATATGCATAAATGCTAAGGATCGCCTTTTTTTTGCTCTGCTGCCATGGCTGACTGAAGCAATAGCTTGGCCAGTGTTTTGCTTATGAAAGAGTGCACTAGTTTGCAACTGTTAGTCCACAGATGGTCAACTTCTGAGTCTGGCACCCAGACCTCATATTTAGTCTCACAAGTAATTTAGAAAGCATATAGCTAAAACTAATGAGGCACTGAAGTTCAAATAACCTGCGCCTGCTTTTATTTTCTTACCACAGTCTGGGAGTTATGTCAATATGTTGAGCATGGAGTAAAGACGATTTAAGGGAAGAGAAGATTAATGTTACCAAATGATTTTTTTAGAATTTAGCTCTCTAGCACTTGGCAGTCAGAGTTTGCATGACTGAATTGTACTAGATGTAAACACAGATTAAAGAACAGGCTTTATGCCCACTGGAGCTATGTAGATCCAACACTGCTGAACTTCTGTAGGTTATACACATGAAAAAGGGGGATTCGCCATCTCCGTTCCTTTAAAATCACAATGGGGGCTCCTTGCAACAATAAGAGTAAACATAATTAACTTTGCTCATAATTGTTGAGCACAATGCTCTTTAGTTGCTTTCTGCTTTTTAGCACTTATGATCTTATCTCAAAGCATTTTCTTTGTCCATGAAAAGTTAAAGGCTCGCTTTTTAGTTTTAAGAGAAACTGGCATATTATTTAGACTTTCAGACTAGAATTTTTCAAAATAAACATGAAAGTGATTAAAATACCAGAAGAAAGAGTACTGCAGAATATGGAGATAGCTCTGCTGAGGCTTATTTGCTTTTCTGCTAGTGATTGCTGGGAGGAAGACAAAGAAAATGGACAGTGCCACTGTCTGATGAGTACGTTTACACAGGATTTACTTCAAGGACCTTATAACATAGATAGATTTCAATTAATCACAGACAAAATTTTAAGAAATCAATAAGTCAGTGAAGTCTTTGGGAATGTCACTGTACTTTCATGATTCATGCTCTGCCTTCCTTGCAGAGTTCAAACCATTCTTAACTCATCTTTATATTGCTCTCCTCCCCCTTTTATCAGAGAAATTCCTACATTCTTACATTCATTTCATTTGTCCTTGTATTCCTACTAGTAAGCTCTCACTGGCTGTTGGCCACCAACTCCTTGCCTGTTTTAGCTGGAATAAAGCTTCGTGTAACCTGTAATCACCAGTGCCACAAGCAAACAAGGCTGCAACAGCTTCACTCTTCTTGGGCCTGTGATGCTGATTGTTTGCAACAGGTCTCCTGTAAACACCACCAAACACCCACTCCTCAGCCAATACAAACCACTGCAGCTGAATTGGGGTAAGTGTTGATTTACACTAGTTAATTCATACCTGTCCTGAAGTCCTAAACAAAAATCCTCCTGTAAGCAGCCAGAATAACAACCAATTTTTCCCCTGTAGAAGCTTAAAAAAAAAAAAAAAAATCTAGGTTTTCATTATAACTTTTTTGTCATTACTGTCAAAACCTTGGAGCTTTTCTAAGGAGAAGGTAGTTTAACAGAATCAAACACAAGAATATCACAGCCCACAGCAGGGATGAACAATCAGAAATCATCTCTGGTCAGTATTACTGCTAATAACAGACCCGTGTCCTAAAGAAATGAAAATAGTTGGCTGCCTGGTAAGAGAACGAGAATGAAGCAGGCAGATGGAGAAAGGGAGGAAAAGAGGGGAAAAAAAAAAAAGGAGTATTTGTAAGGGTTTGTGTCTGGAAATGGAGGTAAGGAATTTATCAGCACTGAGATTTTCAGTGAGCTTTTAGCAAACCTGCTTCTATCTCACAAGTAGTTAGATAAGGGGAAAAACCCAACTGAATATAAAACCCCAACTTTGGTTGTTCTACTAACAGTTCAGTGAAAGAGGAGTTGCTGGAACAGCTTTGTTCTCACAAAAGAAGTGAGGATCTGGTTCTGCAACTGTGACCCAAGAGACAGTTGTCCCCAGAATCAGCACTGCAAGGTCCAGATGAGATGCCTGAAGTGTCAGCCATTACTTCTGAAACACTTGGGAGCTTGGAAAAAATTAAAAAACAAACCCCTAATAAAATAAATTAAAAGTAACAGACAAAATCTTTACAGATAGGAGTGTTACCAATGCTAAAAGTAATTAAAAACTTTAATAGAGAATTCAGTATGTATTCTGCTGTAACCATTACACTGCCTTAGAAATCGGTGTGGTACAGCAGCCATGTAGCATTTCCTCTGCTTTGAGGCAAACAAAGAAAAAGAGTGTATTAGTGCAAAGTTCTGTAAATAATCCTTGAGAAGTGATAAGAAATTAAATAATTCATGCTTTAGTCCATTGTTAAGTATGTAACCCAAGGGCATGCGATGTCATATCATGCATGGCTGCACAGCACGCGAGTTGAAAGAAGCTGCTTGCAATTTATATTTATGGAAAAATAATGTATTACAATGCAAAAAGTTTAGAAAATTATTTTGCTTTGACACTGCACTCTGAAGTGTGTCTAATTTTCACTATTTTGATGTAGCCTATGATTTAAATAAGGTGATGAATAGATTTTTTTTTAAACGTACGAGCAACCTTAGACAAGAACAAAAAAAGATTTTGTATTGAAGAAAAAAAAATTAAAATTTCAGGAAAAATTTTTAAGGCTATTTGGGATTGAAGAAAACATTATTTAAAGTGTTTTGATTGTTAATTTGATCAAGCATTTTAAAACACAATTATACTATTTTTAAAAAGTAAAGCCTTTCACATTTAAGAAACCAGAGTTTCATTTTGAAAAACATTGAAAGAGTACTCTTGGACTTTTAAAGAATTACAGTGTGAAACATTTGAGAAAAATGACAAATTCCTAAAACATTTCACTGCTGCCAAGCAATATTTTCCTTGTAAAACACTGAATGCACAAAACCATCCCTTAGTTCTACTTACAATTATTTGATATTTCTCTTAACATACAGTTTCTGGCATCAATTTATTTTGCTTCTGTTGCAACCTCCATTAAAGCCTGAACCCAAGCACTCACTTCATACAGCAAAGCTTGAAAACATGGTTTACATGCATTCTAAAAGTTAAAACCTGCTATCAACCAAAAGGCATCCAAAATGCATTATTCTTAGAATTCGGGGGGGGTAGGGGTGTGTGTGTTTGGTTTTTTGTTTGTTGTTTTGGGGTTTTTTGAGGTCAGTTGCACGGTATTTGAGAAGTTAAGGCTGACAAATCTGGTACCATAAACAGAACAGAAATATAAATCCTCTGTTTCCCCAGGCTATAAGTAAGAGTTACTGCGTAAGTGAATTATACCCTGAAGTTTCTAAGAGAAACAGAAATAAGCATCACCTTCCTAGAAATCATGACCTTTGGGAGCATTGGTAGTGATCACTATCGTATCAATAAGTTTCTGTACAGTAAGAACTTTTTCAGGGGACAAAGCTAAATTCCAGAGTTAGTTCTTCAATTCATATTTTAATCAAAGAACTCAATGAAATATAGAGAAGTGAAAAACAATTTGTAGGTATATAAATAAAATTTGAAATGTAATCTAACAAGCAATACAAACAAAACAGATCTATAAAATACTTCTTCTCCTATACAGCTGCAAAAGCAATTTTGGTTTTTACCAGAAGGAAATGAAGGAGCTGCTATTTAAGGCAACACCTGCTTATATCTTCAAGTGCAATTTTTCATTTGAATTGTTTCTAGTCACAGCTGATTGTATTCAAGCACACAGAAGTAAATTAAACAGGTGAACAGAAGTAACTCAGCCTCCAAAAATCAGTATGTGCAAATTCTTCTTGTAATTAGTGTTAACTGGGGGGGGGGAGGGGGGGAAGGGTTGGCTGAAAGTGATTTTTAAATCAAGGGTCAAGACTATTTGTTGCCCAATGAAAAAACAATCATTATAGGATAACTGTGATCACTTCTATGATGAAGATGAGTAAGCCAAAACTCTGAGTAATCCCTGTGAACAGAGCAGCTAAAGAAAACTAGTGTCAATAAATGATCAACACAGCTTTTAATGAGAATGTTAAAAAACAAACAAACAAATTTAAGGCCTTTTTTTTTCTTACCTAAAAGGGACAGTTCTTCTCTGCTGAACAGGTGATTAATGGACCTGTCACTAGAAGATGAAGGCTGCATTTTGGTAAAAGATACATGAAACCAGGCCTGGTCACAGCCTTGGGACTGCCTTTCCTGCTCCCACGCTGCAGGATCCTGCTGACACATATATCAAATAGAAGATG
Source organism: Buteo buteo (assembly GCF_964188355.1). Classification (NCBI taxonomy): domain Eukaryota; kingdom Metazoa; phylum Chordata; class Aves; order Accipitriformes; family Accipitridae; genus Buteo; species Buteo buteo. The sequence continues at coordinate 26,403,603 of NC_134185.1, read as the reverse complement.
AATCTTCTTCCTGATAAGAATAACCCTAGCTGATCCCAGACTTCATGCAGGAAGAAAAGCGCAAGCACCAGGAAAGATGGAGCAAGACTGAGTTTGCCACGGGACAGCTTATGCTGCAAGGAAGGCATCGTCTTCCTCCGCTTCGATGCTGGGAAGCAGCAGGGGTAGCTACAAAGTTCTGGGAAACTCTTCTAATGTGAAAGCTTCTGGATTCAAACTTCTCCTGCCTTAAAGCCCCCTTACTGGACACTATTTTGCCTGTGTGGTGTCATGTGCTTTATAACTCAGGATGTGAAGAACTCTATTGTGCATAACTATCTTATTATACAATTACATCATATAAATTTGCACTGCAGTAACACAGAAGTCAAAGTGTTTTACACCATTATTTGAATAGCCTGCTCCTTTGCATTTCAGACATACTTGCATTCCCTGTCTGTTAGATTATGACATATTAATCTATTTTTGAATAGAGTATTTCCAGTTGCTTGGTCAAACAAGCATTTTTGACATCTATTGCAAAAACAAATGCACTTACTTTTTTAAATTCTAGTATTTATCTGTTGGATAAGCAACATTTCTTAGATGTCTATAATCTAAATTTTCAATGGGAATAGCAAATTTTATTGCTTTAGTCTCAGAGAGCTTTAACTGATGGGACAGCTGTAAATGGAAACCCATGCATAGAACCTTATGCCTAGTGGAGCTAGGGATGTCCAACGATCCACTACACAGACAAACAGAAAATGCTTTTTTCTCTGTGCTCATAAAAATTCATAGTATATTAAGCAGCTATTCTACAACCGAACTCCAAAAAGAAGCTGCCAAACTGCAAACCATTAATAATCCTAAAGGAAAGTTTCAGAATATTCTTTGCAATGCAAATATGCATGAACTGTAAGTCAATAGTAACTGTCTTGTGGCGTCTGTCCGTTCCTGTTCGTAACCATATCGCATCTGGTTCAATTACAGCAATTGCTTTCATAGAACACCTGTCTGAGAAACAGAGCTGGTTTTAATAAGCGTTTTGTCTTGGAAAACTTAAATGGGCTGCTCTAGTTTGCTCTTCATTTCATCTCCTCCACTACTTTTCATCTCTCAGCTTAGAGTAACTGCACCACATAAGCTTATGGAGAGAGCTCACTGTCTCTCTCTCAACCACAATTTGTTGACTTCTGTATTGAAGGAAACTCCCCCAGAAGTGCCTAAAAACAATTAGGGTATTGGCTCTATCAGGAGGCCCTGAGGAGTTACAACATATCTTAGCATGAGATCAATTTATGGATACTTAAGTTGTAATGAACCAGAAATTGTAGAGAAAAATAAAAAATTTAAAAATCTTTAAGCTTTTGGAGCATGCTTTGAAATGAGAAAATTTCTGTCCTATTTTCCAAGCAGCAGAGTATTCTATGATTGAAGAATAGGCTTGTTTCTTGAGAAACGCTAAAAACTGCTTTAAAATTAAATCATCCCATGTAAAAGCCCAAAAGCAGAACTATATTAAGCTTGGAAACAGCAGGGGACAACCCTCCATCCAGCACAGAACCAATACTCCGTAAGAGCTAGAAAACTCTAGGTAATAGAGATGAAGGACAAAATTTGATCTTTAGACAAGCTGTCAAACAAAAATCTCATTAAATCCACAAGCACTGAAAGAGCTTGAACAGTAGACATCACGGCAGAGGAAGAAATGGTACTAACCGCAAGAATCCAGCAAATGCACTGAAGTTAAAAGTTCAACTTTCCCTTACAAATTTGGCTGTGATAATACCGACCATGATGTGTTCAGAAGACTAGTAGCATCACAAATATATTTATGTTTTGGATTTGGCTTTCTGATTTTTTTTGATGCAAGTAGCAAATCTTGACTGAAGAGATGATGTCCTTAAGAAACATGTACCAGTAGTTTCAAATACCCAAATAAAATTAACCAAGATTAGGAAGTGCTGAAAGGCCCTCAAGTGTGGAAGGCAGAAGGAGTGTTATGAAAGCATTTATGCAACTAAGCAATAACCTCGAAAGTCAGAAATCTAAAAGACAGTGACTATGTTCTTTGATATATTTATCACAACCTTGTGCAAAATACTGTAAAGATGGTGCTATTAAATATAACAGAAACTGAATTCTCACACAGATCTGTGTTTTATCTGGGAGATTTAGAAGCAGTCCTGAGGGGGCTATGTTGGAAACTGCTAAATAAACAGCCAGAGATGAAAGTCAACCGCTTGCTTCTTCAGACAGTCCCTGCTTCCTAACTTTCCTTGAATAAAAGTTACAAGAAAGTTCTCATCATTGAAATTTCCACTGGACTAGTTAGAAGAACTGGGCTGTTAGTGGCAAATACGGCTTTAGCTCAAAAGGATAAAACAAAGAAAAATATTAGAAATTGCCCAGATTTTGAGGCAGTCTCCTCAACGTGGGTAAATTAAATTTACTGCCTAAACACGAGTTTTGCCCTTGAAGCCATCTCACCCCGAGCTGTGAAAAGCAGAAAAGACGCTGGGCGCTTAGGGAGGCTCCACGGGAGCTGTTGTATTTCCACCCCTCAACTAAAAGCGACCTCGGAGGGGTCCAGCCTGTAGATCCAGGCAGCAGCCAGCCAGGTCCCCGGGAGCAGGGGACCCTCCTTCCCTCGGCCCCTCTTGGGGGGAGGCAGCGCTTGGCCCCGGCGGTAGGGATGCAGAAAGCCGCCTCCGAAACTGCGGCTCGGTCCTGCCCTTATGGGGCTCGTACAAAATGGGGGGGCCGCTATCGCCTGAACTGCAGCTGGGGGTGCTGTCAGGGGTGGTGGAACAGATTGGGTCCTCTTCTGTCTCTCACCTTTCGCTTTGTTTCAAACATGCCTTTAATTTCCTTTCAAATTGAGTCATCAGTAGTGACTTCTTTTTCCTCCCTGAAGTAGTTAGATTATTAATGTGGGAAGAATGCCCAAGACCCATAGGCAGTCATTCCAGGCAGCTTAATTAAATTTAATTTTATTCTGGTTGGACGATGAGCATTGACCAATTTGCTTGCAGTTAGCTCCTGGCCTGTTTCACTCCTTTCAAATGCCTGCTCACTAGCACAGTGAATCTTCCTTTGGCTATTAACGCTACAGGGAAATACCCATTTTGTTTTTGTGAACACCCTGTTCTCACCGGAGTTAAACAACAGCATTGAGGTTGGACCCGCTGACTTGCAGTAGAGGTCCAGAAACAGCTGGAAACACCATGAGATGGTGGTGTGGGCCAACTGGGCAGGACGCTGGAGCCGTGGAGTGACGCCCAGCGGGAGCAGCCGTTCCGACTCCTCTCCACAGGGCGCAGAAGCAACCTAGAAACGCGTTGCAAAGTGAGCTACGCTTTCCTTAACTGTGGGACATTTCTCCTTTCTACTCACCAAGGTACTGTAAATGACAAACAAGTCGCATCTTCTCTTCCCTAAAATATCGTCCTGATCATAGACTAATATTAATTCTATAAAACAGCACGGAACACAAGGCAATAAGGAGCCAATTTGAATAATCTCCTACTGAGAACACCATAACACTGGAAGAAGCAGCACACCTTTGATTTGCAGAAATAGTCCCCAAACTCTTTGAATCCAGTTCTTCCTTGCTATTTATTGCCTAATTTACACCTGTATTAGCACAGAAGCCAGCAGAGTCAGATTAGAGAAAGTAAGAGAAGAACAGGAGTTTTACGACCTTGTTTTCCATTAGAGAACCCTCTAAGGAGAGCATGCAAGTAAGTACCCACAGGAGAGGAAAGCTGTAGGATCCCCTACTTTTGTTCAGAAAGAGCACTCACTAGAGAAGACTAAAATGCTTGGCTTTATACAGTGCCCTTAAGCATTATTACTTATTATCATTTATGTGATTACAAGCTGTGTTCACAGCAATAAAATAAGGCTAAGCTTGGGTAGTATTAATAGCCCAACTAATTACACTACTATAAAAGGTTTATGGGTGGTATAAATTTCAGTATTATTACTACCATGCCATGACACTGGCTTTGTCTAAAGGAAGGCATTACAAAGCCAATCTCCATGTGCTCTGTTTTCGCTCTAATTCATAAACAATTAGTGAAGACAATAGGATATAGGAACATTCCCACCTGGCTGTAGGGCCAACTTAAGTCATGTCTAATCCTGCAGCTACAGTAGGAAAGCATTATCACTCTGGATTCCTGTTTGAACATGGAAAAGACCAAGAGGTTTTTTCTCATTTCTACGGTCATTTAAAATTCCAGTGGCGTTCCTTCAGCTGTGCCCAACCTTGTCAGACATCAAGAGCAATCTGAGATATTCAAGGGGAAAATTAAAAACTCTCTAATCTTCTACTTTGTGAATTTGTTCTTACTAATAGAGAGACATGACCCTACTATTATCTAGACTCGGAAATGGCAGAAGATCTCTTTAGGCAGGATACACACCAGCTTAATGATATTGCTTTGTGGCATACTTCACAGGTTCTACGTCATATTACAGATAAATTGAGAAATCTCAGAATGATGCTATTTGGTTTTAGCAAATCAAGATTCTTTTAGCTCTTTGAGCAAAAGAAGGCAGGAGAAGGCAAAATATTATGGAAGTGAACCTCAAGGTTTATATGTGGTATAAGAAAGAAGGATCTGAATTTGTTGAATGTTGTTCTACCACTTTCTATACCAAAACAGAGCTGTAAAAAATGGATAGTTGCTATTTCATTCAGTAGGGGAAGCAGTCTTCCAACAAGCTAGGTATACTTGCCAGTGGGGCATTTGAACCAAGCAGAAAGTGTAAAATGGAAACACAGGACTGCCTCTTGATCGGGTGGCTTTTCTTCCACGTTACCACGGCAATTGAGCTTTCTAATAGGATGGATTTAACAAGGCAACTGGGAACAGCAGGGAAGGAGGGGCTGCTCACTTACTGGAGTCAGAAGACGAAAGGCAGTCTGCCAAGGCCAGACAGACAAATATTGATGGTGATCATCCAGAATCAGGAAATGAGGATTCATCTGTTACTGGAAGGAACACATTGCCACATACTGCTGCTGAGTGGGAGGGCGAGATGGTACAGTCATTACAGCTGGTTTTAGAAATGAACGACTGGGCCCATTGCTGGGGCATCGAGCCACTAAAGACTGAAAGGGAGCTTTTAAATTGGATTGGAAGTGCATGTCATCCAGCGCATAGCTGCATCCGCGTTACCCTTTGCAAGACTAAGGCTGCAAGACCTGTAGGGGCTTCTGGTACCGGATTCCTGCTGGAGTGCTGGGCGACCCATAGTAGTCATGTGGGAAAACGGGACTATTCAGTATGTTCCTAAGAGTTTGTTCTACAAGATAACCGTCAAAAGTGGCAAATAGCATCTTGTCCTCCTCGTGGGCTGTACTTGATGCCAGTAGGCTTTCTTCCTTTAACAAGTGGAGGGAGCGGATGCTTTTGGTGGCATGGGACTCCTCTGCGCTCAGTGAAGGCTGTACAGGCTGTTATCCTTCTAAAAGCCAGGATCAGTGGGCAAACTGCTATGCATTGGGCATAATACTAGCAGCACTGTTCACAATAATATTTTCTCTGGTTCGTCACTACTTTCTCTTGCTCTGGCTAAGAAAAGCACAGGCAAATGTTGCCTCTTCTTAGGAGCCACAAACTTCTGAATCTATCCCTCAGGCATGTACTGCTCTCAGTACAGCCAACCACAGACATCCAAAAATTTCTTTGAATGAGATATCTCATTCAAAATTTGAGAGCGAGCTTTGAGAATCACATTATGCTGAACATACTAAACTTGAGATTAAAAATAAAAAGAATTTGAGATTCCATGTTTGAACACTTTTCTTTGCAACCGTGTAAGAAACATAGTTCTCGTAAAACTCAGAGGAGATATTCTTAGTTGACAAAACTAAATGAAGGTTTTAAAGAAAAAAACAGAGATTTATTAACATGAATCCCTTTAAATTACAAAAGTGGTCTATAAAAGTTGGCAGCACTATTCTGTACAAAGCACAATCTCTGGCAGTTTGCTTCACTACCTCTGCTGATTTTCCTTCCTGTCCACAGCAGAGAAACAAGAATAAGATTACACTTTAAACAACTTCTTCAGTGTTATACACTGAATCAAAGCTAGAAATAGAATTTTGACACTTTAAATGTGTTGTGTAATATATTTGAACATATGGGATCTAAAATAAAATAGCTTTTAAAGGCACTCAGCTACCACAGTAATGGATGGATGGACAGATAGATAATCGGTGTGCTTTTGATGTGATTTACTGCCTTCCAGGAACCTCTGCTCTCCAGCATTGAAACTACAAATTCCCTAAGACTCTGTGCTTGACTAAACTCTAACCACAAGGGGCATACCTTTCAAATATAACTTCATTGGTTTTATTTCCATGGCAGCAGCTATGAAAAGGTTATCCTGCTCAGACTAACTGCACCAATTTCATTTGTGATGAAATGTTTAATCATCAAATCTCTATAAGTTACTATTTATATTTACTATAATTCAAAAAGATAGAGATGCAAATTTGACTGTGTTCCTAGAGCACATAGCTCAAAAGCTGATCAGAATCTTCTGCACTAATAAAATGCCTGACTTCAAAACAGTCTATGTTTTCTCAGAATTCATCTGTATGAAAAATTCTCATTACAGCTTAAACATAAATCAAATCCTTGTGAAATTTCATTCAACTTCTGCCTGTATTTTAGATATGGATGTAATCCATTATTGATATACTGAAAATGCAGCTCTGTAACAGAGAAACACCTCGTAAAATGCAGGTTCTTTTCCTTTTTCTCTTGCTCTATACTACATACTTCTCTATACTATGATTCTTTCAGACAAAAGCCCTCAGAAATTACCTCAGAATTCAGTCTTACTGTCTCATCTCTTTTGATAACAGCATGCCTTGTACAACCTGCTATTGCTGCTCTGATGTTCATTTCATTTCTCTGTCTAAAAATAGTAAATAAGTTGCATCCATATGAAACTGTATCAGAATAAAAATTGTTCCTGACATGTTAACATGGAGTAGGTGGGAAAGAAGCTATCGCCTGACTCAGAATCAAATGCATCATTTGAGGATAGTTTCAAAGATGTGATCAATTGAGAAGCATTTTCCATCTATAGGCAATATTTGGAATAAATTCCAAAATGCTTACAGAATAAGGCAGAGAAGCAGAGTGGAGCTTAATGCTACCAAAAGGACTCGGTAAAAAAGAAAATCAGACCATCAGAAACCAGAAGAGAAACAAAGCTTTGGATGGCACTGATAGTAGGGACAAGCAACATAAAAATAATTTTGGTATGACAGGGAAAAATGGAATCAGCAGGGAATTCCTCTGATCACAGATGCAACGCAAGGCTCTCAAATTAAGTAGAGGATGAGAACTGCTGTTCGCCAGGCATGCTGACTCACTCAGCTTTCTGCAAGCCTACATCAGTGTTTTGGTCTCAGCTCCCACTGCTCATTACAGCTTTGTTTTCTTGATTTACATGTCTGTCTGTCTGTTCAGGCAAACCCTTCATAGATTTCTTTGTATGCAATCTCCAAAATTGCCCAGAAGGCTACATGAAGATCATATTGTATTTATGTTCTGAACTTAAAATAGTAAATCACTTTCTGCTGTACTTTGCTTTCTGCCCAGTCCATCCAAATCCTAAACGTAAATTCCATGTTCAAACTCATGGCCATCTCTATTTTAGCCTTAATTTCATTCTGTCTTTTCAACTGCAACTGGACAAGATCAAAAGACAATTTTTCCCTGTACAATTTTTCTCTGAGGGAGCCAAGGCGTTAGAAAGGGGTGCCATCAACTCTTGTCCTTAAACTGAGCTACTGCCAAAAAACCCCCAGAGATTTGCAGTTTGGATAGGGATGGTCTGCTTTGTAATAATATAAAACCCAAAACTGACTGTCCGAACAGCCAGCCACCATGTAACCATCTGGAGCCTGTGCCATCAGCAAATTCAGACATCCAGAGTGTATGGTACCGCAGCCTGTGCCCGGTTGTTGGGTCTGACAGACATAAATCACAGACACATCACAGAATGAGATTTCTACTTCCACATGCTGGAACCAAAATCATTTCTGTTCCTCTCGGCCATTTCACCACTGGAAAGAGTGGCAGTTCACAGCATTGACAAGAGTTGATCACTGAGCAGTGTCACTTTGTGACTGGTGCCATTCTGAGTGGGGAAAACCAAGATCAGTTCCCCAGGAAATGTCCTCGAGGAACTACTCCACTGAAGTGCTCCTCTCTGCAGTCCCTTTCTGCAGAAGTTCCCCCAGAGAGTCCTTTTCTCAACCATACCAGCAAAACCAGAGTTCCAGCAGTGATATTTCGGTGATATCCTCTTCGCAGTGACATACAGCTAATTGAGTATCACTCTCCCATGCTGGGAACACTTGATGACTAGAGGGGAAGAATGACCTAGGCAGGTCTTGGGAGGGACTTGGACAGAACTGGTGGAAACACTCCTGTGTTTTCTTTACTCAGCAGAAAATGCTGACCACAATCTGTGGGATGCCTGTTTTGTGACTGTACAACTCAGCCACAGGTGCCTGCCACGCACCTATCAGCCTGGTGCTTAGGGCATAGCGAATGACCCAATACAACAAAAATAATCAATCCGCTTGTTAAGGATGGTCCTGTAGTGCAGGGGCAGTTTCCAGAGCAAACGTGCGTGTCCTGAGCTTTCCCACCTTGCTGATGTCTGCCAACTTGCTGATGTTTGCCATATTTTCCTTACCTACTAGATGGTACCCTCCTTTGAGAGGAAGCACTGTTTGTTCTTAGACAAAGATTTACAGAAACATAAATCGCCCAATCGAACCCCTTGCAAGATAAACTCTTGTATCTGTGTATTCTCTCTAGAAGGTATGTTTCTAACACTAGTTCTTAGAACTGGTTGGTGATTGCTGATGTGGTGGTTCAATTGGGTCGCACAATGTTCGCTGCAAGTTTAACTTAGGAGGTCTTTTTACTTTTTATGATCATATACTTTTCACTAGGCGATATAATTTTGGAAGAAAGTGAAAAAACCCTTTCTCACAATCCTTTAAAGCTCTGAAATACTTATTATCAGTGTACCTATTAAAACACTTACTGCTTTGAAGTTAGCAATGTTAAAAGGTAGTAAAAATAATGTGTAATGAAGAAATTAGTTTACTAAATTCCTTGAAATGGAATGGTTTATTCCTGAATGCCACTCTGCAGCTAAACTGTTGATATGGGATATGATTTTCAGCTGAAAATCACTATCAATAATTTGCTCAAAACTCTTCACTAAAGACATAAATTTTGGCTTCTACGACTAATTAGTTCCAACCTAACAAATATGAAGCTTTGTCTGTGAGGCTGCAAAAGGCAATGACAAACATCAGTGCTATTGATCCTGTCATCTGTTACTTCTTAATTCTACAGCTCTTTAGAACTGCCAATAACTTCTCTCTCAATACCCAGGTTTTCATGAAAAATTCTGCTTCTTTTCAGTGTTGCTTACATCTATAACCAATAATCTGTCAAGTCCATTAAATACTTTTCAGTACACAACAGATTAAATTCAAAAAACATATTAAACAGAGCTCAAGGAAGTACAAAATAAAAGCAAGAGTGGCAGATATTAATACTATGACAGATTTTTTTTTTAAGAAATATACTCAAGCAGATTATCACTCAATATTGTCATTAACAGAAGATAGACTGTTCCCTCACCAATGCAGGATTAGTGGAAATTATGGAAATAAACACAAGCCTCATCAAACGCATGAGAAGAAATGCCTCTGCAATGAATATGACAGAGACAGCTGACAATGAATTTCCATTTTTATTCCACTGTTCAAAATATTAAGAAATAAGGAGATGACATTTCGTCACATTACTGACAAAATATGAAATATATTAACAAGGACTAACCCCCCGAGTCTTTTGTGAAAATTGAGAAGGAAAGTTGATAGAACCTGACAATTTGCACTAAGCAGCTTCCAATTAGGAATGAGCTGCTGCTGTACTATCAGGTGGGTATGTAACAGAAATTGAAGGCAACTGTGAAACTTTTAGGAAGAAACATCCTGTTTAAATTTGAAAGATGTGATTTTCTTTGTTGTGTCAGTTGGCTTTTGTTTATTAGATTGTTTAACTTAGAATTTTAGGTGCACGCATTTATTAACATCTATTTAAATGCTTGTTGTGTACATTTGCTTAGAAATCACTATTGATACAAAGCTGTGCTTTTCTATAGAAGTTTGTTGACACAGCACCTCTACATTTTAGACCCCCCCTCCTTTTTCCATGGAGAGGGCTATCTCTGTCTTTACTGCTTGACAAATGAAACGAGCACCTTGCTTTTAAATCAAGATTGTTTTTACATCTAGACGATTTTAAAGAAGAATTAATCAGCTGTAAAGATGGCATGTCTTTATGCAGCTTTAGGCAGGATACAATCCTTATAGACAGAGACACTGAAACAATCTATGTCTGAAATGAGTCAGCCCTGCTAGAAATGTGTCTATCGTCAAGGCATACTAATGGTGCAATTCTTTCACAGACGCTCTGGGAGTTCCTTACAATCGTGCATTTCTGTTAATGGAAATGCAAACATATACAGCAAGAAGTAGGTGTGTATACATGTCCAAACTTCTGTGTTGCCTTGTATCTTACGTTTATCTCAATGGACTGCATTGGAAAAGCCTTGGTGAGTGTGATCTCTATTTTGAAAAAGGATCCTATTCAGCAGTCATTGTATCATTGGAGAAAATACTATCGTAAATACTGTCATTTGTCTTCTTAAAGGCAAGCTGTTCTGAGATATGACTTGAATTCTCTCACCTTGAAACAACACCACGTTTTTTTCTGCAGTGTGCCATATCCTTTAAAGAAAAAAGAACCCTACTTTCTTTTTTATCAGTTTTATTTTGCTCCATACTTCAGAGAAATATTCTTCTGATAAAGACAGCCTATTTTATATTTTCTAAGCAAATAACAACAGAAGAAACAAACACATTCAAAATCCTTACTAAATTAGAAGTGACTGAATTCCCACATTCCTAATACCCCATTCACCAAAGAAAAAGCAGGTGGTTTTGAGCGTGCAGATCTCAGACTATCACACGGTGCAGATCCACAAGCATTCCCATGCAAATCAGTGTTACAGCTGCAGTGTGGGGAGAAAAGTTGAGAAAAGTTTTAGAGTCTTGCTTCTGCTCAGTAACTTCCAGCGATTATTGATTTCCCTATACATCCTCAGTAGGGCACTTTCCCACAGAGAGAGGCAGAGTCTGATGTAGGAAGAGGAAAACACCAGTGGGAAGAGCAACATCTCACTTGGGACACGACAGTGATGTATACCAACCAGATTATCATCTAAACAGGAACTAAAATACCAGGGCATACACTTGTTGGTACAATGTGCTTCTCCCTTGACATGATTTCTCCACCTTGCCCACCTGACAAGCTGTGGCTCCTCACATACCAGCGTTCAGGAGTGCACTGGGGCAGGACCATTTCCAGCCTCCGCTTAAAAAAATGTTGCACACTCAGATTTCTGTCTGTGCAGCTGCCTCTGTAACTTCATCTCCTGCCAGCCTGCTGCCCCCTCAGCTAGCCGGTTTTCTTAGAAAGCACTTGACCCAGTGATTTCAACCCAGTGACTGCTGGCTGCCGGGCTCAATGGCCCAGTCCATTCAGACCTCTTCTCTCCAGGGACCAGTTCCCAACAAGCATTTCTACAACACCAGGTTTGGCTCAGTGATGAGGGCATAAGAAATGCACTGGAGTCCTTCAAATGTTCCTGCTGCTCTCTTCAGCTTTGGAATACAGTCTTAACACAAAAGTCTTAACACAAGACATCTTTTGTCGTAACACAAAATTTAACCCACGGTTTCGGCATGCTGTTACAAAATACTCCATAGGATCGTTCATCAGTGTCCATGCGTTCAAGAATTCACTTCAGGGCATGCTTGGGAAGAGGTCACTGGCAACTTGGTTCACATGGAAAGCAGGGTTATTGGCAACCTTCTGTCCCCTTTATGGCATTTCATCTCTTTGTACTGACATAAAAGCTGTGAGCGGACATGAGATGTCCCTGGTTACACCATGGCCTGTTTCCTATCATACATCTGTCCAAGTAAGCATGAAGCCTAGGGCAGGAACACCTGAAGTTTACTGGGTACTTGAGATGATAAGCAATATAAAATAATACTAAAAATAAATTCTACTGATAATACATATGGGGTTTTGGATACATGTATATATATGTGTGCGTGTGTGTATATATGTATGTATGCATGTATATAATTATATGTGTGTGCATGGAAAACCTCTTAGGATCCCTCCATGAGGTCAAACCACTACAGGTCCTTTAAAATGGAGCCAAACCTCTTACGTGCCAAACACAGGAAATAAGGGCACTAGCTAGTTGTTCCTCTTGTACGCTAAGCAGCTGAAATCTTAATAGGACACTCAAGAACACGTTCAAACAAAAGATTTCAAATAGCAATGAAAACAAACAGCAGATATCATAATTTATGGTCATGAACATGCAACTCCTTCACTCCTTCATCACTGCTGCAAATCAGTGCAGATCCAATTCATTAAAGCAGTGACAGTCCACCTCTACCCTGGGGTATTAAAACCTCCTCTAGAATTAAACAAAACAAAACCAAGTATCAGATCGCAGACAGATAATCAGAGGAGCATGGACAAATTATATTGCGTAAATATTCTAGTAGCTGCACAGAAGCAAGTTCATGAATATTTAACTCAGAAAAGGTACAGATGCATAATTTTCCTTTGAAACCTCATTTGCTATGTTTCTGTAACAGTTACAAAAATATCCCTGTGAATTGACTGTCACTGTCAGATAACTGAAAACTAACGGATAAGTGCTCCTCTGAGACATGCACGTGGTCTCTCCCTCCTCTGTGTATTTGGAGCGCTCACTACTTCTGTCAGCAAAACTCCCACCTTCCCTCAAAGACTCCTCCTCCCATCAGGGAAATGTGTGCAAGAAATGGAGGAGGCTGCTAAATGGCATATATTATCCTTCTCCTTTTCTCCCTAACGCTAAATCCGGAAAGATAAGGTAGGGAGAGGTTCTAACAGGGCTGGTCGCTAATGACCCTGAGCTGCTCTATTCCGTAGTGACCTGAGTTTAAAGCATCCTCAGGGTTTGTGAAGCAAAGTTGCAGCCAAAGGGAGACCTAAGCCAAAAGGTGAGTCCCCAGGACCCTGAATTCTGAGCATCTTCCAGAAGTGACTCGGTGCTTCCGCCTGGGCTCGGTGGCTTATGAGCAGAAGGGAGAGCATACAGCACAACTGCAGCTTTTACATTGAGTGCTAAATGTGTAAACAATTTTTCAGATGAAGCTGCAATTATTATTATAGCACTGTCACCCAGAAATGCAACAGAAGTTCCAAGTAACCATATGCCAATGGCTAACAGCTCAGCCAAATACAAAGGAAAAAACATGCTTACAAAATGGTGGAAAAATATAGGATATTTGTATATTTTTTGCCTGAAAGATGTATTTAGTTATAACAATAATTAATGGCTTACCCTGGTAATAATGGAGATGATGGAAGAGGAAATTACTGCTTGTGTTAAATCTTGGTTGAAAATAGAGCTTTTTCGCACTAGCATAACTTTTTATTCCCTTGATTCATGTTGTCTCATATTGCTTATTTTAGAAAAGGCAGTTTAGTTAGATTAAGTTTTATAGCTATGGCTGTGAGTTACCTGAAGCATCACATATGCTCTTTGCTCTTTCCAGTGCCATCTTGTTAACAGAAGCTAATGAAATCAGAAAAAGAAATTGGAGAGGTGGACTATTTCCCATGTAAGAGAAATATACTGCACGTCCAAAACTTCGGAAAGGATGTGATCTTCATAGGGACTTTGCTGCCAGTCTTGTGTACAGTTTACAACTGGGCTCTGCAAAATGGGATGCTGCTGAGTCTTTGATTTAATGAAAACTTAGGAAGGCAATCCAATTCACTGCAGGGACCACTTTCTTCTTTCATTATGATTCTTTTTTAATGAGAAAGACGATCGCACGGATAAACTCTATTCCTCTGAATTTTTACACTAATTACATACAAAGCACCATTCTGGCAGAGCGGGACTTATCTCCTTCAGGCAATACAGTTATCATCTTGTAACCACACTTCAAATCTCCCGTATGAACGCTGGAGCTACGTGTGCTGAATGTGGATCCTGCTACCCTGGCTAGCTGCTTGAATTGGTGAATGTTTAAATATTCAATAAATCACAGGCAAATACTGATACTGCATGAAGTAGCAGAGACAACCCTTGCATTCTGCTTACAGCTGTAGGATCAAGGGTACACTATTGTATCAGAACCATTAACTTTCCTCATTGTGGTGGGAAGGGATGGTTGGTTTTGTAAACAGCACTTGAGATGTTTATGTATTAAGAAGAAGAGCCAGACGCATATACTAACACTACAAAGGACAGTTATCCCTTAATTCTACAGAAAATCAACTGTTTGTGATTCAGCTCACACCCTTAAGAGACAATTTATTATTTGACATACTGTAAGGCAATCTAGGCTAGATAGGGAGCTGCTTTACCCTCAGATAAAATTACTGAGAACCACATTCACCCCTGCACAGTACTCTGATACTGTGGACCAAATTTCAAAGCTTGGTAAGTGCTCGCTGCCATGGTATCTGAGCACTTCCAGGACCGTACCATGCAATGCCTGGCTTCCACATGCTCAGAAGCCTTGATTCTTTTACCTACAACATCCGTGCCCCTAACTGAATCTGTGGTATAAATACAAACAGAGGTAACGGCAGCTACAGAGATGGGGATGCAAATCAAGCAGCACGATGCACGAGTGCTCAAACTGCACTTCCTCAGAGCTTCCTCGAGCCGGCCCACTCATCATTCTAGTGAAGAGGTTTATCTTCTCAAACAGGTACTCACAGACTTGTGTTCAGACTAGCACTGTGTTTCAAAGGCTGGCGTGGCTCCTGGAAAAATGTGCATGGAGGGAGCTTCATAGGCTCAGCAACAAAATCTAAATCCTGATCCAAACATAAATGCAAATATGTGGCAGAGTTGCCCCAAGTCTCAGATTTAGGTGCTGGAATCACCAAGAAAAGCATCACAGTATAAAATGCCATACCGTGATCATTTTTTTGTTGTTTGTTTCTGCTAAATTCCACTAGCTACCTGTGATGCTGCAGCTGTGAGCTGAATAATTGCATCGCCTCCCATTTTATTGCATCTGTGGATTCTATTTATGGACTTACTGGCATGGAATGGCCACATCTGGCTAAATGTTCCTAAACTGTATGTACATTTACCTCCAGGGTAAAACTGCCTTATTCTCAAGTAGTATATTCAGTATAGACATTGCCTCACAGCGATGATGCAGCGTCTTGATGCAAACATGGTCCATCACCCAGGACTTCAGCCAGCCTAAAGCTTGGCATCCCTTTTACGCTCACTGCACTTAGTGCCTGCAAGGTTTGCTCTCATAAAATATGCACCAGTCTTTGAACCATGGTGCAAATCTGAATGCTGTTTCTAGAAGAAACTGGTTGAGGGCATAAACCTGGCAGCCAGAAACATGACCGGGTCTGAACTTCCCGAACTGAGAGTGACCTGAGCATCTGTGTGTTGAACTGTCTGATTTGAATCCTCCAGGCACTTCGTTGCAAGGAGAGGTACCCCTCGTTCACATGCAACCTTAGTAGAAATTCTCCTCTCTGTGCAGACAAGACCTCTCATTTCTTCATTTAGGTCAAGAGGATGGTAAGAGATCTCCCTTTCTTTTTGTCCCCCTGTCTGCATCAGCAGGCATAGGAAAAATGAGGTGCTCCTGTCCTTTCGCTTGATGCCCTCTTGCAGCTTCTTTTGTCTTTGATGGCACAAAGGATACTTCTTTGAGCAGCAGAGCTATTTTGAAAGCAACTTAGTAAAACCAGAGGCATCTCTGGACTGAATGAGGTGCATCAGGGATCATGAGATACTACTACAGAGAATGCTACAGCATGAATGCTTGATTAGGCCTGGCCTTTATTGCTCTGGGGTCATCATGAGTGTATTAGTGTTTGCATCATTAAACCATGACACACAGTGTTCATGCTTAACTGCTGCCACCTGCACCCTAAAGGAACAGTATTTTCCAATTTTCAGTTTGTATGTGCTGTGGGATGTACATGATTTATTCCAATGATACGAAGCAAGAGGAGAGACTGTGCTGCTTTGGCCAGGATTAACAGAAGGACACGTATTCTGTAACACAGGACACGTGTTGTGGGTTCGGACAGCAGGTGCCTAACTTAACAATCAGGAGCACAGAACCGAGAAATAAAAACACTAGAAAGAAAGGGATGAGGTTGCTTTTGTGCCTTTACCGGCCAACACATTTTCACTACGTTTGGGGCCGGGATTCCTCCCTGTCAGTGTTTATTCATACCTTGCTAAACAGCTGGCAAAGCAAAATGCATCTGATGAAAATGAAAATTGACTTAAGCCCTGAGATGCCTGGTCCCTTGTGTGGGTGGAAAGGAGCAGTAGGGCCAAAGCAGAAAGCGTCTGTCTGCTGGCTAGTGTAACAAGGACAGCTGACAATGAAAAACCCTGAGGACTGAAAAAACCACCCAACCTCTCCACTAGGAACAGCAAAACAAAACAGAGCAAAGGACAGAAAGGTCAAGTCTATTGGTTTTAACCCTGCCTTTGCATCACCAACATGGTCTGTTTTTTACCCTGCCTTCCTACCAGCTATGTGGAATAAGTCATACTCTATTGAAATTGCATCTGCTTCTGTATTATGGCTAAGAATGTGAGAAGACTTCATTGGACTGGGAAGGGAAATTCTGTGGGTTTGGGAAGCTATCATAAAGAATAGGATCCCTAAGTCCTGTATGGAAACTATACGTACAGGAAAAGTTTAACACTTCACTGAATTGTAACATTCTACGGAGTAAAATAAAGGTTCATGCAGTAGAGAGAGCAGCAGCGTTCAGCATTTTACAGCAGAAAATTTTTAAAACTCAGTTGAAAGTAGAGGGAAAGTTCAAACACAAACACAATGACTATATAAATGGGACTGAACAAGAATCTGGCTCTAGTCCTACTGTTTTTTTCTAGCTAGCTTGCTGTGGTGTCCATGATGTGATAGGCAAATACCGAACACGTCACACGTCATAATTCTTGCTCCTGTGAGCATGCTATCCAAAACAGAAAATTGCACATTACAAAAAAGATCCCCGCAATTTGAAGTGCCTGTAAATAGCCAGCATTCTAGTTTCATTTCTCCTAAAGTACAGAATTCCCTCTGAATATGAAAAGGGCTTTTCAAAGCCCAGACAAAAGGACTGTGTGGCTGACCATTTTCATAATAAACATATCCCACACAGTTTGGCATCCCTAATTAGAAGCCCAGAGTAATTAGGAGAAAGTGCACTGCAGATTGCAAAGCACAGCACGGCAGGGAGACTCTGCAGTGCTGCCATAAGAATACCAAAGACCTGAAAGATCATTATTTTTCACTGGTCCCAAGCCATGCTCACCGACGTATTTCATTTTTACAACCCAGGGTTAGCCTGGCCCCTTGCAGCGGGCTGGGCCAGCTTGACATGCCTTCCCCCTGTGCTTCAAGGGGAGCGCTGCTACTCTTTGCGCCGTGCCATGCGTTCTCAGGCCAGCGTGTGGGCTGGGTCGTCGCCTCGAGGGACCGAGGACCACTTGTGTCGCCGGCACAGAGGACCATAAAGCTGCTTGGCTGTAGCTTGCGCAGGTTTTGTTCAACACTGGAGGGATCACCGAGCTCTTTGTTCTACAACAGAGGCACGACCATACTTCAGAAGCTGAACGATGATGAAATGCATCTGTTCTAATCAAAATCACTCCCTGTCATCCTCGGCGAACACAAAGTCCTGTATTTCTGAATGCTTCTCGTTGAAAGTGCTGATGGGATCGACGTCTTTCCAGAAGACATTTCATCTCAATGGTACAACGCATATTGCCCAAAGTACATTATATCTAATATAGTTTGATCAGCTTATATCATGTACTCTCTTTGTTTTCCCGGCATGACATTATAGGCAGTCGACAAAAAAAAAGGTGTTAATATCGAAGAAATTCTGGTAGATCTACCTAAGTTAAGTGCATAATACTAGCTTTGTGTTAATATAACATTGCTAGTGGAATGAAATTGAGTAAAAAAGAGACATTTACCCTTTCTATCATTCAATAAATAGCTGACAAGCACGGCAATAAAACAGAGCAACTCCTATATTGTGCTCTACTTTTCTTCAAGTAGCCTGTTTCAGTCAATTTTGGGGAAGTAGCAAGGATGTTGGGGCGGGTTCATGTATCTAAATGGAGATACGTATTTGAATAACAGATGAATCAGGAATTTACATATGACTGAGATACTAATGTCATAAACCAATCCTAGATAGAAATGCATAAAAAATGATATTCCAGTAACAGGACTGCAATCCTTAATAGTCTCACAGGACTCTCTAGCTGATTTGGGGGCACAGATCACATCTGATGATATGTCAAATCTAAGACATTACAGTTACTCTAGGGAAAACCATATTTCCATTGACATATGCTGTAACCTCATCACTTAGCCTAGATGCAGAATTCATCCAGACATACACAAATTCATAAAACCTTTTCTGAACTAGCAAATTATTGCCAGCCCTCAGTAATGGTGGGCTGAAAATACTTGGTAACTTGTTGCACTAAAATTAAAGGAACAGCTTGCAATGTGGAGCCCTGCTCGCTGTGCCCTTAAGGCTTCATGGTTCCCTTCTGTTCAAAAGACATCTTTACTGCTCCCACTTTTCTTGTTTTCCAGAATAACAAAAAGTAGCAGTTTCATATTTTTTCTTTTTTTAATGATGTCTAGTAGATGTGTTGTTTTCATTTGTAGCATATGTGAGGTGGCTTTTAGAAGTAATTTATTTTTGGTGGCAAGCTGCTGATGCTTGCACCCATGTTGACTGTTAGTAATTAACACCTTCTGGTCCACTATGGACAATTTCCCACTTACTGCTTTTTAAGGTGTTAAAACTAATCTCCACCAGCTCTACGTCCCATAGCTCCATTTCACTGAGAGGAGGCTTTTCTTCCTGATAGCCAAGGCTTTTCCTTTCCTCAGTTAATAACAACACGCAACCCAAAGGAGTATCTGGAAGCGTCCTGACAAGATTCTGTTAAGCAGAATCCTCTGCCGACAGGGATACTGAGCTGAGATAATATGTGTTAAAACCTTCTTCTCAGCTCAGAGGTGTTACCACGGACAAATACAGGTTTTGGCTGTGAACACAAAAGGCATGAGAGGAAGTTACCTCAAGAGAAAGAACTGAGGAAGTCCTTATTACCTATTAAATTTTTGGCATATGAGCCAGATAAAACATACTGACAGTCATTGCCTCATAATGCTGCATTAGTGACATCAATTTTATAGCATTGTTCTCATACAAAGAAAACTGCTAAAGTATTATATTCGGACCTCAGCAGTGGTGCATTAATGAGCATTGGACTGGAAGCTCTAGTGGATACGTATTTGTGGGTAAGTGGCTACAGGCGTCTATGCATGCCTGAGCGTGGGCATTCCTAACCGTGAAGAACCTCTGCACTCACCTCTTCAGGGAAATAATAGGTTCAACTTAAATTTACATATAACAACAAAAAAATTAAAATTAGCATTTAAATATCCAGAATAAAAGAGAGAGTTTTCTAGATACCAGAGTCAACATTTAACAGAAACTTTAGAGTTCAACTGGCAGAAAAGGGGGTTAGATTTTGCATCAGAAAAATCCCAGTTTGGCCAAATTCTTTCCCTTTTCATGACCACTACCTGAGCAGTATCCACGTTTTAAGGCTCATACGAAAATCTCACAACAACAGATCTCCTTTAACACTTCTGTCACTGCTTATTTCTGGTCACGAGCACAAAATTGCAATAATGATGAAAAGCCTTGCTCACATGGACTTCACTGCTTAAAACTCTTGAGCCCACTTTTACTGCCTTCAAACCGGTTCCCCATCTACAGCTACAGGACAAGTTTTTCCTTCTTTTTCCTTTGTTTTTTCCTTTTTTTAACATGGGAATGAAACTTAAAAGTACTCAGAGATTCTGGCACCTGCAGGACTTGTGCATCTCCTATACTGTCTGATCATGTGTGGATTCATTGCAAGGTGGTAGTCCTAATTTTTGCACTCAATAAAGGGCTGTGATAAAATTCTTTTGGAAGAAACCATCTTGATCCACAATATAAAAAGTAGTGGAAGCTGCTGGTGTCTATGGACTAACTTTAGCTGCTGGAAGCTGGGGATTCACTGCAGAAGGATTTAGTCAGAACAACTCAGGAATCAGGAGTTTTAATCATCTGCTAATGATGATTTTCAGAGACTACTGCAAATTCTACCTTTTCAGTATCACTCAGGAAGTTTATACAGGGTGAGAAGATGAACAGTGAGTTAAGGCTAAGCCAAAGGGGATCCACAGTAAATCAAAATTTGGAAGAAGCCTCTAAAGAAAGAGGAGTTCCTTTATGTCCCAGGAAATTATAGTTTTCAGTCCTACAGTGAATTAAGGGTGGTTTTGGCCACCTCAAGTGACGCCTCCTTAGCCAGTACATTTCTGCAAAAACACCAGAGATTAAGAAGGCAAGCAAAGAATAAGACAAAGGGATGCAGTTATTTTTGACTACCAGCCAACTTATGATGGTTTGATTTCTGAAGAAGAAAGAGGATAATTTAAAGAATCTTAAATCTTGCATACAGAGTAAGAGAACCACACTTGGAAAAAAAGCCATCTGATGTTCCCAGCACTCAGAACAGAATCATCCCATATAAAATTAATATCATTATTATGTGATTTCCATCTGTTAACGAAGCCAAACGATTAGAGTTGCTAGAAAAACTGCCTTAGTGGAACAAACACAGATAATGAATTTGAATAAATACACAAGCAAAAAGACAATGTCAGGCTCAATGACTTGGCAATATTAAATGCCGAATAAATGAGTTGGCTGCGTAGTGCTATACCATCCAGCAGGAATGTTTTGCTGAGTGCCTGGATCATTGCTTTCATCACTTCTGTAGCCAATTTTGTTCTGGATTTTTTTGGACCAAAATGTCTTTCTTTTTTTGACAGCTCCTTTTCCAGACTATTCCACTGGTACCCTTTATGTTGTGCTCTGGTTGTTCGTATGGTCCATATTCAACCGCAGGCCTGTTCAAACACATTCCCCAATCCTCCTCACTTGTCCAGAAAGTATTTTTCACATATTCCTAACACTTTCCTCATTTGCTTCCC
The DNA here is from genome assembly GCF_964188355.1 of Buteo buteo. Lineage (NCBI taxonomy): Eukaryota > Metazoa > Chordata > Aves > Accipitriformes > Accipitridae > Buteo > Buteo buteo. The sequence continues at coordinate 26,382,317 of NC_134185.1, read as the reverse complement.
AAATCTATCTTACTGGCACAGCAGGTAGCTCTGACAAACTCTCTTTAGCCCACAACTGTATTTTTAAACAGAAAATTATTTACAAAAATAAAGTACAGTTTTAATACATATTTTTGTATGTGTAAAACGGAGCACTTGATAGCATTTTTGAAATGTCGATATATACCAGGTGTCAAACGTTATTCTAAATAAACCCCTGTAATGCACAGCAGTATGCTGGCCCATATATCCTCTCACAAGGTAGCATTTTCAAAAAAGTAAAATCTATTTAAAAGTCATAGAGACTTGGCTTCCACAGTATCTAAATCAGTCCCAAGAAGGACATTTCTGGGACAGAACTTGTGAACATCTAGGCAATCCTACACTCAGAAGAATTATTTTTAAACACAGTTCTCCAGAAAGATGCTACTAATACAAGTTTTAAACCTTTTGCAGAGCAAAGCACGTGGTGATGTTTTCCCCTACACAAACTGAAATACCTACACAGCGTAACACTGTCTGAGCAATCTCTCCTTATATAAGAGCTGACATTTCCTCCGCAGATTGGCCTTCATTGCTTCTGAAAAATGTCAATGGAGACCAAGGTTTATAAAACTTAAGTTGTACATTTAAGCGCTTAGTGCTGGAGCACAGCAGTATATTTTTGACTGTTCATTTTTTGCATGGAAACGAAATCCTTGCTGGTTTGGAACACTTTATAGTATTGTACCACAAGACCGTACTGTGAGTGAAGAACTTAAGCTTCAGGGTTGTTCCCAAATCATTAAAAGATGTAACATCAAAGAACAAACCAAATATATTTGTTCCTGTAAGAAAATGTGAACCTCTCAGTATGCTGATAAATGTACCACAGCTTAATACATTTTGTAGTTCTTTTTCTCCATAGAGACCTTCCCTCCTTATGTCAGGAGAGCCGAGTCAGGAAAGCACATGATATTTTTGCTCTTTTATTTTGCTTCTAATCCACGTGTTCTGTGAAGGTGAATAAATAAAACGACTACAAAAAAAAGAGTGGGTGAGAAATGTTCTTACATGCATTCACCTCCCACACCTCATCTAGACATGAAATCTCAAAGGGAGGGATGGGCAGGAAAGGCACAACCCCCCCTATATTATGCATAGACTGTCGAACAGAGGATCATTTGATACACAGTACCAAGGTGTACTGTGATGCATTTCTCACTTTGGAGGTCAGATTGGTTACACAGGCCCTGTCCCAAAGCAGTGGCAGGGCTATAAGGCTGCTCTGCCCACACAGCACCCCAGAGAGACAGCATCCCAAATTCCCTCCCTTCACCTCCTACTTCCCAACGGCTAAAAATTGGCTGCTATTTTTTTCTGACAGTAGGTGAACAATTGAATTGCCATGATCAGCAACTAGAACTAGCAAGCTCTTCTTTCCTTGCATCTGAGCTCTCCTTAGCCCATGTAAGATGTAAAGCATACTAATATTTCCCAGCAAGGCATGCAGTCAAATCCAAAACAAACCCCGAGTGTGTGGTTGTGGTGCCAGAGAGGCAGGTGTAAGAGGAGCATTCCCATAAGAACAGTTAGGAAGTCAAAAGCGCTGATGTTTCTTTTTGGTTTTAGGTAGCACCATTATCCTCGACATCTGCTGATTCATTCTTTGCTACTGAAGATTTGTTGGGTTTTTTTCAGTTCATCCAATATGTATTGCTAGGTAACGTAAATATGTAACAAAAGTTAATGGGTTATGTGTCTAAATCACATTGCTTCTTGTTCTGCAAAAGCCTTTATCCTCGCTGTTTTCTACAAAACAGTTTCAGAGGCACTTACCTTGTCTGACAGCTAGCGTTGTTGTGTAGACCAAGAATAGAAGGATATAATTGAGGAAGCTCTGAAAAACAGGTGTGTTGGCATGGAAATCTTCTGACAAATACTTGCTCGTGAGACCAATGCCACAGATAAGGAGGGAGAGTACCTGGCCAAGTGCCACAGACAGCAAGAGATCCCTAAAAGGAACGAGAAAAACACAGACATAAACCACTCGGCCTCTTCATCGAGGAGGAAATGCTCATCCTCCTCCAGGAATCATGTTCGACAGAGCTACGACATGGGAAGAAACATGATGCTTCAGTCAATGAGGGATCTGCTGGGTGTAGCCGACAACGTTTCCATTATTTCTGCTCTTATCACCGGCTTAAACATTGTCCAAACACACCAGCTTTTATTCACATATTAAGCAACAGCAGATGGTACATCTCTACCATTTAATTTTGTATTTCACATTTCACAAAGGATAAATGATAGTTTAAACCAACCAAAATACAGCACTGCTTCCTTTGAGTATCTTCCCTAACAGAAAGACCCAGCAGTATCATTCAGACAGAGTGGGAATCACAGCTCTTCCCAGACTTAGTAGCCACAGAGAAAAAGCAGAGAAAAGATTTTATTGTGTTTCACCATCAATGTCAATCTACCGTATAACTTCCTTCCCCTCATTTCACTTCCATCTCATCATACAAACTATTCTTTCCATCCACCATGCAAATATATGTCTCTTTTCTTTCATCTTTGTCACAGCTTACTTCCTCTTCTGTTTGGCAGGAGTGGGACATTCCACTTTTTCCCTTCCTGTCTCCTGGTTCTTAGAAATGCATTTTCTCGTTTGGCTTCTTGCTTTAATCTGTTTTCCTTGACTTCGATCGCCAGTCTCCTCTGCATTCCCTTATAACAACATTCCCCATTCTCTCTCCCAACAGGTGTCCGATAGTTGCTCCTTTTGTGCATGTTCTCTGTCTTCCTATAGTTTTCTCCTCTTTACTTAAGAAACCACTATATCTGAAAGCCCTTTTCCCTTCCAACTATCTTCATCTCTTTTACTCTTCTCGCAGAATTTATTACCTAAGCACACAGCCCAATTCAATCCAAACAATGCTCCTTTTCCATTTTTTCTCACCGGATCTCCTACACCCACAGCACAGGAATATGTGTATTTTTTAAATTACCCTTAAGAGGTTTCCCAGATTCCCCACGTGTCAGTACTTTCATGCTGACCAGGCTTGCTCCACAGCTAGGCTTTCCCATGCAGAAGCTGAAATGCAAAAGCGTTGGCCTGGAAGAGGAGCGAGCACGACGACTGCAAGGGAGAGCAAAAGGACATCCGACGGGGACATTTAGTCCAAGCCCTGCCGGCTGCTGTCACCAGCCCCCAGAAAAGAGGGGCTGTAGGTCCCTGGGGAACCCACGAAGGAGACAGGAAGGCGGGAGAGGAGCACGCTCTGCGGCGTCTCGTTAGAGCCTGGTACGAGGAAAGGGGATTAGGCAGTCCTAAGGGAGTAGAGGAGGGAGGGCAGCACTCAGCTGTAACAATACTTCATGTGTGTTCTCCTCTGCCTGACAGTTAAAAAAAATTACTTCAAGGCTGCTTTGCTTTCCCTGACAGATTTCCCTGACCTCGGCTATGCGTATTCAGTAGCGATGAGCATCTCTGCTCCCGCAACAAGTTTCCTGGTAAACTCAAGTGTCAAATTTGTTTCCCTGTTTCTCATAAACAATCCTCCCACTAATGTGTCTCTGTGTCAGTCATGGCGTGATTCAACCAAACAGACAGCAGAAAGCAGAGGGAGCTGGGTAGCTATATTCAGCTAACATACCTTGCTGACAAACAGCCTGACACAGATAGTAAGAGAACAAACTTTATTGTGCTAAACCGCGTGTTTTGACGGGAGACTGCTGGATAAGTAGCAAGTAAGGCTCCACAACTGCTGCCTCCACTTTCACATTACTCACTCTACTGTGAAACATAACCATGGGAAACAAACATACTCCACAGAGATGACATCTGAGACTACGATGCGAACGTTGCCAAAACTATGGAGCCTCAGTTCCTGCCGTTACCTGCTATGTGGTTGACGTGGAATAGGAAATTTGAATAGTGACGGCAATTTAAATCCACATATTAATCTCGTAAACTTCATTTAGTTGGATAGTGTTTCCTACGTCCTTCTCCTGCAATGAAGTTTCACACAGGGCTGTCCTCTCGCCTACTGCAATTTTTGTAGTTTTATTTCATTAGTAAATTAACGGTTCGCAAATCTGTATCTCTAAATGTGATGCCTGCTTTACACAGGATGCGGTGGTTATTAGCTGTTCTCTATATCTCAGCTATGCCCATGAGCTAATGTTGTATTACATCCATCATGGGACTGCATCTGTTCTGGAAAGAAGCATCTTGGATCCTACTTAGATTAACAGAAAGCTCAATATATCCTCACTCATGAAAGGATTTTCCCAATAATATATTCCTTGCTCCATATGGCAGTTAGCTGTTGGACATCACTAATCATTACATTTTTTCAGACTGGTGGGAAGTTTGATGAGGTCTTATAAAAGGCATAACTTTTTTATCTCAGCTCTCTATATTCAGGTGTGTCACCAGGCCTAACCAGGCAGTACTGACTTTTGTATTAAAAATCCAACCAACAAAAAATGAAAAATACTAGGTAATTTTTCAAGGCTGTATATAATAACTATAGCCCTCTCTGAAGTACATTTTGATTCCATCATTGCCATTTTGCAATTTATAAAACAGACATATTTTTTTCATAGTTGATTCTTTGGCAAGTCATTCAACCACATCTACAAGTGGCAGTTTTCCTAAAGAGTTCAAGCAGCTGTCTACAGCCTTATACATATATATATATAGCCTGTCGTCAGCTTCTATGTTTTACATTTCATAAACATACAAACAAGAAGGTAATTCAAGGTAATTCAAATATTATGGTCTTCTTCCTAAGCAGTCATTTAGAATAGCTATGTCTTCTGTCAATTACAAAATATGTCAAAAATTCCATTCACTATTATATTACTGAAGTCATCAATGAAGACAAAGGGTAATTAGGAGTTCAGTAAAAACAGACATGGACAAGAATCAAGACTATGAACCTGAATACCTCCAAGTCTGTAGATAAAGGTTGGATGTGGATCAGAGTAAAATCTCTGTAGCTTGAAATAGCCTTTAAGTAAAAATCGTCTTTTGAATAACAACAGAATGTAAAAAACAAAGAAAACTACTTTGTGGAAGACCAGTGCAAGCAGCACTGTCAGTGCCACCGGCTTTCAAAATACTGACTGCATGAATGATATTGGAATACGTACTGCTTGTCTCTTGATTTTGCCACACATTTGGTATTTTTTAATTATGTAAGAAAACTCATCCTGAAATCAAGATGTTGTGTTCCTCTTTCAGTCAGAACTTAGTTAAACATTTCACAGATGATGTATGACATAGAAAGATACATGTCTTCTTTTATTCTAATCTCGTCAGTGCAGAGTAGCGTAAGTTAGATGTTTAAGCAGAACTAATTCAAATGTCCATGAAGTGCTCAGACTTCAAGCAAAGATGATCCATTTTACACAGCATAGTTATTCCTAGGACTGTTCATGCCCACATTAAACTCTCCTGCCATACCTAAAGGTATGTCGACTACAGGCATGAATGACATGTAGCAGCACAGAAGATTTGGTATGCTCCCCTTGTCTCATCACTGTGGGCTGCAACAGACACTAACCACTACCATGGAAAACAGGTGAAATGAACAAATAAGAGAAATCAAAGCACAAGATCAATAAAATGCTGATTTTTACCTTGGATGAGTGGAAGAGAACAACCCATCTCTCTCCAAGCAGAAAAGTAGAAACAAATCTTAAATTATTTGTTTTAGTTAGGGACAATGTCAGCAGCAACAAAAAATAGTACAAAGTTTGGATAACCCTAATAACCAATGTAAGACACCTGAATTGTACAGAAAATGCCTGGTAGCATTATCTGTATTTAATTTCTCCTGCCAACAATGATCTAATAATACAAGAGTCTTAGCTCCTGAGCCTTTAATACCTGGATAAGAATAATGACATACCCGTTCTTTTTTAAGAAGAAGCAGCAGCAAGCAAACATTAAAAAGAAGCTTTCAATGGCTGTGGAAAACCTACCACTTCCTTTAGACAGAGCAAAAAGCCACTAACTCACTAGTATCTTTCCTAAATATCATAGTACTGTTGAAATATGCAACATGGTTCCTATCTGCAACACCTTCCCTGTTGGTTTTCATACCTTCCACCACTCAAAGACTGGCAAAAAGGATGATTTCCTCCCTAAGCCCTTAGTCTATCATGCTGGCTTCAGTAGGACGTTCATTCACTAAGGAAGCAACATTCATTCCTACCTTGAAGAAAAGCTGTATGGTTTGAGGGCCCTCAAACAGAACACCAAAAAGAGTCTCTACAAAAAGCTTTATAAAAGTGAGGTTTTCTGCCTTTCAGGGTCCAATTTCTCTTTAGTTGAGTGCTATTCTATTTCTCTACTTGTGTTCTATGTAAATCAAAATAAAGCAATTCTTCAAAAATCCCATTTTGACTCACTAAGATCAACAGCACCTTCTTAAGCCAAATTAAAACAGGTGAAGATCTTCAGCTTGTCTCTAAACTTTGATCTCATGAACACAGAGAATCATAGAGTCGTAGAATCACTTAGGTTGGAAAAAATCTTTAAGATCATCAAGTCCAACTGTTAACCTAACACTGCCAAGTCGACCACTAAACCATGTCGCTAAGCACCACATCTACCCATCTTTTAAATACCTCCAGGGATAGTCAGTCAACCACTTCCCTGGGCAGCCTGTTCCAATGCTTGACAACCCTTTCGGTGAAGAAATTTTTCCTAATATCCAGTCTAAAGCTCCCTTGGCGCAACTTGAGACTATTTCTTCTCATCCTATCAATAGTCATTCACTAATACAAAGCAAATAGAACACATTCTTCCCCTGTAAACCAGCAATTTAGGGCCTGCTCCTTGATTTTTTTTGCTTGAATTAAAATCCTTCATTGGAACCAAACAAATTCATTTCACTGTAGCCATGCTTGCTAGTTAATCTGTCCAACACTTCCTATGGAGTCAGATGGGTATTGTGAAGAAAGAAGTAAGTGAGAATTACTCCTAAACCTCCAGGTGTCACACTGCTAGGCATGTATCATGGGTTTTTCACGATATCGTAACAGAAATTAAACAATACTTCTTTATCGCCTCTTTAGAAGTGGAGCCAGAAGACAAAGCCTCTTCTTCACATTGGGAGCCATTTAATTCTGTTTAAATGCCTGGGCTGGTAGCTGCTGTGTATCATTTTCACTTGTTCCTCCAGGCATGTGGAAATTTCTGTTACTTGAGTTTCTCCTTGTTTATCAGCCATGATAATGCCATAAACTTCTGAAGGCAGACATTCTCATCAAAGAACTCTGAAGTTGGTGCTTGGTTCCTAGCACATACACACAGGCATGATATAAAGTATTAAACAGCTATCCTCAGGTTCTCCAGTAATTATTTTTCATAAAGTTAAAACATTTACCTTTGACTATGAGTTCATTTCCATGTCCTCCCCAGAACATTAAAACTCCATTCGCAACACAAAATCAATGCAATACAACATTCAGAAGGGGCCACACAATCACAGCTGCTGTATGCTGGAGCACCAGTGACATGCAGAGTGTGGCCAAGTGATTTAAACATTCAGGCCTGTTTTATTCTGACGCTAAATCCTGTTTTAAAGCACTCTCCATGTCAGTTTTCTTTTAACTTAATTGCTTTCTCTCCTCTCTTTTGTACTTTATTTGGCCTCTTTCCCCCGATAGGTCCCCACTGCATCAGTTAAAGAGTACCTCAGAGGGTAAGAACAGAGACTACCGCTACTTTTAATCTCTAGCATGAGGTGTGTTAATCCTTCAGCATGCCACAGGCTCCAGCAGATGAGTGATTGGCAGTCTGTTCCTGAGCTGAGATTTCACTGGAGGAACACATCTGTAAAGACTGCTCCATAGCACCGTTAGAGCGGGCCTGCAGGCAGGACCACGCTTTCTCCGTGGTGGTAATGACTGCTATACAAAGTTATCACTCCAAATGTTCCAAGTGTGTATTTAAAAACAGAAAAAACAGATACACTTCATTTAGAGACTTATTACTGCTATGCCATAGCGAAGTTGATGATGTCTGTGACAGCATTGTGATTTTGCCAAGCTTCTTCACTTGACTGCATTTTAGTGTGTTTCTATAAAAGCGCAAGGAAAAATAAAACAAGGTCTTAAGAACTTTACTTTGATTTAAAGTGAGCTGAAGTTATGCCCCTGTAAGAATCCAGTCAAATTTATTTAAATCCTTAAAGGTGGATGTGGAATCTTATCTTAAACACCTATCCCACCTACAGAAATGGTTGACACACATTACCGTAGGAAAAGCAGGAACCGCACACATGTCAAAACCTCCAATTCCAAAGCCGCCCCCCCACCTCCCCTGGATGTAGCTGCTTCCACTGTGGCTGAGTTCTGAAGTTCCCACACCACCCCGCATTTGAACGGCTGCTTAATGAGGACTTCGACATTGCTTGCTTATTTTGCTGTTCATGCTTAATGGACACCGAGGCAGCTTGTGAAAGAATAAATTAATAATATTTGGTAAAACTTTTTTTCAGGACAATCAATTGAACTCTCATTGAAAGCAAAAGCTGCTGATTTTCTAATAGGTCTTAAGGATATGAAGCCTCTTATCAGTCCTGCATTGCTGTGAAATCGATTGCATCTAGAGAACACGATTCTACACTAATTTTGCATCTTTTCTTATTTTCCTGTTATTCTGACATGTCTGTTACACAGGGGAGAAATTCTACAAGTTGGTACATGCAACCCTTCCGTCCTCTCTGCCTCTCTCAATAAGGTAAGGCTTACAGCAAGTATCTTCAATTAATGCATCAAAGCTGCTGCATGCTGCTTTAGAGCAATTTACAGAAGTTGTCACAATATTCTATAATAAAACGTTCATAGCACTGAACAGCAACCAAGTTCCCCCACATATATACTGATAATAACACCATTGGCACATGTACCACGTTTATTCTATTAGTCAACTATTCCCATAGTGTATGTTCTCCACAATCTTACTAGATGGTGTCTCAAGAAAATATAATGGTCTTGAAGGTCTAAACAAAAGATTTTTTTAAATAATTCTGGTAAGGAAGAACAAATCAACCTAAAATATTTTTAGAATATAAGCATCAAGCCATTGTGCAACAGTGAAATACCAGAGACTGAATCCCAGCTAAACTCTTATACTGCATTAGAATATGAGTAACTCTAATATTAATGTACAAATCAGAAAGTGAAACCCACGCAACACCGAGCCTATCCATCAGTTAATTCCTACTGAGTCACTATTTTGAAATCTTCAGCTGCACTTAAATGATGTATAGGCTTTGTACTGGAACTCGGCACAAAGGGTGAATTTTCTACGTGGTGAGTTGCAGAGTACCTCAAGCTCCCACTGATGCTCCAAAAAATGAAGATTCTCTGCAGTATCTTGAGAGGATTAGCTCTTTATTTTCCAAACGTGAACACTTTAGTCTCTATGAGAGGATAGTACTGTGGACTCCACACATCTCAAATCTGCAGGCTGGTCTGAAAAGCTCCAGGCCTTGACCACCCTACGCCTATTTTTTGAAGAAAACCCAGCAGAGGAGTAAAGCACTACCCAAGAGTTCCTCATCCGTTTTCTGCTCCATATCCCAACTAAGCTAAAAAAGACATGGTTTGTTGTTGTTTTTTTTTTTAACCAAGGCTTTGAGCCCTTCCAGGTGGGCCAGAAGTACCAGATCAATTCCTTCTCGCTGCAGTTAAAAGTCTCCATGCCTTAAGCTGGGGAGAGGAGGGGAGCTCTGTGCCTCCTTGGTCTCACCACCCTCTCTGGCCACCTCCCCAGCTCCCCACCGCCTCCTCATTCACACTGCAGCTCTAGACCAAACCCGACGGATAATATTTCCTCAGCGTAGCGAAGCTCCATATTGCACGTTCACAGTTACCCGTGACGTTTCTGTACCAAGTCACTGACTTGGATGGGCCCCAAAGGAGGGAAGCGGGGTTGCTTTTTCCTTCAGCGGCCCCAGGGAGAAGGTTCTGGGGACGGTAAGGAGAGTCCCTGCACGAAGCCGAGCTCATGCGGCGTCCCAGGGACGGCCGTGAGGAGCAGGGAAGGGACAACCAGACCTGGCCACGCGGCTGGTGCTTCCCAAGAGCTGGAGAAGCCCCATCAGTCACCGCCTCGACTGGAAGGACACACGGGGCCGGGGAGGGCTGCGCGCGTTTCTTAGTCTTCTTTTGGCTTTCCTAGTTGCTTTGAGGTTTTTCTAGTTAAAGCATTAAGGTTCTAATTTTTATTCAAACACAACTGGGCTTGAATTTAAGAGTGTTTTGGGGAAGCTCACTAAAATTCAAGGTCTAGGTACATCTGGCCCAAAGCTGTGGCTGACTCAGGCTCTGCTGCTTTTAAGTGACAGCTTGAGGGAGCAGCACAGATTGCTGGCTTCGGATGACAACAAAGCAGAATCATATTCAGCAAGTCTTGGGAGTCTCTGGAGCAGTTTCTTAAGATGAGGTCTTACCTAACAAATTTCCCAACTCTTGTACATTGCCAATTACAGCAATTCTTGAAAATGGCTTTCATTTATTATAAGCTTCTACCCCAAGTTCACACACACACACATGTGCTCATAAATATGTGTGGTTTACAATTCCTTAATAAGAAAGGAACTGGAATTTTTAAAAGATTATACTTACACATATAAAACTTAACCCTGCACTTAATGTTTAGCAATAATACTGCTAAGTCAATCTGCTGCACTGACCGTTAAGTGCAAAGAAGGCACTTTTTTTTAAATTTTGCAATAAGAAATAGATTTTAAAATAGCAAAGGAAAGCACAGGGACAAAATTTCCATGCTATTATCTTGACGAACTCCAGTGGTAAATCATTACAGGCAAATTGGAGGCAGGGGTGTGTGTTTGTCCAACTTGCTAATAGTCAGCTTCATCCTACCAGTGAGCCAACAAAGAAAAAAAAGCAAGTTTATCCTAAAAACATGCCTAGGTTTTGAAACAGCCAGCTGTCTTCCAAACAGCAATTTCCTAGCGCTTTTTCAGCTACTAATCACAGGACTTGGAGCACCACAGGCTTTTTCTCTTTAAGAATGAAGGTCTCTCCATATACAGTTCTTGGCAACTTCCCACTCTAGGGAGCACTGGATAGACTGAAAACATTCTAATCTTTCTGATGGAATAAAAAATATAATTATAGATGACCATGTGACAAAAGAATTGTATTTCAAGTTATTTTGGCCACGTAAACTGACTGAAGCTAGCTACAGCCCATAAACTTTTATAAATTGTCACTGTCTACCCAAGTATGACTAGAGAAATTAAGACTCCTAGATCTAAAGATTTGATCTAGATTGGAATAATAAATGACAGAAGTAACTTTCCACACAAGAGCTTACAAAACTAGTTACAGACACTAATTGAGGAATACAGTACTTTTAAACAAGTAACTCTACTTCCATAATTTTCCAGAAATTAATTCAAAAAGTGATATTTCCAGTCTTAGAAATAGAACAAGGGACTCGAGTATGGATAAAGAGTGAGCTGTAATTCCTCAGGCTAGAACTCCATATGAAATGTGACAGCTGCTGAAAATATGAAAGCTAGGCAGTCATTGGGCTGCTGATCACCGTCATTTTTGTAATTCAAGAATAAAGCACACAAATAGATGTCTTTTTATGAGATAGATATTTGTTCTTACTCTGTTCCAAATGCACCAGTTTGAGCTTTCAGCTGTTGGAGGTAACTGGGATGTGGTAGAACTGATGGCTGCCTCTTGGAGAAAACGAAGTTCTCTATCAAATTTCATTAGTTCATCTCACTTGCAGTGGTTTTTATGCCTGAGGCTCAGGACATTATAAATACAGTGATGAATGTCTTTAGATAATATGAGAAACAGTTTTAAAAGTTTCAGTTCAGTTAAGATCATCATTAGCTCCCAGTTTTCTCAGAGGAGCTGAGAGCCTACAGTAACAGACCTGGATGATTCCCAGCATCAAGAAAAATAGCTCACTAGTGCCCTAAGAAGTACAACATCACTTCTTATTGCTCTCTTGCTATTACTGTACAGTGTTAATACAGTTTAAACTGATGGGGGTTTATGGACTAAGTCTTACAGCTATTGGGAGACAGTTGATAAAGAAGGAGGTGAAAAGCATTACAGCTTCTGCTATACCCCTGCCACTGATAAGCCAATCTTGATTGAATGCTCTGATGGAAAAAAAGTTTAAATGACTCAAGATTCCTCAATTGATAGATGCCACTGTAACTTAATTCAGTGTTGTCAGAAACAAGAAGTACAGGCTTGGAAAATTAGGCAGAGTTCCTAGAAAATGGTATGTATGTGAGTCAGTATGATGGTATGATGGATGATTTCAGATTTTTCCTGATGCTCCTGAAAATTGCAAAAGTTGTTCCTGAATTTCTGTCCTTGTAAAATGCATAACTAAGCATATGCACTTCTGCACATCCACAATTAGGTCCTAAATCAATTATAGTATATTTGTTTCTCCAATAAAATTAGAAGTTAAAAATACGACAGGTATTAATATTGAAAGTGCAAAGGTGCATCTATGCAGATCATGGCTGGCTTCTGGAGAACTAAAACTAATTCAATTATTACAAGGTGTAGAATTTTTTCTTTTTTTTTTAATATCAGCACATCTGCAAAATGCTGATATTAAATAACAATGACTGTTCATTCTAAAGAGCATTTAATATCCAATGTAAAAGTTTAATTTAAAAATCAAACTGACTTGCCTGGATTTTGCAAAATCTTTTGCTTGGCTAAAACTAACTATATATAATGCTTCAGAACACAACTTTTTTTTTTTTTTGCAACTTTCTGGAAATTATCAACAAAGTTTTCAATAACATTGAAACATAGAAGAACTGAAAAATCCCTGCTTCAGTGGGCCACATTTTCTCCCCAGGTAGGCATGTGCAATTCCCATAAATTTGAATCTTTACAGCAAGTTGCAACTATCATCTACATACTTAAAATGCGTAAAAGAAACCTTATGAAAAACGTCCTTAAATTGGCCCCTGCATATTGGCCCCTTAATTGCACCCCTGGTATAGAAAGACAAAGGATACCCACATTAGCATTTCACTGAGGATGGCACTGAGCTGCTGCATGCTTCCCAAATCTTCAGCTACTTCAAAGCAGAGACGCTCATGTGCCTGTGGCTCGTTCTGACTTCAACTCTTCAAGGCCCTGACCTTCTTTCACTGTTTTCTATATGTGGGTTAGTATTGCTGCTGCCTCATTCTGCAGCCCCTCAAGCAGGAGTCATGCTCAAAGTTGCTTGCTCATGGATATTACGACGAACGCAAGAACGTTAAAATTTTATGCATTTTTTTCCCCAACAGTTCTTTAATGCACGGAGGCCAGGATGTTCTCCTTTTGGGTGAGTGCCTTTCTCTACCCTCTTCTTGCCTGTGAAGCTTGCATACTTAGTTTCATGGTGGCACAACTTCATTAGGGAGGAACAGAAAACAGCCCCATCAGATCTACCTCTAATCTGGTGGTTCATACACCACAGGAGGTAGAACACGTGAATCGGAGTCCTCAGAACAAGACTACTGAAGCCACTTAGGCAAACAATTTAAGGGTTCAGCTGTTCCACAGAGCTGGGTACCAGCTTCTGGAAGAAAAGTTTGCGCTCCAGCTCCAGAGGAACTTTGGAGGCACAGCTGGAGAGTGAATTCCTGGTTTAGGTAGGTAACTACCCCAGGGCTGCGGCAATGAAGGATTTCAGTAGGCTGCACCCTTCCTGGCCCACCTGGAGCAATTCTGAGTGCTCTTCTTACAGGACTTGAAAGGTGTTGAGTTTCCTTCTACATCTGCTACCGGTCCTTTCTAAAAACAAGGTCCCTCTAAGGCATTTCAACTTGGGTGCCCAGAACTGATACAGTGATAACCCGTACTTGCTTTCACAGGTCCTCTCTGCCTTTCTACTTCTGCGATACCACAGGTCTGCAAGGAAAGGAAGCACTCGGTGAAAGGGGCCACTGCAAAGCCAACCTCCCCAAAGTGATGTGAATTGCAGGTACTTCTCCCTCTCCTTGCTTTTGCTTTTGCTGTTTTCTCACTACACAGCAGTGATGGCCACTACCCAGCCAAAACTGCACGGGAGGTCCAAACTTCTGCATCTGCGTTTAAATTTCTATTCCATAAAATTCAAAAAGAAAAAAGATATTTTGAGCGGAAATTACAACTGGAGAGAATTTACCTCCTGCTAAATGAAAAGCACAGTTATCTGCAACACAAAAGTTCTTCGTTTTTAGGTATGAGTGCGATGGTTCTGGCTTACTGCTCTACCCCCAGGCTCCAAGATAAATCTCTCCCTTCCTCTCTTCCTTTCAATTTGGTGAGACAGCATGACTGCCTCTGTCAACACTGTAAATTTACTACAGACCTGACACACAATGATGGAACAGGCTCAGCTGTAAAAACATAAGGGCACTGATCTCATTTTTGCTGGTTTTAGTAGCGTTTAAAATCGCAAGGTGTTGGAAATAAAACACAAATGTTTGTGATCTGGGAAAGTGTCAGCTGTGCATTTTTAGAGGGTCAGGACCAAGATATTCCTGGCCTACAGGATCCTGCTGTGGTGCCAAACGTACGACCAAAGCCACTGATGACCTAAAAGATGAGAATGATGACTCAAAGTAAAACGAAACATGTGAAGAAAGGGGAGCTGTAAGGTCCTCTTGCAGGAGATAAACAGGGTCTGACATCTTGACAGAGCATTGATCTGCCTACACTCCCTGCCTCCCAGGTTGCTTTACTGCGATTTCTTCACAATATTAGCATCTATATTTCGGATACGCAAGAAAAGAAAACGCAATCATGCACAATAGATATTCTTAGTGGGATTTGGGTATATTTTTGCTTTCCCAGCACTGAAGCAGTGACAAGCGGGCTGTAACCAGGCCACCAAGGGTCTCCTCAGTGTGTGTGGCCGATACGCCATCTCCTTCCCACACACAGGGCGACGGCAGGCCAAAATGCACTCCTGAAGCGGGAGAACATAGATCAGAATCGACATCCAGCTGCAGTAAATGAGATCAGGCTCATGAGGCTTTCCCAGTTACGCTGGGAAGTTAATCAGCACCACGCTACTCTCCTGACAGCGGTGGGTATGGCGGAGGCATGGGTCTCTTCTTCCCCTTATCCTTCAGGTGTGCCAACCTGGAGAATGGCACTCCGGTATTATCCCCGGGGTGGCTCTGCATGTCGTGCTTCCCCAGCGGCACTCATCCTGCTTCACCCTCCTGCACAGATCAGAGCAGCCTGCACGAGCTGAAACTGCCCTCGGAAGCAGCCCGGCCCCTGTGAAGACAGCCACCGAGGATGCCGTTCCAGCTCCAGCATCGCTCCAAAATCATGGCTTCTCACAAATGGAATAAAAAGTCCATTGGGACGCAGGGAGGTTTCCTCACAGACCAGCTGCTTTTCTTCAGCAGAGGATCTTTCACCTCCCAGCCATTTACAAGCATGGTCACAACCTTCAGCTGATGAGTTTATTTTATTTCCCTTCCCAGCACAGCTTAGACCTGTGCTTGGAGCGAAGAGAGCAGGGGGTCAGTCTGACAGTTGAAATGAAAAGTGTGAGGAAAAATCAGGGATTACATCATTTTCTGTGCGTGAATGACATTTGAGACACTCTGTTCTAAAGCTTTACACAGCTACTGTTACAAAAATACATGCATAAATACACCACTAGCATTAAAAAGAAGAGGAAGAATTTCTGCGTTACTCAATAGCAATTGCTCTCCAGAAATCACCCCTCTGAAAGGCATCTAAGGCTGTAGGTGTAACTGATGGATGAAATCCCAGCCTTGGCTCTCTGTTTCCTTGCCTTTTCGAATTGAAGTTACCCATTAAACAGGATTTCACTGTAACAATATGTATTTCATTTTCCATTGATTTTTTTTTCTAGTCAGAAATAAGGGAAATGGAGAAAAGGCAGAAATCCTCTCATAAACCGCAGAAGTGAATCAAATGACATACCCATCACATACAGCACATGCGCTGGGTCAAGGGATTACATTCATGCAGGCCACACCGCAACGTGATTGCAAGTATCTTACACGTTGCTTTTGAGCAACATGGACTTGTTAATTTATGTGTGGAAGGGTTTATCTGACAAGGGCCACATGGGGCTGTAAAGCACCTAAATACTTCATAGATGTAAAAAAAGAAATTAGCTTTTCATTTCCTTCCTTAGTTTACTTATGGATTAAACTAAAATTGAATTCAACTGGAATTAAATTATTCTGTATAAGTCAAATGCTTTTGTTTATGAAGCCCAGTTTGAACGCACAGACCCATACTTATATCTGATTTAAGCAGGTGCAGCTGATCTGGGAGCTCCCAGCACCGGTGACCCGAGGCTGAGACAGGGCTCACCATGACTTGGGAGCACACTTTCCTAAGGCCACTGCACTCAATCCTCAGTTTCCCACACAGAAATTTGTCTGTGAGTCAAAATATCCTGGTGGCCTGCCCAAGCAGGAGCAGGGAAATCCAGAACAAGACTGAAAAGTTGTAGAGACTTGTGAAATAGAACAAATATGATTTACCCAACGGGCCATCATTCTGCTTTTTCAGATTCTGTTCTTTACAAAGATTTATTTTCTTGGGAAGACACATTAAGAGGACATCACAGAAGACTTTTTGCAGCTGCAAGAACATCTTTACCAACAAACCCCAAATTTGGCATGACAACGGCCCTTCACATGTTCAGCTTTACATTAAATTAATGAGGAGGATTTTTTCTCATTGTGACTGTTTTCCTATTGCTCCCGAAGTCTGATCATTAGGCCAAGTGCCTGAACAGACATCAGAGGGCTTTGCAGGGGAAATTATCTGAACAAAACAGTGGCAGTCAATGAGAAAGTTTTGGTATCGATGGCCATCAAATCATGCCACATTGCTGTTACAGCTTCCTTACTGCATGCATCTTACCATGCAAAGGTAGGTAGTATATGGCCCTTCAAACATGAGAGCAATCTGAGAACCAGATCCTGGTTTTTGCTAGTTTTCAGTTTACGCTGTTGGGAAGTATGACACTTCACCTGTGTGTACTGTACAACTATTAGAGGTACAGAATATCATCACTATCATATTAAGGTGTACATATAAATATTTTCATGCTCAACTAATATGATCATGTATATGCAGGCATACTTGAGAGGTATCATGGGACCAGAAGAGAGAGATTAATCTTGTAATTAATTGTGTGCTTGAATTTAATTTATATGCTTTTATTATTTAGTACCTGTGTCAACCACTTAATTTGCCTGCAAATCATTTTCTTATATAATATTAATGGAACATGCTATACTGAAATTCATCAAACTATGGAAATTAGAGATTAGGAGGACTCATTATATCATCAATTTATCCTCTTCTAGTTTTAAACAGTTCAAGAGCTGTGGCTTTAGAAACGACTCCTTCAGAAGAGTATTTCAGTTCAAGAAAGTGCATTTGTGACAGAATGGACAATGTTTTTTCATAGTCAGAGATCAGAATTAAAAATCTGATCTACACTGGGGAACAAACTACTTATGGGAGTCTAAACGTCATTTCTTTCCTCAAACAAGACTGTGAGAAGAATAAATAATAACAAGAGTAATATTCATTTCAACACAAACCTTGCACAAAGGTCAATGTTTTTACAGCTCTGTACATATGACATCCTGAGCAAATGAAGATCGTGAGATTTACACTATAATAAACCTACAAATTTGCCTGCACAACCTGCTCAAAACAATTCATGCCCAAACATGGAGATGGGACTGCTTGGGGTGCTGACTGAGCACAGGGAGAGATCAGATCAATGAGAAACATCAACGTAATCGCTTGCTTGATCTTTGCTAAAACGCTTGCTTAATCTTTGGGTTAGTCTAATGAATGTTCAGGGCACTCCTGGACTACTCAGTTGGGAGGGTGCACTGCCGTATTTCAGAAGTGAGAATGGCTGGGAGTTGGCACTGTTGCGAGAAGGGGAAGAAATTGGTAAGAACAACCTGTCTACAAGGTCCTTGGGGGGTCATACTGGGTCTGGCTGGGATGAACTACCTTTATCTCGTCCCATGAATTTTTTCATCTGACCTTCTCCCTCTGCCCTGCTGAAGAGGGGGAGTGAGAGAGCAGCTTGGTGGGCACCTGGCAGCCAGCCAAGGTCAACCCACCCCAGGGCTGGAGGAGATCTTGTTGCGGATGGATGTGGGAGAACACTAGGGAGCCTCACACAACCACGGGAGCAAAGTCCTCTCACCCTGAGAGGCTTCTGCCCTCCCTCTGCCTGTGCCTGACGCTGGGAACTGGGAAGGTGGAGCAGCAACCATGCTGAGGCCGCGTTACCTGCTGAGTTTGTGTCACAGCAGTGTCAAGCAGTGAAAAAAAAAGCAACCCTGCATCTTCTCACCCTCTGGCAAGCATCTGTTAGGCTTTCTTTCTCTGACTATTTTTGCAAGGCCAGGCAGAAGAATCAGTCCAATAGTCCAGCCTGGCTTGTGGGATAGAAATTATGGCCCTTGGTCCAAAGGTCTTACCCTTGCAGTGGGGATCAGGAAAAACAGGCAGAGGTCTTTAACTGCGGGATTTTTTCAGCAAGGTCTATTCCCAGTCCTACCACAGACATACTGTGGATATCTTCAGCTCTCCCTGCTTCAATTTACTTTTCAGTAATGACTGTTGTATCTGTCCAGGTTATAATATCTCAGAGAAAAGAGTCTCATATATTAAACCGGCACCTACCAGAAAGCCTTCCTTTATGTAGGAAGCAGAATAGGAACTGAGAAGTAACTCAAAAATAGAGTTTCCACAAGAACACCCAGTGGAAGGTGCCCACCAGTGTTGGTGGTTCCACTCCTCCTAACTCCTTGTGGGCAAGACCTTCTCATCCCTCAAAGAAAAGTGTATTATATTGTCTCTTTGTAACTGTGGTTTATTTTTCACAATTTTCTTGGAAAAGCTAAAGCCTTAAACTTCCCTTCTTTCCATTTTCAGTGAACCTTTTGTTGTGTGACGGCTTTTGGTTCTTTGTAATAAAAATGCTTTCACTGCCTGGTTATATTGATTTTCAGATTCCTGAAGCTTTGTGCTTTCCTTCTTCTAAGGTTTTGCTGACACAGCTTATGCTGAGTCTCACAATCCCATTCCTCTCTGCTCCTGACTGAAGAAACAGTTCTGAAAAAACTGGATGAAAATCATCAGGCATTTAAAAATGATGCCAGTTCAGCTCAAGCCTCCTATTTTGTCCATTCTTTTCATCTCCTTTCTCCTGGCATTTCAGGACAGGAATTGAATGCAATTCAGAATGTGTGTTTTAAAAGCAAACCTCTACCTTTGCGAACTTGTTCTGCAGACAATTGGCCTGTTGCAATAGGACAAGGGGTAATGGTTTTAAACTAAAAGAGGGTAGATTTAGACTAGATATAAGGAAGAAATTTTTTACAATGAGCATGGTGAAACACTGGCACAGGTTGCCCAGAATGCTTGTGGCTGCCCCATCCCTGGCAGTGTTCAAGGCCAGGTTGGATGGGGCTTGGAGCAACCTGGTCTGTGGAAGGTGTCCCTGCTCATTGCAGCGGGGTTGGACTAGACAACCTTTAAAGGTCTTTTCCGACCCAAACTATTTTATGATTCTATTCTATGATACAATTACGACAGTTACAGTTGTGATATATACACATGGGTGTTTATAGGTAATTTTTTTTTCTTATAAATATACAGGTACTGAGGTCAGAATGTAACTTGCAGGAGAAATTTACGTTGACAAAATTCAATGATGGCATGTCCAGTCTCACTAGAGGTGGACCTGGTGCTATGTCTCTATTTCTTACTTCGATCAATTGAAAAAGAACACAGAGAAAACCAGATTCTTTAAAGTGAAATCTGAGTCAGGCTTGAAAGCCTCAGCAGCCAAACATTTTTCTTGTCATTGAGAATTCCCTGGAGAAAATGGCAATGCAGACTGCCAGGGTAAGTGCTTTTTTGTTTCATTATCAAGCAAACAAACATCAGGCATAGTTTCATACCCAAAGTACACAAGGTTCACAATTTGAGAAGAAACTCCCAGAGAAGAAACTTCTTCATATGTCAGCTAACTCTACATCTAGTACCAAGAGATAACATTTCCATATTTTCATATCTCAGTAGGTTTTCACTGACTACCTGCTAGTGAGTCCTCTCAAACTCTCCTCCTGCACTTACTGTCTCAGAACTTTCAATGTTCAATGTAATATTTAATCCTAAGATCACTTTTGAGAACAGTAAACCATCATAGCAGAGATGTAGACAAGACAGAATGCAACCTCCAAATTATTCTTAAATTATTTTTTCATAATTCCTATCTGTTGCTTCCTTAAGAATTCTAGTACTTGCCTGTTTGAATTCCTTCATTTTTTCCAACAAAATTCTTTTGATCCCAATTCTAGCATTCAGACAGCTTCACATCAAACAGCTAACCTGAGCAGTACAGGACATCTAGAAAAATACACAGCTTGATACTTTTCATGCCCTGATATTAAAATTCAAATGGAAACGATCCATTCATGCAATCTAACCCTGGGTATAACACACACCAAAACGCTCTACAGAGCAACTCCAGGATAGAAATCAGTACTTCTTGCACAAAAGCCTCTTTCAGAAAGACATCCAGTCTTGTTTGACTTCAGGGCATGGGAACCCGTCTAATTCCTAATTAAGTTGCTTGAAGAAATGCTTATTTGGACCTTATTTCTAGCATGATTTTTTGTAGTTTCAACTTTCTACCACCAGGTCATATTATGGTTTCAGTCAGGTATCTATTATAGAAAAAGAAGTTAAAACAGGAAAAAGAAAAAATCTAGGTATAAACTTCAAGTTTAGCTGAAAAAATCAGAAATATAGCTCAAAATACACTGAAGGAAAAACAAGTTTCTTAGAAGAGCTTTATGAGGGACCAGCAGCTGGCTGAGCATGTCACCAATTGTGCTCGGTGCAACCTGGCATCCTGGCTAAGCTGCCTCTGGCTGGGAAGCTACCACAGAATGGTTTTTGCAAACAAAGGTTTTTCTAATGAAGCTGTCTGTTACAGTTACAGCTAACATGTATGAAAAGAAAACTAAAATGAATACAAGTACTGCAGGTAATTATTCTAACTTTTTTTTTTTTTTTTTTTTTTTTTGCATTTGAGTAGTTTGAGCTGTGTGTAAGTTCCAACAAAAGAACACAGATAAAGTAAGCTAAAATGTCAGCAGGGATCCATGTGACCATTTAGTTCAACCGCCAGCATAACACAGGCCGTGAGACCTCCCAGAATTAATTCCTGTTTGAATCAGAGTACATATTTTATAAAGGCATCCAATATTGCCCTAAAAATGTCCAGCAATGGAGAGACTTGACAAGTTGCTCCAGAGATTAATTACCTAACTATTAAAAATCTGTGTCTATTATTTCTAGGAGGAATTTGTCTAGCATCAGCTTTCACTCTACCAGTGCTTCCTGATGCTCTATTACCAATTTTTGCTTGACATAGATAAGTCACCCTCTAGTCTTATTTTAATTTAATTAAACAGGTCGAGCTTCTTCAGCCTTTCCCTATAAAGCATTCTTCCTTTTAGCACTCTTGTGGCTCTTCTCTTAAACTTCTCTAGTTTATCACTATTCTTCAATCTTGAACAATAGAATGGGACACACTGTCCCCAAACCGGTCACACCATAACCAAGAAGTGTGCTAATGTAGTCTCCCTCCTCAATATTCCCTTGTTCACATATCAAAAATCTCATTATCTCTTTTGCACCACAGACTCATAGTAGGAGGTCACACCCTGCTAATTCCACACGCAGTGTCTCAAGTACTGTTACTGCTTCCTAGGATAGAGTCAACAATCCTATCAGCATGGCCCACAGGATTTATTCCTATATATAGTCCTTTTACTTGGCCTTATGCAAACTCCTACTGCTTTCTTGCATTTTGTCCACAGCAATCAGGGCAGACCACTCTGTACAGCAACTTGTTCTGTTAACTATTACCACCGCCTTTAACTTTGCATCATCTGCAAGTTTTATGTGGAATATTTTTTCATTTATTCCACAACCACTGACAATAATGTAAAATAGCATGCAATTTATCATCCTGTTTGTTTAAGAAACTTATTTAGGTTTAGAAACTGCCACTAAGCCAGTTTTAAAACCATTTAATGTGTGTACAATGTTGATTTTGGGTCATTCTACTTTCCTAATCAAGATGTTGTGTAACAACAAGTTGAAATGACTGAGAAGAGTTGAAATACACAACTTCAAGACTGTCCCTAAACTAGCAACTGCCTCAAAAAAGGCATGAAGCTATTTTGACAAAATGTATTCACCATAAACCCACATTATTTAGAACTAATTATTTTAATGTTTCCTTACTATTTGATTAATCAGATCCCAGATCTGCTGCAATTTCAGAACAATGGCAAGGTGACAGGACAATGAATATTTGGATCACCTGTTTTGCCTTTAATAAACCAGTACAACACTAGCTCATTTCCTCTTTTCTGAAACCTCCCCACTGCAAACCAGCATTAGCAGCACACAGCACTCCTCTGGATGCAGACTGCATTAGCTTGCAATGCAGTTAGCTTCAGTTTTGTATCTTCCTTAATTACTGCTAGAACAGAAAGTATTTCATCGTTACCATACAATACACTATCTGGATTTTTCTCAGAGTCCTTCTACTTTTCTGATTTCTCTCTTGAAACAAAATGAACAAACAACTCCCCCCATCCCTGCAGGACATCACCACCACCGACCCCCAAGCAAAGCCAAACCAGTTCTCCTCCTGCTTTCCGCCTCCCCTCCCCTCCCACGCTTTCTACAGTCCTCAGCTTTTGCTGCACACAAATTCCCATCGGCTTTCCTTTTCTCTCATTGGTTACCCATTTTAAGTCTTTTTGTTGATTTTTTAATGTAGTCATGAAAGCACAACTGACTGGAAGGTAGAATATTTGGGGTGTTCTTTAAGAAAAGAGGTAGCCAAAGAAGACCAGAGAAATATCTGGAGAATGTTTGCACTGAATCAGAGAAATCCATTCAAATGCAAATAATGCCGAGACCAGTGGCATTTCTCAGCTCCATTAAATATCAGGGAACTTTCAACTCCTAGAAAATTTCACTGTAGTTCAAATCAAATTTAGTTTCACTGTTACCCATCTGCCCTGACCTTTCACTATATGGACTGATTATTGTTTTCCAAAACACAGTTTGCATAGGGATGAATACTTTGCCATGCTGATCAGTGGGAACTGTGCTTCTACAGCTCAGACTTTGAAGTTTTTCAAGATAGGGAAGAATAACACTTTTTAAATAATTCCCCACAGTAGATAATGAATGTTATAACAGTGAGAAAGCTTATTAGAGTTATGTGAGTCTAATTGATCTGTCCTGGTAATAAAAGACTCATTTTCTTTTGGCAAACCAGAGGTTTTGCACCTGAACATGCAAGAAGTCTACACTTTAAATCTATTACAAATGAAAAAAATCATCTTTGCACAAAGAACCAGCATAATTAGTTTAAAAATACTGTTTGAGCCATCAGAGAAGGACTTAAAAGGAAATTAATTGCTGTTAAGTCCTTGTGAGGCTCTTCATGCTATAGAATAAAATCTTGGTTTTCCTGAAATCGGTAAGAGAGAAATCAATACTGACTATTGAACCACAGGTTTTTAGTTCCTTATTATAGCCCACATTGCCTTTTGAATTTCACTGTAACAGCTAGATTCAAATTAAAATCATTCTCCCTATTGCTGCACTGAAATAACAGTTGTATTGCTCTTTAGTGATGCAAAGGAATAAACTTATCTTCACTATTAAAAAGGCTGGCACATTATCAAACAAAAATGTCTGTCGATTCTGGTTTAGTTTTCCTGTAAAAATAATGGCTTATACTTTGATCTTTGAGAAAGAGTGTGTAGCAAAAATGAGAGCATAGTTTATATATTTTTACTGAGAAAGCCACAGAATTATAGAAATGATGATTCAAAGGGACCTCTGGAGGTCATCTAGTCCAACCTCCTGCTCACAACAGGACTACCACCACCAGCAGATCAAATCAGCCTTGGCTTTGCTTATCCTAGACTTAAAAACCATCGTGGATGGAGATTCCGTAACTTCTCTGGATAACTTGTTCCTGTACTACAGTACTCTCCGGGCAAAGAAGCGTTGCCTAATGTCCAGTCCAAATCCGCCAAGCCACAACTCATCCTACTGCTGCTTTTTATGTTGAAGCTTGAGTGATTCCATGTACTAGAACCAAATCCAGTGCCTGATGTCACGGGGCACTGCTTGCCATACTCTCCTATATAAGTCAACGGGAAGTAAAAACCACTCAGGCTGTTTGCAGAAAGCGCTTGTTTTCTCGGTGGCTTTTTCCATAAAAGCCTTCTCATGATTCAGCAGTATGTATTCAGCATGAATAATGCAGAGGACTATCAGTCCCTATTTCCACAACAGCTAGGTATAAGCACGACCTTCCCCAGTCAATGCAAGTCAAGGCTGCGCTACGGGTAAGGTGCAGGGCTGGGCTCCATGGTTGTTCTGAAATGGCTCAAAAGACTGACAGCTGTTTTCATTCATTCAGATTTCTACAAATAATATCAATTTCTTCAAGCGTAAGGCAGAATGTTACAGATGTGTCATCTTTTGAAACACAGGTATGCGCTGTTCATCATTCAAAACGCAACTTACATCCCACTTGTCTTACTCATGCAAATAAATGCTCCTGATGTAAGTGAGTAAGTATGGCCCTATACATGCCTTATTCTTCACTTTCATCGCTCTTAGTTCAGCTTGCTGGCATGCACTAAAGGAAAGAAATAGTATGCCAAGATGTGGAAACCCATAATCTTGATAAAGAGGATCTTGTTCAGCTTCTATGGGAAGTTTAGCTGATGGAAAGAAAAAAGAAAAAAGCTTCTTTATTCCCCCCCCTTTTTTTTTTAAGAACTTGTGCCTGCTACAAGGGTATACAAGGCTAGCAGTAAATGGTGAAAAAAATAGCAAGGAAGTGAACCAAAGGGCGCCCATGCAAGTCTTACAATGCTATCATTTAGAATGTAATTAGAATTATTTCTATTCCTGATTTCAGCAGTCCCAGGAAGCAAATTTCTCCTCTTAACACTCGCGGCTTTTCCAAAGGCTACATATACATACAAAGAATGTGTCACTGCAGCCTGGGTTGACAGGCCTTCCTCAGCCATTACTTCCTGCTGATATTTTGTCCTCCATTTGTAATAAGCATGCTTCATCGGTCAGCCCTGAGCTGAACAAAGATAATGAAAAGAGATACGCTTGCAGGGCAACTTTAACAAATGTTAAATCTTTATTTATCCTAGGAAAGGGTGTTGAAAATGAAGGCAACAAACATTATGAAAGGGTCTTAAAATGGATGTGATGAAATGGGGACTCAACTCAGTCATTCGTGCCTCATCACTTTCAGTAAAAATCTCCAGCACAGGGGAGGATGAAGCCCAAATGGGCATATCCCTGTCCTGTTGGGTTATCTGCTCCAACCCCTTTTCCAGTCCAGGAACTTTATCCTCCACTCCATGAGCACCATTGTGAAAGGGGCCACGACCCATATTTTCTAAAGACAAGCACCGCGTTCCTGCCTCTCTTTATCCTCTTGACATTGGGTCTATCTCTAAAAGCAAACATGAAGTGACTTACCAGACACAGTGGAAAAGACAGTTGATTAACCATGTCCTGGATAAATTATCAGCAGCAGCGAGTGAAACCCACCTGCATGTACGAAGTCTATAACCCAGCTGGACTTCCGAAGTGTGATTTGAGTGGTGCCTAGGCTTTCTGACTTTCTTTAGCTTTTCAAACGGATGCTCTAGTCCACCTTAGAAAAAGTGAACAGACTTTTGAGGAAATTGCCAGTTGGCAACTTGTGAGAATTAGCAAATGAAACCGAAACACTCCCTGCGTGATGTGATCCTGTGCAGCTATAAAGCCCTCTCCTTTTGGGGAGCAACAATAGTTCTTTGTGTGGAACACAGCAATAGTTCAGTGAGCAAAACTACAAATTTTCCTTTTGCTCTTGGTGAAAGGTAATGATTTTACTGGATGAACATGCCTTTGACATTTTAACGTTTAAGAGAAGGAAGTATTTGCATATAGCGTTCCCCCCATTTTCTCTCTGGTTGATGCTAAGCTCTGGCGTCCCCCTCCTCAGGCAATTCTCAACACCCTTCTCTTGCCTCACCAAAGTCAGTTTTCCCATGTTGTGATCTGCTCATCAAAGCACGGCTTTCTGGTCTGAAAAGGGAATCTTTCCACTCGGGAAAAAGGATGGTAATTACATTAAATGAACGTTAACTTCTTGCTAATGAATGCATTACATCTCTCCTAAACATTTCTGGAAAAAGAAGCAAGCAAAGAAACAAAAAATAATCAGACATGCCATTCATTTACCAGAAGTATTAATTACAAGTAATTAGAAAAAGTGACTCATTTTTGATGTATACAAGATTCCTAAAAAGAAATACAAAGGTTTCAGCAAGAGCTGAATAGATGTATCTGTATCAAGCAGATAATACTGTGTAAAAATACAATATTACATATATAAAGGTTTTAATTTTGAAGGGAAAAAGATCCAGTCTTGACTTTTAAATTCCCAGTGATAGTAATCCACAACTGCCATAAACTGTATCAGTATCTCATTGTTTTCACTGTTCAAAAGATATGTCCAAGATCTAGTTTGCATTTACCCTGAATCACCTGCTTTTGGATCTTGTCCACCCTTGCTAAACCAAAGATTTCCCCACCATTTATTTCCTGCTGTCTAGGTCTCTACTTACAGATAGCCCCTAAGTAGGTTATCATCTTTTCACTCTACGGCTTCTCCCTTCCAGCATGTATCAGGTTAAATAGTGAATTAAGAAAAAATCTTCCTTTTTTTTCCCTTTGAATGCTATTGCAAGCTCCCACAGAATTCTAGCAACATCTTCTACATTTAGACTACGAATTTCCGCAGTTGTTGAGTCTAGGCGAAAATTAAACTGAACTAATCTAATTCATCAAACCTCTCCCTTTAATATTTCCCAGTCTTTCTTTTGAGCCTTTTCTGAGTCACCTTCACTGCATTGAAAGCCCGGCTGAGCTGTGGCCCAGCTCCCAGCTGGTGGATGTGGCTCTGGGACTCACAGCCCAGCCTGCCGCTCTGGCTTTTCCAAAATCCCTGTTTCACTGACATCCCTGCATGCCCTGGGAAGCTCCAGGTCTCCCCATCTCCTAACGACATTCGGTCAACATGCACACTTCTTCTTTTTTTTACTGCCGGATCACCCTATTACTAAGGCCCACGTAACTTCCCAGTTTGCAAGTATAACTCTTTTTAGCCCACTGGAACACAAAATACTTTCAGCAACAGCTGAGGGAAACATACGTAGGTATTAATCACTTCACCTTATTAAAGTCCATTCACATTAACCACCTCTAATGTGAAACCTCACAGCTATTGAACAGCACTGGGGAGCACTACAAAACCGGATCGGAGAGAAAATGTCCGGCTACGCACATCGGGAACCGTAGGGAATTCAGCAAGCGAGGCTGCAACGTGGGACGGGACGTTTCTGTCTGCCCCAGCCCTTGTATTTTCTTCAGCAACAGTGGAGGAATTGGCGTAACTCCCCAAAAGGTAGCACCCAGGCACTCCTACTTATGCGTACCGATGAATCTTTAATGGCTGTTCGCCCTTTATTGAATCTTTAATGCCAGTACGTATAGCATAACCAGAGAGCTGGAGCAAAGCTGCCAGGCTACTTTAATCTTTGCTGCATGTGAATTTTCTTGATACCCACCAAACAATAACAGTTTATGTTCTAATATTGTTGTACTTTAATTTCTATGTACAGGAGAGAAAAACAAATGAGGAGACTGGGGGAAAATTGCACTTACAAAACAAATTTGACAAACTCAATTATTTTATTATAATACACTGTTGCAGCATAATTTTGCCTTGGATGTGACACCAAATAAAATATCACTGCCTAGCATTGCAAAGGGGAAGCAGGAGATCCTTTTATTGGCTCTGCAATTCCTTAGGGCTTTATTCACTGTGTGAAAAACCTGCTTTAAAATGGGATCACTCTTTTCCTCAGAGGTCCTGGTGGGAACAGTAAATCTCTTTTACAGAAGTGCAAGATGAATTCCCAGAAGTGTTAGAGACAGCTCAGAAAATGCAGCAGGGTACAGTAGCATATCTATTTTTTAAGTTCTTAAAACACACGTACAGCAAAACACTATACACCAATTCATTGTAGATTCATACGCATACATTTTAAAATGGAGAAGAAATGTGGAAAACAGTGAATAATGTGAAATGCAAAAAGGAGGGAAATGCAAAAATCTGTGGAATCTTTTCTATCCTTGGTGGTTAATTTAACCTCACCATTTATCTCAATAGAAATGTTTTGTATTTTAAATTAAGTATGTGCTTCCAAACCATGTTATATTTAAATGTACAAGAGCGAGGTTCAATCAGGTTACTGACAGCGTTGCTGTGCTTGGCACTGTGACTTCCCTCCATTTGGAAACATTTATTCTATCATGACTGCTCAGAGAGAATGGAAAGGCATTATCTGACATAAAGATATCTACATTTGATCCTCAATAAATTTGAAGGAATAGGGTTTCTTTTCATGGTTCATTGCCTTTATGTGAGAGGTTGGTTTTCCGACATGCAGTTTTATTTGTTCAGCAGTTTAGGATGAAAGAAACATGTTAAACCATCCCTAGAGAAAGATGCACACAGTCCCTGAAAGGCTTCTCCTGTCATATGCTCTGCCCCGGAGGAGGAATGAAGTCTGCAGGATGAAGATTTGCTTTTGAGTCCTAACTGTATACAGCGACTCTCCTTTGATAACTTACCAGTAGCAGGCTGCATGCTTTGAAATAGTTTCCAAAGACCACACGTACTTGATGAATGATCACAAAAGAGTTTATTAATAGACTTGGCTGTCAATGCTCCCATCTTCCTACAACCATCCCCTACGTGTTGCACGGGGACACTGTTTTGGGAAGATCACATAAACATCCCTGGGCCTTTGTCAGCTAAAACACCACTAGTTCCCTGCTTGTTTCCACCTTTTTTACCCCTCAGCTTACCTGCCTTCCCCACTATCAGTTACTGTCAGCTTGGCTGCTTTGAAGTTCTGTACTCAAAGCCCTGGAGACATGAACAAATATTTGTATGTGCTATCAATAAAATTCAATGCTGCTTTTTTGACCACTATTTATCAAGCTCTCTCCCTTATGCTAATGTAATCTCTCTGCTAATGTTGCTGTGGAGGTTTTTCCCAATCTTTTACAATCTCTGGATTTGTTTGATCATGTCTCTCTGCTTGATATCAAATATAATATATATGTGTGTGTACATGTACACTGTATATAAATCCAATTTATTTTCCCATATTTTGCAGTCCAAATCTCATTATTAAAAAGACCAGCATGAATCTCTATTCACACTGGGACCAGAAAAGACAAGACCCAAACAACTAAATATAGAAGAAAAAATAACTCTTAGCTGAAATATGCCAATAGACCAAACTACGGTTTGAAAATTTCACTTTAAAAATCAGAACTATTTGTAGAAAAAAAATGCTATTAATTTTATACTCTGGAGAAAATTATTGTGATACGTGTTATGTGTAGTTCACACATTGAAAAAACGTCGCTTTTCTCTAGGGTACTCTCAGGGCAGTTCAGGGATGGATTTCAGTGGACAGCAAAGGTACATTCATGTTGGTGGCTAGCACGGCTCCTAAAGATCCTGCTTTTTTTTCCAATTTTATGAACTATAACACTGTAGGCCAGGCTTTTAGGCTTCATGTGTAAGTGATCTACTCCATTAGGTACATTATCTCAACTTCAACCAACTTGAAAATTATGGTTTCTTACTTTTGTTGACATAGTAATTGACCTTGAGAGGCAACACTTATACCTCGAGCACATAAAAGATTAATGTAATGATACTTCTTTCACGCACTGCCAACATGTGTATGCTCTGAAGGACTCGCAGGTGGCTCTGGACCTCAGCAAGTGTACGTTTCCTGCAGTCACCATTTAATTTGAAAGAAATAAAATCCATGTCAAATTCCCTATTTGTTAAGGAGGACAATCTTTGGGTTTCTGGTGTCATCCATTCCTGTTTAAAATGGAAAGGCTTGAACAAAATCTGAGATTTTTTTCTTCTGTAAGAAGGGAACACAATTCCCCTGGTGACCTGTCCTATTAGCAAGCGTTGAAACT
Source organism: Buteo buteo (assembly GCF_964188355.1). Taxonomy (NCBI): domain Eukaryota; kingdom Metazoa; phylum Chordata; class Aves; order Accipitriformes; family Accipitridae; genus Buteo; species Buteo buteo. The sequence continues at coordinate 26,352,089 of NC_134185.1, read as the reverse complement.
CTGCATTAAGCCGTAGAGGCTCTGCTCTCACAGTGGGGCTGACGTTGCTCATTAGCTCTGCCCTGGGCACTAACAAAGCAGGAGTAATTCCCTCAGTGGGGCAGCCAGGGCAGCTGAGGGTCTTGGGAGAAATCCTTTGGGTCAGAAAGTTTAAGGTGATAGTGTATGCAGTAAGGATGCTGTAGGGTCTCCAGATCAGGTCTAAGGAATTATATTTGTATATCTAATAAGCAGGATGAGTCAAAACTGAATGCTCTTATTCAAACTACTCAAGACTCAGTCCACTTCCCACTCGGCTCACGTGAAGTTGGCTACCCACCTCCTCATTTGTTTTCAAAGCTCTCTAGGCAACCTGAGTTCTGCATTTAGGTAATCCCTAATTTACTAGTTGCCTACCTGCAGTTCGAAAAGTTAAAAGGTTAGAGCATACGTCTGTGATGTGACAGACTGGAGTATGATTCCTCACCTGCTTTGCTGCATCTTCTTTCCAGGACATGGGCTTCTACTGTGCTATGTGGAGGCTGTGGCATGATGCAGCAATTAAAGGCACACATGGGGAAGACTACAAGAAAGAGAGCTTAGAGAGTGATAGGAGGTTAGGGCATTCCTTTGGGTATATAAAAATTTCAGTCATATGAGGGGTTGTGGGATTTCTAAGCCACATTTGAGATTCCTTTTAATGTGATCATTATAACCCTTCCTCTCCACAGGTAGCATGGCATGTACTGCACTGTTCCTCACAAAAATAAAACTTTTTTTCTCCTTTCTAAATACATATCTCAACCTGACACGTATTCCAGGAAACAGAACTGCCTTTTTATTATCCAGCCTCCAAAACAATGTGTTTTCTCCTTTCTCCTGTTAATGGAACTTGGAAATGAAGACTTAAACAACGATATGGGAGAATAACATACCAGAAGAACTGAATAGCAAAAGATCTTAAATTTTGTCTTGTATGGTTGGTATATTACACAATAAATGCTATTTGTACATCCAGACCACTATACTTAGCTACGCAAAAAAATTTGCAGTTTGAAATACATTTGACAGGCAAGAAGTAAGATTTCACTTTAGAAATCTAGTATTCTGACAGCTGTGCACAGTAGCCTCATTTAACACACTTTTTAATTGTCATTTTGAAGTCTCTGCCCTTTATTTTGTCTGTGAATGGCCAGCTTGCTTTAGAAGCTGAGCACCAACCTTATTCTTTTCTTTAGCCCTTTATCTATCTAAATCAAGAATTAATTCTACGTTCATTCTGCTCCTTCTTTTGGCTGATTCATAACTGGTATAATTAAGCAATAAGACATGGCAGAAGTATACCCGTGGGTACCAGTATCACACCACGAATGGCAGGATAAGATATTAAATTTTAACCATCCAAGAAGTGCTGCAATTGTCCAGAGATATTGTTTGAATTTCCTGTGCTATTATTAAGAGGAAGAATCTACCAGACATTGAAAAAATTAGGAAGACTGGAAGGTTTGTGTCATATCCCTTCACAACAGGTAGAGATGACTGGGTCAACACTTTCGGAAGAGGCGATGGGTGGCCTGCCTTTCACTTGTGTCCAGCTTAGCCTTTCAGAATTTCCACAGAAATCCTCTGCTTGCACCTTCTCTCAGAAGCCCACTAGAAAGTCTCACATTGGGCAGATGAGACTGAAGGCATCCACGACTGTCAACAATCAAGTTTTAAACTCTGACCAAATATTTCAGCTAAAGCATTAATGATGGGAAGTAAACAGCTTCACAGGACACAGTGCTTCAATTAATCTTTCCTTAGAGTTTCACCCCAGTCTTCCCACATTGCCCATAACAGTGGTGATGCAGTTTCAGCACTAGACAATGCTATGGATGCTACAGGCACAGCATCCCGTCTCACAGCCAGTGGACCAGCTTATTCATTCCTGAATTATTTCCAACTGTGTAAAGAAGGGTAGCTAGGCTTGGATCCACTTTGGGCAAAGGCAAACTAAAGATGGTGGGAGGCATTTCGGTGCCAAACAGGGGCTCCACATGCATCTGTGTACTGGCAGGCATGTATTTCTGTGGGCTATTGCTATGTGGCAGTGCTGCCCTGGGAGGGAGGGGGTCTGGCTGCAGCCCTGGGGTACCAGGGGTCCCTGCAGGCAGGCAGAGGGCAGGCAGGCTTGTGTGTGGAGGAAAAGGAGCATTCCTGCTTCTGGTAGGTCTCCAGGCAATAACACAACTTTATGAAAAGGGAATCAGGGGAGAAAACTTCATTTTGGCCAGCTCACGGTGACAGCGAGCCCAGAGTGGTTTTGCCTAAGAAAGGGAGGACATGGGTGGGCAGGAGGGGCCTGGGGTGCATGTCCTGATCTCTGTTATTTGTGGGAAAGGAGGTATCAGTCTCAGTCCATAAGCTGCTCTCATTTTCAGAGCACTAGCATTGAGCAACCCTTGAGCCACTGCACGAGTAACCACAGAGAGCAGGCACTTGTTGCTGACCATTTATTTTCTAACTGAAAAAACCAGCAACAACAGGAAAGCACAGTCACTAAGTCTTCCCAGACCAAAATTTCGTCATGTTTGTTCTCATACAAAACCTTGGCTTCTCTCCACTGCTTCAGTTTCTCCTGAAAGCAGCTATTTTTCAGAAATTCCTCCCTATTTCCAGTTTAGCATTACATCAGGTTTTATTGCCTTTTAAACGCAACCTATTGTTAAATTTCTAAAGCCCAAACTCTCCGAGGTCCTGAGATTCATGGCCAATACACATTGCCACTATTCAGAAAAAGCTTTTAAAAAAAGCATGCTGTATTTATTTCCATAGTTGTGTTATACAGGTGTCCAGCAAAGAGGGACTCACTTTCTTCCCCCACCTGGCAGTCTCCTACTGATCTACAGCAGCTCTGGCACTTGCAACTTGACAGCCTCATCTACTCACCGAGACGGTTGGATTTTCTCACCGCATCCCCCAAAGAAAATCTTGCAGTAGCACAGAAGATGGCACTTGTCAACACCAAGATAAAAGATCCTGATGATGAGCCAGATTGCACTCAGGCATTCAGACTAGCCAGAAGAAAAGAAAAGGAAAAAAATACCCACCCAAGAGACATTCCTTTTCAGGATCTCACAGCCAAAGCAAGCTACAGCAGTCAACATTGCAGAAACGTTTGCTTTGGAGAGCTGGCATGTAGGTAGGCATGGGGGAGGGCCCTGACTTCTAAAGAAACAAAGTAAATAAACAACAAATACCACTTAACATTATGAGAAGCATAATTTTCATAGTATGGGAAAAACATTGTATGTTCACTAGAATTTAGAAAGCAAAACTCATTTTTTCAAATAGAATAGGAGTTGGCCAAATATACTTGAATGTGGACCACCAAACTGGTCATTTGCAGCATGTAGACTAAAACCAGTCTAATCAAATAGCTACAGACTGAAGGAAACCCTGAGTAGTTGTAGGCAACTAAGGTTCATTTCAGCTGATTCCTGAAAAACCACTTCCCATCCTTCCATATTACATATGAGCTGACAGTATATACATGCCAAAATACATGCCATGCATGGTATTTTTTATTTGGTAATTTGGCCTTCTCCCAGCACATAAAGCAGAGCTAGTAAGGGAAAAGAAAGATAAAGGAAGAAAGGCAGCCCCTGTTTTTTCCAATCATGCAACATCCTCAACAGGGTTAACAGGACAGAAAAAGAAAGGGAAAATTGGGGGAAAAGAATAGGAAAAAGCCTTACAATGGTCTTGTGGTGCCCTCCCGCTATTTTAGCAAGGCTGCAAACAGTTCTGCTTGTGGCAATAGCACAGCCCCACTGATGGACAACAGCCCTACCTATGAGCCACCAAGCTACAGACCCTAAGTTAACTGTTTGCACTATACCAGTACCCAACAGAAGAGAAGATATCATGTACAGTGTAGAAAATCCAGTAGCCACTGACTGACAGCAAACAGCAGGGATACAGTGCCTAGCAAGAGGAGAAACAAGTAAAGATGAACTAGGAAGGTGACACCCTGGTCTTCTGAAAGAGTGTTAGTCCTAACTGACTGGACACATCGGTCTTGAGAATCACAGCAGGCTGTCAACGGACACACTAAAAGCCACGACATTTGTAGTTGTATTGCCCTTGGCAGGTGCCATCTGTCAAGTAAACAAGAACGGAGACAACGAAAACATAGACCACAGCACAGCTACGGGGTGGTTATGATGGGCACTGGCACATCACGAGCAGAACTCCTCTTGTGCCACCGCGTGTTAGGACTCTGTGGGTTCCTCACTGCGATACACCAGCTGAACCTTGCTCGCGTATGGCAAACAATACACATTGCTGACATAATGAACAGGAGAAGAACTGCATGAACGGTGCCTCTGCCCTGCCTTACCGTCCTGCTCTGCTGCTTTCTCTCACAGCAACATTTCATGGTACGTCCTAAGGGTCAGCCGAGTTCATTCTGGCAATGCCTCCTGTTCTTAATTCAATCTGATCCACATAACACCTGCAGCAAATTTGTGACTAGACTCTTTACTTCGTTTCTGATGCCTTTATGTTGCTCTGATGGCAACCAGGAACCACCTTGGCTGCACATCCCAGTCGGAGCACTCCTTAAGACCAGACAAGCTCTCTGCCCAGTGCTACTCTGCCAGCTCTCGACCTCTGCCTCTGCCCCAGCGGTGTGAACGCAGCCTGTTCAAAACCCCTGGCTCTCCACCCCTTTATGTTGTTCTCTCACGGCTGCAACTTCATTGATGCTGGAAGCCTTCCTCCAAGTTTTCACAAACAGAAGTTAGGGGACAATCATATCAGCTATGGACCAAATTACATAGAGCATAAATGGCATTATTTATCCAGTAATAGTGGAGAAGCATCAGATAATGCTAACAGAGAATTTGGTTCTCCATACAAAGCTATAACTGTAATCTAGCATCTGTCCAGATTTTAGTAGGCTTTGATTTGGACTTCCATTGCATTGCATAAATGGACAGCACTGTCCAAAGTCTGCAGTCTCCTTACAGTTCAAATCCTCATTTTCCAGACACAGAAGATTAATTTCACAGGAGTCAGAGAAATGTTCTTTCTGAGCACTTCCGCCTCACACTTCTTTTTTCAGGGACCATTCAAACAGTCATTTCAGCTACCCTAATATCTACAATGACTCTACAGAAGGAAGAGGAGGACTAGGAAAAGAGATTAAAATAGCCAAGTAAGAAGGCATTACAAAGCAAACCTAGAAGTCATTAGGCAATGCACATTTGGGAAGACAATGTAAGATATTTGCATTTTTACTACCCGAGTGGGGGTCTTTTCACAACCCTCTCAGACTCCCCTGCCACGTGGCCTCTCCTGTTGGGAACCATTTCCACAGCTCGGTGGGCACCTTCCACTTCTGCTCTCTCTGGGCTTTACCCTGCTGGTGCAGAGCACGCTGTAACCACAGCTTACATCTCCCATCCCCGGACTTGGTAATGGGTGGAATAAAAGATGACCACAATTGGATCGCTTTCTCGCTGAAATGATGAATAGGTTATTATTTAATTAAGAACAGTGCATTATGTTTTTAACAATGAAACTTTACTTCATCTTGCTCTGTAACAGAGAACATGTCTGTGTAAGACACAAGAACTGGAAAGGAGGTGCTGAATGTGTGAAGTAATTGGTGCTTGCACCCAGAGGCAGCAGGAAAAGTCTCGCGCATAACAAATTTAGCATTCAGCACCACTTAATTTTCTCATCCTAGCTAACTGCAGTCAAAAGCAATGTACAGGCAGCTGCAGATGCTCCAAGTGCAGGCTCCAAAAGATATGAAGTGGAGTTGTGCAGGCTCTGAAAACAACATGTCCAAGAGCTGGTAACTGTGAGTTCTTCTTGCAGAGCTGTAGCTATTTTTCTACCTAACAAATTAAAGGATTCTACTTGTGTTATCAAGCAAAGCTTTAAAAAAATAAGCTTTAATTCACATCGTGTCTTTTAAAATTTGTTTCTACCAGATACTCATTTCAACTGTGCAGCTAGTATCATCAAATAACTTTCCATTTCATAAATAAGTACATACAGCGTTGCTATTGCAAAACCCAATCTGATGATAGCCAAAGGGATTATAAAGACCTCGCAAAGAAATCCATCATTTAACATAAAATCATTTTTTTTAATAACTGTTTAATACAAAGAAACAGAATAAACTGGGTCCGATCTTCTCCTCTGCTTCCAGAAGCAAAGCATGCCTTTGACTACATCTCACCCAGCTTGTATGAAGAGACACTTCCCCAAAGCACCGTGTCCCGCTTTCATCTAGAAGAAACTCTCCTACGGATCATCCAGATCAGACGAATGAGATGTGTACAGACAGGAGAAACAGATGTGGGTAATCTTCTTTAGAGCGTTCTCTGCCTTAAGACAATAGATTCTTAACTAGATATTGCAGCCCGAGGAAATAACCGTTTTGAAGCAATATCCAGCTTAGGCTCCATTCTTTTACTTCTGTCAGAAAGGGCAGCAGGCCATGTACATCAGGGTGGTTGAAAAATGGGTTTGTAGGAACAGTGTGAAAGGGCCAGAGATGTTTAGTAGCTTGGTAGATAAAGCAGAATTTTGAAAGCTAAGAGACATTTGGTCAAGTCTCATCATGGAGAGTAAAGAATGGAGTCTAAATACTTCACCAGCTACTTCATGCCCACCAAAAAAAAGAACTTAAGGGAGATACTGTCTCTGGCAGTTTACTGAACCTAAACTTCAGTGCGTTTAATTTCTGAAATAAAACTATCTAGTTGATAATTCCAACAGAATTAATGAACCGTTTTGTGACAACTGAAACTGCATTTTTGACAAACTTATTATTCCCTTCCTCTTCAGTGTTAGGCAGCTCTGATTTGCATGCTTAAGGATCACAGGTCTCCAGAGCCAGAATCAATGGGATTTGAAGGCTTCATCCAACACCTACAAGCTGTGCATATGTGCTAACACACAGGAAAGGGAAAGGAATAAGGATGTGGTTGATTATCCATGCTGCTAGGAGGGAACTTTGACTCCCACTTCTTCAGGGCAAAATCCAAGAGTTTCCAGTACTTCTCTAAGAGGATTTGCTTGACCCATTATCATTAATAAGAGATCATTTAGAAACTGAAGCTTTCTAGCGTCAATCCTGCTCAGACCACTATAATGGAAGGATTATCATCGACTTCAGTAAGAGCAGAATTAAGTCTTCTGTCAATATAAACATATTTATTCTATGGTAAAATTTTTTAATTCAAATTTCTATGCTTATCTAGAACATACGGATAAATATTTTTATATATGAAACACCTTCCAACAACAAAAAAAAATGTAAGTTCTTGATATTAGTAAGATATGACGTGGTTTGCTATGAAAATACTGCAATGTAGTATACACACATGTACATATATGTGCATGTGCATGTATGCATGTATATTTCACACATCTTTGTTGCTGAAAATGAGTATACAAGGTCCCTATGCAAATAAGCACACCACGACACCCATCAGCATTACTTCATCATGCAAGAACCAAAACATCAAATGGAAACAGATTTTCATTTGTACTGAATAGTGATTTTTCAAATTTCTTATTTGCATCACCATCCTTTTTGGTCTTCCCTAGGTCAAGAATGCCAACCCAGGATTCCTTGGTTCCTCTCCTCTGCCGTTTTACATGCTGACTTGGTCCCTCATACGTGAGAAAGAATAGAGTGTGGCATTGCACTGGATTTTGAGTCCAGACTGAGGCCAGACCCCAAGACATGCCTGTGTGGCACCCAGTGCGTTTCAGTTCAAGGAAGGACAGAGATAAGCATCTGCTGCTGCTGTGACAGATTCTGGGTACCCGGACACTTACCCCCCATCAATCAAAACACCTACAACTCCTCCAACCTGTCAGCAGCTCCCGCCACCAGAAACACTGACAACACTCCCTTCTCCTCTATAAATGCCTGAACTAGATTATCTTTTTTTTTTTCCCATGCCAGAACTCTGCATATGGATGACTCAGTGCTCACGGGCAAAAGCACACCAGCAGCTTGCTTGTGGTGCTCTGAGCTGCCCTAAAACTTGTGATCCCCTGCTCCACTCTGGAGAGCACAGAAGGAGACAAAGAAAGAGGCTCCCAGCCCCAGAGCTTCCCCGACAGACAGCCTGCAGTCCTTCCTCAGAGATACCCAGCTCAGCTGGAGGGTCACTGGACATCTGTAATTCTTCCTGCTGCGCACTAGATGCCACTACGCAGACTGTTTTTAGCAGCCAAACAGCCATTGCCTTTTCTCAGGCAGCCATGCTCTTCCTTTTAGAGGTCCCTCATTACGACTGGCTTGGAAGTTCAACACACTTAGCCTAGCAAAACTCTCATGAGTTAGGACATGACTATCATTGTTTTACAGATGGGAAACTGGGGTAGAGGGACTACGGCATGATCTTGTTGGGCATGGCAAGGCTGACAGAGCATGGGTTTCAGCAGCAGCCACCTGCATTCACCACCAGACTGAAGTCCCATCAAGCAGACCTCCTGGCTCTCTCCCTCTGCCACTGCCGAAGCCAGATACAGATAGGAGATCAACCTGGAGGCGGAGAGGATAGGGAATAATAGTCACAGTAGTGGCAACAACAGCAATGTGACCGACCAGCTAATCGCAAATAAATTCAACATTACATAGAGGTTCCCATGGCCAGCCTCAGTTTCTCAACGTCCTATTGCCTGCTCAAGCTCCTAGGCATCTCCTCAGGAACCACGTCCACAGGTCTCACAGCCAGGCAGCCTCTTCCCTCTGGGCACATCACCACGTTCCTTCAACAGCAAAAGTTTCTGGTGATGAGGAAGGAGAGCAGCAGGAGAGAATTCCTAGGAAAGCTAGAGAATCTTCATCACTCAAGGTTTTTAAGAGCGGGTTAAAGGCAGCAGCAGCAGGTGTCCCCAGATTGTGACACTGCCCCCATTACAAAGCAGCTCTATGGCCTGGGAGAAGGAGGAGCTACTACTGCTGCTAGTGGCTCCACGAGGCAGATGAGGGACTGGGAACCTCTGCAGTACATGATCTCTCCCAGCCTTACTTTCCTTTGATTCTGAGAACGGATACACAGATCGTGGAGGAACATCAGTTCCTCCTCCTCATCGCAGATTTGCTGACAGGACACTGTCTGACCCAGCCACGGCAGCTTCTCACTGATGCCATACAGCAATCCCAGACGCCTTCCAGCACACCCTCCCCTCCAGTCTGCCGCGGTGGACTCTTCTGCCTGAACCTACCCCAGAAAGACATGCTAAGCCTCGTGCATCTCCTTCTCCTATGCTTGACACAGTCAGTGGCGGAGCACGTTCACCACTAGCCAAAAGTTGTGTGACATCTTATTTATAATCTGTAATGTAGCTCACTGGAAACAGCTGTTTACAGCTGTGAGTGACAGGGGGCCACCGGTACTTCAAGGGCTGGTACCACTCCCTTCATCTGCTTCAGCAAGAGTGCATGAGCCTTGGCTGAAGGGGGTAGCTTTAAAAACACTAAGCCCTGCCTTCTACTCTCCACCTTCCAGCACAATCTGAGCTCTTGGTTTGGGGAACAGGCCAGAAAACATGTCTGTGCATTAACTCGGTGCCAAGAAATACAGCAGCACCCCCAGCATCAGTCGCGAGCATTTGCACACCTGCGCGGGTTTTTTATGTTCGTTCTGCCAAGTGAGCTCATTCGCAAATTCTGTTTCTACAGCAGATTTTACTGGCTTTGAGGAGCTGAGCAAATAAAATTAAGGACTCTGACAGAAGCAGGTTTCATCCCTAGGCAAAGCTGTGTGAAATAGGAAACAACCGCAGAGTCTAAATTGAGGTCTTCCTTCAGGTCTAAATCAATTAACCACAAGGTCTGTCAGAGTTAAAGCTGTGTTACCAAAGATTCAGCTACAATAAATACTTGTGTCAGCCCTTTCTTTCCCAAACAGTGAGTTTTTAAAAAGTACTTTTGTGGCCGTGATAATTTTCAGTTCTGCTTTTTTAATTTCTGCTTGCCAGCTGAAAAGTCTTGATTTTTTTTTTTTTTTGCTGTTGCGTGAATTTTAAAGTTTACCCTCACCTGGGCAGCCACCAGGTTAGGTCTCCATAGTGGAAAGAAGGCCGGTCCAGGAGGTTGCGGAGGCTGAGGGCACAGCATCACGCAGCCATCCACGTCAGTCTGGGTCTGGGCAGCTGCACGACCCAGGGCTTCGCTGCCGGTGGGTGAACGACCCTCGCTGCTCCTCGGACCCGGTACAGCAGCCCGTCCTCACGTCGCCCATCACGCTTCTTCGATCCGGTGTAATCAGTCACTGCCCTCGCCGCTGCGTTTCCCCCCAAGACCCTGCAAGTAGCTTCCACCATCCATGGGGAAGCCCCGAGCTTCCCCTTCCCTCCTGAGCCCACTGGAGCGAGCGGTCGTGTGCCGGAGCCAAGAAACTGGTTGTGCTGGGGCACACGCTCAGCGAGCCCAGCAGCGAGGAGAGCCGTGGCTGGAATAGCTGGAGGAAGCGCCGGATTGTCCCTGCCAGCTCACACCGGCCTGGGGCTGTGGAACAACTGCCATGAGTGGTATACATCCAAACCCTCCACGTGGCCACAACAGGGTTTACATCTGTACGCTGGAATAACTACCGCGTCATTGGTAATTTTTTTCTGATTATTATTAAAGCTTCTACCTGAGTGTTATTTGTTGATTTTATGAATTAGCATATATTGCATAGCTGGTGTCAAGTATTTCTGTTGTGGGTTTATCAGCTATCACTTGCTGCCAGCTGAATAATTCTGTAAGTGAGATTTGTATAAACTCTCCCATGTAAGTAAATCTACACACAAAAGTGTCGCTCGATGAAAGTGTTCTCTTGCTGGGTAGGTAAACCGTGTGCGCACACCTATCTGACATTCAGGCCATAAACAGCCCTTGCTGCTGCACACGGATTGTGGAAAAATACAAAGTAGCCTGCAGGAATGCATGTAGTATTTTTTTAAATCTATAGAAGAAAGAAGGCAAAGGAAACTGGGAATGCCTGTAGGCAAATATTCTTACATAAAACAGAGTGAGAGAGACAGAGTAGCTACTAGAACAAGAATTAGAACAGGTTTTCTTATTCTACAGCATTTCTAATGCCAAGCATCCAAATTATATGTTATACCACCCAAAACCAGGGTGACAAGGTTAGTGGGTCATTTCTTTAAGCACTCTTGTAAAATCTCTAATTCCAACCACACAAGAAAGGATGAGTCCAGACTTCAGAATATTATATTCCCTTTTCAAAAATAAAAATAAGAATCTGTCAGGTTCCTAGTTTTCCAAGTTTTCTTGAAAATAAGGATGTAGACATTTTCATTTTAAAAAATGAAAGCTAAGATCTCCTTTGAAGCCTAGTATTCCAGCAGCTAAGGCTTAAAAAAAAAAAAAAAAAAAACCTACACGATAAACATTAACAAACCTATAAATAAAATATCAAGCATTAGCAGACCATGGACCACAAGGTTTTTCCCTTTTTTCTTTTTTCCAGCAGAGCTGAATGTTCACCAGCAGCAGGCCTCGGGTTCTGCACAGTAACACCACACAAAGCTTAAGTGACCTTCATCGCCATTTGCGAGGCAGTTGCTTGGAAAGAAAAAAGGAGGGTGGAGGGCAGAGAGAAATGTAATCACGGTGGTGCTCTCAACTGGGTGAACTTCTGAGAGCTGCAGACAGTGAGCGAATTTACCTGCCAGGTCTGGAGCATGCTACGCAACACCACCAGGTCTCAACAGAATGTCAACTAAGCCCGTCTGAGTCTGTAAGTCTTCAAACTTACCCCAAAAAAGAGGGACTAAAATCCTAAGTATTCACAGCTAGGAGGATTTTCTTCCATAAGACAGTCTTAGAGTGTTTATTAAAAAAGAAGAATAATGTAAGTATTCCACCGGTACTTTGAAAAAAGGCATCAGTTTGACAATATAATGGTATTTCTCTCTTTGCGCTGTGAGAGCCCAGCAATTACCTTTGCTTTCTTTACACACCAAATAAAGGGCATGATCAATTAGAGGCTGACTCAATTACAAAGAATGAGTGAAACGTGATTTCAGATACCACATTGGTCCTTTTGTCCTCTGTTAATTTGGGGGGGGGTTACAATGCCTTCAACCTTGTAAAAAAAAGCTACACAAATTAAAGGAAGAAATGGCTGACTATACCGAGGGAAAAATGAAAGTAATAATATAGGGAGTGTAACTCACCTCCCTACAAAAACATTACCATAAATACGTCTCTCAAAATATGGAAAGTTATAAACTGCAGAACATGTTCTACTTACATGGAATGATTGCTTTCCTGTCTGGTATTAAACTTTTTGTTTTCATGCTGTTGGACAAATTGAAAAGCTATTTGTTACAGCAAGTCTCTAAAATAAGTAAATTTATTACATTGACTCAAGAGACGAGGCAAGCAGTAGCATACTAACTCATCTGATTTAGGATGTTCCAAAAATATGCAACTAACATCTGCTGATAATTCAGACAAATCCTGGTAGAGGTTGGAGAGACATGTAAGAGACTTGGTACTGTCTGTCACGGCAGATGTCCCACTAATACATGCTGTTCACTTTTCTGTGTCTCTGTCCTCGTTTTTTTTAAAGAAAATAAGTTTTCCTTACAAAATCTGGACTAAACCAAAATTTACTCTTGATTCTACACCAAATATTCAGGTATCCATATCATGCGTGGGCACAATTACTATTTCTTTAAATAACTGAGAGAATATTATTACAAATTATCAAGAACAAGAAAACATTCTTTGGTTAATAACAAGAACTGTTATGTATCAAGTCACCAGTACATGTTGGGTCTATGGTATAATCACAGATCCTCAGGAAAGTACCTTCAATATCAGTCAGTATTTATTGTTATTAAATCCAAGTGAATGACTAAGGTTTGTGCATGTTTAAGTGTTCTGTTGAGCAGGGAATAGCTACCAAATGAGGAGCCTTCAAAATAACCAATTAACACAAAAGTTGTTGCTAAGTTATAAAATTGTTGCTAATCAGATAAACAGCTTACAGATGTAGCAGAGACAAGTGTAATAGTTTACACTCATGTATAATGAGTGTGCTAATGCTTAGCACACTTTAAAAGAGTAGTCCATGCATACACAATATAGCTGCTAAATCATTAAAGTATGTATATATTATAGAAAAAATACTGAAGGTGGAGATGGGATCCTCTTTATGATCATGCCGTCCAAGCTTCCCTACTGCCTCTCCTATTTCAACACTTGACTACTGCAGTTAGTGAGAAACTGCAGTTGGTCAACAGGAAACATACGATTCCGGAGAAAATGGCAAGATTTAGGAATTTGGGAAGAAATGTTCAAATCTCAGAATTTTCACACAGCAAATAATTGCAAAATATTCAGTTCTGAACCCACAAAAGTGTTTCATATGGGCATGTTCAGTACTTATTTTATAAAAAAATACTGTAATATGATTTATCATAACATTACAGCTTACATGCGCTGACTGAATTTCAAGGAATGATTTGACTAATTTATTTCCACAAATCCAAATATCGTTGACATATTTCTACAAAATGTTTTAGTAAACTTGAATAAGGATTTTCTGTTGGTAAACCCCTCTGCGAGCTGGTTTGCAGGCAGTTGCAGATGGCACCAGGCTGGCTTACAGGGCCCAGGAGCAGCACAACGCCAGCATACGCAAACCTGAAGTTTCCTGACCATAATAGAGTGTCCCCAGACAAATGCACATGAGCAAAGATTTTAAGAAAATCTGTAACAGCCTGCTTGAAAACAAGCACTACCAAACAAAAACCACTCTCATCTTATACTCCCAGAGCTCATAATTGATTTAATCCGAAATTTCCAGTGGTAGTTTATCAGTGCTGCTCTGAATATCCCAGACACAATTCAGAGTGCCTTTTGTAATGTAACCAGCTCTTACAGAAGTTTTACTCTGTGTTTTGCTGCGTGGCAATGCTTTTAGCCCATGCATCTTATCCACAAGTACCAGCAAAGGCAGATCAGCCCCATTTAAAAAAAAAATGCTGCAAACACCGAGTGGTGGACTTTGTATAAACCTTCGGTTACCGGCTGTAATGCATTTTAAGCATGGAAATGATTAGGAGTCTAGGCAAAACTGAAGGGCCTCCACCTTCTTCTCAATCACCATTTCAACCACAGAGCAAGCACCAGCATATGCTGCAAGCACTTCCACGGTATTTCAAACCTGGCTCAGCTTCTAACAGCTCAATTAGGACCAGAAAAGCCGTTATCAATCAATCAGAAGAAATACCATCATGGATTTTGATAGCTCCCTCCAGCAGGTATCTGGTTTATTTTACTTTGGCTTCCTCACATTTTGTAGTCCAGCAAGGGCATGGAGGTTACTGTGGACGACGCACAGGGATACGATATGCAGGTTTGGAATCACCTTCTAATATTTGCATTTAGATTCTGCAATGTAAATGCCAGCTCCAGCATGAGCAAGACTCAGAAGAGAACCACAGTCCTTTCAGGTGAGACATCTACGGCGGCCAGGCCACAGGTCAACGTATTTCTTCTTTCCGAAAGCATTTTTGAGAGAGACCAATTTTCCAAGCTACAGTCTGCAATGTCCACAGTTTCAACAAGACTTCCAAGCTACTGCAAGAAGAGCTTTGACAATTCTCGCACTCACTGTAATTTTATTCACTGATTGATCCATTTAGAGCCTAGACTTACTTCTCTAAGGACTGGCTGTACTATAGTCTTCTCTTTTTTAATATCCTTATAGATGTCCCTTGCTTTTTTTTCTGTTGCTATTTAAGTGAACACACATGAAGAACAAGCCTTCTACGCTGCTGACCTTGAAGAGGGTTTTGCATAACCATTTCCCTTAAAAGAAAGGAAAGAGAAAGACTGACAATCTAAAAAACAACCCTACCAAATAAAAAACCTGACAACTGATGACATCAGTGAAATCCAACCGAGTGCTTTAAAATTCCCAGATGTCATCTGACAGTGCTCTTCTGAACTCAGGTCAACACAGACGTGTATCTCTGCTTGTTTTACTTGCACAGGTCAAACCCAAATTAGAAGCCACCTTTTTAAATGATCTACCAAGACTCATATAGGAGTATCTTCAGTTGGACAAAAAAAATTCATTAAATTCTATCAAAAACAATATACATTGTAGAATAAAGTTCTTTTCACTTCTGCCCTGTGAAAGGCAATGCAGCTGTTTTCTTCTGGCTAAGTATGCTGTTGTGTAAAGAAGAAATGCATGTCTGTATATAGGCCCCAGTTCACCACAATATTCAAGTACATACCTAGTTTATAATATTACATTAGAAAATCTCCTAATTAGACTTTAGAGGCTTCATGCAACCAACCAAATATACAAATTAATATATATTATAAATGTACACACATACACACACACAAACATACATACTCTGTTAGTCGGTGTTTTCCTGTTGGTGCTATTTGCACACCTAATTATGGCATTAATCATCTTAACATTTTCATTACTCTTTCTAGTGCATACTAGGCTGCAGTCATCTAAGTCATACAGCTCCTATAGGAAAAATGTGGTTTATGGGACCACTGTCTCCAGTGTACAGTTTAATAATGTTAAAAAGATACCAACATAAAATTAATGACTAAATTTTTCATGAAGGAAGCATTACATTTCCACTTAATGGAGGTTTAAGCACTTATTTCTCTATTATTACTATATTGGTGAAACTAACGTTCAGTAGCCCGTTGTATGATCCGACAGAGAATCCAAATTACTATTGGCGCTAATGATAAATATCCTTAGAGAGTAAATATCTTCTGAATGCTGTGCCAGTTCTAATCTGACTGATTGTATTTCAGCCAGTGTAATGAAATCTCTTCTGGTGGTGTCGGAAAGAAAAGGATTAAATGAGACTTCAGCTACTTTTCTGTGTCAAAGGGAATATTTTCAGGCTCTGTATTTTCAACTCACTACAAAGTGGAAGCTTCCTAACTGGCACTGGTCTTCAACGTTGACACACCTAGCATCAAACCCCTGCACATTTACCCTGGTGCAACCACACAAGCAGTCGAGAGCAGCATGCTGCAGTGAACCACGGCCGGCTTCGCTGCGGTACTCCTTCCTACTAAAGGGCAGAGCAATCTGTTCTCAGCACAATACAGAAAAAAGCCAGAAGGATCCAAGCATGAAAACAGTGTTTTCACTTCTTCTGAAATACACGTGGCAAATGTTTTACATTTCTTCTATGTTTCATCTGATGAAACTGAAGGTGTTTTAGATATCCATGTTGCCTATGTTCCATCATGCATAATCCAACGATGAGTGTTACATAAAGGGAGGACATTTTTCTTTTCTTTTTCCTCTCTCCTGTTCCCTTCCATGCAGTGTAAGAAGAGCTTATCCCAAAAGCCTGAGAAACCAAGTCTTGCATCTCCCAAGAGGAGGCACAGCTTGGACAGCATGTGCACAAGCTTCCCCACAGAGTCACACCAGGGTGCTTCTGCTCTGGAGGGATGCAGATATCCCCTTTTTACCTCCTCATCCTTTACCATGAAAGCAAAGCAGGTTCCAGCCTCCTTAGCCACTTCAGTTCCAGTTATTCCACACATCCCTACATATGTCTTATTTTTACTACTCATTCCTGTATGTCTAAAATCTACCCTTCCCCCACACACACTGCTCACATAGCATCTGCTCCCATTTAGCCCTTTTTCTTTCCAAACATGATTTCTGTGACCTTACGGCCTTTCTAATTCCCACATCTTGCCTATGTTATTCATAAAAATAGATTTTCTCCATAGACATCTTGCCTTTTGCTTTGCTCACATTACCTCCTCTTTCTTCACCACTCGCACTCCTTATCTTAAAATACTCTCCCTAAAATTTTATATATATTTTCTGAACACTCCTTTTTCCATCAAGCTTTTTTTGCTCCCTGCCAGACAGAGAGGGATGCTGTCTTACGCCTTTGTTCTGCACATTTCCCCCACTGCAGTCAGCGTCTCTGGTGCTGCACAAGTTGCTTTAAGCCACTATCTGTTTTCTCCTAGAATTGCCTAACCTCCACCTCCTCTAATGACCGCAGAGCCTAGACGACTGGCAGATCAATCATCCAGCTCTAGCTTCTCACTTGCACAAACACCCTTCAAAAGAAAAAGTTTCCTTTCATTAACTGGGATAATAGTTTCTGGCACAAACACTTCACTATCCATATCTCCACCACCTTGCCTCCGTGGTGTCATGGTTTAAGCCCAGCTGGCAAATAAGCCCCACACGGCCGCTCGCTCATTCCTCCCCTACCCAGGTCCTTGAGCAAAAACAATCCTGTGGGTGGGTTTGCCTTTCCACGAGGCAGGACTAACCCAGACTGTCTTCCCTAACATGTTCTTCATATGCACTACGGGGACTTTATCCCCTTATACAGTACATGTAAGTTTTGATCGGGCAGGGTCAGCTCAACTGGCAGATCCTCTGGTGTTAATTAACCAGCTGGCTTTTGCTAAATGTGTATCCTAATGCTTGAAGGTCCCACTCCCCATTGCTCCGAGCGTAGTCTTTAACAGTCTGTTGTATTGTTCCATTTTCCCAGAGGCTGGTGCTTGGTAGGGGGTGTGATATACCCACTTAGAATACTGTGTTCTTTGGCCCAGATGCCTATGAGGTTGTTTCAGAAAGGAGTCCTGTTGTCTGACTCAATTCTTTCTAGGGTGCCCTGTTGCCATAAGACTTGTTTCTCAAGGCCCAGGACAGCGTTCCAGGTGGTGGCGTGGGGCATGGGATGTGTTTCCAGCCATCTGGTGGTTGTTTGCACCGTTGTAAGCACATGGTGCTTGCCTTGGCAGGTTTGTGGGAGTGCGATGTAGTCAATCTGCCAGGCTTCCCCAGATTGATATTTCAGCCATCGTCCTCCCTACCACAGGGGCTGTAACTGCTTGGCTTGCTTAACTGCAGCACGTTTAACATTCATGGATAACCTGTGCAATGGTATCCATGGTCAAGTCCACACCTCGATCGCGAGCCCATCTATATGTTGCATCTCTTCCCTGATAGCCTGAGGTGTCACGGGACCACTGAGCTATAAATAATTCACCCTTATGTTGCCAGCCCAAATCCACCTGACCCATTTCAATCTTAGCAGCCCGATCCATGTGCTGGTTGTTTTGATGTTCTTCAGTGGCCCAACTCATGGGTACATGAGCATCTACGTGACCTACTTTTACAACCAGATTCTCCAGCTGGACACCAGTAGCTTGCCAGTGCGGCAGCCCAGATGAGTTTATCTCTGCGCTGCCCGTTGCTCTGCTTCCATTGCTCCAACCACCCCCACAGGGCATTTGCCACCATCCGTGAGTCAGTATAGAGACAGAGCACTGGCCACTTTTCTTTTTCAGCAATATCTCATGCTAGCTGGATGCCTTTCACCTCTGCAAACTGACTCGATTGACCTTCTCCTTCAGTGGTTTCTGTGACTCCATACCGCAGCCTTCCACCTCCGATGTTTTCCACAAATGCGACAGGACCCGTCAGTGAACAGGGCATATTGCCTCTCAGTTTCTGGCAGTTTATTATACAGCGGGGCCTCTTCAGCATCCATCGCCTCCTCCTCTGGTGATATTCTGAAATCTTTGCCTTCTGGCCCGTCCGTGACCACCTCCAAAATTCCTGGGCGACCGGGGTCTCCTATGCGAGCCCGTTGTGTGACCAGTGCGACCCACTTACTCCATGTGGCACCAGTTGCACGTTGTGTAGAGGAGACCTTCCCTGGGAACATCCAGCCCAGCACCAGCAGTCGGGGTGCTAAGAGGAGCTGTGTCTCAGTACCAACCACTTCTGAGGCAGCTCGAACTCCTTCATATGCTGCCAATATCTCTTTTTCAGTTGGAGTCTAGCGAGCCTCAGATCCTCTGTATCCCTGACTCCAAAACCCGGGGGTCGGCCTCGGGTCTCCCCGATGCTTTTTGCCAGAGGCCCCAGGTAGGGCCATTCTCCCCAGCTGTGGTATAGAGCACATTTTTAATGTCTTGTCCTGCCCAGACTGGCCAGAGGGCTACTGCATGAACAATTTCCCATTTAATTTGTTCAAAGGCTTGTTGTTGCTCAGGGCCCCGTTTAAAATAATTCTTCTTCCAGGTCACTTGATAGAGAGGGCTTACAATCAGACTGTAATTTAGAATATGCATTCTCCAAAAGCCCACAGCACCTAAGAAAGGTTGTGTTTCCTTTTTATTGGTTGGTGAAGACATAGCTGCTATTTTGTTCATCACATCTACTGGGATATAATGATGCCCATCTTGCTATTTTATTCCTAAGAGCTGGGTCTCCTGTGCAGGTCCCTTGACCTTATTTCGTTTTATAGCAAAACTGGCCTTCAGAAGGATTTGGATTATTTTCTTCCCTTTCTCAAAAACAATTTCTGCCGAGTTGCCCCATACAATGATGTCATCGATGTATTGCAGGTGTTCTGGAGCTTCACCCTTCTCCAGTGCAGTCTGGATCAGTCCATGGCAAATGGTGGGGCTGTGTTTCCACCCCTGGGGCAGTCGATTCCAGGTGTATTGGACGCCCCTCCAAGTGAAAGCAAACTGTGGTCTGCACTCTGCTGCCAAAGGGATTGAGAAAAATGCATTAGCGATGTCAGCTGTGGCGTACCACCTGGCTGCCTTTGGCTCCAGTTCCTGTTGAAGTTCTAGCATGTCCCGCACGACAGCACTCAGCAGCAGCATGACTTCATTCAGGCCATGACAGTCTACTGTTAGTCTCCACTCTCCATTAGGTTTTTGCACTGGCCATATGGGACTATTAAAGGGTGAGCGAGTTTTGCAGATCACCCCTTGCCTCTCCAGTTGACAAATCAGCTTATGGATGGGAATCAGGGAGTCTCAGTTGGTGCGATATTGCTGCCGGTGCAGCGTTGTGGTAGCAGTTGGCACTTGTTGGTCTTCAACCCTCAGCAACCCCACAACTGAAGGGTCCTTCAAGAGACCAGGCAAGGTGGACAGCTGTTTAATTCCCTCTGTCTCCAAGACACCTATACCAAAGGCCCACCGGTACCCTTCTGGGTCCTCAAAATACCCCCTCCTGAGGCAGTCTATGCCAAGGATGTACAGGGCCTCTGGGCCAGTCACAATGGGGCATTTCTGCCACTCATTCCCCGTTAAGTTTACTTCAGCTTCCAATACAGCTAGCTATTGGGATCCCCCTGTCACTCCAGAAATCCAGATGGGTTCTAGCCCTTTATAGTTTGATGGCATTACGGTACGCTGTGCACTGGTGTCCACTAAAGCCTTGTACTCCTGTGGGTCTGACATGCCAGGCCATCGAATCCACACAGTCCAATAAACCTGGTTATCCCTTTCCTCCACCTGGTTGGAGGCAGGGCCCCTCTAATCCTGGTCAGAGTATTCATTACTCACTTTTTGTAAACATGAATCACAAGTCCCATCAAGAGGATCAGAAGTGAGATCAGCCCTTCTACTCTGCCTGGGGAATCACCTCACTGGAAACTGGAGCAGCATGGTTCCAAGAAGAATCCCCTTTTGTGATTGTTTTTCCTTGCAACACATGTACCTGTGCCTCTAAGGTCGAGGTAGGTTTTCCATCCCACTTCCTTTTGTCCTCTCCATGGTCACACAAGTAAAACCACAGGGAACCCCGTGGTGTGTACTTTCTATATCCTCTCTCTTGGGCAGAGGAATGCTCACTCCTAATAGCTGAGATACAGGCCCGTACAGGTGGGCAGTAGGACATATCCTCTTGGAATTGCTGGAAATCCCTGGACAGTTTCTCCACAGCCGAGACACAGGCCCATACGGAGGAAGAGAGACTTCCTTTATATTGCTGGAGTTGGCCAGCCACTTCATCCACCATTTGCCCCTCGCTTTCCTTCCAGGACATTACTGCCAATGAGTTGGCATACGACAGTGGTGCACCTTGTAGAAACTTCCACCACAGGAGTTGTGTGCATCTGACTTTGTCTGGATTTGTGGGCAACTGCTCATTATCCGGATCATTATAAACCACCTCCAGCACAGATAATTCCCTCCGGTAGTGGATACCTCTCTCCATGGTGGTCCACTTGCCTGGGTGACATATAACATTTTCCTTGAAGGGGTACCTTTCCTTCATGCCTGACAGAAGCTGCCTCTAGAGGCTGAGGGCTTGTGTCTTTTTTCTGATCACCTTGTCAACGCCACCTTCCCTAGAAAGGGATCCCAGCTGCTTGGCTTCGCTACGCTCTAATTCCAAACCCATAGATTGGGTGCGATTACTAACAAATTCCAAGAGAGGGCGCCCGAGGTACGGGCATGACATCAATGCCATGCAAATACCAGCTTAACCTCATGACCCGTGATGTAATCATAGCTTAAATCGACATTACCCAGTACAGCAAAATGATAGTCCTGATCACTCTCCCAGAGGTGATAAACATCACCACAGGGAATACACAGTGCATGTAAGAACTTACATAGCACCACCATGTGAACAAATGAACCAACATTGTGCCCAGTGATGATTTAACTAATATAAGAAATGAGTATAACAAATTTGTTTTAACATTCTCTGGTCAGATCTGTCATTAACTCAACCCTTCAGGCCCTACGTTGGATGCCAAAAAGGACTGTCGTGATTTAGGCCCAGCCGGCAACAAAGCACCACGCGGCCACTCGCTCGCTCCTCCCCTACCCTCAGTGGGATGGGGAGAGAATCGGAAGAAAAAGTTAAAACCTCATGACTTGAGGTAAGGACAGTTTAATAAGACAACACAAGGAGAGAAGAAGTAATAACAACAGTAATACTAATAAAAGAATGTATAAAGCGAGTGATGCACAATGCAATTGCTCACCACGCAGAACCCAATGCTCAGCCCGATGCTGAGCCGCGATCTCCCGAGCATGACATCGAATGGTACCAAATATCGCCTTGACTAGTTCGGGTCAGCTGTCCTGGCTGTGCCCCCTCCCAGCTTCTTGTGGAAAATTAACTCTATCCTAGCTGAACCCAGGACACATGGCATCTGCCTTGGTTGATCCACAGTGCACATCAAACAGGGTTTGGGTTTGGTTTAATGTTCTGGTTGAGGACGCGGGTTAAGAAATGATGCAGCCCCCATGGGTAAGGGGCAGACACCTGCAGCCAGGGTTGCGGAGGACCGGGCACTCCTCCTCAGGGAAAAGGGAAAGCCAAGCAATGGGAGTTTCTCAAACTGCCTTCATCCCCAAAAAAAATCACAACAGTGAACTGCTGCCTAAGTCACCAGCTCAGTTTTCCATGTAATTTCTGGTACTGTGTAATACTGGTGTTTGCCCATGAGGCCAGTGTTGTGAAGCAGAGCTAGTGAAATCAGCTGTTTTCAAATAACCATAGCTGCCAAAGCTCACCAAAAATCTGAAGCTAAACTAATTTTGATTTGAGAATGACCCCTTCCTCTTCCAAATTGAATGCAGCAAGTCAGCACAGCTGGCCACGACCATGGCACAGCAAAAATCTAGGCTAGGATGTCACTTCTTTACTGACAATATTTTAGTTAATGCCATTTAAACCTAAACTTCTAGTTGTTGAAATATAAGTAAACTTAGAAGGATGTGGAAAACTAACCTGATACTTAACCTGCTTCTGATAAGCTAAAATATTGGCCCAGGGCAGTAAATGGATGACAACCCATCGGCCAGAACAAAGGCAAAAAACTAGACAGAGGGACTATGGGAAATGGTTTCTTGGCTTGCACACACACTTACAAAGGCCTAGTAGAAGGAAAAAATGCAGGAAAAAGCTATTCCTACACATGAATTTGCAGATTTACCACCTAGTTTACCACATTCAAAGCCTGTGATTCCCCACTTACATTTGTAAACAGCCCAAATGTTTTTCATGACATGACAAATATTTCCTCCAAATTTGCATTCTGTGTCTGATGACTTAAAGATGCTTTTGAACACAGTGACACCTCCCACTCTTTCTGTTAAATATTTGCTTTTATATGACTTGTTTTAATGCATCACATTTCCCCACATTGATATTTACAATTTTCCTGTCACTGACTTAATCACAATAATTTATTTCAATGGTTTGGCCCAACCTAACATTGTCTGGGATCCAGTCTTGCAAGAAAACAGAAAGCCTTTACCCATATTGCTCATTCTTTTTCAAATGGGCAGAGCTGTACCCCTTCATAATTACCCATTCATAGAAGGGCTTATATACTTGTGTCATTAATAACAAAATAGAAAGTTTTCATTGAATAAAATGTGCTGATTTTTGATCAAAGTGCCAGAGTTAATGCCAGTGCCCTTAAACTGGCACAAGAGACACACTCCATCACCATGTTCTGGGAAAGTTGGCTTAAGCAGAAAAAAAAATCTTTTCCCTCCAATTTAAATTGGACTCTTTCCACTGACTTGATTGTACTGGGCTGGATTGTACAGCTCCCCAGAGGCTGGAGAAGAGTAAAGAAGGTGTCTATCATGCCTGTCATGTACAGTTAGAAACCTGAGGATGAAAACAGGCAGTGACATTGTACTGACTGTACAGCCCCACTCAACAGATGGGTCGTAGTCTTGCTTCATATTTTTCACTTTTAAAAATTAACATTTTTATATCAGAATTTAAGAGAATCCCCAAGGCACTGGAGAAATTAGCCATTGTTCATTATTTTATCAAGTTATAAAAAGAAAAGAAAAAGATCTTTGTGGCCAATTCAGGATGCTTCAGCCAGGCTGTAAAGCGAAGGGTCCCCTGAGATATTCCTTTGTCTAACGGATCATTTGCTTTGTGTAGGATTCTTCCTCACAGCATGGAGCATGCAGCCCAGGATCCCCTTTCATTCTTCTTGACTAAACCCTAAGTCAGCCCTCGCTCCATGACAGAGCCATAGGAAGTATAAATCATTGCAGAAAACAAGAGGTAATTATCTGGCAGCTTAGTTACCGGTGTAGATGTCAAGTCGCAACCCACTTCCCAGATGTCCCTCTGCCACTTGCCCTAAGCATGCATTCCTACAATAAAATCAAAGACTTTTAAGTCCCATCAGAGCACTTGGAAAGCTAGCAAGCCATGCGAGACTGCCTGCAAACTTTACAGGGTCCATGGGACAAACAGCAACTGTAAGATGATAGTTACAATATCTGTAAGTAATAAGGATGAGAATTTCCTCTGTAAACCAGATATACACACCACTAGCCTAGTCTGAGCTCTGAACTAAGGGTCAGGCTTTTGGGAATGGTTTAGGACTACAACACAGTTCTCCCACTGAGAGAGAAGAAGAGAGAAAGAACAAGCTCTGCAGTGACCGATGCTCCCACACTACCTACCGTAATGCTACTTAGGTGCTGAGGGTGTAAGGACTTAGGTAAAGCGGAATAAAACATTCTCTGGACTTCTGACAGATTTGTGCCCATGGATGCTGGAAATGGCTTAGCTATGGACCTTAAATCAAGCAAAATGAGAAAGCCAAAAATGAATGGAAAACAGAGACGACACCTCTTCTTTCCTGTTGATGCAGAGCAGGCCCCTGCTCATGTCACTCTATCCACAGCAAGACTGTCTTCAGTGGGAAGTAACCGGAAGATCTTCAAGGGAGGCTACTGAGAGTATGAAACAAAGACTGGAGCAGCTCTGAATGGGAAAAAGAAAAAAAAAATCCCCCCAAAACCCCAACTTTCAGTCAAGAGTTCCACGTGTGTTCAGGATATTGGAGACAATTCAATTTCCTACATTTGCCATCACTCCTTGTAAACACTTCCCATCCAGTCCTCAGAGCAGTGCAATAGGAAGCCAGCACAGCCACGTCACCTGACAGACCAAAAAATACTTTCTGCCAAATCAGCCATCAGCAGCCCTGGTGAGATGACTTTTTCCCCATTTTATACCATACAATCTACAATCTCTGCTCCTAAAACTTCAGACAGAAACTGCAAATTTTCTTTGCCACGCATCCTAGCAAGCCTCCACCAGCAATGACTGTCTGATCAGAAAGGGTACCACTATTAATCACAACAAAAGTATATCAGGCCAGCTGACAGCAAGGCTGGAAGAAAGAGCAATGTCCCAACCATGAAATAATACAGCAACAAATTTTATGTATGGTTTCATTTGTTAAAGTCCTTTTGCCTGCTAGCATTTAGACCTTTTTCTCTAGCTTGATTTCTTATAACATGAGAATATGTCTTCAAATTTCAAGGTCAAGTGGAATGCGGTCTATACATATTCTTTGTGCTGGGTTCAACCTGTAAAATTTCTCTACTGTGGATACAATTACACCAATACAGGTTATCCCCTTTTTTGCATGCTAAAATATATAAAACACTTTTGTAGTGGCATAGCTGAACTCACATAAGGCAACAAAAACATTTAATCGTATCCATACTATATATTACTGTCATGAACTTAATTTTGTAATCACAATGCAAAGAAATAAATTGCAACCTTTTTTTAAAACCAGAACCATTTATGTGGTTAGACAAAACCTCTCAAAGCAATTAACTATATGGGAAAGAATTGGATTATTAGCTTGAACAAAACACTTCCAAACAAAATTATTGTCTACAGTAACTTCTCTCCCCTACTTATTAGAAAGATGGCAAAGGGAGGAGCTGGATGAACACTGTTTCTGGATGTGGCTGATCTCCTATACCTCAGAGGCAAGGAAAAAATTGGCTGCAGAGAAGCAACCTAGAAGAAAAACAATCCTTGGGCTTCCTGTTTCTGAGGGCCATATAAAGGCAAATCTCCTCTCAGGCGTAAAGTCTGCCGGGCTCTGACATATTTCTACTCATGGCCAACTGGCCAACTCCCCGGGAACGGCGGCCGCCTCCCCGGCGCCCACATCCCCGTGCACCCACGGGGCCGACACGGGCCATCGCTGCCCGCACCTCTCTGCAGCTCCGCAGACAGACCATGCTGGCTGCACAGCTACAGCCTTGCAGTGGGAACACAGGCTTCAACCTTACATTTGTAAAGTGTACAAAAAGCTTGACAGTATGCTCAAGGAAGAGGAAAACCTTTAAACTCTGTCACACTCTGGGCAAGGTGCTTTAAGGGTACCCGGCATACCTCTGTAAATAGATTCACCGCTACCTGAGTGCCTCCTGCCTAGAGAGGAGTTATCGCGAGATGACATTTAAGACAGAGCAGCTCAAATACAGCCAAGGAACAGCTTAGGGATTTGACTACAAACTGGGGAACAGCTAGAAAAAAGGAAAAGCAGCAAAATCATAATGGAGATCAACCTGAAACTCAGATGTGATGCAGTGGCTGTGCAGATTTCTTTCTTGGGGCTTGTCTCTCTAGGGAACCAATCTCAGCACATACTCCATCTTTCCAAATGTAAACTCGGCGAGCTGACCCCTTCCCATGGCCTCCATTTATCAGTCACATCCTACTTTTTGGAGTGCTCAGTCTGAGGAACTTTCCAAGCAGATCTAGATCTCTGACTTTTCTCTTGCTCCTATTCAACTCATCAATATGAGCTTATACTGTCATCCTCTGCCAGACAAAATGCCAGGGAAACATTATGTGACATGACCAAAAAAAAAACCCTTGGAAACTCTTTTGGATGCAAATGATTCCTTTTCAACTTGCTTTCCTGCCTACTAGCCTTGGTTTCACCCAACATCTGTCTTTCCCATGCAACGCAAATATGTCACTTAAGGCTCATCTGGAAGCTGTAAGCAGCTCCGTGCAAAGTCATTCTTGCACAAATACGTTACAGTTAATCCCATCACTGTACAAAACGTAGCCTTAGTAACCACTTATGCACATCTTATAGACGTACACACTTCTTATTGACTGTACGGTTTTCAGTTTGTCCCTAGCATTGCAGAAATTCAAAATGTGACACAAACATGGATCTGAGACTGGGGCTACAGGGACTGAGCAAATCCCTCCCTCCGTGCACAGACAGCGTTAGGGGAGTCAGCACTAGTTTGAATGCTTTTCCCAAAGCGCTAAAAAGAGAAATATTCCAAGACAGTTTTCTTCTTTCTCTCTAAAGGTCCCTTTCTTATGTCTTTTCATAAAACCAGAGGAAATACTGATGCAATGCTAGGGCATTCACTGGGTACCAAACATGACTTAACAGTCCTGGGGAAGTTTCTCTGAAGTTTTCCTTTTTTGCAAATAGTATCTTTTGAGTGCTTTATCTGTGCATGTCCTCATACGGAAGTCTTTTTTGCTGTAAAGATATTCCTGTTCACTCTTTGGGGATTATTTTTTTTAAATCTCAAGTTAATTGACTGCCAATTAACTGAAGCTATTTAGCGTCTTTGAAAAAGCAAGTCAGAACTCTCCCCAAACATTTGTAACGGGCTACAAATATTTGTAGTCTGGCTTAATCTGATCCCTAAAGTAAACTAGAAACATTTGTAGTATATGTTTTAAGATTGCACTAACTCATAGTTGACAGAGGGGTTTTCACTTTCTGGAGAAGCTCAGCATCGAGTTGGGTTGCCCTTTGGCTTTTTATACTGTGGATTTTTGTAAAAAAAAACAGTAACAAATTCCGAAGTTCCAGCTCTTGCGCCTATGCCTACACAGCTTTCTCTAAATAGCTTTTTCATTTAAAAAGCGCTGGAATTTAACTATAATAGATCCCATACCTGACCAAAGATAATTTTAAGGATCTTAGACACGACAATAAAAAAAATATCAGGAACCTGAATAGTGCAAGATACAGGGAGTATTTTTAGGAGTACCCATAAAACAGAATACATCATGAATATAAGCTACAACAGAAGTATTTTGTAATTTGTAATATTTGATTATATGCAACTCGTAGGAACTGATTATGAACACCCATTCCAATGCTCTCTACAATTTAATAATGTCAAAGCAGGAACATACGCAATCTCCTCTTTTGCTAGAATTTCATTACCATTTATGCTCATTCAGGCTACACATATGTTTATTTACTTGACTGAAGAGAGGCATCATGTGCGTTACAGCAACTAACTTCTATCATGTTACAGACTCAAATTGCAAGAAACTCTTCCTCTACCCTGACATGAACAGACACTTTTTTGTCAAGAAAGTAATTTAAAAGGGTTCATACAATTTTTTGTTTTCTTTTTTAATCTATCAAAAGTCTATCTCTTCAACTATAGCTAATGTATAAAGTAACTTCTTCAAGTTGAGAAGCATAATCGCTTTCTTGAATGCAGTAACTGGGCAGAAGAATGGCCAGTTAAAGTTAACTCTGATTTCTTTACGTGGGTGGGATCCATCTTATCCTTGTATCACCTAAATGTAGTAATTTAAAACTTCAGTAGCTAGTTTAAGATTGCTGTTTAAGTGCTTTCTCTCTATATAGAAACACATGTATATCCCTATCCATAGAAAGTAGTTGATGAGGTATATCACAAACCAAGTAGAAAAGGATTTCCAGAGAACAGGTATCTACTCAGCTTTGCATATAATGGTTTCTCTGAATCTGAAGACTCTGATGTGCGATTTGATTAAATGAGGGTTACTTGCAATGACTGGCAAAGTAGAAATAAACAAACTTCTAGCTTTACAGTAAAACTCACCAAAATGCAGCTGTATTTAATTCATCGTGTGGGTTGATCTACTGTTGCTTTGAGCCAGTGGAGTGATAGGAACATATAATACTTAGAACGCTAGACCAACCTGCTTAATGGGTACAATCTAAGCATCTATACTCCCAGACGGCTGGTGGTTTTTTTTTTTATTTTCCTATGAATTCTAGCCTTATGCTATTACTGATATGCTTTTAGCTGGAATGATCAGAGGATATGTTTGAAACATACAAACTATTGGTAAAACATCGATTTCAAGCTCAATTACTCTTCCTAACAAGAGACTGTACATTTCCCCCCCATATTGCATTTACTGTAGTCATCTGACAATCAAATCACGCAGGTCTTCAGGACTGTTTAAGATTTACATTTGTATGTAGCTTATAAATGTGTGGCCCATTTTAGCCAATAATGTCGTAACAAAATGACTTTTCAGAGACCAGAATATTTTCTTGCTAGCACATCTGATTGACATAACTCATACCCAGACATCTCACTTTCTGACAATCCAGGCTTTCTGTAGATACAAATGTTAGCAAAGCCTTGGAGTTCCATAAAACAGAACAGACACGTGAAATTGATTTCTTGTGTTCCTGCAAACCTGTTCTTCTGTCTAAAGCTTTCTTTGCCCCAGACAGTAACAAAGCCCTGTAAGTGAATCTAGGTGTATCTCAGCATATAAGGCGAGAGCAGAGTCTGCAATCATCTCACTAATTGCTTATAAAAACCTTTATATCACAATTCCGCCACAATATGGGTCGATAAGAAGTGCAAAGGTAAAGCTGTTTCCAACTGCAGGGAAAACATCACTAGTAGCTTCTGTTACAACCCACAGAAGTTCCTGTTGTAACCAAACAACATTAACATCCCTTCCAAGGAACCTACTAATACCTCCTTATTTGTTTAAAATCCAGGTGAAAAATTTTCTGGTCCTAGAGTTTTATCATTGTTCACATTTAGCATAGCTTTGAAGAATTTGCCTTCCAGAATTTATCATAAAGATTTTGTCAATATTTGCAAATGTCCCACATTGAGACACGTTTGTATAACTTCTGGTGGGCTATCTGAAATACATAGGTTTTCACCATGACCAAGAAAACCTAGTGAATGTGTCTGTTTGACAGACATACCTGCATTGATAAATACATGCTATTACATTCAGTTTAATGGAATCTCTGAATAAAACTAATGTATAGGTTAATGTATAGGTTAAAAAAATGCATGCCTGTAACATGCTATTACTCTGCTAATTTCAGGAACTCAGATAAAAATTGTCCATTAATACAATAAACAGCAAAGCCAAGTTTCTGTTTGTAATGGTTAGTTTTGCTTCTAATAATTACAAGCAACTGCCATGTGAATATTTTAAATTTCCTAAATAAATATTTTTTGAAAAGATAATACAGGAGCTCAAACAAGGAGGAGAATCCTATGGTCTATTTGCTTTTGTTAAAACCATCTGTTTGCAGATGTTTAGGATTATCGGTATAACTTTTGTTACGATCAGCAATGAAATAAGTCAGTAGTTAAAAATTAATTCTTGACTTTATTTACTGAGCCACTAAAATACAAGGAACCATCTACAGCTGAAACATGTTGCAGATCTGCTCCACAAGAAGTGATTTACAGCAAAAGCTGTGCGACCCGTGTGACCGGTGCGCCGGCCCATCATCAGTTCTGTGATACTGCTCCTCTTGCCTTCAACCTGTCCAACCCCACGGCATTGCCACCACTGGAAATAAGCACCAAGCATCTGGCCAGACATCCTCTGGTACAGTATTTAACTGCCACGTTGTTTTTGGTGCACAGACATGTGCATCACTATTGCATAGTGGCTGTCCTTGTAGATCAGAAAGCAAGGGACAGAGAGGGTTATTAATGGGGTTGCAGAGGTAGACCCACATATCTGCTCTTTATTGCTCATCCACACACATGCATATCCTGGAGTTCAGCACAGAAAGGGTTATTTGACAAACTGCAAGGCTCTGGTATCAATGTGGAAGTTTCACTAATCTTAGTATGGGATAGTCTGAAAACAACCATAAAGCCAAGCTTTTGAGGATGTCTGGACTATTTTCTTCCATGGAAAATTTCCATGGTGGTATTGACAGTCATGTTTTCTTGCCTCTCCTTTCTTCTTATTTCTTAGACAAGAAGATAGTGAGTTACAGCCCTAGCAGCTGAAGAACACTGGTGGAATGTGCTTTTAACACACTGAAAGATAGATGGAGAAATGGGATGCCAAGGCTGATGATAAATATCCACCTCTTATGACAAAATAACTGCTTGCTGTATTGCGTATGACCGATATGAGACCCACAGAGAGAACCTCAGAGATGGATGGTAGGAAGAAACAGGCAGACTAAGGTGTTTAACACCTGCTGCACAGGGGTTTTTTAATCCTACAATACATACCAGAAGATTTAGGCTATGCGGTTTGGGGCCATGGCTTTAATGAAGACTATGCTGTGATAGTCTCCAATGTTTTCAGGAGAACACCCACACGTTCCTTGACAGGTTGACGAGACCCAGGAATTCCTAATCAAGTTCCTCCCTGGTGGCACCACAGATGATAATGACAGCAGTGGCAGGACCTTCTACCAACACGCAGTCACACCGATCGTAGGAGCTGTGGAGCCTAAAAGCACACATGGGGGTCCTGTGACTACTCCTTATGCTGTTAACACTAACGAAGTTTTTTGGCTCTGCAGAAAGGAAAGTCAGCAGAACATACGGCAGAGAAGTTTGCTTCAAGCTACTCTAGTATCTGGAAAGGCCACAGCAGCCTCAGTCATGAGTTGTAAAGAAAATATAGACTTGTCATTCTTTTTAAGTGAGAACATCTGGAGATGTCCGATATAATTATCTTTTTCCTGGTGATGAAGCACAAGGTTAAGTGGCACAGCTTAACAGCTGATGTGAGCAATTTGTGCAGCCTGTAAGAATTGAGCATCCAAATGCAATAAACAATAGGATGGGGAAGGGCTTCTTAAATGCCTCCGTGAAATAAATAAGCTATAAATGGCACATTTAAGAAGCGATTATTTCTAACCAGGCCAAGTTAAGCAATGACAGGAACCAGCTTGAAGAAAAAATACAGAAGTACTAATTTGTTTTTGATAATTGAAAAACATTAATTGCCTCCGATTTCTGTGCAAGTAAAACCTGATGTTTTCCCTGAAGCAGAGGGAACCTCTGCAAGGCAGAAATGCTCAAATCTTAGGTTGGCCCTATCCAATCCTGGTGTAACTAGACAGCCATGAACACTGCTCCCATAACCCGGCCGCAATTCCCAGCCTCTCCGAGGGCAGCAGGGGAGGTCCCGGCGGTGGTAAGGCTCGCCGAATCTGGTGCCCGATAGAGGGGACCCTGCCCAAGATCCATGTCCCCAGGTCCAGGCAGAAGCCAGGCTGAGCATGCATTCCCAGTAGGGCACAGGCGCACATATTCGCACGTTATATAGACATATATATGTGCGCAGTCACGCACATCAACTCAGATCATGAATACAGTACTGACGCAGAGACAAACAGCTCTGACAGCCTGGCCAGACACGAGCGCTAACCAGCCGCTTGTTTACATGTGACCAGCCCCTTTTATATCCTTTTCCTCCAGTTTTCCGTGCTTGTTCCTGCCCCAGCCGCCCCCTTTCCCCATCTTTGGTAGTCTCCCCCAAGACCCCACAGTAAGTCCCCAGCAGCCAGCACACAAGCAAGGAAGCCGACACCCACCCAGAATAAGTCACTGAAGGAGAGGACAAACAGCAAGCGGGAAGGACGGACGAGCCACGCAGCCGGGGAGGCATGGAGGAGCCGGCAGATGCACAACAGCTTTGTCAGGAACGGGATGTGTGACAGTTGCCGTGGATAAGCAACTCCTGTTTCCCAAAAAAGGCCCGACAAACCCATGTTTGTGGACAGAGAAAGAGGAAACAATACAAAATAACTTGAGCAAACCTGTAAGAAATTTTGAGCGCACACGAGGTCTTGGTTTAGAACTAAACTTACTTAAAAAAAAGGCAGTTCGTGAAAACAAAAACACATTTCCAACTAAACCATACCAAAAGGTTGCACAATTCATTCCCCTAAAAAAATAAACAGAAGGGCTGTCAGCACGTCTAAACTATCAGCAGCTTCCCTTCATTAAATCTAATTGCTACGCATTAGCGATTCCAATTGATGCATAGATGATGGAGCCTCCAGCCAGTCTGGAGCAAAGGCAGATTCCAGGCATCTACTTACACTCCCCTTTGAAATAGAAAAACTGGTCGCTGATAACATCAGCCTTCCCCAGTATAAGCTAGGCCAACTCCATACTTGGTGGCAAATAAATAAAATTCAAAGAACACACAGAATTTATAAGAAGCAAACATCCTTCACCGATGCTTGGCCAATGGAGCAACTGGAGATGTTTTAATAGCTGCTGGTTGACATTTCACAAATTGATCGGTACGTAGATGAGACAGCACTTCTTTCTGATTTGCAAGTATCGGGTGGTTTTATAGACTATGCACACTGCATGTACAGACAATAAATTTACCTTTGAAATAGTATTAATGATCTGATATTAGAAATATTTATCAATAATCAACCAGCACTAGTGAACATACAGTGAAGAACTGCTTATCTTAAAATTTTAAGCCTGCTCCTTTGTGCATCTGGAGAGTATTAGTTAAGGAAATTATTCCAGCATGCGCTTAAATCCCTCTGAAGTGAAAAGAATATAAGTGCAAGCTTAAAGTTAAGTGAATACTTACGCAGCCTTCCTAGACAAGGGAGTGCAATTGGGGCCATATTCTTTAACTGTATGATCCTATATTCCTCCAGTGTTATGACATTTCTTAACAAGCTGATAACCATCTTTTTGTCACGTGTACTCTTTGGCTAGAGTTGAGCATAATTCATGAAAGTAATCTCATCCCACAGTTAATTTTACTTACAGGTCCGTCTATAAATTAATGAAAATTAAAGTGTTGCTGCAGGTTCGTTGCACACATAGCCCACTTTGGCTTGCACCCCTGAATTATCAGCATTTTACACATAGGGCTCTAAGATCCATCTATCAGCCCCTCTGATCTGGGAACTTCTGCTGTCAAAAGACCTGCAGGTGCCTCGCTCCCGAGAGGAACATCGACTGGATCCACACACTGCAACAGCTTGTGTGGTACCAGCTCTCCTTCCGGGGGATCACGAACGCCTGCAACCATTTTTCTGCAATTTACCTTTTTTCACACTAGTTTTTGATCACGGCTATCTCACCAACAGCATGTAACACTTCTGGCCTCTGTTTTAGAAAGCTGATTTCCATTCTCTTTCACCCCAGCCTCTTAACATCTCAGAAACAATGACC
The DNA here is from genome assembly GCF_964188355.1 of Buteo buteo. Classification (NCBI taxonomy): domain Eukaryota; kingdom Metazoa; phylum Chordata; class Aves; order Accipitriformes; family Accipitridae; genus Buteo; species Buteo buteo. The sequence goes on along the minus strand of NC_134185.1, from coordinate 26,318,248 downwards.
TTGCTCACAAGAAGAATATTCTGCAAAACCTGCACACACACGTGTGTGTATATATATATACACACACACATATATATAACCCAAAAGAAAATCATACAAGAACCAAAAGATACCACTCAAATGGATCGAAGCTATTCTTGTATCTGCCTTTTGCACAGAGAGGTGATTAATTTCTATTTGTAGAATCGAGGCAACTGGCTGCTTAACAAAGGAAGCTCAGTATATTAAGAAGCAAAGAAACAGCAAAAGCAGTCCTTGAACCTAGTCTGCTGCCATGACCAGCTGAAAAAGATGAAGGGATGTTTCTAGGTCTACCCAGTGACTAATAAGATTCATCCCACTGTTACGCAGATCGGAGGCAGCAGTAGCGACTCCAGAATTTCCAAGCGCAGTAGGGCTTTCAGGCCAGCAAGAACAGGGACACTTTCCCAGGCTGACATACTGACCACTGCTGGGTTCACAAGAACAAACAGTTTTCTTCTTGAGCATCTGAGCTAATCTTTGCTTCTCTGGCTGAAGCTATACAAAAAGCAAAGAAAACAAAGATAGATGGAAATAGCATATGCCCTGCCATCATTCATCTTACTCGGGGACTACTATCCGGCTTAACTAATAAGCATCACCAGCTCCAAACATTAACTTCTGCATCTTTCAGCAAATGCTTTCAACTGCTGGTAAAATTGGGGCAGAATACAGGTTACTGGTGAAGAATCCTTCCCCTTGGGCAGCCCCCTCTCACCTCCAGGCGGGTCTTGTCCTGCTCTTGGGACTGGTCCTAGTTTGGGGCTGCTCTTTTCTTACGCCGCAGTCATGCATGAATAGGGGCCAAACACAAAGGTGGCATTGTATCAGCTTTGTTGGGGAGGTTGTAGCCTCTCCTTCCTCCTCCAAGTCATCCTCCTGACGCAGGCAGCTCGCTGCAGCTGCACAGGAACACCACGTTACGGATGGAGTACTTTAAAAGTTCAAAAAATAATTCCTGTGAGGAGTGAGTAATTGTGTTTGAATCCCAACAGAGTAACAGACAGGCTGAAGCCGGACGGATGACAAGTAGATCAGAGACAGAGCAGTCACGACAATACTATGCTAGTGAAAATCGGAGAACCTAGACAACGTAGAATATCTGCAGTCTGGGGGAGAACGAGGCGGGTTTTTTCTCTCCTACACAGAGCTAAAAATACCTGCACCCAAAGCACACCAGCCAAGCGCTAACTTTTTAATGAAGTCCTCAAAGCCTGCTGATAAACAGGCTCCAGGATGAAGAGCACTGCCGTTAAATGAAAACAAAAGGCGATCAGCCCATCAGAGAGTCAGACCCAAGGCATTTCATATAAGCATCCCAAAAGGCATCCACTCAAAATTCAGAGATTACTTTTGAAAAATTTTGAAACAAACCATGCCTCGCACTTGAGCAGGTAATTGCAGAGCTGCAGACCATGCCGTAAAGATCTGCTGGACTTAGACCCCCATCACTGTTTTGAAAGGCTGGTCGCAGATTCGGTAACTTTGACAGTGACTTCGCTTGAATTGCACATTCTGGAGTTCAGCCTCCTATTATATTTTCATTGCAGTGAAATTAAATTAAAACCGATCAAACGATAGCTGAGGATTACAGTCTATTTTAAGAGGCTGTTCTTTCACTTTGAGCTAAAATGAAACATTGCCAAGGGCTGGCAGAAAAATAGCAAAGAAGGAACATGATTAAAAAGGAAAGTATTATTACAAAGACAAATGGACATTTTGCACGTCGGCTATTAAAGATACTTAAAGATCTTATAAAAATAATGCACTGAGCTTCGGAAAAGGTGTTTTCAGGCTGGTGTATGGGATTACAAAAAGGCACTGGAGCTGTTAAAGTGGGAAAAGCCTTCTCCTCTAGGCAAGGGAAATGATGAGAAAGGCTTTGTATCATGCCCTGCTGCCAATCCCTCAGGGCAGAGAGAGAAACAACCCTAAATGGCAGCTCTCACCGAGGTGTCAGGGGCAACACGTCTTCACGCTTCACTCCCCCTCTTAATTCTCACTGGCATGACCCATATGTCGAGTCTCCGTCTGCATACACATACACCATCCCCAGTCCCCCCATACGGGGCAGGAGGTGAACAAAAGGCAGAGCTGGTCCAGAGGGCTGGAAACCTCTCTCTCAGGGCAAAAAGTAAGAAGCAGAAGCAGCTTGCTTTATTTCCCTGCTTTTTGAAGGGCTGTGAAAGTTAAAATTTGTGTTAAAAAGAACACGGGATTTTCCACTAATGCTTAAAGAAAGTTCGTTAACACCCTGCATGGCAACTCTGCTCACGGTATTTTCTTTGGATGACAAATCCCAATAGCAGCAAACTATGGTTTGACCTTGTTTTTTTCTGTTGCTGGTGCACTTAAACATGAAAATCAAGATGCCGTTTAAGTCAGGTAATAGGCCGTGTTGCAAATCGTGAAAACAGGCTTTCAGGAGGCAATTTTGCTGAGTTTCTGATGGGGTGTGCAGGTGTCACCACCGATCTGCCCCTGGGGAGCGGGGACGGATGGCAGAGAGCAGAGCTGGAAACCGCTGCATCACAATCCAGCACGCTTGCACCATTGCCAACATCGCATCACTTATTAAGATAAAGAAAACCCATTTAGCTGACATTTGCTTTGTGTGCCATTAAGCCAGACTTTGCCTTTGCCCTCACTCGCCCACTTGGCAGGTACGTTCATGCACAAAAGGGTACAGACAGGCAACCCACGCTGCGGCAGCCTTTCCCGGGGTTTCAAAAGGAGCTGGGCCTGGCACTGCCACCCCAGGTCCTGTTTTATTCCAACTTAAATGTAAATAGCTTTTGCTGCGTGCCCAACTGGCACGTCCTTTAAAGTTGCGACAGGGGTGGGATGGGGGTGGCGTTTGCTTTGCTAAGTGAATTAAGCGGTTCTGAAGAAGCCAAATTTGCAATTCTGAGAACCAGACTTGTGTTTAACTGCAGCCCAGACAAGGGGAGCGGGAGGAAAGCAGCCTTTCCCACACCTTCTCCCAGCACTGTTGGATGCCAGCTGGAGGGACCACGCCGGCCAGGGCGAACGCTGCTCCTGCCAACCCCGGTGGCAGCTCAGCACCAGCCGTGACAATGCTTTTTGTCATTTATACAGCGGTCCTGGAGCAACTGGGCTGGCTGTCACCTACTCACTCGCCACCAGACGTTTAACAGCTGCCTAATAACAACCATCTTTGCTCATTACTGGTTTAAACCAGGAATTCAGAGGAGAAGGCCAGAGTGAATTACTACCTCTCTGAACTAGACTGCCTTCACCTAATATTATTAAAGCCTTATGTGAAATAATACAGGACGAATTGTGAACCTTTTTATTGGCTTCTGGGTAGACAGCTTTAAATGCTAATCGTAGCTAATTAAATTACTTAACTTCATTTGCCTCTGCCAATGGGCCATGTGATAGGATGACTTTGGAAGACAGTTCTCTTAGAGGCTGTGGCTCTTTCATTTTACACCGGGGCAATGTTAATCACCAGAAAATGCAATTACCACATTATTGCTAAATCCATATGTATGAAATAAAATGAACTCCAGCAATGGGAAGACACGAAATATCCAACTTCTTGAATAATGACAAGAACTGCTATTTAATCTCCTCTGCACACCCTCAACTCTTGGTTGGTAAGGCTGACAGCACAAGAAGAGCATGTTTATGACCAAACTAATATTTATAACACTTATTAAAAGTCTACCACTTATCTCCACATCCCAGAGAAGTATCCAGTCAAAAAATTGCTGGCACCATCTCAAAATTTCAAAAGGTCCACACCAAGAACAAACACTGGCACAGAAACTCCTCTCTGCAGCAAGACTTCTTACACTCTGCCTCATCACACAAAATATTTTTCACATCTCCACTCTACACCTGGAGTTGCTGAAGCAGAGATGTGAAATCGTTTCTCCCTAGCTATTGATAGAAAGGCTATCGGACTCTAGACTAACTCATGAAATCTCGGGCTCTGTTCCTCTTGCACCTTTCTCCCACATAATACTGTTATCTTTCTGCTGACCGACACCGTGTTCAAAGCCTGAAGGCCAGCCTCTGTATCACTGGCCACCTGCACGCTTTGGCTGCTTTCATGTCTTCTATGCTAGCAAGCCTGGCATTTGAACTACAACAGGGCAGTTAAAGCACCACCACCACTCTGCATTTATAATAGCGTGAAAATGATGACTCTTTTGAAGAAGTCAGGAACAGGAGTCCTGCGTAGATCACTGGTCAAAAAGTATGATTTTGAAAACGCTAAGCGACCAGTCACTGAAATTTATCACTCAGTTTCCAACCCTGGCAACAGCCTGCTAAAGAAAATATCTTCCCGTTGCAGCCTAGCACGTTGGCTACACTAGTTACAACAGCACAACGCATCATTCACGTGCTGGAGGCTCAGTCCCTCTGTCTTTGCTGGGGTCAGCAGCGTCCCCCTAAGACAGCCTGCTCTAACCACTTATTTTTAACATCAGCATTTGTTCACACCTCTTCCTTTTCCCAAATGGGGCATTTTTCACATAGTGATTGCTTATTCAGTTCTCCTCTCAGCTTCTCCTCCCCACTGCTGAGCCCGGCTTCAGCTGGTCTTGCAGTTCCTTTTCCATTCCGTCTGTCCTGTATCCTCTGCAATAACTCTTACCTGCACTATAATCTCATATACTCACTATAGCCTCGCGTCTGTTAAACAACTGCCCGCAATGTGAAACACCAAGGCCTCAAGCTCTGCAAATGATGCGATTAGCACTCAGCCTTCCCATGCTAACAGCAGGATTTGTGATGCTCTGACTCCATCAGTTTAAGAAAGCAATTTAGAAACCTCCCGCTCCTTTCCCCTAATGATGCAACGTGCTCAGCCAAAGCCAGTGGGGCTATGCTATAGGCTGCAAGTGATGGGCTGGCAGGGATGTTTCTATTCAAAGGATATGCAAACATACTCCTCCTAAAAGGAACGTATATATACCCATGTCTAGCTTTCCCTTTGGGCCATTTTAGGAGGGCATGCAATTTTTACGATACGTGTCCCGCAGAAAGAAGCAGGGAAAACATTGGAGTGTTATTACTTTGTGATAACTTACTAGCCAAGAAGACTGAAAAAAACTCTTTCTGACAATATGTCACCACGAGGCACTTTTAATCAAGAGCGAACTGACTAAAACGTTCAGCCTGGATTAAAAACTGCTCTTTTGCCTTAAATACACAATCAATCAAAGCGACACAATTACCTGGCCTGAATTAAAACATTCAGTGATTTGTAGCTCAAATGCAGACAACTCCGGAAATACAATTATCCCTTTAATATTCAGAACCAAAGCAAACCGCTTCTGAACGCTTAATAAATCTTCAGATGGAAAATTTAACATTCAGTAACATGTTATATTGGTTTTGCTCCCAGTTTTATAAGTACCAATTTGTCTCTTCAAAAAGAAAGGCAAGACTGACAGCATTTCTTAATTGAGTCAGCAGCTTTGCCAAAACACTCCACACCACTTCTTAACACGGGGTGGGGGGGAACAAAACAGCTTCAAACAGAAACAATCATGCCAGGCAGACTTTGAATGTACAGTCTGCACTGCAAAGGCCAAGGAGAAATCTCAAGGTCCTCACAATCAGTTGAGGACTGAGTAAAAACTTGAAGATCTGGTGCTATTTCATTCGCATACAGGGATATTGTCCAGAGCAGAGTAAGGCAACTCGGCTTGGGTTTGGTGATATTATCCCATGAAGTTGCAGAAGAGAGTTGTGTGCATTAAGGTACTATCGAGATATATGCTAATTGTTTAAAATGCTGTATATAGCTTTTTTCGTCCATTATTTCTTGTTGTTATGAATTATAAAAAACAATAGTCATTGCTGCAAATAGTTGTAGTTAGGGTAAAAAGATGCATTCTTGCCTTCACTGCGTAATTAACCAAATGTTCTTTCCCTGTCAACTAGAAATGAAATCATGATCATGCAGACTACTAATAAGCATTAATAAAGAGATTAACTGTACTTAAATCACTAAGCTCAATAAAAATGTTAGCTTCAGTTACACACCACAGACCGTACATCGCTGTCACAGGAAGACAACCAGTTTACAAGCTGCAGATTAGAGAATAAGGTACCAAATATTATTGTGATCAGATACAGTCCTCAGCCAGAACACAGCAGTTTTATATCAGAAATGGAGTTTTAACTGAGAGCATTTGAGTAAGTTTGTTTTCAAATTTGTAAAATTAGAATTGTAACACTTGACTGTAGCAGCAATAGAAAGATGTCTATGCTTGTACAGCAAGATCGTGCTTCTGAAGGAATAACAATCCCAGACGACGAGATGTCAAAGTGAGTTTGTCATGTTTTAAGATCTTCTTTAGAGTGAAATCTTACCAGGAGGGGCTTCATTCACCAGTGAGTACTACTCCATCATCATGTTATGCCTCTTAATGAGCACACACAAATTCTCAAATGGTGGCAGCTAGGCAAACCAAAAGGGAAAAGAGAGCATAACATACCTGTACTTCCCATTTGTACCACACCATTTCTGATTAGAAGCCAAAACTTCAACAGCTGCCGGTTCAAGCAAGTGAGAAAGGGGGAAAAAGAGCCTTGGCTGCAGATGAAAGTGAACCAACTCCACCCATGGGTCCCAGGGAGCTGGGGGGGATCTGTTTCATCCTGACGGGATCAAACAGGACACTAGGCTGCCTTTGCACAGCAGCAACGCTGCGACACGATTTGCATCATGGTGCTGCAGCTGAAGATGCTGGGGGAAAAAATAGGCTCAGTACTAAGGTGTTATTCAAACCAGTAAGTTGTAAGGAGATTTACCAAATGCAAAACATTTGACAATAACCCAAGTTAGCAGCAAGAATGAGGGGCAGCAGCCCCAGAATATACAGAGATGTTTCTCTGTGGGTGTACAAAACCTTTAAATTTCCAACAATAACAGTATGATGGGCGTATCTTCTCTTAGATGGATAACAGGTCATTTAGTACACACTGTGTAGAGCAAATGTTGCATGGACAATCTTCCCTCCCATTTTGCAAACCAAAATATGACTTTGAATTTCAGTTTAGCTATGTAATTCATAATTTAGCTGAGCTGTAGAAAGGATATGATATATCCATCAAACCTTAACTTCCTTCATGCAGAGGACCTACATAAGACCTGATGGCATATATAAATCTCACGGTGTTTAAAGGCCAGCTTTAGAGCTGTGGCAAAGCTTTTTTAGCCTAAGTATTTTTGCTATGTTAAAGTAACGCTTAGCGTGTAAAAAGCTAAATTAGTAACCCTTGTAAAAGTATATTCTATTTAATGAGATATTTTGTAATCCAGTGCTCTTGCACATACATACTTACATAGAGTAATAATCCTTTCCTTTCAAAATCTAATCCAGAATTACCACCACATAATAGTAATCTTTTAATTAATGGATTCTCTGGGATGAAAAAAAAAATTGGGTGGCAGGTATAAATGCAGAGATAGTAGGTACCCAAGTTACTCAAGAGCTCAATAAAAAAAAACAAACAGGATATAAGAAGAGAGAAACCAGGGCTAAGCACAGGAGGGATAAGGTGATTTTGTTTCTGTGAGAGGCACTACTATGATCAGTGCTGGAATGCTGTGCATCCTTCTGCTACGTATCTTCTCCAAAGACACAGAAAATGTGGAAAAGGCTGTATGAAAAAAAAGCCAGTAGAAAGGCTACAGATCTTGGAAAATACCTCATTGTGAAAGTGTTGCTGGTTTAGTTAAAAAAAAAAAAAAAAACAAAAAAAAAACCCCAAACCAGTTACAATCTATAAATACCTTTATAAAAAGAGAGACTATTGCCTGGCAAAAATATTCTTTAACTAAGTTGAGAAAGCGCGGAGAAAAGCTAGATAAATTGATACTGGAAAGAAGGTGCAAAACCTAGCTGCAAACAGCTGAGAAAGGCGGTACATTTTCCATCTGTGCTGTTTTCAAGCCAAAGCCGGGCATCCTTCTGGAAAGTATTCGTGCCTCCAAATCAACTTTGGGCTATCCCAAAGAGAAAACCCGGCAAAGTGTTATGCTTTGTCATTGCACGAGTTTACATCTTATAGCCCTCCCGCGCTGAGCACCTCGAAGCAGATACCATGGCAGTGCCTCCCTGCGTACCGCAGCGCTGGCAGCACACATTCCCCATCAGCAGAAGCCTAAAGCAGCTGAGAGCCAGTTAAATGAGTTAATCAGGTAAAGAGAAACCCAACAGCAGCTCTGTAACTTTTTAAAGGCTTTTCAAGTGAAAACATCTCTTTTCAGTGGCTATAGTAAGTCTTTTACGGTCAAAATAGAAAGGGTAACAGTCAATGACACAAATTCCTTATAACAAGTAGATAAAGAGCATCTAAATCCCACTCTTGGACAAATTCATAGATTCAAAATTTATCTCAAATACAGGCATTCTTCACATGTTCTGTATCTTTTTATTCTTTCATGGGTATGTATTATCAAAACTAGTCATAGTATGGAAAACATTTCCATGCAACTTTTTAAAAATACTCAAACAAACTTTACTCTGAACACCTGCATATTTTTATTCAAAATTGTTCAGAATTTTTCTTTAAATAGCCTTCCTCTTACAGTTTTCAGAGTTTTTTTTATACTATGACCGCTATTAATAATTGTAATTTCTATGGCTAAGGAAGAACCTGAAAGTCTTAATCAGATTTCAGGCAAGGTAGTTGCTGTTCTGCATCAAAGACATTACAGTCTTATCACTGGTGGTATAATTGCCTTCACTGCTTTTTGTTCTGCTCTCTACTATAATAGCTCTATGCTTCATTGACCTTTGCTTATTTTCATAAACTGTACTAACCATTTCCCGTTATTTGCTCCTCTATCGCCACATTAAAACAATTCAAGAATATTAACTAGTGAAGCACAGGCTGCCTTTGCAGAAGTCATGCTATTTTGACCTCATCTTATCATGATTTTCCAGCTGCTTGATAGCAGTATTTATTTTTTTTCTTTTCCAGTTTAATCGGTTTGCCAGGTACTGAGATAGGGCGTATTGGTTTGTAATACCCTGGATCACCTTCAGTGCCTATAAAGAATACAAACACCAGCATGCTCTTTGCCAGTGCTCCAATACACGTTGTTTTAATCAGAAACGACACAATTTTAGTAGTCAGCAGGAATACTCCCAAGGTATGTTTTGCCAAATCCAGTGCAAAGGCGAGGCTGCCGCTGCTCCATGCGTCCGTAGCAGACGTACATCAACAGCTATCGCTACAACGCAGAAAAACAGCTCAGAGAAACCGAGGCTGGACCCAACAGAGCACCCAAAATAGAGGCTGGAGCCTTGGCAGCGGAGCATGACTCTGCCTTGGGTGGGCAGTGCCGCTGATGCCCTGCGCCTGCCTGCACTGCGCTGGACGCAAGCCCACAGGCATTCACCAGGGCACCGCTTCGTGATGCTGCTCTACGTGATCCAGACAGTTACAGAAATTGTTGCTATCGCGTTTCATAGCGCACTTTCCTTTAAAACTGAGCCAGGACTACCAGCCATACATAAGTGTCTTCAGACAGTGGTGCTGCTACCTGGACCGCAGAAACATTAGCATCTTATAAAAACATAGGAGGAAAAGTCCCATACTGCTTGTCATTTTTAGAAGCTTCTAAAAATAAGCCGTGTGAGTTGCTGAGGTGGAGATCTAGAGAAAGAGCAGCCTGCCTGTTACTCACAAGTGAGCCCGCCAGACACCACGCCATGGCATCTGCTCGGCACTACCTGCAAAAGGCGACACGGCGAACGTGTCTGAGCAACGAATTAAAAAAATGGCAGGTTAAACTAAACATTTATCTAAAGCCATTTTCTTTTCCAGTTTGGTGAAGAAATAAAATATTATTCTGTAGCTGACCTGAAATATTTTTTTTTCCAGTTGGGTAAGCTAAATCACAAAAGAAGACATTATCCCTAGAGCATTACTTTAAGAAATTTTTTGTGTGAGATATCCCTGCCAAGTTTCAAGTCTCTACTCCAGACCCAAGAATTACAAGACTTTTTAATAACTGTAAAGTAGTATTTCTTTCTAAATCTACTCTAAGATATAGCTGAGTGGCTTTTGTAGAAGTAAAGCAAGCAGGTATTCCTCTCCTGAGAACTCCCTCTTACCCCTAGAACTAGGTCCCGCAGACAGAGGCAGTCAGATGGGAGTACTTCAGCCCACCTGGTCAAAAGCTATAGCCTAGTAGTTAAAACCAACCTAAAATAAGATCTTAAAATTGAAACCATTAGGTAATATCAGTTAGAACTGTCATGAAACATGATATGTAAAAAAACCCCAAAAGCTCATAGGAGAGCAATGGTTTCAGTGGAGTGGCAGTGAATTACATGAGCCCACAATGTGCCCCCAATACACAGAGCAACCGTAAGGTATCCATCACCTGACAAACCTGTCACACAGTATTTCTGCAGCCTTTAGAGACTGGCATACTAGACAATCATCCAAAGATTATTAGAAGAGCATGACAAAAATATTTCTGAAAGAGATAACAGCATATATTGAGCAGCTCTTTTTAAAGTTATCAAGTTAATCCTTCTTTTACTCCAAAAATCCCAAAGAATCTAAACCAACAGAGAAACATTATTCTTTCAGGGCACATTCATAGAAGGAAGCTATACAGGCTACGCAAAGAAGAATGATCTAATTAATACGGTTAACTTCTCATTTGTTTTATATTCATAGGTTTTAAAGATGGTGAAATTTATTCTTCCTTCATTTGTTCTTTTATAAGACTCCAGAGGATGATGCTGACCTTCTGAGAGATGTGTCATAGCAGGGTTGTTACCACTCTTCTTCATTAAATGTTGTAATGCCTGACTGATTTTAGCAATGTGATGGGTACATCCAGATACGCAGCACCTCAGTAAAATCAAATGATGAACAAATGCAAATTTACATGGTCAGGTGTCTAATATGTAAATGCATTTGTTAACTGGACTCCATAATTTGCTAATGGTATGCAGTCATTAACAATACAATCACAGGAAAAAATAGGCATACTAATTCATCAGGTAATAGTCTGTAAAATAATTAGCTGCTTCATAGCATTTTAAATGAATGCACTCAAACTCCTTTAAAACCTACCAAACAAAAAACCCCAAACCTGAATCTTTGTGTGCCCTAAGAGTATGTATTTGACCACAGCTTTATTTACTTCAAGCAATGAAGTTACATACATTCATACCATTAGAAAAATGTACTGGATATCTTCCTCACCAACCCCTTAAGACAATTCAGAAGTCTTATTTTGAAAACCGTGGTCTCTCTTGTAGACACATTTTTCACCCACCACTCTGGACCATTAGTAAGCTGCAAGCGTAAACTGGTGCAAGAGCAGCTATACATACCTGAGAAGAATCTAGTGACAAAATGCTCAGCTGTGCTGATTTGAGCCTACAATTTACACATCGAATTTAAAGTATCTGTATCAATGACAGGGTTACAGGTTATGCCTACAAGCCTGTTTAGTTGCCTGCCTACCTTGGAAAACCCTCCTTCCCGTCGCGTCCAGCTGTAAGAGACTTAAAACCTCACCACACAGCCACAACAAAGCAAGGCACGGAGCAGAGCAAGATCAGTCACTGAGATTAATTCTCCAAGCTGAGGTACTAGTGAGAAGAGTGAAAAGGTCACTGGGGCATTATACTCTCTCCCTGTAGCTCTTCTAATCAATCTAATGGAAACACAGTACAAACATGTTCAGGATGCACATTTTTTCCAAGGCGGCGCTTGCAGAACTGATGCAATTTTATGTCTTTGCAATTACAGTATCTGCATTGCAGACTGATAAAAGTTTACAACATCAAAAGTGGAACTAAAGCGAACTTTGTGATTTATGTTCCCACCTGAGCAGCAGAAATTATGCAAGCACACCATTATTTCTCTACATTGGAGAAATACATGTCAGGGGAAGGGAGGGGAGAAATCAAGGGATCTTTGGGGTGGGAGTGCACACCAGCCATCAGGAGCCCTTCTCCTACTGGAAGGGGAGAAACAAATGATGAATCCACTTTGAGTAGTATTACCTGGAACATTTGGAAAAAAAAAAGGAGGGGAGGTGGGGTGGAGAAATCAAAATCTCAGTCCTACACCTTGGATGTGTCCTGTATGGCTTATGCAGTTTCTTAGAAGACCGCACTTTGAAAACTTTCTTTACCACTGCTTATATGAAAATTACTACAAAGTTGTGTTCAAGAGACAGGTGAAGCTATTTATTCTCATAACTTGTTTTTACTGCAAGTGTTCTCTGCAGAGAACACACAGCTCATTTTTGTAGAGCTCAAGCTAATTTCTTACATACGTTAAGAATCTGCTCTAAGGCAGGAATGCTTTCAGGTGAGGCGGGCTATATGGGAAAGATGACAAAAGTCTCATGATACTGCAGACTGTTTCAAGTGTTAGTTTTTAAAGCACTGGTGTACTCCAGGCACTCTTTTATGGTGTGCTGGGAAAGTACAAGTATTCATCACAACACAGCAGGAGTCAGTTCTAAAGCCAGGTACCTGACATTTAATCCCGCCAATAAAATGCTGCTGGTGCACAGTTTTTAGGGCAGCCAAGTTAGCCGATAAAGAGTCCTTTTCATCCTCTGCTGTCTGTAATTACTGCATCCCCGTCAGGAACAAGCAGTGCAGACCCTGTCCTGCACATGCGGCAGTGCAAATAGTAAAGGGTAAATTTAGTAAAGAATACCCAATTTAAAAGCAATCACCTACATCAGAGAAGCTATAAGGAAAACAGTTTATTGCTATAGATCAACAAACATTATCGCACCTACTTAAGTGCAACTCTTCATCGCCAGTAATTCAAATCTTTAGCAAAGTAGTTGCTTAATAGCAACTTCTAGCAGAAACAGAAAAGGGAAAGAGAAGGCAGAAAACAACACACAAATGCAGAGTCTGGCTCTTCTGCAGATGCGGTGTGTGAGGAGGCTTCTGGCTCCGGTTGCAGAGACCTCCACCGCACAGCTTCTCCCACACTTCTGCAGTGCGCAAGGCTGGCTGCAGAACTGAGCTTCATAGAGCTAAGGCAGAGAGAAACAGCCTCCAGGAATTCGAAAATGAAAGCACTGAATATAGAAAATAAAAAGGAAAAAAGAAAAATACATCGTTCAAGAACTGTGGTCAGTCTTTTACAGCCCCACCCTCGAAATACAAGATAAACAGAAGGGGTCTGCTGCAGCCTAGAGAAACCAAGTGTAGAATAAACACGTCTGTGAAACTGCAATTTTGGTACTTTCGTGCCACTGAATACAGGCACTATCAAGGCCATAATGAAGTGAAAGCACTCAACTTAGCCAGTATCATTGCTCTTTGCAATAGGGACCCAGAAACCTGCCTTTGACCTATACAGGAGCATGAGCCACTCCTGTAGCTCATTAAAGGCATGCAAAGTCTGGGTCAACAGGGTGACACTGTGGTGAATTTGTTAATGTCAGACAGGACACTAACTCAGATACAAAACAACACTCTCCAGAATGTTTAGAGCATTTAGAAATTTTAGAAGCCTTTGAATGCTTTTGATTTGTACCTTCAAAAATACCAGAATCTGTTGCCAGGCTTTCAGCTGGGCTACCTGGTCACTTTAAGATTTAACAGGAGAGCTCCAGGAACTCAGGAGAACTAGTCTAAAGCATCATAAAGCACCAGAAGGCATTGTCTTGCATAGTGGACAGAAATTTATGGCACAGAAAAACAGAAAACTTATGCCAGTAGTGAAAATTTGGTAGGCAAAAAGATCTAGTTTATCAGCAAACCAACCAGCATCTGTTGACCCTATTGCGCATCCTTTTAACAGAATATAACGAAAACCCATCAACCTATGCCCAGAGCAGGTACCCCCTCCCATGAGGCTCACTAACGCCATCTTCCATCTTCCTTCCTATCACCCCCAAGCAAATCTGAACTCTTGGGTCAGTAAGGTGTTATTGGTTTGAGTCTTGCAAGATGTGGACAACCAGCTGTGGTAGAAGAGCTGTGCAGATAGTTGGTATTTCTCCCAGTCCTGAGAAAATTAGTTTACGAATAAACTTTGCTTACGGTCTCTGAAATTTCATTTTAAGAGCACCTGAATTCTCATTTAGTCAAAGGAGCCAGATGTATTGAGATCCCAGGAGCTAACGCAGTTCTGCAGTCTGCAGACAGCTGAAGAGTCTGCTGGCGGACGCCACTGGAGACATGAATGCATCATCCACAATTTTCAAGGAAACATAAATCACAGCTTCACCAATTTTAAATTCAAAGAAGACTGGGGAGTGGGAGAGGGGAAAAGGTGACCTGAGAAGGAAGGCAGGCAAACAAACAAATTAATATTTTAAACCTTATAGCAAACATGTCTTCAAGTATCCTCACATCACATGACAATTCTTGTTTCAATGCCAATGTATTACTTTAATGAAGATTTGTCCTGACTTTTAGCCACCTTCCTGGGTAGCAATCTGAACAGCAATCCCTGTGTAGGTTTTCCATCAAAGCACTACACCAAAATATTTCTTCCTCCAGTTGACAACATGGGTGGCAAGAACAGTAGCAAGGCTCTGTATGTATCAGTAATTTAATTGCCGAGGAGCCATCCATCCATCACACAACTGTTTGGCTGAACCCTCCCAACAAACGAGCTGCATTAATCCATTTCTGTGATGCCTCACGCTGAACAGCTCAGCATAGGCTCCAACACAGCACCAGTTGTCTTTGCCAACTTCCATCACACTTGGCATTTTATGGATGCTTCTCTGAAAGTAATCAGTCAAAAAATTTGATAAATACGTAAGGAGTCTCAATACAGCAATTGGGACCAAAAAAAATTCAGATAAGTTGTACTTGTGGCCTTCAAGAAGATGTAGCTTCTCAAAAAAAGTTATTTTAAGTGCCCAGCCAGTGGGAGTCAGGAGTTAAGTCCATGCAGTATCTGCCACCAGCAGAGTATACGCTTTTATGCAAAGAAAAAATGGTAATGCCTTAGAATGCAATATATGAAAAAATTGCTTGGTAATGTATGGGCCCTGAGAATGAGAAGGCAGAGGAAGAAATGTGTTGCCTGGAGGAGGCCAAAACTGGAACTGCTCTGCTGCTTAGAGTGAGAATGACAAATCTCATGACAAGGACGAGCGGCATCATTTGCTTTAGCCCTGTACTGTTCTTAACCTGAAAAATAATATTGCATCAGGTTCACTAACAGAAAGAATGCGTTGCAAAGACATTATTCAAGTCTTTTACATGCTTATCTGTTTCTAGCTCAGTCTACAGATAACACTTATGAAGATGATAAATTACCAAAAAAAACTTCAAAACTTTGGAAGGAGCAATAGTATGAGTTAGATACCAACCCTATGCAACCTTGACAGTGGATGTTGACTGATCCCAAGTGCTTCACCATAGAAACTTGACATTTTCTCGATATTGGAAAGATTTTCATTGGACTTTTTTTTATTCCTTTAAGATAGTAACACACTATATAAAAATAAGTACTTGAGAAAGTCTTAGCAGGATCAGAACCTTGATTTCTTTTTACTCTTTTTTTTTTTAATCACTACACCACTTTTCCTATTTCATAGAAAAAAAGAATATTTATATGCAAGGAGTCAAGAGTATACTTCTAAGTTGTCATTGGAATTCCTCCATTATGATCCATCAGTTTTAGCAGATAATCTCCATTTCCATCACGGCTTTCCTGCACATTCCAGCAGCTTGGCTGATTTTGTCAGGCATGCGACAAACTGCATTTATACACATTCTTATGTAAAGAAATTTCTCAATGTTTACCAATTTAAAGTTTGAGGAATGCGAGTGTCCTATAACTTAAGAGGTAACAGTCCCCCCATCTCTGTCCACCCAGACAAAAGTGTGAATTCAACATTATTTCTTCTGATGTACCACAAGAATGGAAATTTTCTGTTCCAGCAGATTTATCACTAATCTTTGTCTCTTTCCATTTCATCAGAACAATTGGAATAAAATGCAAGTCAGACTTTCGCTATTACTTTCAGTAGGCATGACATTTACAAAGCAATTTCCATTAGGTGCTCCTACTCGTGTATTGGTAATTTCAAAAAGAAATCTGTTTCAGATTTAAAATTTCCATGGTTGGTTTCTGCTAAGAGTTGTATTCTTTATTGGAAAATCTGGAGAGAGAAACTGTACCGTTAAGAGGTGGGGGGGTTCTTCAAGCCTTTAAGACTTGCTGAACAAACTATAACCATATTTCAAAGCATAAATCATCTGACTTCTGAAGCTTGGCATGCTGAAGCTTTCTCCTCAAAGCCAAACCCGTTAATCTTGCTACAGCCTTGTGTGACTGAATGAGAAATAGGAAGGATCCAGACATATCCCTGTCACCGCACCCCAAGTCTTGCGTGGCCTCTACATGCGGTTGCCAGCACCACTCTACAACACAGGGTCTTGGATCCATCCTCTGGACCCGCCGCGGAAAAAGAGAAATGACTGCATCAAAGACCAGCAACTCCACACGGTATTTCAAACAGTCAAACCATCTGAAATTATCTGATTGCTGCCCTAACTATTCAGGATGGTGTAAAGAGCTAAGTCACGGTAAGCACTTCACGTCCTTCAAATGCTTGGATCACTATAGGGTAGTTCTAAAACTTATATCAGGGATAAACATGTAAGTTCATTAAAAAGGAGTGAGGTTGTATGTTATTCCTTTTTCCAATATTCTACTCATCAAATACAGTATTGACAACACTTGGGTGGTTTTTTACTGATCAGAAATTAAATAGAAAAGGAAGTGTTAATATAATCTCATTGAAAGTCAGAAGTGTCAGAAAACTGTTAAATAACTGTTCTACCAGCAATATTAATTCAGCCTTATTGTGTATATTTAATATTTTTCATCTTGTTTTTTGTATTAATTATAAAGCTTAATATGATACTACATTTTACACCATTTAACAAACAGTGTGAAATATGCAGTACGTACAGTGAGACAATGGTAATACTCTTGCTGGAACTTTTACTTTCTGATGTTTGGTGACTTGCCTTTTCACCTCAGTGTTACACTAACAGTTTAATATCACTACCGCTTTGAGGCTGAGCAGGTCCAGCTCCAGCAGCTGTTTCTTGTAGAAACAGCCCAATTTCTGACCATTGACCAATGCTGGTCATTCCTGAGCCCTTAGAGCAAATGCTCAGCCACCAGCAGACTAGGGCTTCAGCCTGGATCGTGTCAAGATTTATGCATCTAAATTTAACTGTATGTCTTCTTGCACTAGCACTGTTCTCCTATAGGTAAGCATATACAAGCTCAAGACCAAGGGAAGGTAACCTCAGTTTTGAGGAAAATCAAGAGCTGATGCCGATTTTAATTACTTTCATTAAGATTATTGCTAGTGAACAACAAAGCAACATTTTCATCAAAATCCTTAACAGAGTCATGAGGGAAAGAATTTATCTCTAATCTATGATTTGCTTTTTATTTCCAAGATACTTATGAAATTGATTTAAAAATCCAGTTAAAAACTAATCCTTTCCAAACATGCCACAGCAATACTTTGCAATCAAAGAGTACATCAGGCATTAAATGAGGGCTATATGAAGCAGATGCATCAATTTCAGAACAACAATAAGCATAAAGGAGAATACATGAAATGCAAATTATTTATATTGAAAATATAGTATATAAACTATTTTTCTGGGATTGCACAAGAAAAAAAGAAAGCAAATCTATTTACTGCATACAAGTGGCTAATGAAAAAACGAAATTAAGCTTATTTCAGATAGTGGATTCAATTTTTCCTGTCATCTGGCGCCCAGCCTACTAAAGATGTGTCGCTTTAGTTCAAAGCCTGAGCTGTTGAAGCAGATGGAACAGGCACAAACCACTCCCAGCCCATTATGTCTTTGGTGCGTTGGCCGTGCTGGTTTATGGATGGCTGCGCTTGGTTTCACAACTTCTGTGGATGCCACTGTTATTACTCTTTGCAAAATACTAATCTGCTAACAGCAACGACTGCGCCCTACTGCGTTGGTCCCAAGTTGACGGTGGACCATGAAAGCCTTTCCATCTTTTGACTGGACATCCCTGAAACACCAGATAGTAAAAAGTAAAGATAGAAAAGGTTTGTTAAATAGTACGGCTTGGCATTCTCTCTGATACGGTGATACACCCAGGGATATAGTTATAAGCTTTATAATAAGATGTTTGATTTCCTGATACCCAGAAGCAATTTGGGAAGTAACATGGCTCCCATTTTGGAGGGGGTGGGGGGAAGAAGTAACAGCCACCAAAACGCAAAGAACAAGAGAAACATGATAGAAATTGAAGACTTTGCAGAAAACCTTACAACTGGCAATGCTGCCCATTAGAGAGTGTAGAAAGAGCAAGCCCTCCTCAGATATCCATTAGATCCTGTCCATTAGACCCTAGAAGAGCAGTCTGTATCCCGAGAAAGAAATGAGAAGAGTGATAGTATGACCAAAAAGGTGTAAAAGTTCATGAAAAGTGCTCAGTATTTGACACGGGCTGTCTGGCAGGAAAAAGGAGCCTCACCACTGTCACAAGGGCAGCAAACCCTTCATGGAAAAAAGCCCCGTGTAATAGAGTCAGACTCCTGGGAAAGCCATTGCTGCTAGCAGAAGAACAAAACCAGGAGCCCTCCTGTCATTCCTTGAGGGTTTGCAACAAACATATGGACTTGCATTTGCTCATTTGTATTGTGAATCTTAGTTGAATATGCAGATTGAGTGTCTATGGATTTTTATGAAAGGCCATCATTTTAAGCCTAAGAATAAACAATCTGGGCTCTTTTCCAGTAGATTTGAATTGTTTATTTTTTGTAAGAAGGAGTCTCCCCTTCGGGGGAAATCAGTCTTGGCCACAATACCCACAGGCAAACCTTCTTAGAGGAGTTTTATGCCAGGCTGATCAACTTTACCCGCAGTGGCTCCTGGTAATTTACTAGAAAAAATTAGATATTTCTAGGACTATATTTAATATTTCCACTTGCTAGAAACCATCCAACATTGAGTGGAGGTCAATGAAAACCAACTCTAAACTTCAATACAACTTGTGGATAGCTATAAAAAGTGCAACCACTCTCACCTGTGACTGAACCTCTTCTCTTTTAACATGGAAAGTTTCCTATGGCCTCAAGCAGATAACCCATCCCCATGAACAGGGGATAGACTCAAGTCACAGTGTTTAAAACAGGAGTTTTCTTTCATTTCTCATTTAGCATTTCAGATTGACAGGCTTGCAGCCAGCCACACCACAACGCTCCCTAACGAGCAGCCAGCCCCGTGAAGCACTGCTTTCATGGGTGTTCAGTGCTATCAGCAGGGGTGGTGGCTGGAATCAAATTCCTGTGATTTAAATTGCTATCTGCTTCTAAATTACAATTTGCAGATCCATATGTTGTGACTCATTGAGAGCTTGCTAAGATATTATCAACGTTAATGAAACTCAAAGAGGCACACAGTAACAGATCTAAGCATTGAGAGACACAATTATCCTCTACATAAGGGCAGGTAACTACTTGTAAGCCCACCCTTCACCTATGCATCCTTCTTCACTAAGCCCATAAAAGTACTTGGTAATAAAGCTTCTGGAAATGTGCATGTTGCTTTAAGTCCCATTATTGGAAACAAATTTATTTTATTTTCAAAATCTGTATAATCTTATGTTCTCTTTTCATTCTTGCCAGTATTTGAAAAGTACTTGACACTATCAGCTCTTCATAATTTTGAAAGACTACTCAGAAATGGTATTGTATCATACATTTCATTCTAGCATTAATCTGAACAATTTTACCAGTAGCTCAGTAAAATGCTTGAAAGCAAAGTAGGTTTTTTTGTTGTTGTTTTTTTGTTTGTTTTTTTTTTTTTTTAGTTTAGACTTGTCCTCTTTTTTTGTTTCTGATAAAACCACAATCTGATCAACTGTTGCTTTAATTCTTCCACTTTGGTTCTCTGCCCACCCACCCCACCCACCCCTCCATATAATTGCTGATGCTCTCTGATTTTGCCTATGGAAGTATGTTGTTAGCTTTCTGTACTGGGAATAGTTGGAGGAAGAACATCTTTATTAAAAAGGGAGACTATTTGTTCTTTCAGTGAAAGTAGGAAAAAAATCAAACAACCTTCCATAAAAACTAATAGAGAACAGCATTAACATTATTGATACTTGGAGAAAACTTAAGGAATGATAGAGAAAAATGTATAAAGAAGGCCTGAACAATAGAACAAAACAAATAAAAAATTATTTTCTTTTTCTTTTGCCCACCACTTCACAATATCTGTATCATTAAGAGTATTAAGGGCCTTACGATGGATTCCAGGACTCTTGCATGTAAATGAGATACTCCAATATACAGAAAATAGGGAAATCATTTACTGTACCCTCAGAAAAATGTGGAAAGTGACTGTGAGCCAAGGGATTTTGGGGGGAGAGATATGCTGTCCCCTTTTTGCCAACACAGTAACTGTATGAAAACATCTATGTAAACTGTGATCATCTTTCCAATAAACAGATAGAAGACAGACATCACTGGGTCGAAGAGTATAAATTAGCTTTAAACAGTCTAGGTTGTAAAACTGAAAAGCCAAATCCTTAACATCATGCCTCCCCAAAGCAACATTTAGTTCATCGTTCCCATCTTCATTTGCTAGCTCCATATGCTGGCTCTCACTTTCCAGATTTCTCATTTTCACCACTTCACGAGCAATGTCTATAAACGCAAAGCAAAATCAATCTGAAGAAAAACCTTGAGTAGCTGTGTTTACCCAACTCCTTCAGCCCAAGTGAGAGACCAAGTGATGGCTTTGAAACTCGGGGACGCAATGGGAAAGGGAGGAGGGCTGAGCTAGTTGGCACTGCTTTTAGGGAGCACAGGCCAGCCTACCCAGTGACAACACAGCGACTTCTTCCAAGGTGACCAAGTGGGTCACCTTCCCACCCTCACCCACTAACTATGTGGTGCGCGGGAGAAACCTGGCTGCGTGAACTGCAAAGCTCACACGTGGCAAAAATACTTCCAAAACTGACAGAAAGGAGAAAAAAGATTTTACATTTTCTTACCTCAGATTTGGTGATTTCCAGAACTAAACAATGAAAAAGAAATAGAAAGAGGATATCTTACAAGGCTGATTTTCCACCAGTATCTTTCTTTTGTTTTGGAAGCAAAAAGACAAAAGGGTCTCCACAAAGTTCTTGAGTTCAGCTATGAAGCGACCTTCTGAATTTCACTGATGTTCAGTTTTATCTGGGTTCCTGAATTACCTCCAAAATTTTAAAGTTATACTCACAGGGCAGAAAAGATAGTATTATAATGCCTCTTTTCTTCAGTTTCATAATAAATAAACAGGGCATTTCAGCCTTTATGTGGAATGGGAAGATCCTATTAAAAATATTTCATGTTCACTGCATCTTAGTAGACAACTATTTAGAGAATCAAGTTTAACCTGTAGTTTATAAAGTGCTAACTTTTATAAAAGTACTTTGGGATCAGCATGCATAACACGATTATGTAATAGGTGTTAAGTTAAAGCAGGAGACATTTGCTAAACGACAGAACCAAGAACAGAAGCTGGATCTTGGCTCCTCCATCCCAACAACCAACCTTAACCATTAAGTTACAGAAGCAGCCTCTCCTGCGGGCTGCTGGGTGGCCCTGCTCTAGTATGGGACTACCAGTGGTCAGGCTACGCTCCAGTAAAATAGATCTGGGTTCCCTCAGGCTGAAAACCACCCAGAAGCTTCTCCCTCTGAGCTTTCTGGATCATTATCTTACTACCTTAACACCTGACTCCATGGCAGTCGAGTCCAAGTTGCTGCAGCTGCTGTTCCACATCCCATCCTACTTGGCTGAAGGAAGCCAACAAGCCTTTCTGATAGCTGCAGGAGAATAAGGCTGTATCCTGGATGGTTGGTTTTGCCTAATGTAGGATTGCTGCCTACTGAAGGACTTTTAGGAGCAGAGTGACATTGCTATGTAACACAATACCTACCTGTCACTATTCATTTAAAGAAAACGATTAGACAGAAATGTCATACACCCACAAGCTGCTTCAAAACTCCTTAAAATTCTGCAAATGCTCTTTTTACTTAATTCTAGCATGTTTTACTTTATTATTCATGGGCATCAATGCTCATTTTAGGGCATCAATGCTCATTTTAAGCGTTCTATTAATTGGAAGTCCAAGCAATCGTCAAGGAAACTGTAATTTTGATTTATGCACTGTGGGAGTTTTCATTTTCAATTCAGCCCTTGATTTAGTGGCAAAATAGGCATCTTTCTGCAGGAAATGCAATACAAAATAAATCTTTGTTAAAAATGATAAAACCCATATCCTGTAGCTTAGCATACTGCAATAAAATGAGGTGATTTTAATGGCAGAAAAATTACACACACACCCCAACCAAAAAAAACAAAAACCAAAAAAGCAAACTCCATATAAGAAAAGCAGAATTTGAGAAAAATGTTTTAGATCTGCACCATAAGATTAAAAATCTGCAATGAGCCTAACTGCCACAGCAATCGTACGCTCCGAACTGATGTATCACTCTAGGCAAAGGAGGACAACTACTGCTGTTTAAGCACACGCAGCTGAATGCCAAAGGCCTGAATTTAAAGAGCGCCTTGTGGGCTTCCTTCTTCCCTGGAGTATTTATAAGGGGTGCTTCAGCGTTTTATGCAGCGTCCCCTTCCACTACCCAGCCCTGTTGGAAGAGGGGAAACAACCACCGGTGCTGCTTCCACATTCAGGGGATGGCAGCCACGAACCACCACGCTCCAGGTCAGCGTTGCTGCTTACCTGAAAACCTACCAAATCTAACTCAGCCTTAAGGGCAGCCTGAGATGTAAGTACAAAACTGCCTTCATTAAACAAGACATGCCCACAATAGTGCCTTGCCCACCTCTGCCTTCTTACTAGTTGCCTTTCCTTAAATTTCTCTTTTCAAGCTGCGGTTCCTGCTGCGAGTGCAAATACATCTGATATAATGGTACGTTTGTATGAGGGATGCTACCGAGTCCTAGGTGCCCTTCGCTACAGCATCTTGCTTGAGGTACTGCTGTAGACAAACCTCAAGATTCAGAGACTTGTTTAAACTAAGTCTCAGTTGCACAAAGTAACATCACGGCTCACAAGGATTAAACAGAACAGAATTCAATTCAGCAAGGATTTAAAATGCTCACAGTTTTGGAGCTTTCCATGCAAACACAAGTGTAACACAGGCACCGAACACACACACGCACACAGAGGGGAGGAGGAAAGGACCCCCTTGGATGGCAAGGGCAGGACTTAAAACAGCTCCAAACCTGACAGTTACACTCGTATGAAGCCAAAGTAACTGCACACAGAGCAATCACACCAATCTGGGGTCGGGCCAGCAAAGTAAACTAAACCTTCCCGCACATCAAAACTTCAAGAGAGTGGGGGAGCACTACTGTGACCTCGGCTGGCTCTCCAAGAAACGTAAGCAGCAGCCTCCAGGCATCCAGCAATGTGCAGGCAGCAGCACGGGCACCAGCCAAACCAGCCCAAGAACAAGGAGCCCCTGCCTGGACAGAGGGCAGAGTGCGAGGGACCGCTTCCAGTCCTCCCGTCCACCACCAACTCCTCTTGGAAGTGAGAG
This sequence comes from Buteo buteo, assembly GCF_964188355.1. Taxonomy (NCBI): domain Eukaryota; kingdom Metazoa; phylum Chordata; class Aves; order Accipitriformes; family Accipitridae; genus Buteo; species Buteo buteo. The sequence continues at coordinate 26,294,632 of NC_134185.1, read as the reverse complement.
CAAAGGGTATGCAGGATATGGGTAGCACAACTGGAAAGGTTCACCTAACAAGTTTTGAAGAAGATTTCCATTTCAGTGAACATCTCCAGCCTTTTTTTTTTAGATCTGTCACGACAACACAATCATCCTTGAGAATCTTTTGCCTTATGATCTCCACAAATTATTTTTAACACTTACCTACAAAAGTGAAATGATTCCTTCATCTCTATTTGCATAGCCTTTTAAAGTGATAAATCCTTTCCTGACAGGCTTTCAATGTGCAGTAAATGGAAAAGACAGAGTCGGACTTAGGTAGTAGTTATTACTCTTTCCTAAAGCATCTGTATCTTTTTCTTAAGAAAAACTCATGCCAAGAAACAGATCCAAGGGGAACAACAGGGAAACCCCAAATATATAAAGATGCTTCTGATGCTTTCTTCAGTTGTTGGAAAACCACAGGGATAGCACAAGATCCAATTAACCACTGTAAGATCCCAGCTTTATTTCCCTGGCTTCTGAGAACATTTGGCCAACTCTTTACAGATTTTCCTGCAGGAGGCAAATCTTTCATACGAGTATTGGACTGCTTATATCCCCACTGAGCTTGCCAAACTAATACAGCAAAGCATTGCAAGGTTAAACATGCTCTGCTTGGCTGAGCTGTGTTCCTATTAGACAGATACTAAAAAGAGAAGAACTTAGTGGAATAAAATGAGAACGTATATCAACACACTAACAGTAGTCAGCAGATGGATTAGCTTCACAAGGCAGGACTAGCATACAACAGTGACAAAGATGAACGTCTTGTTCTCCAGCCTTGAAAATACCTTTCAAGATGACATGACAGGAACTGTAATGGTAACCTTTCTTTTACATATGTGTATATATATACACGCATGAAATGCCAAAGGAACAGGGCTCTACAGATGACCTGAAAACATTTCCAAATGCTGTGGAGGAAAGCAGCCTAAAAACAAAACAAAAAAAATTGGGGAACTAAGGAATAACTAAATGAGGCAGCAATATGGGAAAAAAGGAAGAGACGACAAAGTAGAAGAAAAAGTCCCTCATTCCCTCAGCCTTAAAAACCCATGTCTTTATTCCAGCCTTTTAACATATTTAAATTTACTTCAAAATTACATATTTTGTATCAAAAACTAGCTGTCTGCATCAGCCCCCATATAGATATATGTCAAGTCAAACAGGGCTTGGTTCATTACAACTGGCTGAAAATCCACAAACTGATCATTCACAATAATTGATTTGCAGTGACTCCAATCTTTGTAACAAACGTGGGAGGATATTCAGAAATGCTGACTCTAGCCTCCTAAACCTGATTTTCCAAGGTTCCCTTTAGTAAATGGAGAGAGGGAGAAGGTCTTCTAGAGGCGATTCAGAGCAAAACCTTAACTCAAGGTGTGATTTCACCTTCTGCTCCTTCTTCTCGTCCTCCTCCCTCACCCCGGACCTGGCACTGGCGCAGCCGTGGAACAACTCAGACCAACCAGCTCATCTGGCTCAACGCTATGCACCAAGAAAGAAAGTAGGGGTTTTCTCTCAGGCAGTTGCTTGCTCCAAAACACTCCCTAATACACAATTGGTAGATTTACAGTCTTTTACCTAATAAAAGATTTTTGTTAAGCATTTAACATCTTTTTTTTAAGCAAACATCAAAGACAATTACTTGTTTTGTTTTGAAATGGGAGACTTCAAAACGAATCTTCTCCCACAGTTTTGGTTTCTGTGATTCAGCATTTTCTGATAAAATTTTCTGCTGGAAAATTCCTGACCAAAGTTATTTTAATTGTGCAGCCACCCAGTTAATTGCTGCATGAACACTTGATCTGAACCGCAGCACCCTATTTGTTTCATAGTTTCTTCACTCACATGCTGAGAGGTTTGATAATTTATTACTTAGGCAAAACAATATTGACTTATGAGTGTGGATTAAGTGGTATTACAGCATCCTTAGTTGCCAAGGTTATTGTTGTCTTTGCTGTCAGAACTGAAGAGCAGTTGAAGCACTCCCTCCACCCCCCGCAAACCCACCCAAAACAAATCTTGCCAAATGAATGAAACGCATCAGTGATCCCTGGATAAGCACGTGTTTCTCTGGGACAGAATCACCTCTTCAGTGCTCCTTGCCCCAGTATAAACAAATCTAATTTTAATCAAGTGCTAGTGTCATGAGGCAGCAGAACTTAGTCAAGCAATGAAGTGGAGAAAATTAGTTGTACTAACAACTAATGTACACATGAGTTTCAAGTAGTCCTGCACAAACTAGAACTGAAAGGGCACTGGGGCAGAAACAACAACATTGATGTCTGACCTGGCATATTTAAACAAAGAAGAGAATTACTTTACTGATCCCCACATGATATTATTATTGCATTACAAAAGTACAGAAAAGCAAGAAAAAAAACTGCATAAGGTAGAAAACCAGTGCCTCAAAGGGCCTTTGTGTGTACAAAGTCTTGAAAACTTCTATTAAGGTCACACAATCAATATAAAAGTATTGACAGCATAGTCTTGGCAGTTTTATACCACAGCCTAAGTTAACTTTTCCATCACTGGCTCTTTCATACTCAAGATTGTGTGTGCAAAAATACTTTCCTGTATTCAGAAAATCCTAGATGCTATCTACTATCTTATACATTGCCTTGGTTTTTATCATAAATTACAGAACATGCTGAGGTGTTCTGCAACATTAGTGCGTAACACAGAAATGGCAAGGCTCAGCAGGTCAAGTTGAGAGCTAATGGAATATTAGCAACTGAGGTATCTCATACATCTCCCATTTCACATGGGTAGAACTCCCTGGAATTTAGCATTTTACAAAAGTGCCTAGGAACTCTACTATTGGAATAATCTCTCACCGTAAGATACATGGTATGCATAATCACCTTTTTCATATCTAATGCAGCATTTTCGCTGCTCTGCTCTACCATGCCTAACTGTTGCTTTCACCAAAGGAAAACACATGACAGAAGCAGCACATTGTGCTCTTCTGCTGCCCAGGGAATGCCTGAAAGCAGAACAGCAGCCCTCCCTGTTCATTAAGCACGTCCTGCATGCGTGGAGAGGGAAGTTAGCCATCAGACAGGGTTGATGAGGCACAGAGAATGCACGAAACTTGGCATCTTCCATACACCACGTATGCAGGCTGTGGTTCATGCAGACCAAGGATGCAGCACTCCAAAGAAAAACGGGAAGGAGGGTTTTAGCAATAAAAGCATCATAAATATATCCATTAAGCAGCTCTCTCCCAACAGCTCTACGTAACTTCTACATATTGTTGTCTAAGCTAATCTTCTCCATGACTGGGGCTTAAAACTGTCTTAGCATCACTTATACTACTGTAATTAGGACCTCTTTTTCAGGATATCATTTCTGCTTCTTCAGACTCAGTCAGATCCACTTACATCCACTCAGTTACATGTAACTTCTGCCACTTCATCCGTCAACTTTGAATCCAGCACAGTCACTTGCCTACTTCTGCATTTAAATTGTGGTTGGCCTTCAATTTCGCGGTGCAAGTAGCCACTTGTTCCTTGCTGTGGCTCACATGTCTCATTTCTTCTTAGAGTACAACAGCTTCAAGCAAAACAACATAAAAAGGGTTGATTTCAGGCACTTCAGTCAATGAGTACCTTCTACAGAAGAGCACTAAAATAACACCACTGGACTAAAATAACACCACTTTCACATTAGGACTAACACAAAAGCCTACTGTTGATGACTGATAGAAATGTAATTAGTACGAGTTCACAGCGTTGCTTAAGTCACTATTATTTAGAAGAGCCCTCTATACTTGCAGTTAGCCTTTTCACATGCTGTGAATTTGAGAACCGGTAGTAGTCACCAAAAGAGGAGTGCCCCAGAATTGCTCACAGGCATCGTATGAAATCAGGGGGATTTCATCAACTGGTAACACACCAGGCCCTACTGCTGCTGAGAGATCTGGCAGCCAGCAAGCTCTGTTTATGACCTGAAGCTTTGTAACATGCTGGGAAGTGGAGTGGGGGGGGGTTGAGGGGGTGCTCTAAAAGAGCACTGCAATTTTGGCTCATATTTTACACAGCTGTTGAAGTACTACTACACTGCCAAGCACCACAAGTATGGGCAGATACCGCAGCAGGTGTCAAATTCCTTCTGCATCACCTGAGAAGAGCAGGAGTGCATCTCTGGAAGAGCTATGAAGACCAGCATTAAGTACCACACAATTTCATGGTTTCCTAGTTATTGTGGTGATAGCCACGGTTGTTGACAATCTTTCCAACAGTATTAAAGGTGTTAATTATAAAACCTTCAGAAAAGTTCCTGAGAGAAAGCCTGATGATAACCCACAAAGATTCTGCATCCAGAGTTAAAGGTAGGAAAAATAAAGAATAGTCTTCAGGGTAAGCAAAAGCATATTCCAGAAATTAGTGACGTAGTCAGACTGATGATAGCATTTCGTTAGCCATGTACCTTTGCTAATGCAAACACAAATCATAACTCAAAGTTGCCATTAAAATTGAGGAAAACACTAGATTTTTTATGTCTTTGCTGTGATTTCTCTGTTTCTGGATCTTTGTTGTCATATTCAAAATGTGCCCCATCTTTCCAAAACGGTGCTTCTGAACCTCTAATGACTCTGTCTTTGAAAAAAAATCAAATCTAGAGTGGAATTTTACAGGACCCTATTTGGTATAAGGAATGTTACTTTCGTTTTTATCTTAATGGTTACATTTTTATGGCACATCAGCCTAGTTCCCTTACGTTACTAATCAATCTGCTTCTAATTTACATCATAGCATACATACACTAAAATATACTCATGAGTGAAATCAGAAATTTGGGGTTTTTTAGGCATTACAAAGCAACATACAGAATAAAAACTTCTATTGCCTGAAGAATGCGACTCTGGCAATTCCAGCACTATTTTGAACACTTTATTTCTTTTTTCTTCAGGGAGTTAATTTTCTATTCTCTTGAGACCTTATACACACACCCCAAAAAAAGTCTTCCCAGTACCCTTCTAATTTTACGCTATTTCTTTTAGGTCTTTAATGACCTTTGATCCTATTACTCATGCAATGTTCACATTTTATTCTGGTGGGATATACAGCATTAAGAAATGTTTCTGCACTCCCCCCGCTTTCCCCAAAGAAAGGATTCTACATGGTGAAAAGGGAGGACAATCTTGTGCGAGACACTAGGGCTAGCATCTGCCAGACCTTCCTCTGTTTGCCATCTACATCAGATCACGAGGGAAAAGGTTTGGGGTGATGGGCTGTTAGAGCAATGAGCAGTACATGTCTTATTTTATTAGCCCTTGCTGCCTGAATTTCCAAATGCCTTCTTAAGGATCTTGGACAAGAGACAGTTATGTGCCAAAGAGAACTGACCAAGAGAATGGGCATCTTAATGGAATAGGGAATACAACATGAAATACTACTGAACCAGAGAGAGAAAAGATGTTTACCAGAGTATTGGGTTTTGAAATCCCACCAGATATCTCACTATTTCTAACTCTCCAAGCTACAATGGCAGTGGTTTGGTTTTTGTTTGGATTTTTAAAAAAAACACAACTGTAAATTAAACAAATAAATGATACAAAATCTCCAGTTATCACAGCATTCATAACAGCTCATCGAACAGAGCAGTCATGATGTTCTGGTCCTTCCCATTCAGACAGATGAGTGGGCACTGCAAACACAGGAACAACATATCCGGAAGGCACAGCAAGTTCTCCTGGGATTTCACTGACCACACACCAAAATCCCAGGATGGGGATGTAAAGTTCTGTAGTGCAGAAAACCTGGAGGCAATGCTAGTTTGAATTAAACTGACATATTTTAGATACTTATGCAAGTATAAAATGAAACAGTTTGGGGATTTCAAAAACAGGTCTGCACTTCTTTACTTGTGATGGTAAATTTAATACGAATTATTTTCTTAGCACCCTGAAAGCTCAAATTGTTGATAGGGGAGGTGGTTCCCTGGGAAATAGCATGCAAAAGGGTAATTATATGACATCTCACCCAATATGACCTTGAGATTCAGAAGCCATGAATCAGTTTCACACTGCCCTGTTCAATATTTTTTAAAAGTTTTTTCTGGTATGGCATATACTGAAAAATTGGCACCTGGACAAGCATCAAAGTCTCCCAAATTGGGGATTAGAGTGAGCTCATCCCATCATGGTAAGAACTAGTCTTTGTTCTCAGTGTGACATCTTGCATTAATAAGAGATCATTTTCTCACAATCACCACCATTCATCTGGAGTGCAACAGGGGTCTGCATCGAACAACTCCTCATTGAATTGCAGAAAACAGGGAAATAACTGCCGAGTTTTCCCGGTTACGCTATTGATATTTAAGTGCCGTTCTCTGTGGGGACGTAACAGCTTAACTCCAAAGAGGCTGTGACCTATTTCCATGATTACTGCTGCACTAATGAACAAATGGTTTCTAAAAGGACATAACTGCACCACAGAAGTTTGGAGAAAGATGGACACTCCCCAGACAACAGGCTGGGTTAGATAAAACGTGTAACTCCGGGAATTAGCTGCTCTAATTCCATACTGAACAACAAAATAAATGCTTGTGTACACATCCACAAACAAATACTTTCACATTGATTCTCTGTTTTAGCTCTGAATCCTCTTGACTTTGAAGCTATTCTGACAGCATCTTAGCTTTGGAGGAGATGGAAGGGTGAAGATCTGAAAACACATATATTGTCCACATGCCCAACTCTACTGAGGCTGTAGAGAGTGAAAAAGAAGTCCATCCTAATGTAAAACACTTCCTTTTCATGAGACTGTGCCTTCAGTGCTATTTCTGTTTCACTAAGGAAAGCTTAAATCATAGACAAAAATCTCATGTTCATTGAGAATCTGCCTTTTCACCCTATTTGGCATCAGAGGTGGCAGGACTAAAAGGTCAGCAAGATCATGGAAGCCCATGAATGAATTTAAAATAGCACTTGAGCTCGTTCAGGCTCTGAGACCTTTGTTTTACACAAAACAACCATCCAAGTTGCTTTATTCATGAGAGCACAGTTACATGACGCAATTCTTCATCCCTAAGAAATCATATTCAGTCTCTCATCACTGTGGATTGCATTTAAACAGTACTAGGTGGGAATCCAGCTCAGTCGTCTATGTGAAAAGCCACTGTCTCTTTTGAGAACATACATATGTAAAAACTCACCGATTCCTAGAAAGTTTGCAAGTCTAACTTGAAGGAAAAGAGGCCCCTCTGCTTCTAACAACTGACTGAGCTAAACTTAACACAGAAGCACAACAGACAAGACTCTCTGCTACATGAAAGATTTGCTCAAAACAGCAGAAGTGATTCTACCTCAGTACATGACAGAGATCAGATCGGCTCAACAGGGTCCTTAATGATCATTTGCCGAGTGAATGGCACAAAAATGCAACCAAGTCCAGCTGTGCCCTCCCTAGCAGGGAGAACTCTACACAACACATCATTTTTAAGAAGCTCATTACATCAGTTTCTTTCCTTTCCCTATCACCGGCACATAGATTTCCAAAGCAATCTACATCCACAAAAGATTAAAGGAATAGATATTAACTGTTTTAAAACATGAGAAAGAAAAATTTCAGCCCTGCAGAAGTTAAGCATCTCATCTAAGATTTGCATGTGGGCTTACTCTATAGTTCATGGATAAGATGGGCACCTCCAGAGAGATTTTCATCTTATTTGTCTTGCACAGCTGTATCCACCACTGCAGAGAAACATCCTGGTTCCTCACAGATCTCCTCTGTTTTGACCAGATCATCTATCTGGCACTTCAAAAGCCTTTCCTGCAGAAAGCGGTGCTAAAACTGGTGTGTTCCCCAAGATGCCATGGTTCTGTTGAATCAGCACTTTCCAAAGAAAAAGCAGTTTGTGAAAACATAAACCAGGTCTCCTCACTTAGACTCTTCTTGCCAAGGAACTAAATCAGCAAACCTCTACGAATAGCTTTGTCAAGGAAAACAATTTTAAAAGGGTATTAACAGTTCAGAGACAATTCCCTCTAATCACATGTTTCAACCATCAGCCTGCATCCATTGCTGATATTTTCTGCATCCCAAACAAAGAAGTCTTGCTCACAAAGCAGCCACAATCTCTTTGCAAAGTGTCCTGCAGTAATTCATAGCCCGGGGATTAAGACACTTATCATAGATTATTCTGCCCTGCTGACCTAAATGCTCCTTGGGTCATTTACTGGCTAAGAAGGAACAAGGTTTGGAAGCAAGCCCTGAGCAACTTTCTCTCTCGATGGTAATGGATTAGTTTCAAAGAAAAAATGAAGAATATGCAACTTCTGTGTTAACCAGTGGAGGTCTGTAGATGCTAAGCCCTGGAACAGGTTGTCCAAGGAGGCTACGGATTCTCCATTCTTACAGATTTTTTGATCTGAACTGCACAAGGCCATGAGCCACCTGCTACAGCTTTGAAGTTAGTCCAACTTTGAGCAGAAGACTGGACTAGAGACTGTCAGAGGTCCCTTTCAATATAATATTTCAATATCCTATAAGGTCTTCCAAAATCAAGTTGTATTTTTTTATACACATTCTCCAATTTGATTTTGTCACTGGTGGGTGAAGCAGCCAGTGTTACAACAGTTAACTAAGTACTTATTTATTTGCCTTCACCTCCATTTACATTTAAAATCATCTTTCATTGCTGCAGGGGGAGGGGTATAAAAAAATAGCTTATAATATATGAGAATAAGACGCATTAAATTTTGTTTTTAACCCATGGAACTTCATGAATATGCAACAGAATTTCTTACTTTGAGCTTTACGGGTTGAGAAAAGTATAGCATATTTAACTGAAGGATAGCCAGCTAACATATGTAAAAATACATCTCTATCAATATTGAATTACATATTATTTGTCACAAAAGAGACTTCGTATGTGTGGATTTACCAATAACTGCCTTCAGCAATTATACCAAGCATAGGGACGTTCAACACTGCCATCATTATATACCGCCTAGTCTCCTGAAAATAATTCCCAAGCTACATGTGACTTCTGACATACTTTTTCCTAGCTTTGACCCCTAAATAACACAGAAATTGCACAAAGATTGTATGTGCCCTTAAATACATTATACATGAGTACTTACAAGACTTCAACTGAAGATGATTACTCTTGTGTTATTCTCAAACTATATTCTATTAAATACATGAAACACTACAAATAAAAGTTGTTCTCTTACACTAGATCCAAAACCAGGGCTTATAAGTACGAGTCATGGCTCATCAGTGATGTGTTAAATAAATTACAGTAGTGCTTTTAAAGATACTGATAAATCTCTTAATTGTTAGTGTTGTATCTTATCTATGCCCACTCAAACTTTGTGCCAGAAAGTATCCTCCCAGCCAGGCTGAGTAGGACCCTTCATGTTGTTTTCTTTTTGTCTGTCTTTTATTATAAAGGAGTGATCCATTCTTTAAAAAAAACAAGAAAAAAAAATCACACTTTTTAATCTAATTACTTTTTATTGCAGTGCTCTAGTTAATTGGTAATATCCCTAATCTCTCCTGCAGTTTTATGTGGCACACTTATCTAAAGTTTATATTATTCTTTCTAAGAAATGTATGTACACTGTAAATTCTTTGTGATAGGTCTGTTTTGTCTGTGCTTGTGCTATGAAGCTGTGATTTTTCTGGACCCTCTAGGTGCTATTGTAACACAAATGTTAAATAATATTCCAAATGTTCCACCCTGGTCATACTGAAGCTGACAGTTTTCAGCAAAGATTCTGGAAGGCTTCAAGATTTCTGATTTGTAATAAGTCTGTTCAGAGTTGTATATGTTCTCACCTTTTTGTGCTCTTTTCCTGCAATCAAGATACAGAGCATGTACGTGCATATGCTGTTTAACAGAGTAAGTCAACAGAGCTGAGCAGTTCAAGCTTCCTCCACTGTTTTTTAAGTAGCCAAAAAGTCAACAGCCAGTGTTCTTGGCTGCTCTTTTGGGCTCCCAGATTCTGGGATGTTTTCTTGCTAAATGTCAGACGAGGGAGACACAACTATACGGGAGCTATTTCAAGACAACTTTTAAATTCAGTGGTGATAGAGAAGTACTTTTAAGGAACAATTCTTTAAATCCTTTTTTTTTCTTCCCCATTTTGCATGAAAAGCATCGATCCCACAGGTCTCTTCTCTGCACTGACTATATGGAATAGGCCAGACATGAGCGCAGATGTAGGTGTCTACCTCCATGCTGACAATTCCCTGACGCTTCTGCTAGTCTTAAACCATGTGTTAGCCCTCCCTTCAGAGAAGTGTTTCTCAGCTCACAAAGGTGATGAAATAAAACCTTCCAAGGATGGCTGCAACACAGAGAAGTTTTGGCTGACTTTGCAGTATGCTGGCATAGAAGAGTACAATTTTCCATAGTTACTGATACTTATTCCCATGCTGCCTGAACTTGCAATTGATTGCTCTTTCTAGAAATCATCTGCCACACGGAAGGAAAACAAAGAACTTCAAATCATAGGTTGTTTGACAACACCAATGCCTCAATCTCATGAAATAGTAATCCCTTAAGCATTTTTCTGACCCCATTTTCCTATTTCTGTTATGAATTACCAGGCGGCAGACAACCTTTGTGACCCTGGACTCAGAATAAAGGGATAATGCCTAAATGTTCCCAAGTGACTGGTGGCTCTGGGTGTCCGTCTTGAGATATGGGAACAGGGACAGACTCTGATGAATCGTAAGAACTGATGCATCTGAAGTCACTGCTCTTTTCTGAAATCCTAGGCCATAGCCAGCTTAGCTTCTTGGCACATGTGCACACCAAATGTTCCTCAGTGTACCAAAGTTATCTTGATTTCGTTCCTGTCTCGTTGCACTCCATTTTACATTTGTGCACTGTACTCCAGCAGTGCAGCACAGCTAATGGGACCACTGTAGCCAAAAAGTGACTCTCGCTGCTTCCTTTGACCAAACCCTTGCCCTCATAACACCACCACTCATTGTTCGTTTGATCAAAATCCATCCATGGAGTTTGAAAAGGTGACAGCTGCTTTCAGTGCAGCACACAAACGTAAATTAAACAAATTACGTGTTCAAAATCCTACAATAACAAAACCCTTTATGATGGAGAAATTCTCCCCTTCCAAACCAGATTTAACAGCCTAGCGCAACTAAGGATAAAACAAACAATGTAGCAAGAAGAAAATAATTTCGACCTTTCTTTAACTCTTACCACAGTGCTGAGGGTTGTACTATAAATCCCTGCCTTGAGGCCAGTTCTGTTAGAGCAGAAAGATGCCTTTCCCTTGTCCTTTCTGGGCCCAGCCCCCTGAGACACTGACTTCAGTAAGAGCTATTGGTACTCAGCAGGAATGGGCTTTTGTTAATAAGTGGTGGAGAAATACAATCCTAAATCTAGTAACTTTGCTGCCAACTAAGCGAAGGCATTAGCACACTGATTCAATATATCCAGAGGAGCTGCTTTTAAAGTGCCAGTCCACTGGGACCTTCTACCTTATCCAAAACCCCGCCTTTGATCCTAATCCACCTTCTTAGCTGCTTCTCGTATTCCTTCTTCCCACCATGTGTAAGGTAAATTCAACAGTGAAAAGCTACATTTCACTCCTCACATTTCATCTGCTGTTCCCAGCAATATCACGGCTGTCCCTTTTACTGGTTTTGCTCTCGCTGAAGTCTCCAGCAATTCCTTGAAATTCGAGGCTTCGACTTAGCCTCCATTCCCCTTGGCCCATTTATGACTTTCAGCAGTTCACATTCAATACAACATCCTGATTCACACCATCTACTCTCCTCCTGCTACTTCAGTGCCAGGGTCTTGTCTAATGATTCTCACTACACTTCTCCAACTTCCCCATTGCTTCCTCCATTTCCTTCTTTACCCCTATTAAATCTGGGATGAATAGTACCCATTTTATTTATTTGGTTTCCTGTGGCAGTATGCTATAAGGCTGTTCTGTTCTGTGCAAGTGGGATGCAGAAGGAGAGGGTCTCTGCCTGCCTGCTCCCAGCTGCGGCACGCTGCAGGGGGTGGAAGTCACTGGTGGGAGAGGGAAGCTGTTCCTTCCCCAAATGCAATGGGTCATGCTAACCTGGGGGAAACCTTCCAAACCACGGGACAGGGAAAAGTAAGAGACACACAGGAAGGAAGGAGGAAGCCGGGTGAGCATCAGAGATCATGTAAAGACAGAGGTTTTTCCCTAGAGCAGTGAGGAACTCTGTGGAAGCTATTCAAACCAGAAAGTCACCAAAATGAAAAAGACTGACCCTGCAAGGACAGGGTGAGCAGGATTTGTTTTCTTGACCTTCTCTTTTAATCTGTTCCTATTCAGAAGTCACCATGTTAACAGAGTTAACTGCACCCTGGTCACTTTTAATATCCCTCAAGTCAGTATGCAGGAAACCTTCTTCATGTTCTCACCCTCTTGGGTCCACCACATTGAGGCTGTACCCAAACATTGCCCCATTTCTCTCTGGAAGATTAATTCTATCCACCAAGTCCCTCTTCCACTAATTTCAGTGACCACTACTCTCTCTTCTCAACTTCAAATCTGTTATTAAGACCCTCTTCTACCATGTACAAATTAAAATATTACACATGCAGCAATGTAAATGTATCCATCTTGACCCTTCCCACTCTATACATTGCTCTGTAGAACACAAGTCGTACAGGGAGCAAGACACTTCCATTTAGATGTCTACGCATAGGTGTCCACAGAGGTACGCGTTGTCTACGCTACCTTTATAATCGATGCAGATCTAGTCAATAAAATCAGTGGAGCCTAGACATGTTTAAGTCAACATCTAGGGTACGATCCACTTGTCATAAACATAGTAGACATAGACAAGTCACTAGACATAGCTGCCTAGTGTCCTATTCATTAGAATACCCATCCTAGCTCCCAGCTGCCTGTCCAAAAGGGCATGGAACAGGTCTACTGCAAGCCTGTATGGCACCTACCTGCCCATGAAGATGTCGCAGATTCTCTAGCATGTCTCAAATACCACTATACATCTATGTTTAGGCAAATGAATTGAGTTCCTACTGGTAAATAGCTGAACCACTGTTCTCTAGGCTTTACTGACCATACTGACTGGAAGCTTAGGCACCCAGTACACACTAACACTCAATATAGGTGTCTTCACCTCAACCCAAGTCATACCTGCTGTGCTCTCCAGGATGCACTGGCAGTGCTTAGTGCTTTGTGACCATCACAGGGATTCAGCAAGTAATAACAGCAAAGAACATTTACCCTTCTTTCATTTCACTATGCAAACATGTACCTGTTAATCTGAAAATCAAAATGAATATTTTCTAAGTATCTATCCTGTACCTTGCTCATTAGATGAACAGGACATGGGGTTTTGCCCTCAGTGGCAGCAAACTTCTGAAGCTGCCTGTAGAAAAGGATCAAATCTTGCAAATCCAGAGTGATAAATAAGTCACTTAGCTTTCTTTGCATGAATGGATTCATTATGTGCAGATGTTTGGTGTACTTCTACAGGTTTTTACAGAAGAACAAGTAACTTCATTATTGTGTTATTTGACCAGAAATGAAGCATGGACTAATGCCATCTGAGAAAAAAAAAATTAAAAAAATCCTGTGTTGGAGTTAGAACCTTAGGTGAATATAAAAGATACATGCAAAATGAGCAAGAATATACCTGGAGATGCTAGATGACTCCTGTGACGAATAACAATTCATCAGAAAATAAGAAACTGAATTTTTCATTACACTGCTGTCTCTATATTATCCTTTAATCTGCTTTGGCAATTTTACTACAACATCCAGAAAATCGCTTTAAACTGTACTCTGATAGATCCTCTCCAAGACGAAGAAAAAAAATGAGCACAAACTATTTCATTATAGCAAGCAAGAAGCTGAGCATCCGTGGCAGTTTTCTAATTCCGTTTATGCCTTGGATTAAAAAAAAGGGACTCATGGGAGTACTTATACTGGCAGCTACAGGAAAAAAAGCTAATTATAAATTGTATCTCAATACTTTTGTTGAGTTATATGACAAAGAGTTCCTTATTTTCAAATCTTATGGCAGCAGAGTACAAAAATCCTCTTTCAGATACTACTGACATCCATGTAAGTTAGACAAAACAGTAACTTGGAAGCATCCCCATGCACTAGCAAGGAATCAAACTACAACCATAAATTTCCTAATTTCTTCAACAACAGACATGGTCTAAATAGAAAAACATTTTTGGGGGCCAAAAATACCTCAAACACTGCAGAAGTGGTGGTAGGGCAAGGTAGTTGATGAAGAAAATGCTTTATGGCCTAAAAGACTGGTTAATCAGCAAGTTTTTTGTTAGGAGGGACATGCATCAGGGAAAGCAGCAGCACTTTCTCCCTACTGTCAGGGCACAGCGGTGGCCAGGGTCTCCCCTGGGGCCAGGAACAGTGGGAGCCCCTGCCCCAGGCAGGGCTACCACTTAAAACTTTCCTTGATTAGTCTATGATACTAATCCTGTTGAAATATAGCGTTTCTAAATGAGAGCAAGTAGGAAATGCTTTTGCTGCTAACAATCAGACTGAACCCAGCAAAACTGAAAACTCCAGTCAAGAGCATATAAAAAAAAATTCATTTTTACTTTATAACATTAGTAAAAGTGTAATGCCATGTTATCACAACCGGTACAGAGTTACCATGTTGTGTGCATCCTACATTTGAAGTTTGGGTGCCTCAGCAAAAGACAAAGAGCATAAATAGAAAAATAATCCATTACAGATGTTCAAACCTGAAACTCTCGGGGTTTGCAGCAGGGCATTTTGGTTTGCAGTTCTTCTATTTGTTTGCTTATTTTGGCACACGTTTCGCTGTAGGACTCTACAGAGTACCAAAAAGCAGACATGGTGATACTGCAGAACAAGATAAGGGCAGGTGTTAAATGGATATCCTTCAGCTATAGCACAGGGCAAAGAACCAGCAAATTTATCCCCAAATCTATGTACATAGCAAGTTAGCCCTACTTACCTTCTGGCCACCACCACTTTCTGGCATTGTAAAAGATTTGCAATAGATATTCACTGCAGTGATTACCTCTCGATTGCATGCAACAGGTACACTGCCTGTCTACCCAAATACTCCAGCTAATCTATGCTCAACCTAGGAAAGCACCAAGACTGCGTTTCTGTTGAAGGCAATAGATCCAGTAACAGTATTTAAAATTAAGAAGATGCTTAAAGGGCTTTTGGATTCCTTCCTACTAGAGCTTCCTATCATCAGCGAAAAAAAAACCCTCAAACAACTGCTAAATCAAAGCATCCAATGTAAACAAAATTCTACTACACAGTAGTTTGTTTCCATAGCACAAGTCATAGATGAAAAAGATACTAATTACAGCACTAGTGCAGCTGTATTAATTACAGCTGCATTAATTAGAGCAAATTTCTGTAATTTAACTAGGTTGGCACTTAAAAGTGCTTGTTCAGTTACGATACATTTCAGACCTTTGTCCATCTCTCCTCAACAAGTTGGTGAACTTTTAAGTTAGTGCTGCAGGAGTTATGCAGGTGTCCATTCAAAGGAGGTGATGTTTCTTAAATGCTATGGCTTCAGCTGCCCTTGTGTTATCAAGAGAGCTAATAAAACTGCCTAGCAGGCAGAGCTCAGCCTGTTTGAACTATTGCCTGCTACAGCCCTCAGATCCTAGGATTTTGTTACTTGTTTTGGGCCTGCCCTGACAAGTGTCAGCCTACAACATTCTCCATTGCTAAAAAACCTTTTAAACTCAAAGTTATAATTTCAACAACCACCAAAAAAACACAGTTTGCCTTTACAGGCTGCATGCAACAGGGCAGGAGAAAGAGAAAACTTCTGGGTCAAGATTTCTCAAACCCTGAGGACAATGCTGAGTTTTTAATCAGCTCATGCTCATATTAAAATAACCCAACACTGCAACAATGGAGACCTTTCCTATGCAAGGATGGGGTAAAGGAAAAGCGAGCAGGAGCCAGACCTCAGGACTTAGTTCTTTACATGCAGTCAGTGCCTTTCTGAGATTTTTACGTTCCAGGACACTCATGCCTCAGCTGAGGTTCTTGCCAGCCCAGACACTTTCACTCTAAGTTGAGGTACTTAAAAGACCTGCAAGTCTACCCCACATAAAGGGAAGAAAAACTGAAGAATAATCAGTAGGATGAAGCTTTTGCCTTCGATATTGCCATTCCACTGAAAGAAAGAGACAGTCATATCATGTTGCATTTGCACCACAACACTACTGTTGGGATACCACAGTCCCATGATCAAACAGACTGTGCACAAAATGGAAGGAGTAGAGGAGAAAGACCACAAGAGAGAAGATGGGAAAAATGCAAGGATGCTACACAGCAGAACAGCACGTCTTTACTTGAGGTTGGGATGCCAACTAATAGCATGGCTTTGCCAGATGACTCCAGTTCTAAGTTAGCAAGCAGCTAATATGCTCCTCTTAGCAACTTGAGATTTAGGTATATAAGCAAAGCATTTAAGGTCTAGTAACGCTCTGTATTAATAAGGGAATGCAGATAATATGTTCATAAATATCATTAAAAATTTTAAAACCTCTGAATATCTAAACGGACATGAATCACAACATACGCAATCACCCTGCTTCTTTAAAATTGGTGGTTTACATGGGTGTATATTCTCAGATGAATTTTTAACTAGACTACAATGACCCAAAACACAGAAAATTGTGAAGACACACTCATTTTTAAATGGCACGTAGCCATAAGATAATCTAACCAGATTTTTGCAGGTTGTGATGACTAATTAAATAAATGTCACTGTCTAGAGGAACATATGTTAGCAAAAACTCTGTGCATGAGCGTATATGTGTGCATGTGCTAGTGTGATACCCAAATTCAATTAATAGGTCTCTACTAAAAATATGTCTATACAACAAGAGAAAGCTAAGTAAAAATACAATCTCAGGCTTGACTGAAGAGGCAGTGAAGAGGCTGAAGCTGTGGAAATGGAATGAAAACAGAGAAAATTATTTTAACTCCAAGTAAATAAAACCTCAGACCAGGAAAAACTCACTCATAAATATTGTTACTGATATCACTAGAGACAAACTTTGCTTAACAAAATGATGACATAAATGTAGAAAACTATGCTGTGCTCAAGATACATACTGGCCTGAGAGGAAATAGCGGTTGTAGTGAAGCTGAAGACATAAATTGCCTGCATGTGGCACACAGCCTACATGCACATTGATTACCCTCCCATACAAAATCAAAAAATGCATTCCTTGCATGTCAGCCAAAATGCACATCACAGGACATTCAGAACAGCATAAGTGATTCAAACAATCATTTACATACATCTCAATAGGAATTAGGTACCCTACTCCCTTACATTAATGTATATTGTTATGAAGTAGTTTTCATCAGTGGACAACTTAATAACATAGACATCTGTCTACTGCAGCCCTGATTGTCAGCATTAACTACAACACTTAATATTCTACAGATGATATGCTGTCTGAGTTGCCGAGAGCAGCTGTTAACCGCTGACATGGCAATGAAGCAGCAGATATGGATATACCACCTGCTGGTCTGCTCCATCTTAAATACAGGTAAGACTGTCATTATCTCCTGAACAGTGACCCAGAGATAATATTCATCTATGCTGTCTGATAGCTTAACATTGCTTTAGATTTGAGTTCCATTATACTTAAGGGAAGATAAGAATAAAAACTCCCTATCCCAATATATTAAAAAGCTAATCATGAGTTTATACTATTGTTAGCCACATAAGTTAGATGAAAACACAGTATCAGGCTCCTGCTACCAAAACCGACTTGTAGCTCCTCCTGAATTGGCAGCACGAGCCACTTGCTTTTTCCATGTTGTAAATCACAGTCAACTAACCAAGAAGCCTTCAGGTCACTCCATCTTGCCCCAAACCACAGAAAACTTCAGCTATCTCTCCCTAATGAAACCTAAATGTTGCACTCTCATTCCTTAAAGCCGTAATCGGGGCAAAATTTTATTGGCAGGAATCAGCTCAGGGATAACAAAGCCTGTGCAAAAAAAGTATAATGATTAATGCTTGTCAATCATAACATAAATTGGCAGCCCACAGCTCCAGGTGTAAAAATAATCCACATTACCTGTTTGTGATGCACAGCTGGCTAGGTGATTTAGCTTCTAAAATCAAAACTATACATTGACTTTTGGTTTTGTTATAATGATTAAGTCTTCATCATTCAACATCCTAAACTAATTCCATTCTAGTGCTAATCTTGCCCATTCCCATGCATGGCAGTTTAGTGGCCACCTTTTTTTTTTTTTTTTTTTTTCTCTTACCTTCCGTTGCTATTTTTCCTGGATTTTATGAAGGTCTTGACACTGAAGGCTGTGACATCAGGGGTCGACATCAAAACTTCAGCTCCGTAACACGTGGTTTGTCTCCAGCTATCTTTCTTTTTCCCAGACAGTTAGCAATCTCTACTAGTAACTCAAACTGAAACTTCTGCCCAGAAGAGATTAAAAGAATGAAGGGGTCTTCAAAATCCCTAGCTGAGAAGTAGGAACAACCATAGTGTTAAATTTCACCTGCATTCCTCTATGAAAAAAAAACCTCAAATGGCATTATGGTGGAGATGGCTTTTCTGCATCATAAAGGAAGAAATCTTTGTAAAACAAAAACCATAAACACAGGGTGAGGTAAAAATTTCTATCTTAAAATTTGAGATTCTCCATTTTAAAGACTTTATACTGCTTCTGTTTGTTGTCAGGACATATCAGGACCTGAACTCAAGTCTATTATGGTGAATGATGCCTGACACCACAGAGTTTCAAATATGGCATGACACGGTGCAAGCAAAAGGGGTAGTTTCACCTAGCGGTGCCGTCAACACATGCTGCATTTCCAAAATACACCTAAGTTACATACATAGGCCTAAAGAAATAAAACCCCAAAGCAGAGACCGAGAACTGCTGCTCATGAGCAGTATCCCAAAGCAGAAGCTGATTTCAACAGACCCTTTCTGCAAGTAGCTCGTCAAAAATTGCCCCTAGTAAAATGAGAGCAAATGCACAGAAATGATGAGGCTGACTCTGGTCAGGAAAGGAGTGAGGTCAGGTTGCTGGACGCAAGGAGGGACAGCTTAAGGAGATCTGGAAAAGTCAAAAAGAGGCATCTCAGATAACCAGGTGACCTGCGTAACAATCACAGCACTTGGATTCTTGTTTTAAGAAACTTATTTCTGACCAACTGGAATTCAATCACAACACAAAACCAGTCAGAGCTTCCATCTCATATTCGTATCTTATGGACTAGATATGGACACATTTTCCTTTATTTATTTGATTATCTGTGTCACTCATAGCTGTTTATTGATACAGAAAAAGGAACTTAATATTAGCACATGCTCTCTCTCCCCTACAGAAATGAGAAGAATCCTGCACTCAGCGCTGCCAGCCTGCTGCCTCAGACACCCAGCAGCCACAGCATGCAATTACGGGTCGGTACAATAGAATGTGCAGAAACTCTTTATATTGCTGTCACCACCGAGACTCCAGAGAAATTTAATCTCAGGCAGTCTAAAGAACAGAGAACTAGAGACAGTCAACTAACAAACAATTTCCTATCAGCATCAGTGCAATTAATGCCTTGCATCCCAGACATTTATTACAGGGCAGAAAAGGAAAAACTAACAGATTTGGATTTTTTTTTTTACTTCTGTAAATAGCACTAGTTAAATGAAAATAGAAGAAAAGATTTAAAGGGTAGTGTTCTCCTTTTTTGTTTTCAGTATAAATGCCAGCAATTCATTAAAGAATATGTGCAGGGAACCAGAGACGAAGCATTCCTACAATGGGAGTAAGTGAACAGGAGCTAAGGTCTAGTAATTATATAGGACAAGGAGCCCTTTCACCTTTCCATTTTATGGCCCATTTTATGGCTTTGGCATTACACAGGATACTGCTAAAAGGAAAAGAGAAGTGGTTATACCTACTACTTACTTAAACAACCCAAGTTACCTACATAATACTCAAGCCCTTATTTTCTCTCTCCTTATTATCCTGTTGTGACTAGAATTCTCCTATTCTGAATTCACGCCAGGGTGTTTGTACAGAGCTTTATATAGAAAAATCAAGCCACTACATACTGCACAGACTTTCAAACAATACTAAGAGATCACTTTATTTCTAACAGCAGTAGAAAGCTTTAGTACTTGGCAACTTGCTTGGCAATTTAGTGGAGTATCTGATCTGCAATAGTTATTTTGGAATACTGTCGTTTTTTCTGAAATGCATCCCTCTATTATTAATTAATATCCAAAACTCCAGTTGTGTTTTTCTTACACAGTAATGAAATACTACAGAGTTTTTTGTATCTGGAATAATTTTATCAGAATATTTATTCTGGAGTAACTATTTCAGTAAGTTTCTGATTGAAGACAAACCCCTTTGCTACAACAGTGACTGGAGCTCCCCAGAAAAGATTATTTCTTTTTGCATTCAATGTTCAGTTTTTCAGCAATTATGATTTTTAAGTGAACTATAGCTTCAACTGAAATAATAAATAGGACAAACAGGGTACTGAAACTTTCTAGCCACAGAAGAAGTGCTACTCTGCAGCACAAGTAGCATCAAAACCCCCTTCCCCAGCGACTGGCTAAATCTCTCCTAAAAAGAGCACTAAGAGCCGCTTCTGTTGGGTGAAGGTATCACAGACTTTATAACCTTTTAATTAATGCGTCAAAGTCTCAACATCAGATTCTACATTGCATCAGTCAAGACAAGCCAGCCCATGTTGCCTTGCTAGCAACTAGCCGAACCAATTCACTGCACATAAGGTACTCCTAAAAAAGTTTAAATTTTACTATTTAATTTACCTATACTATTTACTATGGTATAGGTAACAAACTTTGAGACATCTCCTCTGTATTTAAAGACCTCAGTGCCATGCAGGAAGGCAAGAAGGATACTGAACACAGGACTTCTCTGAAGCACCCAACAAAGCAAGGAACTTCTCAGAGGTCAGAGATGAAATATATGGCACTCTCCTGGTGCAAGTCTCACTGGCAGGCTCTTCTTTGTCATCAATGCTCCAGAGACTGCCGTCAATTGTCATGACAAGAGCATCATCACAGAACATACTGATTACACTTCATTTTATATTGTTACATGCTTAAATAAGACCAAAAAAAAAATTAACCCTATACAGTGTAACAGCATAACTGATGAGGCCAAATAAACCATATACAGCCAGAGATGCATCACTGAAAAACTATGAACATCAAAATAATAAGTATCATCAGAGGAGACAACCCTTCCTTTGCTGGTTCAGACATAGCTTTCAACCTCATTTCAGTAGACGACATCAACTTAATTGTCCAAGCTGCTGTTTCACACTACACTTGACGTCTGACAATTTCATTGTTGAAAGTTATACACATGAAAAATACAGAACTGTAAAACTACTGTTATTAAAAGTTATTATTACGGAAGGCATGATGCCACAATATGTTGATTTTCATGTAGGAAAATTTTAATTTGCATGTCCCATGTTTTGGAGGTTTGTTAGATGTAGCCAAGCCCAAATCAGGGGCTGAGAGGCACAGCTGTAGAGAAAGAAAGAAAGATTAATCCAAGGATCCATGCTTTGTAATGCAAAGTACAAGAGCAGCTCAGAATAAAGTGATCTAGTTGAAAATGTCCCTGCTCATTGCAGGGGGGGGTTGGGCTAGATGACCTTTAAAGGTCCTTTCCAGCCCAAACCATCCCATGATTCTATGAAAATGCAAACTCATATACAGTTAGTTTTGTTATTTAGATGGGGATTAAATAAATCAATTTACAGCCTTCCAAAACTTTACAGCCCACACAAATGAACATATCCTGACTTAAGATGTCAAAACTCAGCTGAGAAATCTCTTTGAGATTTAAGAAAGCTACAAACTTTGGGAGGTTATCTTTTCTTTTTTTTCCTTTGCAGGTAGTAATATTTTTAGGAAAAGAGAAATACATGCTGAAAGATTGTTTCTCTGCAAGAAGAGGACCTTTGAATAGAGAGTGAAATTTCCAAAGGCAGAAAAGGCATCAAGGTGCCTGACTCTCAGTGAAAGTCAACCGGAACTGAGTGCCATATTGTCATTTATGTTTTATTCTAATGAAAAGCAAGAGCTTAATTATAGGT
Source organism: Buteo buteo (assembly GCF_964188355.1). Classification (NCBI taxonomy): domain Eukaryota; kingdom Metazoa; phylum Chordata; class Aves; order Accipitriformes; family Accipitridae; genus Buteo; species Buteo buteo. Next base: position 26,272,496 of record NC_134185.1, on the reverse strand, counting down.
AGTCATGGAGCACCCTCAACCTTCAAACTGACTTCAGTGAGGGCAGGAGGAAGAGAACAGCCTGACCAGGCTTTGAAGTTATAACTGCCATCCCCAAAACAAAAAAAATAGATAGCAGAAGTGTTGTGTACAATGCAAACTAAGTATTTTCATGGGAAAATTAATTATTGTGACCCCAATCAGTAATAATGGTCACCTGATCAGAGGAACTCTGCCCTCCCCAAACCAATCAAGCACATGAATAGTAAATTAAATTCTAGCTGCTGCAATGTGCAAGTGACCCCCCACTTGCTGGAAAGCGTGCTATACCCGAGTGTTTGCAGTAAGTATCACTGTGAGAGTACCAAAGCCCTATATTCACAGGAAAAAGCATATTACTGAACTTGGTTTTCAATACTCACTGTCTCTCCCTGCAAGCAAGCAAGCAAAAGTGGTCAACATCAGACCTTTGTCACTCTCTTTTCTTTTTTCTGACATGCTATGAGCAAACCACAATGCTTAAGTTCTTGCACTAACACAGAGCCGGCAGTGCCAGCTCTCAACTCCAGTCAATAGGCAGGCAGGCTACTCTGAAGTCCCTGCACCAACCAATTTGAGATGCATGAGCTCCTGGCACCAAAATAATTATTTCCTCAGAGGTTCTTATTGTCTCCAGCACGCCATGAATTCTGTTCAAGTTCAATGTCAATTTATCACTCTACATTACTGGCGGCAGCTGACATCATGGGTGCAATTGTTAAAGAAAAGGGAAATTATTTCTGCCCTCGTACATTTAGATTCTCTCCCCCCAAATAAGTGCAGCGAAGAGAAAAAGCTTTGAGCAATCTGAAATTGCAGAATGCCTCTTTCTATAAAAGCACTGCACTTGTCCAGCAAACCTCTCTTATCTGCCACTGCTGAATAATATCAGGTACTAGAGAGACTGAAAAGGGAATAGAAAGAGGAGGTATGACCTGCAAAAATGTAGTAATTTTAGAGTACAATGTAGGGGTTTTTTCCCCCTCTAATATGCAACACTTTCTGTGGGCTTGATACAGCGGGGTGCTGAGCGTGCCAGCCCCTCTCTAGCAAAGCATGGCAGTATGTGTTTCTTATTAAGCAGAGCCAGCCTGGCACAAAATAAAGTGCTCTGCTGAGGGGAGACCAAACTGCCAGCACCTCACAGGCTGGAGCCCACCAGCCTCCATGTTGTGATCCTGATACATTGCATGACATGTCATTTTGCTTGCAAAAAAAATTTCTTTTTTTTTTTTTTTTTTAAGTAAATGGCATAGTAAATTGGCTTAAAACTAATGAGATCCCACAAAAAACAAGGGACTGTTTACACAGGGTGTGTTACTCTGTGTCAGTACAGAAGTGTTTTACCTTCATCTACCATCAGTCTTCAAGTCTGAGTTAAAAAGCAACTCAAAAAGCCACCATTTCAACAGAAAAAAACAACACTGAGAGACAAGACTTGTTTCAAATAACCGCTCTGAAAGTTAGCATTGCTATACTCTTTTCCAAAGCAATTAAGCAACTTTTACTTAAAAGAGATGAATGAGTATCAGGCAGGTGTTTCTTCATAGACTCCAAAAATTCTGTCCCTGCCGTTGAAATCTTGCAACCTGTTTGACAATATGGAAATCTTCCAAACTGGTGTAAGCATGCCCTGGCAATGCACGAGATGGAGGGGGGTTAAAAGTGACAAGACTGAATTTTAATCACCACTAAAAAGGAAAAACAACAACAAGTATTTAATTCAGTATGCTGAAACCTGCAGTGTGCACAGCACAACCCCACCAGCAAGCAGCTACAGCCCAGCTGGTGGTACCAACTCTTCTCAGTGGTGCCCAGTGGCAGGACAAGAGGCAGTGGGCACCTACTGAAACACATGAAACTTCTGAGGAGAAGACAACTTTTTAATTGCCAGAGTGGTCAAACACCGCAATAGGTTGCGGAGACATGACAAGCTTACGTACCTACTCATAGTATTATTAAAATTTGATCAAAGGATAAATTTTCTCATTATTTTTCAAAACTGGATAATGTCATGAATGGCACAAATTCCCTTCCATTAGGAAGTTAACCTCCATGGTTTTAGAAACTTTAAAGATGTTTCGCTATTTATTGCCTAAGCTAACTTTCCATGGTTTGAAAGCATTTCTTCCCTTTATGTTCACTCTGGTTAGATTCTTAAGACACAGCTTAGCCTGTAAGCATCAAGTTTTAATAGCCTAAGAGATGTCCACCCCAACTCTGTATTTAGCATTACTAGCTAAAATGCTAAATCCATAAGCACTTGAATGCTTGTCACTTTGAATCCTGTACGACTCATCCTTTAAGGCAGCCTCTGACGCCCCAAACTGCCAAAACACTCCTCTGCCATCCTGCAATCCCCTCACTTGCTGCATGTTTTCCAGCTTGATACTGGGACAGGGTCGGAAAGGCAGCAGCAAAGCTGTAGTACAGTACCCTGATGTGGTCCTGAGCAAGTCCTTCTGCTTACTGATGGGGCAGGGAATTTGCAGCACACAACTGTACAATCAGAAGCTCTGCTGTAGTAGAAAGGGGAAAGCAAACTCAATGTTTACAGGTCACTCATTCCGGCAACAGATATGCTTCACACACAAGCCTAACAGTATGCTCCCACATGAGTGTTTGCATTTAATCATTTAGATTTCCAATAACAAATTCCAAACGCAGAAATGGCCTAGCTGGGCATCCTGCTATGCTGCTACGGTTCACTGGCACAGCGGGAACTTACTGATCTGCCATTTGGGCTAATGAAGTAACTGAAATTAGTCATAGGTTGTCATTCTTGTGGTGGACCAGCACTGCAAAAAGAAAGCCCTCTCTCCCATGAGATTTCAAGTTACTTGTAAGCTCAGCAGCTGTGAGACCCAGGAAAACCATGTCCTCTTCCAGACCTGGACAACAGTACTGCCATGGCAACGTATCCTTCTGTCCACACCTGACAAGCATAACTCCTTCTACACTCTTACCTTTACCCTGTGTCCAGTCCATCTCCTCCTACCTGTTGTTGGATCTCTGTCCTTTCCCACTCCTTCCCCCATATCTCTGATTTCTCATTTTCATACAATCTTCCCAACAAATTATCATCCCTGAGCAGCACAGTCTGTTTCAGTCTTGCCCTCATCCTCCCAAAAACCAGTTTCTTCTGGTCTTCTAGATCACAGCAATGACAAAATGATAAGAGTTTTTGATTCTCAGAGAAGTAAGGAGTTGGGTCCACAGAACTGCTACCTTCAACTTCTGGAGGGCAGACTGGCTTGTTTAGGAGCCTGGTTGACTGAGTCCCTTGGGAGGCAGTGCTGAAGGCAAAAGGAGTCCAGGAAGGCTGGACATTCTTCAAGAAGGAAATCTTGAAGGTGCAGGAACAGGCTGTCCCCATGTCCTGAAACACAAGCCATCAGGCAAGAAGACAGGCCTGGCTGAACACAGAGCTTTGGCTGGAACTCAGGTAAAAAAGGAGCATTTATGACCTTTGGAAGAAGGGGCAGGCAACTCAGGAGGACAACAAGGATGTTGTGAGGTTATGCAGGGAGAAAATCAGAAGGGCCAAAGCCCAGCTAGAACTTAATCTGGCTACTGCCATAAAAGATAATAAAAAAATGTTTCTATAAATACATGAGCAAGAAAAGAAGGGCTAAGGACAATCTCCACCCTCTATTGGATGTGGGGGGAAACACAGTGAGAAAGGCTGAGGTACTTAATGCCTTCTTTGCCTCAGCCTTTAATACTAAGATCAGTTGTTCTCAGCCCCCTGAGCTGGAAGACAGGGACAGGGAGCAGAATAAGTCCCCATAATCCAAAGGGAAACGGTCAGTGACCTGCTACACCCCAGCCAGCAACTAAGCACCATGTAGCCACTCACTCACTCCCCCCCACACAGTGGGATGGTGGAGAGGTTCAGGGAAAAAAAATGAATAAAACTCGATGGTTGAGATAAAGAGAGCTTAATAGGACAGAAAAGGAAGGGAAAAATAATACTAATAATAATAGAATATACAAAACAAGTGATGCACAATACAATTGCTCACCACCTACTGACTGATGCCCGGCCAATCCCTGAGCTGTGGTGCCCCCCAGCCAGCTCCCCCCGGTTTATATACTGGGCATGATGCAATAATGATATGGAATACCCCTTTGGCTCGTTTGGGTCAGCTGTCCTGGCTGTGTCCCCTCCCAGCTTCTTGTGCACTCCCAGCCTCCACCCGCAGGGCAGTATGAGAAGCTGAAAAGTCCTTGACTTTGTATAAATACTGCTTACCAACAACTAAAACATCAGCATGTTACCAACATTATTCTCATCCTAAATCCAAAACATAACACAATACCAGCTACTAGAAAGAAAATTAACTTTATTCCAGACAAAACCAGAACAACCACTTAGACACACACAAGTCTATGGGGCCAGATAGGACCCACCCAAGGGTACTGAGGGAGCTGGCAGAAGTGCTCACCAAGCCACTTTCCATCATCTATCAGCAGTCCTGGCTAACTGGGGAGGTCCCAGTTGACTGGAGGTTAGCAAATGTGATGCCCACCTACAAGAAGGGCCAGAAGGAAGATCCAGTGAACTACAGGCCTGTCAGTCTGACCCAGGGAAGATTATAGAGCAGATCAGCTTTAGTGCCATCACACAGCACGTACAGGACAACGAGGTCATCAGGCCCAGTCAGCATGAGTTTATGAAAGGCAGGTCCTGCTTGACCAACCTGATCTCCTTCTATGACAAGGTGACTCGCCTAGTGGATGAGGGAAAGGCTGTGGATGTTGTCTACCTAGACTTTAGTAAAGCCTTTGACACCGTTTCCCACAGCATTCTCCTGGAGAAACTGGCTGCTCGTGGTTTGGATGGGCATACGCTTCGGTGGGTGAAAAACTGCCTGGATGGCCGGACCCAAATTGTTGTGGTGACTGGAGTCAAATCCAGTTGATGGCCGGTCACACGTGGTGTTCCCCAGGGCTCGGTACTGGGGCCAGTTCTGTTTAATATCTTTATCAATGATCTGGACAAGGGGATCGAGTGTACCCTCAGTAACTTCGCAGATGACACCAAGTTGGGTGGGAGGGTTGATCCGCTTGAGGGTAGGAAGGCTCTCAATGGGCCAAGGCCAACTGCATGAGGTTCAACAAGGCCAAGTGCCGGGTCCTGCACTTGGGTCACAACAACCCCACGCAGCGCTACAGGCCTGGGGAAGAGTGGCTGGAAAGCTGCCCAGCGGAAAAAGACATGGGGGTGCTGGCTGACAGCTGGCTGAATATGAGCCAGCAGTGTGCCCAGGTGGCCAAGAAGGCCAATGGCATCCTGGCCTGTATCAGAAATAGTGTGGCCAGCAGGAGCAGGGTGGTGATCGTCCCCCTGTACTGGGCACTGGTGAGGCCGCACCTCGAGTCCTGTGTTCAGTTTTGGACCCCTCACTACAGGAAAGACATGGAGGGGCTGGAGCGTGTCCAGAGAAGGGCAACGGAGCTGGTGAGGGGCCTGGAGCACAAGTCTTATGAGGAGCAGCTGAGGGAACTGGGGCTGTTTAGTCTGGAGAAAAGGAGGCTGAGGGGAGACCTGATTGCTCTCTACAACTGCCTGAAAGGAGGTTGTAGTGAGGGGGGGGTTGGTCTCTTCTATCAAGTAACTAGAGATAGGACAAGAGAAAATGGCCTCAAGCTGCACCAGGTGAGGTTTAGACTGGATATTAGGAAAAATTTCTTCACCAAAAGGGTTGTCAAACACTGGAACAGGCTGCCCAGGGAAGTGGTTGAGTCACCATCCCTGGAGGTATTTAAAAGACAGGTAGACATGGTGCTTAGGGACATGGTTTAGTGGTGGACTTGGCAGTGCTAGGTTAATGGTTGGACTTGATGATCTTAAGGGTCTTTTCCAACCTAAATGATTCTATGATTCTATGTTCTTGCTATATCTGAATTTGGAAACCTCTCCCTCTACACAGCCTAAGTCCACAGTGAGTCCTAATGGAGGCTGCAGAAGACAGACAGGTCCTCTGTCCTCCATTCAGATGCATAAATTGAGCCCTAAGACAGCCCATGTAAGCTGCAGCTGTAACCACAGGGTGACTCCAGGTTAGCCCACAACTGGAGCACATCCAGTATAAACACAACCCAAAAAGACTCTGCTGAGAATACATTAACTGCAATTTCTCAATGCAATGTAATTATACCAAATGCCTAAGTGTGAGAGATTGACAGATGGCACACACTGCACCTCTTCCCTTGGAGTTCAGGGTTTATATTCTAACTCTGGATGTAACACTGGTTTCAAACAAAAACAAAAGAAGGAGGCCAAAAAAAAAAAAAAGAAAAAAGAAATCACCAGAATTTAAGGCAAACAACATGCCCTTCCTCTGGTCATATTTTCCAAAATTGTAAATTTTGGCTTAAGCTTAGAAAATAAAAATCAGAGACATCCACTGTGCACCCTACCAAATATGCCACCCTGGGGAGGGCAGGCTTACCCCAGGGCAGCAAGGAGCATCAGAAGGCAGCACAAAGGGGGACGGTGCCAGGTCCCCACCACGGGGTACCTGTGGCCTCTCCCCATCGCACAACCCCAGCCTGGTAGAAGTTCTGCCTGCTAAAAAATAATCTTTATCTTCTGGGTTGTTTTTTTTTTCCTCATCATACTCTGCGCTAGTTACAGCAAACACACTGGAAGAGCGTGGTAAGGAGCTGAAGCACAGCCTTAAGGTCTGGGATTCTTATGCGAACGTGGTGGCAACATGGAAAATTTATCTGCATTTCTAGAACTAAGTGGCTAGCCCCTCATTATGACAGGGTTGCTACATATTCCTCAGACCCAAATATGTAGGATTTTGCTTTGCTATACAATAGCAAATGCATCCCTTTGTTGTTTCTCTTTTTAGTAGTTATAGAATTAGCCATAGGTGCTAAAGCATCTTAAAAACAAGCAATAAAATGAAATATAGACAAAACCAAAATACATATATGCTGTTGTAGTACTTCTTCTTGAAGTAGTTAATAATGCCATTTCTCAGGTTAAAGCAGCTGGGAAATATTCCATTCCCCACCAAATGAAGGCTTTTGCTGCATCAGCTTAGTTTAGTCATAGCCAGGCCTAAAATTTGCAAAAAAGATAACTGCATAACAAGGCAAATTTATGTCACAGAAAAGGTAATTTGCAGTTACATGTTATGTTATGGAAGAATTTTACCTTGCAGATGAAAATAAAGTTACAAATACATCAGCACTCCAAGATTGCAAGTCAGGAGGACCCTTATGAAAGAAAAGCAAAGACAAGTCAAGTCTTCAGACTGTTTGAGAACTAGCTGCTTTCTGAAGAATAAACTGTACCTCTACTACATACAGAAAAACACCCCAGTACAGAAAGATATTGATGACTTGAAAAAGTTTATTTGAAAACTTGAGGCTTGATCTAATGTGGGACTGTTCTTACTGTTTTTAAAGCCAAGGCAACACAAAGGTCGGTGTATAAAAAGATGACTGCACTGCACAGAAAAGGAGCTAAAATGGGATCTCCATTGAATACGGACTTTTATCTCTCTCTCCATCTAGATATATATATACACAAACACTGCATTTCTCCAACTTTTTTCATCTAAATAAGACTATAAAATATACAAAGAAAAAGTAAAATATAGGATATACAATAAACTCCCACAACCGCAAGATGTAAGATGTATAAATATTTACTCCTGCAAAATCTATTGCTTCTCCTCACGACAGCCTTTAACAGAAAGCTGACATGCATTTGAAATATGCATCAATGAAACATTTTGGTAGTAAAAGAAAAGGTCAAACCAAAGGAAACGCTATGGGAACACATACTTAATATATCATTTTCACCTCTGGGTAAAAATAATGTGAGAGGCTCAGAAGTAACTGGAATCAATGTAAATCAGCTTTGCATTGTGGTTTGTGCAACACTTTAGTGTGTACTGAGGGAAAAAACCCTACTATTTTTACCAGATATGCCCTAAAGCACAGTTTAAGATGGTCCTGAGATTAAAAAAATTGAAGACTTTTCATATGCTATTGACAGGCTGTGGGGGGTTTTGTTTGTTTGAGGTTTTTTGTTCGGGGTTTTTTGGGGGAGGTGGGGGCTGGGGGTTTTTTAATGTATAGGATAAACCTCCAGCTGCATGGATGTCTTGCTGGCTAGAAACGCAAGCATTCTTCTAAGCTGGATTGTGTGACAGCTGGCTACACCTATTTCTAACGCTCGCCTCTAAGATAAAATGCAAATACAAAATCTCCTGATTACTTATGAACGTTAAAGAAACCATATAATTTTGGGCTTCAGTAGTCTATTGGCTTGGAGTCCTGGCCAAAATCCAGCTTTAGTAATTACTTTGAGATGCATCCTGTTGCCCTTAAGCTGCATTCAGCAATGTTAACTTGTTTTCATTTTCCTCCCTATGGTTACAAAGAAAATAGTGTAAATTTTGTGTGCTTGAGAGCACTCTCACAAGAGAGCTTCCATGAAGTTCTACATGTATATGGAGAGACCCTCCTCCAGAAACCTTTCCATCAAATCCATAAATTACAAACAATAAAATCTTGAGTAACCCCACTTCATATCAATGATTAGAAGTATAATCAGTCTTCCTTAATATGACAGAGGAACACAGGCTGGGAGACAGCTCTAGCTGCTGCTGGTGGCCTCTGAATGCTCCCAGATGGACAGGGATTATATTTATCATCCAGACAAATGAAAAAATAAATCATTTTTCTCACCTGCGGTGATATAAGCTACATGCTTCAAATGCAGAACGTGTAGTTTAGAATACCTCTGCCTGCATTTTAAATGCACTGCTGTTACAGGAAATCTGCATCATGAAAGATGCAAAAGAAAGACTGATTGTTCATTGTTTTTTGTTTAGAAATTACTATTCTTAAAACAGCTTGGTTTTGGTAAAGCAAAGAGACACGTGCAGGAGTATGAGAGTGACAAGATTATGAGAAATTCATTAATTGAAAGGAGAGAAGTGTGAAAGCAAGCATGAAGATGTGAGACGGCCACAAAACATGCTAGAAAGGACTACGGAACCTCAGGAGAGGTAGAAAGCCAGGCACAAAGGCAGGAAAAGAGCACACAGAAAGCAGTTCAAGACTGGGAGTTCACAAGACAGGCAAAAGGTACAACATTTGAAAGAAAAATCAGAGACCGAACATGGTGCCCCACACTGCTTCCAACCTACCACTGAGCAGGGAGGACTCCCAAGGAAGGTTCTCCTCACTGACCACTGGACAAGCTTCTCTCTTAGCAGGTGGGTTTCCCTGACAAATTAGGAGTCTAAGTGACTGATCCAGTCTTATTTATTAGCACCCTGACAACGGGACATCCAGCACTTGCAACTTGTCCTGGCTGGACCCTGGGTGCAAAATCACTTCCTCCTACACCGCAGTCACCGCTGGAAAAGCAAATCCCACTGCACCTGATCCAAACGCCGCTGAAGCTAAAGAAAAGATGGCTGCTGATCTCTGTGGCTTTATGACCACAATGAACAAAATCTGAAAAGCACAGGAACAGCAAGATACCAACTCAGACCCTGCCCCAGGCTCCTGTCCAGGCAGTGGGACCTGCACCCCTTCCCAGCTGCCTGCCCCGCAGCACTGGCTGTGCCACCTCTGCAAGTCTCTTCAGGTGGTCCTGAAGCTGAGCGCGCTTTAAACTCTTACCTTGCACAAAAAATAAGACATATAAAAGCCCTTTTAAATTCATCTTGCTTCGAAAGAGAACTGCAGGGCATTTTATAATTAGCTACTAACCCCAGGAACCAACACTACTGTATATCTAGGCAAACAGGGTGGGTTTTTTTATGGAAAGGCCAACTCTTCAGAAAAGGTATCAGCTAGAATAAATCGCCATTCCCCATTGGTGCAGGCTGATTATCCTGATGCCTCAGGATTTGTAGCAGCCTGAAGACCTGCATTAGCTACAGACCAAGCAACCTCCGTGCCCGGTACCTTTGATGCCCAGTAACAGCATTCAGCATTATTTCAGCCACAGCGAAGCACAGCTTTGGAGAATTCACAGGACAAAGGAGCAGTGGGAGGATACTGGATAGGCAAAGAAACATCCAGTTCATAAAGGCTGATAGCTACTGCAATATGGCAAACACTTCCTGCACACATGATTCTTGCTTTAAAAGCTCAAAGTCCATCTTCTCTGGTACAAAACACAAAATTAAACATAGGAAGAAACAACAAGGGGAACTCAAAATTGTCTTTTCAGATTACAAATGGTTTTGACGTGGTCATCAATGGCATTTTAATAGCATCAAAACCCAAGCAAATCACTTCTACCACTAAAAATTCCACAAAGCTATACTTTCAGGTGTGTAATATTTCTTAGAAGTATTATTTGCCTTTTATTCCTCTGTCAGCATGCATATCACTTCATCAGCCTCCCTCCAATTTCCTTTCCCTCTGGAAGAGAGTACTTCCTGTCTTGCCCTAGAAAATATGAAACCTTTGGAACAGAAAAGCTCATTTTTCCACTTCATCAGATGCTGCTGCTGTTCAAACTCATCTCAAGAAATAGCGCCTGTGTTCGTGGTCTGCACGCTCTCTCATTTTCCCATGCCAAGAAATCAGCTATAAATGCCAGAGACAGAATTCCTTCCTGCTTCTGTCCAGTTCACGTGAAAGTCAGCTGGAAATTACCACTATAGCTGTTGTGGAAAATCACGTAGAAAGCAGTAAAAAAAGGGTGATGCCAACTTCAGTAAAAAGAATCTCTGTTCTCCTATGTAGCCCTTCGAGATTCAAAAAAAAAAAAGAAGAAAAAAAAGCAGCCATGGCAAAGTTATTTTAAATTGCAAGTATAAATCAGATTCAGAATCCAATATAAGCCATAGCCCATCTGTGTCTAACATCAGAGGCTCAGTTATTTTACTGCTTTTTGCTAGGGATGCTGCCCTCAACAGTTTTACAGGTCCTCACCCACTGTTTTGCTCTATCTGTACCAGTGCAAGCCTGCTCACATCACAGCATCAAACTCCAGCTCCCACTATAGGTACCAGTCACCCACAGCAATCCTGAACAGCACTGGAGATGTTTTGTTTGCAGGAATTGGACCTCATACACCAGCACTGAAGCCTGGCAGCACATGATTCCCTAACTTTGACCCACCTGTTGATTCACAAGTGCCAAAAATAAAAGACATGAAGAGCAGGGGCAGGGAGTTCAAAGCCACACCTGGCTGCCATTTGGACAGACAAGCCTGGAGAAGGCACTTCAGAACATGTGCATACGGAGTGCAGATGGAAGCAGCAGCCAGTTTCATCTTGTAAAACCTCCTCAGGGGAATGCTGATCCCCAAAATGATATACTGGATTATTTAGGCTTCCTTTGTGATCTTTACAGTACCCAAAACATGTATGCAGGCACACAGAGATATGTTTAGTCATTTACTGAGTACATCCAGGTGTCTACAGTTCACTAGTTAATCCCTTCAGAGAAAAGTCTTTAATATAGGACAGCTTTCTTTTCAGTAAACTTTACATCATATGATCTGTATTCAGTAGACAAGAGCCAACAAGTGGACCAAGTTATAGTCCTTCTTGAAAATCACAACTTTCTACTTAGGATACTTAGACAATGTAGAAACAGTCTGATCTGTTGTGCCTCTAAGTCAAAGATTCAAGAAAATCCAATTTGCAAAACTGGAAAACGTATTAGGATGTAAAGAGAGTCTGCAGAACTCAAGATTTCTCTATATCTAAAAAGAGAATTATTCCCAGCCCTGAAACACATCTCAGGTTTTGCACAGTCTCAATGGTTTTTTTCTTTAGCTATCAACACTTGCAGCCACTACAGTGTCAGAGAGCAGGAGACCCCACCTCCCCTCTACTGACTGACAGAATTAATTTGACCAAGTTGACTTATTGATTGCATGTTTTCTATTCTTCAGATATTCTTTTTTCTTGTAGGGACATCAAACTATTAGAAAGCCTTTTGCTAAGTGTATTTGGTGAGATAACAAACCCTTATTAGAATCAGCTATGTTATTGCAGCTAAAGACAAGGGAGGTCCTTGCTTTCCCAAATTTATAGTTCTATAATTGAGTATGTCAATTAAGATTTAACCAAGATTTAGCAGGCAGTAGCTGAGGGTAATTACTGCAAAGTCACCAAGGTAAAGATATGTGCCTTTATTTTTCTAGAAGCTGAATTAATTTTATCTAGCCATTTTGTACAGCAACAATCTTCTTTATGCAACTTTTCTGCTTATTTGCAAGATACCAGACTTTACATTAGCAGGCCAGAGGATGGTACTGTCACTCTATGGAAAACTTTATCTTCTTCATTGTTAAGAAAACCCACCTTTTATTTGTCCATGGGAAATCTGAATGTATTTATTTTCCTTTTCCTACTCTGATGCTGACATTTATGGTACCACAATTTCAAGTTAGATTTCCCAAACTGGGGTCTTCTTCCTAAAGATAAGAACGTATTAAGAGTTCTGAAACTCTTGGTAGGAGATACATTTCTGAGCGTTCTAGATGACACTAACAAAACATTATTTTAAAGGCTTGATCCTTAGAAGTGACCTCTGCTCTGCCTGAACTAAATGGGGTTTGAGAGTGTGAAACATTTCCTAGGAAGAAGACTGCATCTCACTGGTTATATGCCAGGCATCTATCAAACAACATATTGATATCAACATGATGATATCAAATGGTGATGATACATTAATATCATATTGACAACAAAGACAATTTCAGATGTGGTATCTATGGGTTACAATGGACTATCCATGCTCAGTACCACCTCTTCCCAATGTCGACAATTATTTTAACAGGGGAAAGCAAAAGCAGGAGAAAGACACTTTCCTCGTGCTCTGTTGGGTGGCTCCATGGCAGACTTGCATTATTGAAGTAGGAAATATTTCTGTGTCTTATTAGAGGAACACTTGAAATATGGCACATTGCCAAACACAAGCTGTATTACAGGACATCTGTATGTGATTTGTGGTTTTTTTAAGTGTAACACTCAGCCAAGTTAGACCAAGTTTTCATAAAGCAAGTAGATGGTGTCCCTCAGCCTCCACATCTACTCAGTGTTAAGGTCTCACTGAAAGCTCTAAAGGGTTCTGCTGATATGAAACCTTCATTAAAGTTACAAGAATTATTAAGTGACATAAGTCTAGTACCCACTGCTGCTTCTCCATAATACAGACACTCACCTAAAATTACCCAAAATTGATAGGAATTAAAGCTGAAGGAACACATTACGAATTAGCAACAAGGATTAGGTTTGACAGCTTTCCACAACTATCAGTGTGAATGCTGCAGAACTGCCCTGGTGTTATCTAGATAAGGATCTTTCCAATGCTGTCTCCAAGTACAAGGCAAAACATGGGATTATTTTTACAACTGTTCAGAGTGGTAAGATTGTATTAGCTGTACAACAGCCCAGTATTGTCACACAGCACAGCAGCATGAAATATAGCAGAAGTACAGGGGCTGGGAGAAGGAAATCGATGGGTATTTAAAACATCATTTAGTTGATTTACCTATAGCATGAAGCACTGTCATTGAAAAATCTCTCATGGTGATGTCTCTTCTCCAAATAAATGTCTGTACCGAGGAGATTATTTACTAAAACGCTTTTAAATGCTGCCATTAAAATCAACACATTAAAATCAATTAAAAGGCTTTCTAAAAACACCCATCTTCTCTCTCATTTCCTATGCTCTTGCCAGCATCATTCCACCCTTTCATACTCCTACTAAGCAAACAAGGTGTTTTTCCCCCAATCCAAATAGCACAGAAAAGACCATACTCTAGCAATTACAACACGACATCAGAAACCTTAGCACTGCTCAAATGTTCCCAGATAGTTGTATGTGCTTTCATTTAACTTTAGTGCTCTGTTGCATAACATAAGTTTACCTTGCTTATATGTTGGGGAGGAGGCAGACTGAGTCTCGATCAGATAGCGTTTGTCAAGGATTTTTGATTCCCTCAAAAAGAAAAAGAGCAACCTATTAATATTAATTTAGGAGTGGAATCCATCCCACCTAACTTAAACCATTAAAAACTACCTGTCTGGTCACTTCTCACTCTTTCACAAAGAAGAGGGAAAGGTGCATTCAGAGGACAGGGACCTATTTAAGACAGGACAAGATATATTCTGGGATGACCCATCTTCCTCCACTGAGCACAGAGAGAACGTGTATTACCAAAGGCTCAGTCTAAAGACAGCCAACATCAGGCAAAATAAACCCCAATCTACATTGCGATGAATAAACCATTCTTTATACATAGGTTCACTAACAAATCTAACCCTGTGTCCATGAAACCTGGCAACACTTGATGATCATTGAGGTCTACGAGCAAAAAATTGCAGAAGTAGCATAAATCGTTTAGGAGCCTAAACCCCATTTTGCAAAAGATGTAGTGCTGCTTAAGCTCTCACACAGAGAATACAGAAAGTTACAAAAGTGGGATCTGTGACTTCCCCACAGGCCAGATTATCTTGTCAAATTTTAGAAACACACATATATTTATTAAACATGTACCCAAACTCAGAGCTTAAAAGAATATATAAATTAAAAGGGAAAAAAAAAGTCACACTGGCAATTTATCAGTGAAGATTATTCACTTTTTAGCACTTTCCAGCTTGCAGAAATAACTCAGGCTCCTGGTTGTGACAAGCCTGCTTTGGGTAGCAGAGCCTGCTTAGGTGAAAAACACATTTGCACCAAGAGGAAAGGACAGCCAGTGGATGGCTACATCATGGTTGGCATCTTGAGATAGCCAAAAAGTGAGCATATGTTTCCCCTCCTCTTTTTCCTTCTCCACCTTTTTTTAGTTTGGCTAACCTTCGGGGAACCAAAGTTTTCCTTGTCTCTTCCAGCATGAAGACATCTACTCTAAGCAGCAGCTCTATATCTACAACAAAAAAATGGCTACAAGGAAAACTTCTCAAGCCTGTATCCATCAGCATCAGGAGGCTGAAGGTCAAACAAAGTATCATGCTTTCAGGCACTACAGCAGAGAAAAAAAAAACAAAGAGGAAGGGAAGGAAAAAAAGAAGGTGCAAGCTCTGCATTATTTTTCTGCTTAGCCCATGAAAAAGAAGCAGCTAGAGAATTCTCAAAGGAGCAAAATTTAAAATTCATTTTAAATCACAAACTAATTTAACAGTTCCACTTGTAAATCTCAGAAAATCATTATGCGCTCAGAGTTTGTGTGGTAATTTGAAAGACATGCCATTCCCCATTCATAGCCAAGCAGTTGGATTATCTGCTTTAGAAGAAAAATTCCACTCATTCACAGCCTTGGAGTGCAACTGGGGCTTCCATAAGAAATAATAATTAGAGCAGGGAGAACACTACCTCCAGCCAGTGCTACTCCGCTAACTCAGTGGAATTTCACCCATTTATTCTAGATGTGATATTTGCTCTCAGGCCAGCAGGCAGAGAAGTATGTACCTCACACTCAGTTTATTTATTGTTTGACTACCAGCAAATAGCCATTGTTTCACATATGTGTTTGGGGAAACACCAAAAAAAAAAAAACAAACCCACACAACAAAAAAAAACCAACCCACCACTTTTTGTTTGTGGGGGTTTTTTTCCCTCTTTCAAAGCAGCCTACAAAGTGCTGTTTCACCTCCTCATGTAGCAGGTCTCAGCTATGTTTCTGCTTCCAAATGCTCACAGTTTTATGGAAAAGTCGTTTGGGCCCCCAAATTCATGCAATGTTTTGTGGCAATATGTTACTTTAACACGAGACTTAAAATCTCAGAGTGGGTCCCAAGAGGCAGCTTCCCGGCAGCTTAGACTAAGCAATAGAGAGCCCGGGCAGCGGAATTTGGCGGTGGCCAGCCCGTTGCGGAGGCCTGGATGCACTCGCACAAAGGCATCATCGTTCTTTCAGGCTCAGGTTTTATCAATGAACTGAGCGGATTCCAGGCGCTGTTCCCCCGTTGCCTAGCGGAGGGACACTCATTGAGGCTTTAATCACAATTTAGGTGCCACAAAGGAGGGGACCAGAAGACCGCACCGCACAAAGCAGCCCAGCAGCACATCAAAGGAGCGGGAGCCATAGCCGTGCCCAGTCTCATGTACGCTCTCCCACCCAGCAGCAGCCGCCAAGAAGGACGATGCTGCTCTGCTCCCCATCATGGGAAACCCCCCCGTAAGAGGAGACCAGCCGCGGTCTGGGATGTCGCTCCGATCCCCATCACTGCTCGGAGGGGAAGGGCATGGGGAGCTCTGCGGGGGGGACACAACCAGAGCCCACTGTTCAGGGTCTCGTACCTGCCTGTGCACAGGGAGGATGCCGGTGACAAATTATATCCCTCCACCGAGGGAAACAATTAGAAAGTGGCACGCCATAGTGATATAGTAAACCTCAGGTCTGAATGTAAATCCTTCATCCCTTTCTTTAATAACTCCGAAATTGCAGCTTTGACAAAGAGCTCAAAAAAAAAAAAATTACAGAAATGAGACAGAAAGGATATTTTAGATCATCTGTGCCTCCCTCTTCCTCCCATCAGCAGAGAACGATTTTCTCCACATGGGTTTGGAAGGGCTTTGTGATTTAGTTTGGATATCTCTTTTTCCATGAAAGATTAGTTCACATTCAAATAGATATCTCCATTGAGTCCTGCTTTCTATTACCCAGCTTTTTTATCTATCCCATTAGTCCTAATTATGTCTTTTTTGAGATGTCCCAAATGCCTTCTGCTACAGCACAGAAAATAAGTAAGACTTTGAGATTTTGTCCCTTAAAAATGAGTACCACAGAGGTTAGCTAGCACATGTTCTTTCACATCCTTCAGCCTTCCTACCCCAAAATGAATATAATCTCTTTCCTAAGAGCACACTGCAAGACAACACAGAGCTAGGACTTAACAGAAAAAGACGGTATCGCAAAAAATTCTAGCAAAGACAACAAGGAGAAAGTTTGATGAAAAACTATGGAGCTTTTTAGAGCTAAATTACTCTCTGACATACTGGAAGGTGCAGATCTCCTTCAGTGCATTTCGGGACTAATTTTCATCCTAAATCAGCCAGCAAAATTCAACGCAACATATGGAAAAATATTATTTTATTTAGGAAGTTAATAAATCTTGTGTTAAGCTTATTACTATAGCCCAGGATGAACAGGCAGGTTTTGTGTTGAAGCTGGTTTTCGTGAGTATGCCATGCTGCCCTACACAGATACCAAAACATTTGAGAATTATATTCCTTCTGATTTCTTTACCTTCTTCAGACACCACACAAAATGCAATTGTTGATTTTTTTGTACTTCTGGAGGGCCAAACTCTTCAAGCTTTACAAGAAAACTCCTGTTTTTCTAACACACCCTCCACACTGATCTTTATTTTCTATATGCTGAAGACAATCTTTTCCAAATATTTAAGACTTAAATTTCAGGTTCATTAACTGCAGTTAACATAAGCTTGTCAACAGTTGTCTCTTTGTCCAAGTAGCACTGCTTGCTGTAGATTTCTATACCCTGAAATCTGAATCTCAATCTTTTTCGCTTGTCTGGGCTTATGAATGCATATATTAGGCTGTCATATCATGGCCAGACCACTGCATTTGTAGATGGCCGTTCTGTCTCTGACAGGGGAGAAATCTGTGTTCCATCACCTAAGCAGTAAAGATACCAGTGCCTCAGAGACACAGAACTGAGATATAGAACAGAAGTTTCCGCAAGTTAAGGAGTACATGGACGTGCTGCAAAGGACACAAGCTGCAAAGTAGGCAAAGAAAGGTACTTGCAGACATGTTTGGATCTGAGGCTGGACAAAAACCTGCCCAGGTTTGTTATTACTGTTTCCAGGTCAACTTTAAGACATAAAAGTTCTAGAAGTACTATGTTCATAATATACTTTACTAACTCTCAATTTTATCTCTGTTAAGAAGGTACAGTCTATTTAAAACTATGTTGGAGGCCATTATTGTGACAAGCAATTCCAATGCTAAAAAAACTGAAGAAAGGCAATGAAGCTGTCAGCAGAATGGCTTTTCCCATTTTGGGGGTTGAAGCATGTGTGTTTATGTGGTCAGTTAAATCAGTGAAGTATTTCAGATGCAATCCTAGAATACCTACCTGGCTAAGCTCAGTATTAATTTAAAAAGTCATAACAGTCAAGCGATAATTGTATATAATCAGGCCATGCAAGTAAATGAGGCGGCAGCTTATTTACAGAGACTATTCCTTTGGCAAGAAAGCAAGCATTACCAAAATGAAACTAATAGAGAACTCTGTGACAATATTATACATAATTCGACAGTGTCCCAATTACATTGTCCTTTTATGTTTTCTTGTGCTGCAGCGAGAGATGGAAGATACTCATCCACACCTGTGCCATGGCCTGTATAGCCTCTTATTCTTCTTTACCAGGGCTGCTCCTCTCCCTTGCCAGCCTGTATTTACAATACAAATTAGAAGCATTTATAAATATCTTCCCTGATTTTTCATTAAACAGTCCAAGTCTCCTGATGTAGGGCTGGTGTTTGCATCCAAGGGGGAAAACCAGAAGCAAACCAGGGAAATGCCTTGCTCGAGAGACAGGGACTCCATGTCAGGACGTGGGTTAAAACTAAAGAGGCTTTGTTCTATGTTCATACCGTGACGTTCTAATTATCCCACTACAGCATTAATCTTGGCAGCTAAAAATAACATAACAAGGATATACATGAAATCAGTTAAAATTGCTCTTCCACTAGAGGCGATGCTGTGCCTCACATGATTTTCTCTGCGGCTGGAAGATCCATAGCCCCAAGAGCGTAACACCAGAACAGCAACTCAAAGCCCTGCATGTGGTGATGGTGAAGCTGCTGCCACAAAGACATCATTTCCAGTCCAATGGTTATTGTCACCCTGAACAGTCTCAACCACAGAAATCAAATCTTAATGTAAGTTTGTATTTATTTTTAATCAGACATGATGCTTTTGTGAGACACACTAAACAGATTAAAGCCATGGGAAAACAGACCCAGCTCACTTCAGCTCCTCAGAGCCCCTTCAAGCCTACACATGTTTAAGTAGAGCCAAATACCTCCACAAAAGCCCAGAGAAGTTGGGGGAGAGGATACAGGCTAGCGACTTCTCCTAGCAGGCACCAAAAAGCAGTTGTGCTATTTCAGTCTCAAAACCCTGAACTACTTTCCCCAAGAGACCTGAGCATCTGACCCTTGCCTAAGAGTATCTTCTTTTGTGGCAAGGGCAAGAAGAAGCAGCAGCCAAGCTGGGGAAGCTGCAGGTGAGGGGGTGAAGAAAACAGCAGCCACACAGGGAACAGAGAAAAAGGAACAACCGACTAGTGCTTCATAAAACCAGAGCACTAAACAGGCAAAAATAAAATAAAATTGTTTCTCAGCACTGGTCCCAGGGCAGGTAAAGCAGGCACAACACTGCGGGGCTCAGTTCAAAAGCTGCCCCATGCGAGCGGTGCAGGGCCATGGCTGGCAGCAGCGACAGAGGCAGCAGCTCCTGCCATGCACCACAGTGGCTCTGCCAGCCGTCTGGTGGACCAGAGGTGGTGAGGACCCAGGGCTTTTAGCAGGGAAAACTCAGGTATGGACCACTGGACATGTGAGACTGAGGTCTCTCTTCCCACCTCACTAACTGCACTGTTCTCCACCATCCCCAGCACAGCTCAGCTTCAGCAGGTGGGAGACTGGGGGAGCAAGTGACTGCCAGCTCGCTGACACCACACCAGAGCACTGCTTTATCTTACACCACCAGTTGATTTTCCCCTCTCTGTCATACATCATTCCAAAATTGGGACAGGTGTCTGTCAGCTCTACCGCATTCAACAAGCGAGCCCCTCACAAAGTAGCTTGCTCACTTAAGAGATGCGAGCAAGGTCTTCCTCCCCAGCTGCATCGGTTCGGAGGAGCCCACGCACTAACACCAGGCCCTGCTGGCTGCTCTGCTGCAAAAGCTGCTGGGAGTTACCAGGCTGGAGAGGACAGGATGGTATCTGCTGCTCTCAAAGAAGAGAAAGAGTTTCTTCTTTGCCTCTGCTGGCAATGCAAGAAGCTGTTATACATCATTCTGCTGGGCTTCAGGATCTAGTGACTGAAGAGAACATTCTCAGCTTTCTGCTATTGTGCTAGGATATCTGCTCCTGGCCCTCCACCAGCCTCTCTGTACAGTCCCACTGGGACCTGGGGGAGTTTCACCTAAGAAAAGCCCTGAGAACCTGGCCCACCAATTCCACAGAGGGGAGTCCTGGCAATGCAACAGATGGAGAAAGATGAAAGGAAGTTTTCAGGACTTCTGCAAGATTACAGGATGACTGCTGAATACGATGCACGGCACAACACCAGAACCTGTATAATCACACTGATGTATTCAAGACAAGCACTGCTTACATACACAGGGCTGCCTGGAATATTTTCAGTGAAGCAAGAATACCATCACAGTTTTATATTGCATTAAAGGGTGGCGGGGAGGGGGGGAGTAAAAAACCACTCCTTGTATTGGAAAAAAAAAATAAATACTGGCTTCAACAATGTTTCTTGAGAACTGAGCAAGAGGCTACAGTCTGGTAGTTCTGGCAGCAGCATGGATGTGGGCGTACCCAAGTTCAAACCCTTGTTCTGCTGGATCTTCAGAATCATCCTGGATGAAGAGCCACTACAAGTATGGCAGGAACTGAAACACGCTCTATCTCCCATCCCCTCCAAGTCCTCTCATTGCAGATGCCAAGAGCGGGCTCTGACTGTCAAAGGCAAGACAAGGAAGGAGAATGTTACCTTCTCTGACTAGTACCTCCAGGACTATTAGCAAGGAGAACAGGTACTACCCCGAAAACACCATCTGCCTTGGGGCCTTTCATGAGCCTCTGCTGAGCAGGAACAATGCAGACCTGGAAAAGGAATTTCCACAGGCTCCATGAAAAGGAAGGAAGGAAGAGAAGAGAATGCTCTTTATTTAACTGGTTCTTATTCTTCCACACAGGAAAGCTGATCCTGGGGGATACAAACTGAATAAACAAGAGCTTAGCCTGCAGTCCTTGAACAGCAATCTTGCACACTTTCAGTTTAAAACTCTTTGATAAGGGGTAAGAGCTACAAAGACATACACTGTGGGTTGGGTCCATTTTGATTACTTCTCCTCTAGCTGCTCCAGCTTGACCAGTCCTGAAAGATTATACTGATTTGCCATACATCAGATGAAACGGGACTATTTCTTCAGCCACAGTTTAATTATCAACAGTAGTACCTGATGCTCCTCGAGTACTGAAATACCAGAAATAGAGCAAGCCAGTAACATGTTCCTATAGTCCTGTAAATTGTATATTCCTGTGTCTGTGACTAGTGGGACTAATCACCCAAAACCAGAATATATAGCATGCACTGGGTGTGCACAACTATTAACGTTACTGATAATCAAAGTTACCTAATCTATTTTACCACAACATTTGACTCTAATCTGGCATACCAAAGAATGCCAACAACTTACCCACTATCTCCAGTAAAAGTAATAGCAAGTTTCCACACACATATGTTATGTATACAAGTGCGTATGTACCAAGGTGACATTCACTAAAAAAAAAAAAAACAAAAAAAAAACAAAAAAACACTGTGCTGAATCGTACCTATCCCTCTGTTTAAGGCTAAGAGAGAATATTGTGCATTTGATAACTTATCCCTTTAAGCTTGTTTCCCTTTATGGGGTTTGTTTTTGGTGGTTTTTGTTTCTTAGAAGCAATATTAAAGGTAACAGAGACTTTAATGCCTCCAAGGAACAAAAAAACTTCTCAAACTTCTGGACATATTTTCCAACCATTCTAATAATGTACTGAGGAAATTAAGACTGCTTTTCAAATGAACAGGGCTTTAACCTACAGGAAGACTTTTAAGAAGTATTTGTGTTCACCACTGTTCAGGTTTCTGGAATAATGACATAGTAAACATCTCTTATTTCTCTCCCATTACCTATGCAAACAGACAAATACAGTCTTGCTGTAGCTGGTTTTCATTTCCATCATGGTTATATAAATTGATACAAACAGCACAGTAATTCCCCATTGTTCTTTTTAAGCCACAAAGAAAAAGCCAAAGACATAGACATTAATTATCTGGTGTAAACCTTCAGATAACAAATTAAAAAAAAACAACCACGTGCACCTCTCAAAGACTATGCTTGTTACATTTCCCAGGCATTCACAATCTGCTGGTCACACGAATGGACAGAGCTGGAAGCCACCACATGCCCATCTATTTTGCAGTTGCTCTTCACGAAAATTCCCTGTGTGTCAGCAGACTGAGGAAGGTGAAAGCCAGTCCAACAGCCAGTCCAATACCAAGTTATTCTGGCTTTTTTCACGAGCAGAAAAAAAAAAACCCTCTCCATCCCATCTTTTGGGGTAAAATCAAATAGGAAGGTGCCCAAGAAGCAGCTTTAACTAGTGTTCCAGACAGTTCATGGGGATTTGTAGTCGACACCAGCCCTTAAAAGCAGCGATTAATTGCTATGGCAACCAGGGCATCCCACCACACGCACTTGGGCTGGGATACAGGGACTGCAGTGTGCCCTCTCACCCACACACGCATCTCAAAAGGGTGACGGGCTCCTCGAGGGGCTGCATTGTTTGGGCGCAATTAATCCTTTATAATAGACCCTCTTCACTGGGAATGGGGGACTCTGCCCATACTCCCCCTTCCTTTACAGGAAATCTTGCAACTATGGTGCTGCTGGTGCTTTGGAGGGAGGCTGCACTCATACCACAAGTCTTTCATACAAAACAGATGTCCCACCTCTTTCAGTACATTACCATCGCTGCATTTATAAAAACAATTAATGTGTTTATACCATATCCACACATGCAAGCTAGTTCATTGCAAGACACACAGCAATCTCTGCCTACCTGAAATCAGAGCAGAGCCATAATCATTAGGAACATCCAAAAGGCAAGGAAACAGGTCCGTCCTTCCTCCCTCCATGACAATTTATTTCTATGTCACAGAAACATACTAAGACACACAGAGAGACAAAATAAGCTGGAGAGTTTTGTTGTGTTGTACCTCTCCACTACCAACAACTGGGATTCAAGCACTGGCAGAATTTACCTGGAAGCTTCTTCCCTGGCTTCCTGCTCACCCATTTTGGTATCAAACCATGATCAGCTGTATAGTGCCCTGTGGCACTATTGGGGTTTTTGTTGGGTTTTGGTTTTTTCTTAAAAAAAAAAAACAAAAACAAAAACAACAGAGCCTGTGTTCCTACTAATAGAGACCTTCCCAGTCTGAATGTGATTGCTTGACTAGCCTGTGGGATTACCAGTGTTCCCCCCGCCCCCCCCCCCCCCCCCCCCCGCCTCCGCTATCAATTAGATACCAACCTGGATTACATTTATTTACAAACTGTTAAAGCTTTAACTGAGAGCAGGAATGTGGCAATACATTGGTTTAAGCATGGTTTAAGTGGTTTAAGCTTCCCCAAAACAAGATCAGCCCCAGCAAACAATCCAAGTTGGTATTGGACAGTAATCCAGGGGGTAGAGGGGAAACACAAACCAGAGAAACTCCTGCGTTGGAGCATAAGCCAGAAAGAAAGGAAAATACCACAGCTGTCCCATGGTCAAATTTGCTTTCAGTACTGTCACAAAAAAATACTGATAACACCCAGACCTGTAAACAATGACACATTCAGTTCCTCATCTGGACAGAAACACAACCCTCTGACCTGAGTCATAAAAGTGAAACCTCCTAAAATTCCACTTCAGGGATCAGAAAGTGGTCATCTACCACTACTCATAAAAATAACTTGCCGAGAAACTCAAGCACAACCTCATATATGCTGAAAGCTGGATACACCGCAATGCCCCTATTATTTTTTTTTTTTTTTTAAGAGAAAGTCACAACCTAAAAAGGCTTTAGGCCCTGATCTGGAATTTCTATTATCACTTCCATTTTTTTTCAATAGGATCACAATGATGGACTGAGCAACAGGAGATGTTCTCTGTCTGAATTTGTTAATCCCGTATTTCTCTCCAGGCACAGCATACAGCCATACTGTTTTATGCTTATTATCTACAATACCCATTTTTCTCCTTACCTCTGTCCACCTGTGCTTTTGGTGCTCTAAATACAACAGCTTTACCTGCTGCAGGAGAGGGTGTTGTGAAGCGATACATCGGAACTGTGCAGCACCTCTCCACAACAGTACTGGCAAGGGAGACTATAACAGCACGCTAGGATGATACAGGATCGATTTGGGAAGCAGGACTTACAAAAAAACGCTCCCAGAAAACTGCCTTTCTACATCAATACAACCTGCCTACCCAGAAGGAGCCCTGCTGTGACCACTCCAGAGGTGATCAAATTGGTGGATGTTTTGCTCTTAAGAAATATTTTCAGTAACTGAAGCCATGGGATTGCTGACCAGAGTGCTCCCTCAAAGGCATGGCTTTTGGGAAAGCAAGCGCATGGCTGCTGGCTCTAGGGAAAAACAGAAGAGAAAAAGAGAGACTAGCATGTGGCAATAGGCCTCCAAGGTCACATCAGCAAAATAAAAACAGCTATTCACAGTGCACTGTATAGAAGGCTGTAATACAGCACACACTGTCACAGAAAGCAGGACAAACCTGTTCAGTGGCCACTGATCAATTGCTATTTTTCTAATCATCAACAGAGCAGTTACTGCATGCCTTGCCAGAGAGACAGAAGTGAGTCTTAAAGCCCACAAGGGCACTACCACACACTAGATAGATACAATGATTTTAGACCTACTGAACATGCACCTCTTTTTTAGTTATTGTGGAAAAAAAAAAAAACCAACAGTATCAAGGATAAACTGCCTTCCTTTTCCTCCCTGGGTACAATCACATCACTTCCCCCCTATTTAAGTGAGGAATTGGCTACAGCTGACTGTTTATCATCTGTCCACACCCACCACATCTCACCTGAGGTCATCACTGCTCTTCTCAGGAACTTCAGCACTAGGATTTATAACAAGAGAGAGGGCAGGACAGCAGGAAGCTAAGGAACCCTGGCAATAAGCAGTTAGCTCAGGCACAGTATTACAATACAGATGAGCCAAATAAAAAGCTTGTGACCATAGAAAGAGACATGTTCCCTTCCTTCTTTCCAGTTTCTTTTACCTCCAATCCCTATTTTCCCCACCTCCTTTGCCCCTGCTCCTCCCTGTTCCCTGCTCACAGGCTCCTTCCTTTCATCAGTCCAGGCATTAGTCTAATCAAAAGCTAGCTAAAGACCCAGCAACAACAACCACCTTTTCCAGCCAGGTTAATTCTCTGCTATTTTAGTGAGATGACTGTGAGATGTGACAGGAACCAGATCTGGCTTAGCAAAAGCAGAAGGAGCAATTTGGCCAGGAGCAAGGAAGAGACAGAAGTGAGACCTCCTTTTGGCAGTTCGTGAAACTGTGACTTAAGAACAAACTCATTCCTCAGCCTTAGCTCACATTTATCTTGCCTGGTTCTGTAAAATGGCTGAGAAGGTGAATCTTTGCATCCGGTAATTCACTACCCTCTCCTAACAACTTCTAGGTATTAATTCAGGAATGGCTGATAAGGAAATGGTTTCCTACCACCACCAGCTTTTTTTTATTTTTACAGTCTCCTATTAAACCAAATCAATATGTGTGTGTGCATGTGCATTGTTCACATAGTGCCATATATTCATGTTGTAAGTATCCCAAATAATAGTGTCAAGATGCAAATCTCAGAAATTATTACAGGCTCATCTCTAGCACATCTTTAGCTCCTTCCCCCCTGTTAGCAGAATTTCACACACAGTGTGGTGAGCTTCAGCCAGGATCAGCTCTTCACCAAACAATCTCTCTTATGCTGCCATATGCACATCTCCAATGAAATCAGTGTAACATCCCTTAGGAAGCAGGAAGGAAGGTTAGCTCATTAACACACCTTCAAACCCCTGTGATGGCAACACCTTCTGTGTTTGGGTAACACCGTTTGTGGCATCATCTCCAGTGTCAGGAGAGCTTCCACAGCCCCCGCTCTGCTTTCTCTCCAGACACTTGTGCCCACCCCTGTACCAGCCTCTTCACTGTGCTAGTCCATGTATTTGTAGCCACATGATAAATTACGCTGGAGAGAAGATCCATCTGGAAATACAAACCAACAACAACAGAAACTCTTTTCCATTTTTTTTCCCCATCTGAATCAAGCCACCAACCTGGCTCTCCATGCCACCATGCAAACAGCTCCACCAGCACAACAAAAGAGGGAAGAGGCTGGGGACAGGGACAAGAATAAGAAGGAGTAGCTGGGATTGGAGCAAGGAGCTCTTCTGCCACCTGCCAGAGCCCCCGTCTGCAGTCCCAGCCTCATCCAACACCAGTTTCGGTGCCATACCACTGCAGGTGCTCTCGGGAAACCTCCCCTTGTATTCAGACAGCAGGTACCTCCGGGAAGTTAGACACCTTTGAAAAGATGCCACCCCCTTGTCTCCCAAAGCCTACGTGTATTGTGCACATCAGTCATTTTGTTTCTTGGCAAACGTTTGCCCATAAAGTTTCAGAGAAGCACTACAGTAACTGCAGACCAGATGCTTCTGAGTACTACGCTGTATTTTATAGCACTGTATAGCATTTTACAAGCATTAACTAATCAACAACTCTTCCAGGTAGTTAAGTTTAATTATCCCCATTTTACAGGTGCTGAACCAGACCCAGGGAGGTTGAGAGATTTGCCCAAGGCCGAAAAACCAATTGGTGTCCAATCCTGGACTGTAAATCAGGAGCTACCTTATGTAACTTCTTCCCAGTCCTTCCCCTCATCTGCTGCTGCAATACAAGCTTCTCCTGAAAACAAAACAGGCTAAAGTCCACCCCTCCCTGCCCTTCATTGCAAGGGTTGGTCGAGATGCTTTTTGTCCACCAGCTCTCCTGTAACCTTTAGTCGAGCACAGTCAAGATGGCACAAATCATCACGCTCTGGCTTTCGTCCCAAACCCCATGACTGAATCGGGCAGGCAGTATTCACAGGGCATCTCCTCATCTTTCTAACTCTGATGCCTACTTCTGTGTCATACTTATATATGATGGTTTTGTGGGTGGTTTTTTTCCCCTCAGTTTCCCTTTATCACCTGACTGGTCTTTTTGTGCCCGCTGTTCTTTGTTTATCAGGCTTGAGCTTTTAATACCCAGCAACTGCAGTGGTGCACAAGCAGCAGCTACAGTAGCAACAGTTAAGTACAGACCAAAAAGTAGTGAGATGAGCAGTATACTGAGTGGATACAGCAACTTTTACTGGAAAACAACAAAGAAAAGCTGGCTGGAGATGCGTTAGTTTTAAGGAGCTTCACCTTACAGACTACTGGATGAAACATTATCTCTGTGCACTTGCAGCTGCTGGAGATTTCTCCACAGAAACGTTTGGTGAGCTGCTTTGGATGGCATTTAAAGGCTGGGCTGAGGTCAGCCGGTCTCTGCAATTCTCTTCCTGAGAGTTACAGAACATTTCTGGTCCATCCAAAGGAAGGAAGGATAGTATCTCCAAGCACCACTGGCGCTGCAATGGGAACAGAAATGCCAGTGTTAGGACTGCCTGAAGACCGATCTCTCCCTACCATCAGTGCTGTCTATCAGTCTTGAACTGGCAGCGTGGGCAGAGGTGACCAAATAGCTTTCTCTCCCCATACTTCCTCTGGCCCCGGCCTCCCTCACTTCCCACTGCGAGCCTTCAAGCAGGTCCTCTCTGATGCTTATGCTCTGGAAGAAGGCGAACAAGCCCCACATCAGTTACCCATTTTGGCTGGTCTTTGCTACAGCTCCTCAGTCAAACACCACTGCTTCTGAAAGATAAAAGCACACATGGCTGCTGCTCAAAGGACAACACTCGGTAGGCCACTTAGTTATAAGTTACATTTGTACCTTTGTTCCCTCTCCCAATTTGGGCCTCCCACGCAGAACGGCAGCCAAAACCCATCTCAAAGATTAGGTCTGGTCTCAGAGCCCTAATCTTGCAAACACCTAAGTTGCTGACTAGTCCCAATGACTAGAGTATGGTCTTGACTCGTTTGATGCTTCATGCGTGGCATTTTGCTCAAACAGAGCCCACATACATAGAAGAAAATAATCACTAAAGGACAAAGAAGAAAGACAAAGTTAAAATTGTCAGAGTGCATGCAGCTAAATACTCTCAAGTGCAATGGTATTTTGGATGTTAGTAAGACCATTCATAAATGAGAAAAGAAATTGGTATTGATTCTATGGGCTCATTTCTCAATACATCTATAGGTTGTAAAAATGTGGGAATAAATCTAATAAATTAATCTAGCTGAATAATAATAAGTTCCATTAACACGGTAATACCTACCAAATCGATATGTATGAACAATTTCAGACATCACATTTAACAGAAATTCTTCTACAAGTTAGAATGTGCTAGAATTTATTTATTTATAACGGGATGTTAAATTTGAGTTAACTTGTAGTTCATCCTAAAAGATCTCGCATACTTACACATACACACACACACAGAGTCCTTTTTTCAAGTGAATTATTAGGGAATTATTTGGTGTCTTAAACTCAAGCAACCTCTTTAGGGCAGGAGAAAGTTTGAATCCCAGAGATTTCACTTCGTTAATATAGATGGAACGTAACTCTTCTACTACTGGCAACCCTCCAACCACTGCATGGCACTGCATCTCACCCTGACCACTCTGCCTCACTCCTTGAGTGCGTTTCTGCTACCAAACGGTTGTTCTGATAAGATGTCACCTTTTTCTTTAAATGAGAGAAAACCTGGAGTTTTCCTTTTCAATGCCAGTAAGCGATGCCTTCATACATCACACCACCTTGCTCCTGTGCTTCCAGATTAAGTCCTCCAAATGTCCTAGACTCTAGTGAATCTCTTCAAAGACGTGATTCCCCCCCTCCCCCGCCACAAACTGGACCCAAAAAAACACTGAAGTAGACTGTCAAAAAAATGTTGGTGAGCACTAAATCAAAGCAAAGCAGCTTTGGTAGAAGAACCTGAAGAGGATGCAACAGAGCAAGGTCTCCAGGGCTATGCACAGGTGTTGTCCATTCTGGGATGAGCTGGACCACACTTCTGCAAATGGTGGTCTCTAAATTCTAGAAAAACAGTCAGTTTTCTACAAAGCATCCCCCTCAGCACACCAGGCACCCAACAGTGGGAGTCAGGTATCCAAAATCTGACTGGAAGTTACCTGTGCATATCAGGTAGGTCACACAGGAAAAGGAGGCACTTCGGTCTGATCGTTACATACATTTGGGTGCTGGCTTTTTCCCCACCACGTTAGATAAAGCTGGTTAACTTTTTCTGCCTGACAGTACTTAATCCTCGTATCAGCCAGTACTTAATCCTCGTATCAGCCTGATGACAATTATATCTACAATATTAAAGTTGTATTTCCTTCAAGTATCAAATCCCATACCCATTAAAATATTTTCCAGCTCCCTGCTCGACTCTTCGCAACCTACTTGCTATTTGGTGTCCTTCCTCACTTTCAGTCTGCCCAGGACAGTCCCTACAGACCTCAATATATTGGCAGCAGGGAGTTAAAAAAACATAACCAAAAGCATTTAATGTCTGTAGCAGCAGCAGAGAGAGAAAAGGAAAGGAGCAACAAGAAAGAAACACTCTCTCAGTTTCATTACGGCGCTTGCATTCTAGTAAGAAGTTATTTCAGAAGGTAAATGGCCCAAATCAGGTTGCAGAAGCCACTGAAAACACAGAGCTATATAAACTCCATAAAATAGCTGGGCTTAGAATAATCACAAGGTAATTCATTTCATTTTATTAAGCATTTTCCAGCATTTGTCTCATCACCTTAGGGGGAAAAAAGGCAAAGATCCATGCAGAAGAAGAATATTGCACCCTGGGATAGCCACCGAGGCACCTGGCTAGACAAAGATCCAAATCTTGGTAAAAACCAGAAAGCATAGGGTAGGGTACAGCTTATGCCTTTACCCCTCTTGAAGCATTAGGCCCCTACCTGTCAGTGACTCACTTCAGGCCTCCTCTTGAAGAGTTAGACATCTACCTCCTCTCTTCAAAAAAGGCAGAGAGAAGTCCCCCCACTTCTATTTTGCTTCTTCCACTACTTCACCACCCTCATTCAGCTCATCCCCCTCAAACTCCCCCTTCCACTGAAAGGGTCTGAGCTAGCAGCCCCAAGGCTACATTAAGGATCAGGATGTTAGTTATTGGGCTGGAGAGATCCAGGAGTGGAGCTGGGGAGCTCTCTTCCCCTTCACTGAGGTTGATGAAGAGGTATCAGAGCAGGAACAGACTCTGGTATCTCCCTCCCATGCCGCCGGTGGCTTCCTCTCCATTTCACCAAAGAGGGGGAAACATTTAGTCCCCTCTTAACTCATTTTCCATTTTGACCAAATGGAAACCAGAAAAAGTCAGGTCACATTAAAACACTTGCCAGTTGAGAAAACTAATGAGAACAAATGTGGCACAGAAGACAGCATCATTTTAAAATCAATGCAGCCCAATAAAAGACAGTGAAGCAGGCTTTTGGATACATGCATGACAGTTTCTTTCACAAACTAACACCTGAGAGAGCTACGTAAACTAATGGCCATCACTATAAACGTCTCAAATTTTGTTTTCGTTCCATCATCAGCTAATACTGGCTTACAGGTTGCAATTAACACCAGGGCTCGGGAGGCAATAATTATGGTCTTGCTACTGGACATAAATTACCTCATTTATCTGTATTAGAGATGCAGCAATCTGTTTCAAGCATAGTGTGCTTTCATAAATGGACACTTTGAAGTCTGAAATGCCTTGGGAGATGACCTGGGCAAAAAAAGCATCTTCTAGTTCCAAACTTCTAATTTTCAAAACTTCTCCCATTTTGCATTAGGACAAAACTATGACCTTTTGAAATTCTTGATCCCAAGAGAACCTCACAGTCCATGAGTTCACAGCAGCCCTCGGGGATGCAGCAAAGCAGAGTTAAACCTAGTCGCCTACGTAAGTACTCCCATCACCAGATTACCATGAAGTCTTACTCGCTCTCCATCCAAAAAAATCTAGTCTGGACACAAGAAACCTTGCTGCACATGCAGTCTTGAGAAAATCCAATCCTTCTTGCCAAGGTTTTGACTCATCTACGTTTTCTGACAGGAAAAAAAGCTACAGCAGAAGAGAAGATTTGCTATCCAGCTCCTAAGTTCCTACATGCTGCCACAGGTCAGACCTATCTGAAGGTGGAGCACGGCCTCCCACATCACTACGGGAAAAGGCACTGTAAGGAAGGAACTCACCACCACCCCAAGGGGAAATCAAAATTCAGGGCCAAAATGACTATATCGGCTACAAACAGAAGGCTGGCTTAATAAGCGTCACTATTTTTTACAGTGGCACCTACATGGCGTCATTTGTGGACAGACCTTTCTGGTGAGATCAATGGCCATCCACCCCATGTAGGAAATTATTTGGCTAGCACCATGTACCGTGGCACATCCCAAAAAGCAGGTACGCTCCCTGCAGAAATACAGCACAGTATTGCCACACAGGTGCTCTCACCGAGCTCAGCCAGGCTGTGGGGACGCTCCCTCCTCTGCCTCTTGCTCTTTAGTTCCAGCTGTACCGAGGAGAATGTGATGCATGGGAGTCAAACGCACTACCTCAATCACTTGGTGTCTCTGAGAAAAATGACGGAGAGTGAATACATATTGAAGAAATGGTTTCTTAAATCACAAGAGAAACCAAGTCAGAGAAGGCTGAAAGACAAGCTTCAAAACTGGTGTGTTTTCAGTAAAAATCCCAGAGAGACAGATGACAGACGTAAATAAGCAGAGACAGGTAGATTAGGTGGTTCACAACATGAATTTCACAACCACCAATACTTACACACTTTACAGTCATAGCAATTTATGAGTCCCCATACAGCTGTTCTTGCAACAAGTGATTTCAGCTTAGTTTGAGCTCAGCTCACAAGGCTTTGAGCATGAGTCTTCTGTTGTTGTTGGGTTTGCGGGGCGATTTTTATAGTTTTTTTAAAGTCGAGCTTCTTCAGCAAGTTCTTTTTCCTAAGCTTTCCTGGTTATTAGCCCTAATCAGTATTCCAGTGCTGATCTGTAAGGCTATCTGCTGACTTAAAGGAAGGGAACACCTCACTAATAGCCCCAGTGTTTCCCTCTGCCTGCAGAAACAACCGATAAGGACAGAGACTCTAGCCATCCCCAAAGAGACAGAGCCACAAAGAGCCCTTCTGATCGCTACTGGCATCTGGCCTTCCCCTCATTAGCACATTAAAGCTGCTCTGTCCATCCCATAAGAGCCACTCTGTCCATTCCTCCAGCTTTCTCTATGGAGCCATTTACAGTGCTGCTCCTTTGAAACCCCCCTAGTTCAAGAGGCAGTAACCCCTTCCCAAAGCCCATGGCACAGCCACTGTCAAAAATTCCCACTTACAGACAGGCACCCAGTAAGTACCGGCCTTCTGAATGTCATAGGTAGACAGAAGACACCCACGTATTTCGCCTTGCCAAATTGCCTCTCCTAGGGAAAGTCTATTCCTGATCAGTATGTGGGCAGCTGGGTTTAGATTACAGGGCACTTACCGTATCAAATCACTCCAAACAATTCCTGTTTCAGAATAGGTCCAGCAAGGCTTGTATCTCCTAAGCTGCAAATTCTCAGGAGCAAAAAAAAGCCAGGCAAGGGGGACAAAGCTTTCCAACTCTGACTCCGAAACCTGTTAGGAAACCATGCTCAGACGCTTTGAAACCACACTTGGACAGACTTCCAGTACTGGCTACAGCAGCAACATGGAAGCTTTATGTACCTTAGCTCATCTTCACTCCTAAATCAAAGCACTTTAAGTGTACTATGGCATGCCAGTAAGTGTGTCTTCACTGAAATAAGTTGTTTGGAGGGAAGAGGAAGAGCATTTTTTCCTCCCATTTTACAGGTATTTCCCTTATGCACCCATATTATCGGGAACATAGCTAATACACAGAGGTCACTTGCTTTCCAAATGGCAATTACAAGTAAACTAATGAGAAAAGGAAACAGCGGACAATTTTACATCAGTTGATTTCTATATCCTCTGCCAGGATGCTTTCCTACGGGCAGATATGACCTTCCCACTTCCCCAGCCAAAAAGAATAATACTAACAGGTACCAGAAAGCCAACCTAGTTGCTTTTTCTATGCTCTGAACTCACTTTCTTTGACTTATTTCAGAATGGTATAAATATTTTTACCTAAAAGGAGAGCTACAGCTATCTGAATTGGGCTCAGACTCATTCTTCTACAGTCACTGTTATTCTGGGTGGACTTTGAGAAGCTATTTGTACTTTTTAAGAATAAAAATCCCAAAGGAAGCCAATCCTTTTGTTTTGAAGAAGAAAGCAAAGCAACTGAAGGTTATGAACAGTCACTCTTTTTTTGGATTCCAAATATGATATCTTTGATCCTTGACTTGCTTTTCATTAAGGAAAAATGCCATAAATTATTTGGTTTGTTTGCCTCTCTGATCAGTCAACTGAAAGATGTTATTGCTTTGGGGCAATGAAATACGTTGACTCAATTTCATTATTATTCAGTTTCAGGTTCTTTTTAGTACATAAACTCCCTCTGTCTGACTTACTGTGTGGATAAGCGTTATTAGGAAAAAAAAAAAACATTGGGTTATAGCTTTTGATACTTGCACTGTCATTTAAACAGCTCTCATCTCTGAAGAGTTAGTAGCCTTGACACACGGTTCAAGTTCAAAGTTAGTCAGCTAGTGGGCCAAATTCTTCCTCAACTTCATTATCAGGGATGAATTGGGCCTGTAACATACTAAAAAGGCAAAAGTTTTACTCAGACTGTATCCAGACAACCAGGCTTTCTGACAAGGAGAATCCAAATTGCTTTTCTTCATGTAATTTTGCCCAATAAATCACTGCCTAACTTAATGAATTACACTTATTAGCAGCATTATTTTTTCTTCCTTTTCCTAAGAAAGGTAGTGGTAATTAGACCATACACTGGCTTTATGCACAAGGCTCAAATTTATCTGATAAAGTGAGTAAGTGAGCAAAGAAGTAGAGAGAGACTTGTACCGCTCCAGAGAAAGCTTCTGCAATTCACTAGTGCAGAGAACATAACTACAAAGCTGTTTAAAAGATGGCATGGGACTGAGTGCCTGAAATTACTCTTACACCATTTTCTGATATCGAGTTGAATAAGTCTCTGATATTCTGATACGATTTTTAGGAAACTTCTGAAAAATACAAAGTCCCATTTAGCAACAGAGAGCAAGAAAAAGCACAGGAAGACATCCTTGAAACAGCAAGATAAGGCACAGCTAGATTTTATAGCAAGTATTCCTTAAGAAAGTACTAAAAGAGAGAAGTGGGTAAACCCAGAATGTGCCATCCAGCTTTCTAAAAAAAGGAGTCATCAAGGAAAGCAATACAATAGCAGGGTCTTAGACGTGACTTTGGAGACCTGAGTTTATTGACGCGGCTATGGTATTTTTTGTTTCCTGGAATAATCTCATTTACTTAGGTAAAATAACTTTGTTATAGTATCTAAAGATATTAATGCATTTTCCTTGCAGAAACTTCATTTTCCCTCCTTGTCCTGGTGCCTAGGACTACAGAGATAATGTCTATGTATAAGCAGGTACCTCATTTGTTGGCTCTCATTCAGATAAAGAATTTGCAAGAATCTCCCAAGGAGATCATTTGGCATGTTTCAGCCCCTGTGTTTCAGCAATGTTTTTCTCTGTCCAGTTCCTCTAAAGTGGTGATAACCAGCCCTCCCAACATGAGATTGACCTGTAAATTAGTTCAAAAGGCTTCAGGGGCCACAGGCAATGTTAGGCAGGTGATTCTCTGCTCTCGACCCTTCGGGTCACCCAGAGAGTGCAAGGAAGGGAGATGAGCCACCCCTCTGTGCTGGGATACAGCCAGACAAAGCGAGTTCAGACCTACCAACAGGTATCTGAAACACGCAGGTGCCGGGGTGGAGGCACAGAGAACCACAGAATTCCAAACCTCATGATTTTCTCCTTTTTTTCTTGGTTCCCGCTATAGGTGGGAGGGAATGTGGAGCAGGTGAGTCACTGCTTATTAAGTGGCCCTCCACAAGCAGACAGAGTTGGTGGAGTCCAATTTTGGCTTCGCAGAGGCTGTAGGGAAGCAAGCAAGCAAGCAGCCATCATTATTCTTTCTCTCCCCTGCAACAGACCAGGGCAAGGTCAGCCAGGGACACCTGCTCAGCAAATGTCACAAGGAAGGCACCAGGCAGGGCCCTGCAGCTGGGATTCCTGGGCCACGGGTGTGAGTCACAGGTCCAGGAAAGTATTCGCAGTAGGTAATCACCACGACATTTCCTCTTAATGCAATGGCAATTCACAGGCATCCTCTCTGGACTTCAAGGATAAGAGGAAGCTTGTTCCTGTTGCAGCAGGTCCTGTTCACCATCACTGGCAGCTCAGAATTTATATCCAAACTATTCCAGTAAATCCCACAATTTCATTGAGCATCTCCAGTCCTCCATGATTCTGACCCTTCAGTTTTGTGTTTTACTTGGTTTTCTCTTACGGCCAACTTTTTCACAAAGTGCAGTGTTTGCTGTGATCACTGAAATAGATTTTTACTGTCAACCAGCTCTGCTTTCAGTATGTTCTCTCTCAAACACCCTGGAGGGGTTGTTCCAGTGTTTCTCTATTACCTTGGAATCTATTGAGTGAACAAGGAGGAGAGGTTGGAAGGTGAAGTTAAAATAAGTTTCCATAGCTTGTAAATTTTAAGAGGAGCCTTCGAAGGCAATTCAGGAATCACCAAGTGCCTGGGTGACCAAACTACTACATATAAGGTGAGAGAGAAATTATGCTCAGTTTCTGCCAGTTTGAGGTTTCCCCATTCTCCTGCTGTCTTGTTTCCTCCCTGACCATACTAGAGTCTGATCCCTCCCAGGGGACAGACTTTTTAGCAGGGCCTGTTGCAACAGGACAAGGGGCAATGGTTTTAAACTAAAAGAGGATGGATTCAGACTAGATATGAGGAAGAAATTTTTTACGATGAGGGTGGTGAAACACTGGCCCAGGTTGCCCAGAGAGGTGGCAGATGCCCCATGCCTGGAAATGTTCAAGGTCAGGGTGGACAGAGCTCTGAGCAACCTGATCAAGTTGAAGATGTCCCTGCTTATTGCAGGGGGGGTTGGACTAGATGACCTTCAAGGGTCCCTTCCAACCCAAACCATTCTATGATTCTCCCAGCTACACAGGTTTCTGGCAACCCCAGCTGTTGTCAACCTTTCTATTTTGTTCGTCTGCCTGAGGAGCCCCCACTTTGTCTAGCAGAAAACAGAACCCCATGAGCTCAACTCAATGAGTCAATCAGGAACCTTTCACAAATGGATCTCAAGGAAATGGTGCACACAAAGTATAGACAGCACAGAGAAAGTGCTACCCTTTTCCAGTAGAAAAACATTAATTGAAGAAGCCAATGCTTGGTTTGTTCTGGGCTCCTCCTTCTTTAGGGATATGGCATCCATATTTCTTCCTTCCCCTTACACATTTGCAGGCTATTGTTTCCATAGATGATGAAAACATAAACATTGTGTCAAGATTCATTTCACTGCACCAGGATTCATGTCACTGTATCAACAGAAATGTTGCATGAAAGCCATGACGCTACACAGGCCGAGTCATTAGTTCCCATGTAAAGTTGAAGGAAACCTAACTAACTCGGGCAAAATTTCCCTTGATACAGACACTCTGAGATAGTCTAAGGATTCTCTTACACAAAGCAAAGGCTGCCTTAAACACCACAGTAACAGGTCTTCTCCCTCTCCATAAATCACATAAATTTGGAAAAATTTGACTCTCGTTTCACGTTTGAGGAGGAGAAAAGAACATGTTCACAAAAAAGCGACTGAGCTGCTGCTCATTAGCGTCCTCCTCTGGGCAATGGGAGATCTCATTTCTAGATTCAAGTCTCCAAATCAGAACAGAGATTTGAACTTTGGTCACGAGAGCCAATTTCTATCCTTTTCCCCCTTAAAAAAAACCTCTAGATATTCTCATTTCAATCATATATTTATAACAATAAATATTGATTTGACTCTTTATCTATGGCTGAGAATCATACATATATATATATGCACAAGCATGGTAACTGCTTGAACGATATGAATTAATCCAACACCTCCTAGCCAAGAAGACTGGGGCCAATGTGATGGCTCCCCAGAGGTCACTGTTACCACCCTTGAACAGGAGTACCTATTGCTTTTGTACCTGATCCCCCCACCACATCTTCATACATGTCTTGCTGCCCCTGAGAAAACTTCTATTCTCTAGTGTCTTATTTCAGGACTGACACACATCTCAGGATGACCAAGCAGAAGGCGAGCAGGATTTTGCAAGCACGGGACACCTAAAATGACATAGACCATTGAGTTGAAGAATTGAGTGAATTTTACTATACTGAGAGTTGCAAATGCACACGTACAAGAAAATGTGTAACTGAGTTTGAGCTGAAGCAGCTCTTACTTGTTTCGACTTCTTTTCAACCCTTCTTGTGCTCGAATAACAAAGGATAAGTACTTCCTCCCTTACTGATGCTTTTGAGGATCCTCCTAGAATGGTAACAGTTAATCAACTGCGTATAATAGCAATGATCTGTGAGCAGTCAAATACCGTCAGGTATTTGTAACAAGGATACAAAGCAACAATGGTAATTTCCTAATGTTTAAAAGCTTGAAAGGGTCAGCGACCTTCACCTTCAAAACTAGTATATCCAGACAGAAGTGCTGTTTTTCTTAGTAGCTCATGCATATTGCACGTATCCAAAACTAAAGCGGGGACATCGAGGCCGACACTGGTACGCACCATCCCACTGCCGCTCACAACGCCGCAACTGCTCTATTTAGCACGTAAAAGTCATTAGGCAGAAGTGATGGCTTCAGCTGGCTTTTCAGACAGGAGCCTGGAGGCTCCTTCTGGAGAAGCGCAACCAGTTAGGCTCTGGATAGACTCTGTTTCGTAGTAAAAACCTCAGCCCTAATCAAATGCAGCGCAGAAGAAACAACCGGCCAAGAGGAGAGGCGTAAAGGATTTAAGTAAGATGGTTCCAGTGTTTTCTTGTGCGTTCGGCGAAATAATTTACCCCGGGGACCCTGCAGTTCTCCTATCTTGGCACTGCCAATTCCGAGCCACACGCACAGCCGAACAGACCGGCGACCGTCTCGCCGGCATCCCGCTCCCGCAGCCAGAGCGCAACGCTTCCCCCTCACCGCGCCAACCTGGTCGGAAATCGGGCAAAAATCCCACACGGGGCCACCCGGCATCCCCCCAGCACCAACCCCCGCCCGGCCGCTGCTGCGGGGAGCCCCGCCGGGACGAGCTGGGGCGGGGGGGGACACCACGGCCGCCCGCTCCCCGCCGCCCGGGCTCCAACTTCCCCGGCGGCGCCTCCGCCACCGGCCGGGCTGCGGCAGCGGGGACGTGGGCTCCCTCCTCCCCGCCGCCCCCCCTCACCCCGGGCCTGTCCGCGACGGGCCAGGAAAGCCGCGAAGCCGGCTGGGGGGCCCCGCTGCGGGGGTGTGCCTGCGGGCAGGGCAGGTGCGACCGGCACCGGCGGGGAGGGAACGGGCCGGGGCCGCGCCTCACGCCGCCGCCTCAGAGGCAACAATGGGCCGGGGGGGAGGCTCCGAGCCGCCGCCGCCCGCCAGCGGCTTCGGCGGGGAACGGCGCTGCCAGCCCAGCCGAGCTGAGGGGAGCCGCGCTGAGGGGAGCCGAGCTGAGGGGAGCCCAGCCGCGCTGAGGGGAGCCGAGCTGAGGGGAGCCCAGCCGCGCTGAGGGGAGCCGAGCTGAGGGGAGCCCAGCCGCGCTGAGGGGAGCCGAGCTGAGGGGAGCCCAGCCGCGCTGAGGGGAGCCGAGCTGAGGGGAGCCGCGCTGAGGGGAGCCGAGCTGAGGGGAGCCCAGCCGCGCTGAGGGGAGCCCAGCCGAGCGAGCCGCCCCGCCGGAGCCCCGGCGTACCCCCCTCCCTCCCCGCTCCACCTCGCCGAGGGGGCCGGTCCGGGGCTCCCCCGACGGCCGCCCCCGGCACCTCCGCGCCCCAGCGGGGCGGGGAGCCGGTCCGCGCCGCCGGAGCTCCGGTCCGTCCCCCCGGCCCTCACCTGTTCAGCACTTTCCTGATCCTCTGGCGCACGCTGGAGGAGGGCGCGGAGATGCCGCTCCTGCCGCCGCCGCTGCCGCCCTCCGCCGGCAGGTTCTCGATGGTGGCCACGACATGGCTGGGCTGCGGCGGGTGGTGCGGCGGCGGCGGCGGCTGCGGCGGCGGGGGGTGGCGGTGGTGGCGGTGGCGTTCGGGGGAGAGCATCGCGGCGGGGCTTGCGCCTCAGCGGAGAGCGGGGCTCATCCCGGCGGGAA
Organism: Buteo buteo; assembly: GCF_964188355.1. Lineage (NCBI taxonomy): Eukaryota > Metazoa > Chordata > Aves > Accipitriformes > Accipitridae > Buteo > Buteo buteo. Next base: position 26,233,167 of record NC_134185.1, on the reverse strand, counting down.
GACGGCGGGCGCTGCTGCTGCTGCTGCTGCTGCTGCCGCCGCCGGCGCTGGCTTCCCTCGGCTTCCGGGCAGCGCCAGACCCTCGCCCGCTCCTCCCTCACTGGGCTGCCATGCAGCGAGGGGCGGGCTGCCGCCGCCAGCGAGTGCCGCTCACGGTCGACGAAGTGGCAGCAGTTGGGCGACCCTCCCTCCTCCTCCTCCTCCTCCTCCTCCTCCTCCTCCCTCTCCTCCTCCTCCTCCCTCTCCTCACACCCCCCGCGCCCAGCCGGGGCGCTCCCCCCTCGGCGAAGCCGCCGCGCCGCCCTCGATCCCTTTTGTTCCCCGCTGCTACCGCCGCGGCCCGGCCCGTCACGGCGGCGGAGCCCCCCTCAGAGCCCTGCGTGGCGGCGCCCGCCCTTGCGCGCCGCCGGCCGAGGCCGCCAGGGGGCGCCGCCACCGCCGCCGCCGCCAGCAGCAGAGTCCGCCGCTGCCTCCGCGGGGCGCTGGGAGCCGGGCGGGGTTGGCGGCCGCCCCCGGAGGAGCGGCGGTACGGCGGGGGCCGCGACGGGGTCCCGCCGTTGTCGTCGTCGTCGTCGTCGTCGTCGTCGTCGTCGTCGTCGTCGTCGTCGTCGTCGTCGTTCCCCGCCTCCCCGCCCGCTGAGCGCCGCGCTAGGTGGGCGAGGGAGGGGGGGGGAAGCCGGGGCCAGAGCGCTTGTTTCGCCCCCAACTTCACCCCCGTGAATACTCATCGGTTGTTTTTGGGGGTGTTCGGTTGCCTTTTTGGGGGTGGGTTGGTTGGGGAGTGGGTTTTTTGGGCGAGTGGGCCACAGCTGGGCAACACGGCACCTCCTGCGCTGGCCGGGACGGCATGAGCACCCCGGGGCTGGCACGCGTTTGTCCTCGCGGCCTGCGAGCCGGAAAAAAGCGTAAATCAAAACCGGCTCTGAACAGCCCCCCGTGCTCGGCGTAGTGGCGGGGAGGCACCGAAGGGACAGTGGGAGGGATGGCGGTCGCCGCAAAGTTCAGAGCTCCGTACGTTTTTCGTACGGACGGCGCGCTTCAAGTTCACGTTGGGCAAGGCTTGTTCCAGACTGTTGGGTCAAGCCGCCTTCCAGTACGGGGAGTCTCTCTGAAAAGAAATGGAATGAACGTGGTTTTAATATCTCCTATTCTAAAGACTAAGATATTTCATTTTAACAATTGAATTAGGCTCGGAGGAGGTAAAATGTATACCTACCTTTTAAGTTGATCATGTCGCTCTGAAATGTGTTACCTGATAATTTTGCCAAGTCCTGTAAGCGAAATAAATCTGAAATTTCACCTTTTCCGTTCAATTGTTCCCCCCCTTACTTCTTTTTGCCGAAGATTCTTCCCCTATATTCCTGTTTGTCTGAACCTTACACAAAGCCATGAAGGTGAGAGGAACATTTGTAAGAAGCGGGGAAATGTGGTTATAAAGCTGTGGAGTGTCCCCCAGGGAAATCAGATAGATGTAATACTCGAAATTTCTCTTGCTTTTTTTTTAATGACTAGGTTTCGGGTCGGTAGTGGCTGTTTATAGGAACTATTCCGTTTGCTGGTATTAATTTTTAATACGTCAGTTTACTCTGAGTACCTCAGCAGCCTCAGTCTATCAGGTCTTCAGATGAGATCCAGTGGAGCGTGTGGCTCTACCAGAGGAATGCTTTTGAAGACGGGGCTCGCTCACTCGAAATCCTCTAAAGTTCATTCTCCGTTCTGGGCAAAAAGCCAGCTGTTTTCAGCGCGAGCCGAACCTCAGTTGAATCGGATTATGCTACTAAGAGATTCTCCTCTCTCCTGTTCCCCCCATGGCAACCACATGTTTCCAGAAGTGGAGAGAAGATGAGGTTCATTCTCCCCGGCAGCAGTTGGAAGTGGAAGGGACGGAACCTCCCGAGCCGCAGCGTCCGCAGCCGCGGCAGGACGAGGTTCGCTGCAGGGCTAGCCGCCCGGCGCAGCCATCGCCGCTCTGTGCCATCACCGTGTGGGCCCAGCCGTAGGACCCCCAAATCACACCCTCGACTCAGTCCCGTCTACCTCTAGCACTTATTTGTTAACGTTTCCACATTTCTCCAAACTGCAGCTGGATGGCAACTGCAAATATTCTGGAACTACTCTCTGTGCCATTATGAGAGGGTTTAGATAAGGGATGTGTTTCCTCCGGGATGCTCAGCAGCCATTTCAGACTAATCTGACAGCTGAGTGGATCGGAACAACAGTGTTTGTCTAACTTTATTCCTACTGATTAAACCAAATGAATGCATACCTGAAGTCCAATTCGGGATCTGCCGAGAAACGGCGGGGGCTGTAGGAAGCTCCTGTCCTCAGGACAGCCCCCTTATTTAGCAGCCCCCCTTTCTACCGATGCAGAGGGAAACAGTAGGTCTGTGCAGACAGCCCTGCTGCCATCGTGATGAATGGATTTCTTGCACACTCAGGTCTATCAGGAATACGATGCCAAACGTTTGCTGTGTCCAATAAAATTGCTTCCAATGACTTTTCAGTTTGTCTCACTATCGTACCACACGCGTAGCGTTATGCCATCCCATGTCTTTCTGCATTTAATGTTACAGTTCACTCATGCAGGTTTTTTTCCATGATTAGACAAAATTACTGGGAGGAACAATTACACTGGATGTATCCTGTTTAGTAGTATCAGCAGACTGACTGCATCATACAATCAGTAGTGACTGATTGAGAACGGCGTTTTTTAATGTTTTAATAATTACTCAAGATGCTGTTCATGTGGCTAAATATCCCTTGCAGTCTGAGCACTCTTGGCCTGGTTTCAAACACAGTGCTAAGCATGTTCAGCTCCCTTGTAGCTGTTTCTCAGTGTGTTGACATTCAACTACGGCACGTCGCATCTTCATTAATGTAACACTCAACTGGATTAATTTTACCAAAAGATAAGATTAGAATTTGTACAACTGTGAAAACAAATTTTTTCTTAAGCATTTCGTCCCCCTGATTAACAGGTGAACATGCTAGTGGTTGGTCCGATGACTCCTTTTTGTGGTTTACGCTGAAGAAGTGTTTTGCCTTCTAGCATTAAGTCTGGTTTTAAGTCTAGGTTTTTCCAAAATTGTCACATGAGTTTAAACCCAGGTTCTTGAAGGCGCTGAACTGACTCAGCCTTTTTGGTCACCAATGTCCTTCATAAATAAAACGAAAACACCTCTCCGTGGCCACCTGAGTTCACTGGGGACCAAGTCAGGGTTTTTTTTTAATTTCTGTCATAAATGTGCACAAAGCTGTTGCAACAGCAGCCACGCTGACTGGCTAACGCACTGCCCGGAGGCCTGGCTCAAGCCTAAATCCTAGTGCCAGAAGCCCAGTCCTTAAGCTCAAAGTGGGGAAGTCCTCTCCTGGGGGTAGCCGTAGCTGTGCTCTGACCCCACTCGAGACCTGGCAGGGCTTGCAGCGAGACCAGAGGCTGACCAGTAACTAGAGGGAAAACGGGGCACCATAAGCAGGGGAGCAGTGTCAACAAATGAGAAATTCTTATAAAGATGTGCACATCCATCTCCAAGTAGGTTGAATGCTGGATGTGGGGACTTGGGCTCTCACCTCAGCTTAGCCAAATTTTAGAGGGTTAAAACTCGGTCTTTCCTATTCCAGCTGAGTCTCCTGGAATTGCTGAAATTGCTCTTCTGCAGTACTGTCGCCATCCCTTGGTCCCCAGCTGATGAACAACTCTAAGAAAAGAAACCCCAATTCCAGCTCTCACCTAAGATGTGGAACAGCTGTGAGTGTTGTATTCCCAAGGATATTTGGCTTGTCGTGGGGATTCAGTCAGGCCATCGGCCTCTTCCGTCACATTTTTTCAGGGGTGGGAAAACTGAGGTACTGAAGCAGCTCTGGCCAAGACTGGATATGGTCTGTCGCTTCTCAAGCAAGCACCAGGGCTACCAAGAGGATGAGTCGTGATCTCTTTTTTGTCTGTCAGAATGTCTATTCTATATTTGCAGATTGATTTATATCAATATTATACTTTGATTTATTAATATTTACATTTTAATATTTGGCATAATATTTTATTTATATTAAATCTTTTTATTTGATATAAACATTGCTTGGTTATTATTAATAAATCAAATATTACATTTGTATTTGATTTTACACCTGGAATGAAATAGTTGCAGCTGGAGGGAATGAGAAGACCTTTTGTTAGTACACGCTACTGCAACACCACAGGGGCAACGTTAGCTCAGAGACAAGATTTATCCCACTTGTTCCTGCATGGCGTTCCAGAGAGGAGTTACTCATGTGTCCGGTGAGTTTGAGTTGAGCACTGTCCTGAAGCTGTAGCGCTTCTGCCTACCTTATTTAAAAGTAGTCCAGGTATCTTTACACGTAGTGCTGCATAGGGCAGTGGTGACAGCCTTTGTTATGGTGCTTCTGGGGGACAAGCAACAGCCACAGAGGCAAGGTGTTGGTTTGCACAAAAGCCCTTTACTCAAAATCCTTCCAAGCCTCTTCTCAGGCAAGTTTTTATTACGAGAATCCAACTACTCCAGGCACCTCTCAGCACCTGAGAAAGGCTCAGAGGAGCACCAAGCTTCCAACACGTGAGGCTGACTGCGAGAAAAAGAAGCAAGGGTAGAGCACGGCGGCACAACCTTCATGTTATCCCTCAGCCTTCGCGCTCCAGTGTCCCATTTCAGCACCACCGTTGCCACCCACCAGGTTGTTAGAGATAATGAGAGCCTCACAAGTCAACTTCTTAGGAGATGAGAAGTCAGCAGTTCTGAATCTGAGCGTAGCGTGTTTATTCATACGCATACGCTGGTGGATGAAAAGCTATGGAAAGGCAACATAGCTGTAGGGAATCTCAGCACGCAGCCCACGTACGGTTCCTAGACAGCAACTCTGCATCTAACAAAACAAGAGGAGAGCATGGAGGCATGCAGTCAGAGCTGCTCCTCCCGCTGGTTCCTCACTCCCTCGTGGCACAAGCAAGGTGAGACACCCCACCTGCTTCACACAAGGGGTGAGGGAGGTTGTGGGTAACAATGCCTATTTTTCACATCCACCGTAACAATATTTTATATTTCTCATTAGTTGCAGGAGGGAATATACCAACTGACTGTAATAATTTTTGCTCTTGTAGGGGAATATTTACACACACACACACACACATACAGAGGGAGAATTACATTGCAATATCATTGGAGCCTGAGACCAAGCAGCTGAGTCCATATAAAAAAGATAGATTATACAATACAGAAAAGGTAAAATTAAATAGAATTTATTTGTTTCCATCACCCTGGGTGAGCAACAAAGGCACAATAAAAAGTACAATAAATAATCTGCGAATGCCTTAGCTTCCAATAGTACCAGGTTCACAAGCAGTTCAGAAACAGAACATCTGGGATAGCTCAGTTTCTCTGCAGGAGGATGAGGAGAGCTCCCGTCCCACATATGATTCACTCTTCTTCAAGATTTCGCTTGCTTCGCTGCTGCAGCTATCATTTCAGCAGTCTGTAGTAGCCATGCAGTCACCAGTAGCTTTTAGACAGTTGCAGACATTTACCTACTTGTCCTTTTCTTAATCTGCATAAAAATAAATGAATCCTGCAGAGGTTAATTAAGAAGCGTATTAACTTTCCTGCTTGTAGCATAGGTCACTCACAGACTCAAACTTCAGACTGGAAAGAAAGCTGAATCGCAAAAGAAAGCAGCAACAGCTCATCAGCTCAGGAAGGTGCAGGGAGGCAGACTGTTATTTCCCTCGTTGATATTCAGTACCGAAAAAGCAAGCAGGAAGAAGTCCCTAATCTGCTAGCAAAAGAGAAATGAACTCATAATAGTCCTGTGATGCTATTTTTGCACAACCCAATAGCATTTTTGATCCAGTTGTTCTTTTCAATAAACCACATTACAATTACTTTTATTTGGTTTCTTCTGTGCTTCCTCTCCTTCTTCATTACATAATCAAATGTCAGCCTACAGTATACCCTGATTTAAGTGCCTCTACTTGTCCAGAAATAACAAGTTTTTTAAACAATCCTGTTCTTCCGTGAAACAACAATAACCCTTTTCAACCTGTTACTGTTCAGCAATCCAAAAACATGATACACAGATGTGAAAAATCCAACCAATTCCTTTTGAGATTGAAGAAACAAGTCTTGAGAAGTCCTTTTCAGGAGGAATATGACAATCTAATATTGCTTTACTTCTTTACTTATCTGTACTTTTTACAAAAACCCTCAATCTTGCAGACTTTGTGCACTCGTGCATCATCCCTAGCTCTCGTGCCCGCACTTGGGAAACCCTTTCCCTGCCACGTGCAAAGGGCATTCCTCCTCCAACTGATGCCTTGGAAAGGCCAGGCTGCAAAGGAGGGCTCTTCTCTGCCTGGGGGACTCAGGGAGCAGGTCAGAGGGATGCTTTGACCCATGCCTTGGGAAATATTTTGGGGACCAACACAGTAGATCTAGCCATTCTATTTGTCTAGGAGCATCTGTTTCCCTGCCTTAGGAATGAACCTTGCCCATGTCCCTCCTGCCTTCCGAGGTATCAACATGTCTAGGTCTCTTATTGTGAATTCAGAGTGCTAGCCCGAGCATAACTAGATAGATTCCCTAAAATGGGAAGGGAGACACACTTCATGGCAGAGGTGGTTTATTAGCCCATTTGCAAGCCAGATAATCAACAGTCTGACAAGGAGAGGACTGGGTTTACAAGAGCGAAGTTGCCCTTGCACTAAGAGCCATTTCATTCCTCCAGTTTCATCACACCATTTCCATACAGAGATAACTCAGTGAAATGTAGAGACCTGTGATGTGTAAGAGGTCGTAAAAGGTGATCTTGAGGTCCTCCTGGCCACGCACTCTCTGAGTAAGTGGCATCCAAGCAAACACTCAAGGTGAGGGGACAAAGACATCCTGCCAGACTCCAGGGCAAAGTGACACAGCAGTTTTGCCGGGCAAGAATTACATTTGGAAAAAGGATTTTGACATCTAAAGAAATTCACCTCGGGAGAACAAGAGTGCATTTTGTCAGGGAGGAAAGCCATTAGGCGGACTGTGGAGGAATTAAAGGGACTTCCCAAACAGCAAATGTGCTAACCTCTAGAGAAAAACAACCATACATATTGTATGCCTTGGTGTTACTATAATACATTTCATTGACAGACTTTTGTCCTAGTTAATAACGCTTCACTTTCAGAGGCCTCTGGCTTTCTAATTACTGCTGTCATAGCTCCCCAAGGAAACAAAACGGCAGGGCTGAAAGCTAAATCAAACCTGAAGGAGATGCGAGCGAGACCCCGGGGACTGCAACCCAGCCCTGACCGGGGGCGAGAGCGCCGTGGTCCTCCCTCCTCCCCCAGGTCCGTGGGGAGAGGCGGCCGGCCGCGGACACGCTGCAGGAGGCAGGGGCAGAAGGGTCGTGCTTTCCAGCAGTGGTCGTGACAGCGCTGACAGGTTTAGCTTTTCCCTTTTCGCTTTATCTGCACGGTCCGGCCGTTCGAAATGGTACCGCTATGACCACATCTGCGTCTTCGCTGGCACTGCCTGCCCTTCGTGCTCAATTCAGCCTTCCCGTGTCTTCACTCTCTGGCCTTGCGTACCTCTAGTCCCACTTGCCTTGGCTCCTGCTGCACAGAGCCACCTTCTCAGAGCTGATCCGTGTATCTGTGACAACACAGCAACATTTTAATTAATTCTATAGGGGGAGGAAGATGACTGACCTTTGCACTGCCTTTCCTTCTGCTTTTTTTGGTACGGTATTTGGATCTGCTATGTTGAAGGCAGAGTAGGCTGTTGGAAGCAAAAATGGTTTTCTATCATTTCTAACTTCCTGACGCCGCCTGGGATTGTCAGGATCTTGGTTACACCTTGAGGCTGCCCTGGAGTCTAGGATATACAGGAAAAAACATGCTCTTTTACTAGTATGATGATGCTCTAAAGACACCGAATCACAGCATCTTTAGGGTACAGGCTACAACAAGAACTGCCAGGTGCTTTGTTAATTCCGTCAAGCAGTGGCACAGTCTGCCCAGGATGGAAAATCTCCGTCCTTGGGGGTTTTCAAGACCCAGATGGAAAAAGTCCTCAGGGACCTGGTGTCACCTCATGGCTCACCCTGCCATGAGTAGGGGGTTGGACCAGAGACTTCTTAAGCTCCCTTCCAAGGAGAGTTATCCTACAGTCCTACAAATTATGATTTTAGTTGTGCTGAGTTATATTTCAACAATATGTGCATGTGTAACTGTGGGGTCAGAAAACTCCAGAAGAGGAAATACCTGGGAAGAGTAACCTTTTCACCATTTTTTGCTTTGTTAGGGAAAAATTACAGAAAACCACAAAAGGATGAGGATCTATAAAGTGACTTATTCCCACATGGCATTATACAAGAGCGAAAATAAAATGAGTGCAAATAAAGCAACAACAACTTTCTTGACCAATGCAAATTCTTTATTACTCAATTTTATTGATAGAAATAGTAGAGATTCAGCTCTCTTACCATATTCTTTGCTGGACTGGAGAGACGAGCACCTCTTGGGATTATTGCCTCAGCCAAGAGTCAAAATTTATATGACCAGCTGGCCATTTAGAGTATCCATCAATAGGTAACAGCTAATAAAAACAGAGAAAAATCAGAATACTTCTTTCAGGAGCAACAGTGTTTGGGGATATTTATTATTGTTTTCCAGTGATTCTTTATGTCTGGTACATTTTTGTGAAATGTCTTTTTTAAAAATAAAGACTGATCTCCAGATGCTAACGAGTTCTCCTTGTCAAAGTGTAAAGTGCATTTCCATGTTAACTTTTCTCATGTGTCACTCTGTTTTGCAGGCCTCGTTGGCAAGACACAACTGTAATTCTGCAAGTGAGTGAGAGGGGGAATTGTTGTTGGGCCAAGTCCAAAGGCTACTGTTCTGAAGGCATTAAAAATAAAGATAAAATAAATACTTAGCTTTTGGGGACAAGAAAATCACACCTGCTAGTCACATTTTACAAATAGGTCAACTTTGGGGGTGATTAATGGAAGTTATCATCAGATTCAAGGCTTTATTCAACTGTTATTTATTATTTTATTTCTGATTTACTGAAATAGCAGCAGCAGACATGATTAACAGGACAATTGATGCTTAGGAAGGTATCACCTAATGAGGTCATTATGTCAGCATCATTAGCGGTGTCCAGGATAAAGATGGATACATGGAAAGTGGAATTATTTCAGTGGTTAATCCTGCTTGATTCCAGAGGTTAGATTTGACGATCAGAGAAGTCATGTCCCACGGTACCCTCTACAGTAAGTTTTACAGTCTAAGAATATGCTAATGGTTCGTGAAGGATTCTCTGAATGAACACTGAATTTCAAAAAGAGATATGGAAACCAGAGTCTGGAGGCAAAAGCATTGGCCCACAGTCAGCTCTTTTTGCTGACTGGGATGCTTGGTCCTTTTGACTTGTTCCTTTTAACTTGTTCTCAGAGCATGTTCAACTTGCTCCCAGGCTAAACAACAGATGCAGGACTTAGGTGGAAAGTTTACCTGGTTCCAGACTTTTGCTGCAGGTGCCTAAACTGCTCTAGCAAACACAGGTTTTCTTCTTATTTCTGTGCACATTTGTACCTAACTCCAGAGCTGGAGCCCTGCCCTGCTCAGCACTTTAGATGAAGAGCAGAGGAACAGGATGAAGAATGTTCTTGTCCTGATGTACAGGCAACCAGGATTTGCTCTTTACTACACTGGGATTAATGAACATGCCTATCATATTCTGGAGAGTATTTAACTGGCATGCCAACTGAAGCAAGAGCTATCCTCAGCGATAAGAACTACTTAGCAGACAGATATAATGCCTGTGTTGAAGTAAAAGCAAGTAAATCCCACCATAATATGCTCCTGTACATACTGTGAAATCCTTCTCAAGGAAGCAGGGCCTGGGTAACAGAGTTTAAATCCAGTTGAGATGACTGGGACTGCTTTTCAGCTTTCTCTGACTTAGTAACCCAGCACAGGAGTACTGGAGACAAAGTACCAGAAGGGTGCTAGACATGCAAAACACTTCACAGCTGGACTTGAAGGCTGACTCGTACCCATTAAGATGTATTGCCTGACAGCTAATCCTGTAAACTACTGCCTACTGTCATATGAAAAGCCTGCCAGATACTGCTGGTCCTTCTGCTTGCTGAGTCCTCCCTCTCCTTGGACAAGCACAGACTTGTGCAGATTCAGATTCAACTCTCTCCACCTTAACCTGTTCAAAGATTTTATCAGAAAGAAAAATGGGCAGCAAAGCTACTGTTATTGCAGGGCAAGTGTCCTTTCAAAGCCTATGAAATGCACAAAGACGTTTCAATTTTTCCAGCAAAGACTTTTAGCAAGGAGTGGAGATCTGTGACACAAAAACAGGGCCCACCCTGTGCTTGAGACCCTCTGAAATTGTTCAGAGCTTTTCAAATTACAAGGAAGAGCAGAGGGGTTGACGAAGAAGCAGCCTCAGTACCGTGGTCTAGGAGCAAACAAACCACGAGACCTCTGCAGTATGGCATCTGCCTTTCAGTGAGTGTCAGCTCTTCAGTGCTTTGCAGGTAAAAAGAGAGCTGATTCTTCTCTTCTCCAAAATACCATAAATGGTCAACGCAATAGCTGGCCAGGGGATACTTATTTACTCCAGATGAGGATCTTCTGAGTCTCAGAAATCTGAATATCCAAGCCATGCCTCATGACAAGACAGCAACTTGTGCATTCATGCTGAGTTCATGGCAAACCGTGTACAAAAGCTGTACTGAAAGCAATTCGAGGAATACTATCGTAATTGATTATGGTATTTCCACCTGCTGGACCAGCTGCTAGATTTGGAGTCCCTGTGGGTGACATTCATCCCTGTATGAGGGGATGAGCACAAGAGATTATATACTCCAGTCATTTTACTTAAATGAAAAATATTGTGCAAGTAAAATAAAAGCTATGTGCCGCTCCTTCCCAAGGGCCTGGATTTCAGACAGACAGAGACACTGTCTTCGAGGCTGCAGTACTCAGAGGAAGTGTTTACACCGAGTAGCTGGACATGAGCTCTGGAGCTGTGTTTGATGGTAATGCAGCAGTTATCTGTGCACAGAACAAGGTAGAAATCTTGGCAGACCCTTTACCAGCTGTAGGGTTATGTCACACTTCAGTGTAAGCAGCTGCAGTAGCTTTCTGAAAAGCCTGGAGGGTTTAAGAGCTACATTACAGCAACAAAACATACCCAGAAAATGTCAGTGTGACAATTCCCTAGGCTTTCAGCATGAAACCCAGAGACCCCCCTGAGCATACTCTGGAAGCCCAACCATATTTTTTTTTTATAAGCCCTACCATGTGCCTGAAGGTCATCACCACTGAAGTTTCTGACACAGGATGCTCTTCAGGAGTCTTTCGTGGTGTTTTGGGATGCTTCCGCAGCAGATGAAAAGGTTTCTCCAGAAACCTTTGTCCAGAAATTGTCTGTGTACAGTAGAAATTAATGACAAGAAATGACAGCTAAATGGGCAGTGCTTATGAGATGGAAAATACAGGATTACAACTATCGTTGCTGCTCTCAGGTTTTTGTACTCCCCAAACCCAGCCCAACTGCACACGTCTTTTTGCCCATTTCTACTACGTCCGTGCCACCTTCTTTCCCTTGTTCTGCCATTTTACGTGCTCTTTGCAGCACACAACGTGGTATCAACAAGCTCCATTTTGCTCCAGCAAAGGAAGAAAACCTAAGCTTTGACTTTCATCCCTTGCCTTGTGACTTTGCCAGTATTAGATGAGTGCACTGGTTAAAAAATAACCATGATTGGCATTCATGGCAGGAGCAGAACTGATGCAAGATAAATCAATACAAACGCGGGTTAAACCAGCTTCAGTACATCTATCATAGTAATTTACATAAGTTTAAATCAATTTAATTAAACTGACTCACTTTTCTGGTAGAGACAAGGCTTTACAGTGTGCCAAATTTAATCCATTGACTCAATTAAAATAATAAAAAAGGGGTGGCTGGTGACTTTCAAGTTCAAGATGATGAGCGACTGGTAGCGTCATGGAGAAGGAGCCATATGAAGATAGCTGGATGTGCTCTTAAAAGAAGAAAATGAATCAGAATGAAGAAATCTCCCTCACAGTGCCGTGGTGTGTAGTAAGCATGATTATTCTGAACTGCTAACCCTGTGCATTATCAACACCTTGCATCTGGCAGACAGTCACTTCTGAGGAAAGCAAAAAGCTCTGCCTGTCATCGGAGACAGCATAACTGATCACTGCATATTCTTAGCTGGCCACTTATACAAAGTAGAACTTGTGGGTTTAAATCACATTCCCCTTTAAACAACTTGGTTTTAGGGTGAGTCTTGCCCCTGGGGAAGGTGGAATAATACAGCGTGTGAGTTTTACTCAAAAAGTTATATCAGTTTGGGCACCCGGACTGTTAGCTCAGCTCAGATTAGTGGGAGCTTCCAAAGTGGTAGTTAGAGTCTTCTAAACTCTCTAGGCCAGCCTAGACTTTGCTGCCTATCTGCAATACTTCCAAGAAGACCGTCATTTACAAATTTCTGTGTCATGGGATATTTTGGGACACACCAAAATGTCCACAAGAGATCTCTGTCTGAAATGCTCTTGTACCCCACAAATTGTTAGTGTTAGACTCCTGAATTACTGGCCACTACTATTTCAATAGTAGCGTGATACTTTCCTCCACCTTCTTCTACCACGCATTTTTGTTGTGTCCTATTTGCTTCTCTTGTCCTTCTTGGCAACATGCAGTTTAGGGTAAAATGGTTTTGCCTATCATAGCAAACTCACATGTAACTGCTGCCAGCTTGAGTTTTATGTGGTATGCATTTAAAGTTTTACCAAGCTTTTGCCTTGGTTGGTAAAAAAGGGAAAGGTTCCCACTGAGTGTTTTCCATTACCAAGAAATAATCTTCAAACATATTTAGAGCTTTCTTACAGTAATTTGCTGCCCAGCTATAGCAGTCCATCAAAAAGTTAGGGTTTTAGAGCTGACAGAAGACTAACAGCAAGCTACATGGGTGGGCATCGCCCCTTATAGCAAGGAGGTTACTGAGACTTGAATCCATTCCTTCACACCCAGCTGGGCATAAGAAACAATGACTATGAATTTAGAAAGCACCATCTTTTGCACCAGTTTGGATAGCTACGGCACAGGCTCAAACATTAGGGCTCTTGACAATAGCTAAGAAAATACAGCTGGAGTGTGGTTCAGTCCAGCTGGGCTCCAAAAGTTTGGACTGGTAAATTCAACCTCGAATCTGAGTATCTTGCACCGGTAAGCTCAATTTCATTTAAAATTTTGTTTTCAAAGTAGGTAGGGGCTGTTAAAAGCTGAACCCTGATTTTGTGGCTTTATGAGACGAAGTCTTTGGTGGCAGTAACAGCCTGAGGCGTTGATGGCCTCCCCTCCTCTTCCTCATCTCTTCCTACTGCTCCGCTCAAACAAATTGCTGTCTCACATGCACAGCTTTTCCCCACAACGCTCTGAATGTGATGAAGGAATCAACAGAGCTTCTCTAGGGGTGTTTTCAGTAAGTCATTTTTAAGTCAGGCCAGTTCCGCGCTGGGTTTTCATGATGGTCTGGTGCACGAGGGGATCTGGGTGAGCAGCAACAAGTGGGGCGGGAGCGCCTTAGCACTGCTGAGAGAGGTGCTGTTGGAGACTTCGTGTCATGAAACCTGGGCTGAGGAAAGGGCCGCCAAAGGGCTGGGTGCCGTCAGACTCCGAAGGCACAGGGAGAACCCGCTGTCATCCCCCGTCACTTGTGGGTTTCAGCTTTCTGCTCATTCAGTCAGAGCGGCACTGAATTAAATACTCGACTATTAAGGGCGATTGAGTGACCTCATTTGCAGACGTGTAGCTCCTACTGGTGACACATTCAGGGTTAGAAGCCAAATTTCTGGAGTTACTCTCCTAACGCATGGGGCCAGATATGGCTTCTTGCAGAACGACACCCGGCAGAAAGGGGCTTTGTGCCTGCTTCAGGAAAACCCTGCCTGCTGCCTGACGTTCGAGCACAGAGATTATCTCTGCTTCCTCACCTGTAAAAAGATAATTACACTGCCCAACTTTCTAAAGAGGCTTTGTGTCTCCAGATAAAATATACTACAGAGAGGCACTACATGAATTATTCAGGCTAAATTAAATTAATGAAGACTGTGGAAATTCAGTTGCTTTTGTTTCTTTTTTTCTGCGCTAGGTTCAGATCCTGCAGTGGCCTTTGTGGTCTCCAAATATGCTGAAAGCAGAGCACTGCTAGCTCACAGCTCTGCTGAAACTATTTTCTTCATTGTCTGAAAATATATTAATTTAATTATTGACGAGCCCATTTGTGAGAGAGCTATTGAAGCATGACCAGCTCACCACAGTGTTTTCTCTAACCATCGGCTGCCACAGGGAGTGAAGAATTAAAAGTCAATGCAATCTCTGTCAGACAGCAAGATGGATTTATGAGGAATTACAGGCTGGTTTACGAGGAAAAAATGATCACTTGGTCAACAATGTAGGATTATAAGGACAGTTCTTGCACCATCCAGGAAGGACCTAGACAGAACATGTACAATGTCACTCCAGGACGTCTTAAATCCTTCACAACAGTGCTTTTGGGTTAGCTGGGCTACTGTCCCTGCTCTGGGCCTCTCCAAGCAGCCCCTCTCCCTTCCTCTGTCCCCCAGATGCCAGGAGATGCCCCCTGGATGAAATTCTACAATTGTCACCCCAGAATTTGGGATGTGGGGCTGCCCATGCTGGAACACATAAAGATCTCCTGGCAGCCTGCAACAGCAGCTTAACTGAAATAAAAATACGATTTATTTTGCCAAAAAGCTGCACAGCTCCTAGTAGAATGGATTTAAGCGAGGTGCCTTACACATTATTTTTGTACTCATACTTAACTTTCCTTGCTGGAGCTTAGGCAGACCTGGCATTTTTTCCCCAATATGGAGAACTGGAAGCTGTCTATCACGCTTGCAGCCTGGTTCCCCTGATTAATTTTTTTTTTTTAACATATCTTTAGCCTGTCAGCTTTTCCCGTCTCGTATAATCCCCTGCCCTTTCCTGGAATCTCAGAGGTGTTAGGGGCTCCTTTGAAAGCAGGCTCGGCTACCGGAGGAGTCTCCCAGCCTGGCTGGGTAGAGCCAGACGTTGTTATCCTCACTCCTTTGAAGCCACGTACCTGAGCCTGGCTTAACCGGGTCATTATTTTACTTTTCCTTGCTCAGATCTGTAACAAGCCCTTTATTGCTTGCTTTCAATTAACTCCATGAATTCAGGCGAGCAGTGATAGGAAATGTGGGGAGAGGGCAGGAGGAGCTATACAGCATTAATCAAAGGGTCATGTGGGCATTTTCCCGGTTTGCCCCACTTTGTTACTATAAGCTTCAATGTGATCCTGAAAACGGGGATTCTTGCCTAGAGCCTATAACAAACAACCTGTCACCGCTGGGTTTCTGTTTATTTTAATTAACAAAGGGCTCATTTCTGGCTGGCACGCAGCGGAGCGGAAAGGCGAGAGGAGACCAGGTTTGGCCGTGCCACCCCCTTCCTGCTGCTTCAGTGAGGTTGGGCTAAGAACCAGTGCCAGGCAGCCCCCGCCGACCCCCAAACCGTGCCCAGGGCTGTGGACGCAGCTGGGACATGGCCTCTGTCCCGGGAAAGGGCAGGGGGGTTCATAATTCGTTGGGAAGTACCTACCTACCCACCGGCCAAGCCAGCAGGTTTATTTTTCCAGAGGTGGATCTCAGACCCAGACTTGCACTGTGCTGCTGGAAGGGACCGAGCGAGGGAGGGAAGACACGCAGCAGCTGCTCGAGGTGAGGGTTTGGCAGCCGCCAAGAGCATCCACGGCTTCTGCGCATCCACCGGCACGAAGGTGGAGCTGAGTGCAGCCTACCTAAAAGCCGAAGGAGAAGGATGAGGTTCAGGGATGCCCAGCTATCCATTTTCAGTACCTTCTCCCCTTCCTTTTCTGGGTGCAGGTGTGCTTCAGGTTAAAAGCAACCATGGTTTGGAGTAACTTTACCGAACCACTGGAAACAGGCAGACTGCCAGGGGAAGACTGTCTTGTAGAGCCCAGCTCAGGTAGGACGGCTGCCTTTCTCCACGGCAGAGTAACGCGGGGCTGCGACCCCGGGGTGGTGGGAGCACAGGCTGTGCCGTGAAGAGGAGTCGTGCCTTGCCCTGAAAAGGGCTTCACGGCGTCTCCCCACAGAAGATAACTTCTGTGTCCGAGGCCAGGCTGTGGCCTGGCTCACAGCGTTTGATGCCAGCTGCCAGCTACGAGGGTGCACGGGCTGTGGTGCGGCTGTCTGGCTGCTGAATGGCTGCAGGGGACTTTTGTACTCGTGTGCAATTAGAGAGAGTGTGTTTTCATTTGCTCTGGTCCATGGTGGACATCTCTGAACCTGCCCAGCACCTCAGCCACACGTAGCGAACCGGAACGTAAGGCCATTACATTTTTGGAAACACTATGATTTTTTTTTTTTTTTATTTCACAAAAAATAAATGGCAGCCATTAGGAATGTGTCTAGAAAACACATTTGGTATTCCAATTTTTGAAGCAAAATACGAACAAAATGGTGAGCCCGTATGGATGCTCTTGGTGAGCTAAGGGTGGTTTTTACTCTTGTTTCCCATGCAGTAAGCACAACAGAGTATGCGAGTTCCCCACTCTCATTATCTGATCGCCTCCAAAAATAGGTTCCTGCATATTTCATCTACCAGAAAACTTTGAGAGAGAGAAAAGACCTACTTTTCTTTTTTTTTCTGCCAGTTGTGCCTGAAGCCATGCAGCACTCTGAGCAACTACTGAGCGGCTTTCATACTTTTTCCTGCTTCCCAACGAGTCAGCTACCCAGACGTCAGCGCCCTGAGGGCAGCCACGGGCCTGACTGCTCCTGCCCAGCCTCTGCTGGGGCCACGAGCCCCATTTCAGCCCAGCCTGGGGCCGTCAGTCCCTGCCCCGGTGATGCCGAAGCAGTGCTGGTTGTATGTTGGGACCCCTCGGTTGTACGTCACAGCCTTGTCTCTGGTCCTGTCTCCAGCCCCCTCTCCTTCAGGTCCTGACGGGAGCCCCTGGGTGGTCCCTGGCCCTGGTTCATTGCTTTCCATCTCAGGGGCCGTTGATGGATCTTGTTATAGGCGTTGTCTCTGACCACGGTGGGACGGCACCCACCAGTGAGGGCATGGCCTGTGCTGGGGTCACCCTCAGGTCCCAGCTCATCCCCCTTTGGGAACAGCTGTCCGTCACCAAGAAGCAGTGGAAACCAGCTCTGACAATACAAGCGTGGAAAAATGATGGTAACGAACCACCTTCACCTTGTGGTATTTCTGCGTGCAAGCGGTAAGCACCATTACTGGCTCTGCGCTAAGCGACGAGAACACAACTCCTACAGCCTGGGTCATGTGCATTGCGGTGGCTTTGCACGAGAGCAAGAGGGAAGGGATGGAGCTCAGACTCCAAGATGTTCCCGTTACAGAGCCATCTCTGCTCCCCTTGGCCTGTGGTTGCCCTCTGGCTAGCGCAGCCCAGCTGCCAAACGAGCCCAGGTCAGCCAGGCTCACCGAGAGGTTCACGTTTTCTCTGCCCGTTCACCCCTTCTCCTCTGAACTCTCTCCAGTTGATCCCAGCTTTCCTGAGGATGCTTAAAAATAACAGCAATGCCCAGCTGTGGAGCAGGTCTGTCACGAGACGTGACGTACCTCCCGCACAAGGCAGCGCTCGATGGGTGCTGGGGGACGGGGACAAGCCTGTGAAGGTTGGAGTTACCTGCACATGAAGTAAATTGTTTGCATCTCTGTGTGAGCCGATCACAAAATGGACACAAATCTCAGAAACAGCTTGCAGAATACAAATAAGATAGTCATAATGATGACCGATCTTGTGACAAGTCACCTTGTTAATTCTCATTTTTCCCAAGTATAAAAATGCTGACATTTCTATCTTTTCTTTAAAAAATAGTTGCATACCTTATGAACAGGAGAGCTGAAGCCAGACCTCCATACCCTTCTTACGTTTTACTATTCATCAAAATAACATTTGGTAGAAGCAAGACACTGACAGAACACAGATTTTTATAAATATTGCCTAAACTGCACCCCTAACTTTCTCTCCTTTCCTTTATCCTCCTTTCTATTTCTTCCTTACTCTCTTCCTTTCATCATTTTCATTTCCTTCTCTTTTCTTTTATTTCTCAAAATCACTGGTCCTTCTCCTCGTTAATTTAAGCTTCTGAAATAGCTATGAAAAAGCTTTTTTTTCCCAAAGAAAAAATAAAATGCTGACATCAGAAAATAAATCACTTCTAAGAATACCACTACTAGTAGTTCATACTCAGCAATAAAAGACCAACAAGGGGCAAAAAGAAGTTAACTTTTTTAAAGTCATTAATAGAAGTATGGTTTAAAAAAAAAATTGAAAAAAATAGAATTTATATATGAACAGATATATATAAGAACAGGTAACTGCAAAATATCTACTAACTCTAACTGGGAAACAGACATCTGGAGCATCAGATTCTCAATCTAGTTCTTCCTCCTCCTTATGAAGGCTGTGAGTTAATGTTTTTCTTCAAAAAGAATTTATCGAGCACAAAGCAGATATTCAATTTGTCTTTGATTGCCCACAGTTTTCCCCACTGATATTGAGTCAGGGAATACCCAGAGGAACAAATTCAAATTACGAGGTGAAATGTGGGAAAACATAGAGAGCAATTATGAGTGAAATACTACAACTTCAGTTTTATGTTTGCAAAATCTTGTCTTTTCCAAGTTTTACTCTGAGGGTGAGATTCGCGTGACGTAGCCACAGCCCTGCAGGGCTGTCCGAGGTGCTGTGGAGCATCACGCCAGTCTCCAGCTGCTGGTCCAAGCTGTGTAGCAATTTTTGTGCCATGGCTTTCAGCCTCACGCAGAAGTTTTGTGTACCTGAAACGGCACGAGTGCCCTCTGTTCGGGCACTTGAATTGCTCCCTTAGTCTTGATATTGCAAAAATGTCAGTGGCAGCCACACACAACTCCCCACGTCAAAGGACCAGTAAAGACCAAGAAGCTCGCAGGCTTGTGTCTCTCGCCTTACTTTCCATATCGGCAAATTATTTCAATAGTGCCGTGAAGTGCAAAAGGAGACAGATGCATTATGGAGTAGGTAAGCGTAGTGGAAGGCAGTCCCAGAGACTGCACACAGCCAAGAACAGATCCCAGCCTCAGCCCAGTGCCCCTCTGAGGAAGAAGTCACACTCTTCCTGCGGTAGCATGAGCCACGCCAGCCTGTTAAGCACTACCCAAAATCCCAGAGAAGCAGGTCGACGTGACAAGGCAATGCAACCCTGACGTCCTGTTTATCTGCTAGGGGGTGAGAAAAGAGGCTGCTGCTGGTTGCAAATGAAAATGTGGTTTAGTACAACAGTACTCTCTGGAGGGTTTATTGTATTCACCCATCATTATTGGTTAGCTACATGTCCTGGCATATATTGTGTGTGCTTCAGAAAGCTCAGATTCTCAACATTTCCCTCATTCCTAACAGTTAAAACTATCTGATCCCCCATGGGACAGCTGGATTTGCAGTGCTATTCAGCAGTCACAAGTATTCTTCCTCGGCATTTCATGTAATACTGAGGGGATGAGCTACCACAATTAAATGAAAGAAAATGTTAGCACATATTAAGAAACCAAGGGAAGATGGGGCTTTCTTGTAGGATGCTCATCTGCTTGATTTTGAAATCCCACAACTTCAAAGAGGCTGAGTGGGAATGACAAACCGGAAATATTTCATAAGCCATTAGAATCCAAGTTGTGAATGCTATCAGAAGCAAAGGACGTACAGTCTGTTAATTGCAGATTAAGTTTACTGGCATAACACTCTTTCCGGAAATACTTATGTCACTGACAGAGATTAATGCTGTCTTTAACAACCTAACTTACTGGATGCCAGTTTTTGCTATTATCTGCCCAGCGGCTGCATGTCCAAAGGTGTGCCCGCCTCGCGTGGCTGCTTGCTGGACGAGTAACTCAGGAGTGGAAGAAAGAAGAGGAGAAAGTGAATTTTCAAGGAATCTGCTCAAGAATGAATTCTTCCATGATGCTAAACCCCACAGTAATCTGTGCTGTCCCCAGTGTGCCTTTACTTGAAGTCCGGGTGGTACATGGAGCCTAATTAAGCCAGCGGATGACTCTTTCCCTACCAAGTTCACTACCGTTGGTTTAGGCTGTTTTTTCTTCTAGTATTTCTTCTGTTCAAAACACTAAGTCACCTTTTTTAATAGTTTTGTTTCCATTGCCTTTGCCTTCTCCGAGTGGCTACAACACATGATGGTAAACAAAGGCACCAGTTCCCTTATAACAAGGCATTGTGCTGACAATACATTGCATTTATCTTCAGGCTTCACTGGGGTGCTTTGGGGGATGTCCAGCCCCCTCTATACTGCACTTGTTTTCTTTCCTTTTAATGTGGTTTTGGAGAGATCACTGTCCCTGGGGTGTCTATTACTCCTCTCTCACTCTTTTTTCTTCACTTCAGAATGTGCAACCCTCTTTTTTTCTTCTTTTTTTTTCTTTCTGCATTTGCCTCTTGAGAAGGTAGAAAAATCAATGGATTTGTGAAGCACGAGGTCCTTTTTTGAACAGTTTTGTGAGGTGAATATGACATAAGCAAAATAATCACTTTCTCGTGTCAAATTTGCTCAATTCTGGCTGATTACTTTTTTGAAGCTACATTTCAATACAACTCTGATCAGATCAGCCATTTTCCATAGCTGGTATTTTTGGCCTGTGTGTTATTTTAAGCTTATCATTACCAGGGGACTTGAATTCATTTGGAACTCATTAATAATCAGTATAATTCCTTTGCATTAGAAATTTCTTATTGGAGTAACTGCTTGTGATGTAAAATACAATTCCCATGAAGTGACCATCTTCGTAGATATACAGCTGGTGACGATGAATTAATACGTAACTTCATATTCAACTAATATTCCCAAAAATAATAAAAAAGCCTTAATATATTCCATGCATAGTTAATAGAAGATCAGAAGGATGAAACGTACAAGTGGAAATCATATCGTTTTCTTGGTTATCAGAATTCCCTTTTTTTGGTGTGGTACACTAGAGGGATTTTATGTTGCATATATATGCATTTTTCTCTGCACAATGTATTTTTCTGCCACGTATAATGGAGCTCACGATGAGAAACACTGACATAGCCAAAGACAACAGAGTCCTTCCCAACACTAACACAATGGCTGGCAGTTCATCATGTCTGAAGAGAAGATTTTAGAAATCAAAGACACTTGGAAGCCTGTGAAAGAGAGGGTTAAGAAAAGCAGAGCACTTTCTTCTTGGAGCACAGATTACTATCTTCTCTGTTTTTCTCTAAACTTTCACTGAGCGAATGTATCTATATCTTGACCCTCTTCACAAGTTACAGTTTTTGTAGAAATACTTGTACGCAGGCTAACAAAGCCAAGCACAACTATTCGTGCTGCTCTCAAGGGGTGTCAGTACGTCACATTTCCCTGCATAATGATGGGCTGTAGAGGGGAAGAGATTTTAAGTAGCTTTGAAAGAACGTGGAACGATTCTCTTGTTTTGTATCTCTTCCATGTGTGCAGCTACTCCACCATGTGATGACAGAAAACAAACAGAATAGTTCTGGCTAAATTTGGTGAGACTGGGATTTAAGAAAGAGCATTTTCTATAACCACACTTCCACTGATTACTTTTGAATTCTTTTCTGGAAGACGACGAGGAAAAGAGTAGTCAGCCAAAGCTGGGTCTGGAAGCAGATCCCCATCTTGGAAAGAGGGGGAGGACGGGGACAACGGCATGTCTCATGAGCAATTCACTGCCTGCTTTGCTGTCCAGCTTGATCCTATTTCAAAGGTGGCAAGCATCCGTGGGCAAAAGTTTCTTTCAAATGTGTGCAATCACCAGTAACATTTCTGTTGCAACAGATCAGGCCATTTTTCAAGCAACTCATGACTGCCTCTAGGAGTGTTTGATGACTGCTTTCAGGTTACGTCTATCATTCCTTCTACCTCCATGGCTGGATGGAATAGGAGGCTGCCATTAAGCCATTCATATTGGCTTTAAATGTGGGCATGATCCCTGGGAAAATAATTCCAATGGCCATACCAAAGTGGCAGTGGCTCTGTGCCAGGCGAAGGAGACTGCACCTCATCTGCCCAAGCCCAAATGTAATGTGGAGAATTCTCTGCAAACTGGTCATCTAAACCCCTCTTTGGCCCATGGAAACAAGTATTCTCTTTCTAAAGTGGGCATTGCTACAGAGTTCACCTCTAAAACCTCCCACCCTGGAAGCGCCAGTTTCTTTCTATGCACCATGGTGCAAACCTAGCCGTCACCTTGGGTGGGGGCAGCTGCCCTGTGGGAATACGGCCAGGAGAAGTCAGTCCCAGCCCTGGTGACAGTGCCCTGGGACCTCCCTTCAGTTTTCAGTCCGAGGAGACCAAGCTCCTGATAAAGCAAAGAGCTTCCTTAGACTCTTTCACAGCTCAGATGTACTGTGAAGAAAGAGACCTTCATCCTCCTAATGAGCAAATGTGTTCAGAGTAAATGCACTCCGTGAAGGGCGTTAATGCTTTCATCACCACTGGCTAATGAGCCTGAACTTGCACCTTGTACTAGATACTAATCAGATTCCTCTTTCTGTACTCTCTAAAGCAGTGCGGTTCGGTCTGCCAGCTGGCTATTTAAAAATAACCGCACATGGATGTTCCTATTCAATATTTCTGTCACAGGAGTTGGTAAAGGTCTGGTCCTAGGCAAGACTGGGGCCCATTTTAATATGCATTGCATTCTTAATTTCTTTTAAAGTTATTATTAACTTATTCCATTTACAAAATCAAATAATAAGCCTTTTAATTGAAGAGTAACTATTTCTTGTATAATGTAATTTGGTTTTTTTTCCCTCAAAATTTCACATTACTTTGGCCTTGGTTTTTTTGGTAATCATTTGCATAATCTACAACACTTTCAGGACTTTCTTACTTTGCATAAATCAATTTCACTTCTTGTTCACCTCATCACTTTCAAGGGGATTCTTTTCTGCTTTACTGGACTTAAATTAATCCTCTGGAGGAAGCAGTGTCACGACACGGCCAGCATCAAAATCTGCATAATGAAAGCAATTTTTTCCATTTAAATTGGCACTCAAGAATATCACTGCTCATTAGCAGACTTTAGATCTTTTATTTCATTTTAAGTGAGAAAGACAAGCATTCTTACCCTAACATGAGTTTCTTGCATTAGAATTTATTCAGAGACCTTTAAATTTATTGCAGTGCAAGTTAGGTGCCTAAATACCTTTAAAAAACAAGTCTATGTGATTTGTAGAGTATCAACACGGCTAGCAAGACCATCAAAATTGCCATGCTTGATCAGAGTGGTGATCTGTCTTGTTTGGTTTCTCTCTGGGGTCAAAACTGATCTGACAAGATGGTTGAATAATGGATGGATGTGGAATCATTTATGATGAAAGGGAAATTCCTTCCTAATTCCCGGCACTCAGCAGATGCTTTTGCTGGTGATGATATTAGACGAGGCTTAATACGAAATCTGTACTGAAACTTAGAGCTGAGAAGAGGGCTCGTTATAACAGAAGGAGAGCTTCAGAAAAAAAGCTCGTAGGCTGGAAGGGTGTGAGATGCAAAATCTGTGTTGCTCGTCTCATGGGTACTAGTGCACAGCTGCAAAGCAGCCACATCTGTTTCACTAGAAGCCTCCAGGGCTATTTAGCCCTCCAGTGTAGATGTCCTCACACTCTGCTGCTGTCTGAAGGCTTTATCATTAATAATTCTGTATTTATCTTTCACACTTTCAAAAGAAATATCTGTCTGTGGGGAGGAAGAGCTCTTCCTGCCCTCGGTCCTGTAACCCAGCTGCAGGATGGTGCAGCTTGAGCTCCTCGTGCGCGTACAGCCTTGGTCAGGCTCAAGAGCCAGAGGCTGCCCGCTCGCGGCTTGTCCCTACGGCCTTGCTTCAGGCTCCGGTATACCCGTCGTGCATGACTCAGCTAAGGCTTCCACAGACAATGCTACTGATTTAATGATCCCAGGCAATCTGCGGTCCGCACTGACCTTTTCCATTCTGTCCTGTCACATTTCCTCACAAAATACATGTTTTACTACTGGGTTTGGTCCAGTTGGCAAAAATAACATTCTCTTTCTTTGTAAGATGAAGATTATTTTCTTGACTTTGCTTGCAAATCACTCTTCCCATTTGAATATTTTACAGGATCAAGTAGCAATGATTCCTGCTTGCCTTTTGTTAAGTTTCCTGAGTTACGAATGAGAAGTTGCTTTTGTCTGCTAAACACAATGATAAAGAGCATTTAAACACTCGGAAGAAAGTATTGATGCACCTACTTCTCCCGAATAAATTTGTATTTTCCAGTCATTTACTATTTCTTTGTCATTGCTATGGTGTAGAAGGAACACAGCAGAATAAACTGAACACAGGGAGCCTCTGATAAGAAAATATAGATTTCAGGAACAACATTGAACATTATATTTAATTTAGTAACATTTGTGAAAGCCTCTTTTTAAATTACTTTCCTAGTTAGTATGTATTATTCCAAAATACATGCCTTTGATTTTAGAAATTGTCAGAGGAAATGAATAATTTTACCACAATTGTTAAATGTCTTATTTGTCTTACATATTCAGTGCCAAATAAAAAAATCTGTTTATGCAAAATTTATTTACGCTAAGTCTTGAAAATGCTAGAAAAGTGGAAGACATGGTGATCTTTTTCATTGCAAGACACATTAAACACAAAGCTTCTGTCTGACATATTTCAAGGTACACGTTTTTGTTTTGTCTTCCATCAATCTTCCCCTAATTCCCTGATCTGCTGCGAAATAAACGTAGGAGCAAAGTAAAGTGCTTTTGACCTGAGATCAGCATTATTTTCTAGTTTATTTATCAAATGTTTTTCAAATGAGATACTTTGGCTGGTCGTATATATAACTGAATAGAATTAATCCTTTTTGGAAAATGTATCCTATTTATCCCAATATCTTTTGCGAGCTGTATTTGTGAAGGCACTCACATTTTCTGCACCCAGGGACAAGATGCCTGGAGCTGGGGCGAGAGCAGAAGAGCGGGGATAGTGACAGTCCCCCATTTGGACACTGGCCGGGTGGAGAGAGGGAAGCTGAGTCTGGTTCCTGCGCCCTGTGTTGTTTCAGAGCTTATGTTGTAATTACTGAATAAGATGATTAGTGTATGTAAAGGCATGGTGTACCTTGGACATAAATCTTCTATTTCTTTGGTGACTGTGCCAAACCCTTGGCAAGAGGGGAGCAGCCATGCTATTGAAAGACAGGGACCTTGCTCAGCCCTGTGGATAAATGTCGGTAAAGCATCCATACACTGCACAGCGCTGACCTGCGGAGAGAGCCCTAGAGATGCAGGATTTTGAATACAGCCTTGTGGTCAGCTTTTTCTCTCTGTCAGCCTTGAGCACCCTCCTGCTGACAGTATTATCACTAGGTGCTCCCTGTCTAGGCTGCTGTTTTCTTAGTCCCTAACCCTCTCCAAGCCCTGCACAACAGGGAGCACAGGGCTGGCAGTTCCCCTTCATGTCTGTACTTGAAAACATTGAATTTCACTGTCTGAGAATAAAGAATTTGCCTTCTACCAGCTCTTAGGTTTTCAGCCAGAAGAAAACAACTTGACCCTTTTATGCCATTGTGAAGAGCAGATCCTTGGACCATGGGGGTTACTGCAAAACAGTAAAAAAGCCTACTGCAAAAAAGTTACGGGTCTAGTAGAACTGGAACACCTATGGTCAGGATGGAAACTCCTTTATCTCCCTGAGGTTAGCTGATCATAGTAGTTGGAAGCCAGAAAAAGATTCTGCTACAGAGCAGTCAATTATGGCAGACTCCAATATTGGGGTTTTTTTTCTTCTATTTGTTTTAGGTTTTCAAATAAAAACAGAGAGCATGCTCTTCATCCCAGGAGCTTTCACTCTAATGGGCTGTTAATGAGCTATCAATTACTTATGCAAAAGGAAATACACACATATGCACACATTACTGTTCCTTAGCTGAAGGTTTGCTGTGTTTAAATGTTGGGGGCTATACCCTCGTCACCTGGGTCACTGGCCCTACATACATCTTCGTCTGCATTCACTCTGTCACAAGGTTTAGCATGTAACACTTCAAGCAAGATTGTATATCTGAGGTTCATGGACTCATGCTCTAATCTCACGCAACATTGGCAATTCCCTGGCTAAGTTGATCCGTAGCACTTCTCTGCTATAGAGCAGTTGCAGTGTATTAATCAATCCTCAAGCCCTCTTGTGAAGCACACTAGCTGTTAATCTTATTTCTAGAGGCACCGTCTCCTTCTTGACTGTGGACTCTTGAATTACAATGGCTAAAAAGCATTTCTGTCCATTCACAAGGGGACCAGAAGCTAAACTTTCTTCCACCCAGCCTTTGTCATCCACACAGTGAGGACCGATCATTGTCATGAGCTTGACCTCATAATGAAATCGGTGACCTTGAAGGTGGCACAGGCAATACAAATCCTCTTGTTCGCCCCAAGTTTAGAAGCCGTTTGCCCGACTCCTTTGATCAGCTTCCTCATGAATGAGGAGCCCTCAGCAAGACCTGCCTGAACCACTTAAGTCGCTCCCTCCCATATGGCGCAGAGGAAGCATTTGTGTGGCCCGGGAGTATCAGGGCACAGATTGCTAAGCTCAGTGCTGGGGCTGCCATGGATCCTTTTCTTTCGTCAGGGTCCTCTCCTACATTTCCCTGCGTGTTCATCTCCCTGTTAACCCTGTAGTCGTCCCCAGGGTAGCCTCCAGCCCGGGGACCAACAGCATCCTACCACCCATCGCCTTCCCTGCCCCATCTCCTTTACTGCCAGCTGCCAGAGCTGCCCGCGCCCAGGCTGCCTACAGCAGCATGCAGAGGTGCTGGGAGTGGGAGTTAAAAAAATGACAGAAAACGTAAAACAGTATTGAAAGGAAATCTTTCTTTAAAAAATGCATTGGTTTTTCCTGCTTGTGTGTATGCGTGTGTGACCAGACCGTATCAAAAAAGCTTAACGTCCTGGAATCAGCCAGGCTGCTAAGGGTTAAAGTATTTATGAACTTGTTAAGAGGTGGAAACATGCACTGTTCACAATGTTTAATTTTAACTGCCACACTACAGAGAATCTTTGATTGCATTATCAGTTTATTCTCACTGAATGTTGGTTGTTGTATCTTTTTTTTTACAGTGCTATTTCTGTGTTAGAAAAGATATTTCTCCTAATTGACTGGAAATGGAGAATTTTAATTAGCCAACCTTCTCATGCAGAAGATTCCAGCTGCTGAAATCCTGGGCCAGTATAGGGTTAAATGTCAGTCTAAAAGATTAATGACTTAACTGAAAACATTTTATCACAGATACAGAAAATAAATCCCATTCCCAGAGAGCCACAAACCATGTGTGCCATTGAGGAAGGGAACTGCACAAACCAATAACAACTGATTGCTCCTGCACCGGCAAACGGCAGTGATAAGACAAAAATCATTACAAGGATCAAAGTCGCTGAGCTCCTTGGCCAGCACTGATGCTGCAGGGCTGAAATATGAGGTGGGCTGCCTACCCAGGGGTGACTTTCTCTGGAGACGGTCAGAGCCTGTGCCCTCAGCTGGCTTTCTCGGCACAGGAAAGCAGGGATGTGGGCTTTCATGCTGGGTTTATGTGAGTGAGAATACCCCATGCTGCTGCAGCAAGAAAACAGGTACTGGTTTTCATCCAGAGCGTAAAGCTCTGGTTTGGATTCTCAGAGGCTGCTGCCGGGATGGACGTGATGTGGACTTGGAGCTTCAGAGCCACAGCCAGCCACATACTGACGGACCAGACATATCAAATTCACAACAGCTCTGAATTAACATTTTTTTTCTTTTCATTTCCAATTTTTCCTCCTTCCTTAAAAGTAAAAAAACATCCCACCACCCTGCCTTTCCCCACATGCTTTTCCCTTCCTTGTATCATTCAGCACATAGCTGTCTGTGACTATAACAAGGTGCAGCAAACGATGCACCTATAGACTGACAGTGGCATCCGGAGAACATGCAGGAGCAAAATGGACAGAAATCTCTCCTGGAGTACAAACATTTAGCAGTTATGAGAACAGTGCACTGAATATTACATAAACGTTTGGCTGCATGTGTTTTAAGGCTTGCTTGCCCACAGATAAGGAAATTAATCTGATGTTTAGATTAGGTTCATGTCTACACACTGTAAGTACAGATTTAGTGGCTTTTGGGCCAGAAATTAATTCAAAGATGCTCAAAACCACAACCTTTAAAATGTTCTGTCTTTCCGGACTAAATCCTTAAGTTGTTAATTGTTAAACAGGCAAAACTTTGTCTCAGTGAGGACAGAAAAACATCACTCCTTCACCCACAGAAAGATGTATCTTGGCTGTGTGGGCGACTCCTCTGAAACTGCTGCCTCACTGTGAACATTGACCTGCTCAGGAAAAAAGGTATTTAAAAATAAGTCCTTCAGGGCAAGAACTGCATCATCTCACACTACACTTTCATTTTTCAATGCAAGACTGCTCTGTAATTTTGCAAAAGCAGCTCTCAGTAGTAGGAGCCACCTTTATTCTAGCAGGCTGAGAGGCATAAAATGTCCTGATCCTCAAGGACAGCCCTGTATACCAATACCATGGACATACACAAACCCTGCACCTACTTCAAAAATATTAGGCTGCAAAAACCAGGCACTGAAAAGAAGAGACAATGTGGCAGTTGTTTGGGCAACTTTAATTCAGTCCACTTGCGTGACTGTGTTACGGCACAGTCTTACACACCCTTTATCCCTTGCTCCCCTGCACTGTGAAGTGCACGGGACAAGGTAAGGCACTGATTGAGCAGGTGGTCAATATTTTATTTTATTTCCTTTTTTTCTCCAGTCTTTAGCCCCAGGCCTTGGCTACTGCAGACTTTTCAAACCAGCTCTGAATAAAGATGTGTCTTTTCCCCCCTGGCCTTTTCTTTAGCCTTCATCATTATTATTTCTGACTGCTTCAGGCGCTGGTTTGTTTTCACTGCCTTGTAGATATTGCCTCTTTTGGTGGGTGGAGGATTGAGGCATTGAGAGATCAAGGTCAGGGTGCTGTGTCCCTGACTGAGGCAGCTGGACCTACTTTCCCTTGAGCAGCACACACAAGAATAGGTCAACTGCTCGGGACATTGCTCCCATCTACTTCAGCTGCAGGTATTGTCATATCTACAATGGAAGCGAAAAGAAAAAAAAGAGCTCCAGGATGATCCCATAGAAAAAGGGGAAGGTCGAATTCCTGACAGTAGGCTTAAGTGACAGGACTTTGCAGTGATGAAGAAAAATAATCAAAAGATGCTTCAAGAATAGCCAGACTCCAGCTGGTACCGCTGCACTGTGGAGAGCCGGTCAGAAAAGCTCTGCCAGGCGTCAGCTGCTGTTACGCACTGGAGAGCGCCAGGCTGGGGCACGTCCGAGGAATTTGAGCTGTCCCAGTGCGGTGCACAGGTTTTACTTCCCATGAACAAAGCCTATGCCCCACCATGCGGCCCAGCACAGCTGGAGGGTCTCCTGGGTCAGGTCCCACCAACAGGAGATCTGCACTGCAAGGGGTAAAGGGGCAGCATCGCCTGGTGTGGGGAGGGTCCCGCTGGGACATCCTTGGATCCCAGTTCTCCTGTACTCTTTCCTGAAGTAATGAGCTCTAAGAAGGAAGCTTCTTTTTATAGAAAGTTACACAAAGGAGCTACGCAAGTTCTTTGGTTCTGCTTTTGCATCCCAAAATATACAACTTCCTTCCTGATACTGTATGATCTTCAGTTACCATACAAAAATAAATTATCTGCAGGAGAATGAGGGCAAGCTGAAAACTTATTTATCACCCAACCATTATAATGTGGTTGATGATCAAACAACCTGTGAAGCTGAGATAATTTTCTTCATCTTCAAGTAGCCACTGGAAAGCCTCATTACATGCCTGAAGTTGCATTGCTTAGCAACAACATTTCAGAAATTCAAGTTATCAGCATGATCACTAATAAGACGGTAAGCTGCAAAAGAATCCTGAATAAACTAGACGCATTTGCATTTCAAAATAAATGAGAGTAAATGTCAGATTGTGTTTTGGAGTATATGAGCTCTTCTTAGCACAGATATATTGCATTTACTCAAGCATTTGTACGATGGAGACAAATCTGAAATGTTTCTAAAATTTTATAAACACAACGTGTCTGTGAGCTCCAGATATTTTACTACTCTTCAGCTGTTAACTTTAGCTAAAGAAGTCTGCTATCAGAAAAACGTGCTGTCAAAGTATGGCACACCCAAGAACAATTAGAAGTGGTATTTTCCACAGCAGGACACGTCTATGGACAGGATGAAGATACGATTAGCATGCCTCTGTGTAAAAATGTAGACAGTTAAGAGTGGCATAGTTCACAAAACCAGAGTAAATCTGGGACTTTTCTGTAGCCCTGGATTTCTGATGAAACGTACAGAAAACAGAGCCGTGGGAATGCTCAGTGAAAGTAAAATGAACGATAGCCCAAGCCGATCGGTGACATGTCACTTTTCTCACGTGGTCCTAGTGTTGAGCTGATCAGCAGCCAAGAACAAAAGTACCTGTCAGCGACCACGAAGCAGCTGGTTTGAAGTTGTCATCATTTTGTCCCCAGAGAACTGATCTTGAAATGTTACCTTCACTCATTCACTCACAGGAATAGCATTTAGGGGAAAACCCCCACTTATTCCTGTTCCCTCTAGAGGCAAACCTCACTTACCCTGAAGGGAGAGAAGAGCCATGGTCTCACCTACCTACATGTAGCTAGTAGGTGCCTTCCCCAGCATGTGTATGGATATTCAGGCATTTCCAAAAGACGCCACATCCCACCTGTGCAAAACCTCCTCTTTGGCTGCAGAGGAAGCCTCCTGGCCAGCTTTGACTCATTGCTTCAAAATGCACTCACTGAACTAGAGATGAATTTTTTTCCTAAGAGCACCACTGGGGACAAGCGAAGCCAAGCGCAGCAGTGATGGTTCTGAGAGCGGCACGCACAGAAATGACCCTAGAAGAGCAATAAGGGTGCGAGGGGAAGCACGCCGAAAGGAAGAGTGGCCAGCATGAAGGTTACCGATGAACCTCGCCCAGCCCACCCCAGCAGGACTTTTCAGGGCACCTTCTTTCCCATAGAGCCCCTGGCTTTGTGTAGGACGCAGGACACAGGATGGCAGTATTCACATGAACAATAGTTGAAACTCTCAGCTTTATCTAGTAAATACTAATCTTTATTCATGTTAGGCCTGAACTACCAGTTTATTCACTGTGGTTAATCTCAATGATTTTGCAAGTTATCTTTCCAGAGCACTTCTGAGGTGCAAGGAGAAAGAACTGGGTAGACAGGTTTTACTGTTGGGACACTGATGCACAGAGACATTAATTGGGGTGCTCAGTCCGAGAGGTCTAAAAGGTGACTTCTCAGAGCTCTCGGCAATATGCACTGCTCTCCTGTGTCCAGAGCACGGCTCATCTCCATTATTTTGGCAGCCATGGATTCTCAGCACTTCTCCAGTCAAGCGCCAGGGTCTCAAGCTTACCAGTTAGGGATTACCTGTGAAAAGTTTGTCTTCAGAGTCTTGCCTTTACTTAATTGGACGTGTCAGATAAGCTTAGCAACAGACAAGGCTACTGCTACCCTACCTAGAACACAAGTCCCCTTTTGCACTGCTGATGGAGAGATTTTATTCCTTTAGTGTTAAGATCTGTACTTGTACAGCCCGTATTTTTATAATTCTACCCAGGATGAGTTAGATTATTTCCTTCTCAACTTCCTCCCAAGAAAAGAACAAGACTTATCCTTCAGGCTTTCTTTTAGTATTACTTGTCAGCAAATAAAGACAAATTCCAAGCCAAGTTTTCTCTAGTCTAGAGGTCATTCAGTGGGAGAGCTCTTTTCCCTGCAAGGGAAGAACATGAATCCAAATGACAGGCAAACATATCTGAAGGAGAGAAAAAGAGTTTGGCCTTGCAAAAGAGACAGAGGTAAGGTTGTTTGGATACTTCAAGAATATGAAGATGCATAGTTTAAATGCCACGCTTCTTTCAAAGAGTGTTTTCAAAACACTTTTTGTAAAGTACAGCATTATTGCTTTGCTGTAGTATTCAGGTCTTTTCCAACCTAAAGACCTAGCCTGAAGTTATTTCATCCTGCAAGCAAATATTATTTTAATTTTATATTTTTTAAGGAAAAAAGTAAATAAATGCGAACTGGTATTTCCCCTTATTTCAAAGCCTAATGTTGGAAATAGTTTGGAAAATGCTCTAATTTTGAATACTGTGAAACCTTTTGTATTTTGACACCCAGACACAGCTCTGCTAGCCTACAAAATAAGTTAAGAATGGAAAATAGCTCATTCTAAACTTCAGACGTGTTTAATGCAGAAAATAAAACATGTAGACAACCTTATAATTCTTATAAATAATGATTCTACAGTCCAGAGCAATAAATGTGAAAACTATGTTTTATGATAATGTGTTCTGCAGTGACAGTAGAAAAATAGGTCATCATTTTGAAAAGGAGAGAAGCTATCTATCATGATGAACATACTAACAGGAAATTTGAAGTAGTTTCAGAGGCAGTTAGTCCAAGATACTGTTCTTTTGACCCCCGAGTCCCCAAGCACGACACATGACTGAACAGCTTGTCCTGTCCACTGTTCAGGGAGGGTTACTACACGTGTCCATCCCAAGGCTTGTCATATTTTGTGTTAAGAATCTATCTATCTATCTGTCTGTATCGCAGAATATTGATCTGGATGCCATCAACCAAACCACATGAGTTTTACTGAAAAAGAAAAAAAGAAAGAAAGGTGTTGAAAGAACGGAAGTTACTATCATTAGCTACGTGAAAGGCATGGTTAACTGCAAGGTCCTGCAGATACAAGCTACCACAGAGCAATGAATCACGTTTTATCTTTACCCAGTTAAACACAGTTACCCTAATAGGTCTAATTAGCCAGTTTTTGAGGCAGGTAATTAACACTTTTGTGGCTGGACTACAACCAAAACCTGTGGATTACAGGGAATAGTATGTTCAACACGTACCTCTCCATTAGCACTAGGTGAAGATGGCCAAGTGTCTGGCAGAATTTGGTTTTACCTTTGTCTACAACTCTCCTCAGTGACATATTTATCTCTGCAGGTGCAGGGTGTGAGGGCAGGCTCAGTTCCACACAACTAAGGCAGGATGCTGAGCCCGTGCTTTAATAAATATTTGACACAAATCCTTTTCCAGACAGACAAAGGCAAAGGTTCCTGCATTTAATTGGTTTTCCAAATTATCAGTGTCTGATTCATTTCAGTCTGATGCTTTAATTTTTCTGTGATAATTGATTTATATGTCTTATCCACTTTATCATTAAGTTACAAAAGAGGAATTCACCAAATCTCATTTTATTATGCTTTTGTTCTACTTTTTTCCCTTCCACACTCTCTAAAGCAGCTGCTTTTCAGCAGGGAAAAACCTGCTCAGACTTTTCCTTGCTCTCAGCTTTGTTTATCTTTACCCACTGTTCCTGAAAGTGCACTGCTTACTCAGTTTCTCAGGAATAGTCTGCTTCTGCAGACTGATCTCTGCATAAACTCACAGTAATCGGCCTCCGACGGCCAATTTAACAAATTTGGTGAAAGTCTTGCATCTGAACACCAATTTTGGAATAAAAAAGTTAATGGCAAAGTCAACTAAGAGCCATTTGTTACAAAAGTAAGTAAACTGATTCCTCTTTAGTTGACTTTGCATCAAATAGAAGCCTATAAAAGGTCCAATAATAAAGTGCATGATAAAAATAGTTCTAGAAACATTGAAAAGAACGTTTCTGACCAGGAAAGAAGGGTCTCTGCTTGCTAGCAGTGGATATCTGAAGGTTGGTTGTCTCAGTCAATACTTTGGGCTTTCTTTGTATGCAGCCTTGAGCAAAGAGCACTTCCAGAGGGCTATTCACTGTCCTAGTCTCAGACATTTTTTTGTTCGGTAGCAGCAGTGTCTGCACTCCTCTTTGCAATGAAATAACTGACATCTGTTTTATTCACCCGACTACCTACTTCTGTATAAAGATATATATTAAGAGCCCGAAGGTATTCTTGCAAAGCTGACCTGGCAGGAATTTCCAGTAAAAAATTTTATAGAGGTAATAATGCTGAAAAGAGAGGCCCATCACGCAGTGGGATTGTGGCATGCCTGAGTCACAGTCTTGGTTACCCCTTCATACTTGTAAACAGCTGCTTGGTTTGATACAGAAAAATTAATTCCTAGGTTATTTCTTTAATTGTTTTCTTTGACAGTGGTTGCAATAAAAAGCTAATTTCAATCTAACTAAGGTCTCTTGAGATGGCAGGTTCCAAACAAACAAAACATGCCCAGGTTTTTGTGCATATTGGGTTTTTTCCCTCATAGCAAGGTTTGGACTTGACAGCATAATGCATGCAACACTTCTTGGCAAAAAAGGGCCTTCAGAGAGAGGAGCTTCAGGTTTCAGTTGTCAGAATTATTATGAGGCCTGTTTTCATTTAATTCAGCTTCTGAATGGAGGGGCTGGTGAGTCCTTGAAGTATGGCCATATATACATATAAGTTTAGATTTTGTATATATTCAAAAGCATATAACAAAGAGTTATTCACATGCCTGAAGTCAGAGATGGAAGGAGGAAAAAAAAAAGGTCACCAGCATAAAGTGCAATTTTAAGTGTTTTCTATGCAAACAACACTATATGATCAAAATCATCTCTCTTGCTCCATTCATTAAAGCAGCCTCTTCTTCATCTAATTCCTAAAATATGTATGTGTGGCTTGGCTCACCTTGGGCTTTAATTGTAGGCAGATACCTTTGAAGTGTCCTAGTAAAAGTGAGAAAGCCGCCCTCAACTCTCATGAACCCAGACCACCACCCAAAGTTTTTCCAGCAAGACCTGGTAGGCAGACCCTCCCCAGCATGCCAGTTCAAAGCAGCAGACTCTTCAGATGTCCTTGGCATCAGCCTATCTCCTTATGTGCCCCAAAGTATTGTCTGAAAAGGCTCCAAGGAGGAAAATAGGCAGGTTCACTGGTCTTTATAATGGGAAAAACTAAAGGAGGAAGGAGTTGGAGGAAAGAAATCCTTGAGGCCAGACTTGTCTTTGGACAAGTGTCTCTTTGGAGAGACTTCTGTCTTCTCCCAGTCTAGCAGTGGGAAAGAAATAGGCTTGAAGTAACTCTGGGACTTTCCTAACCCCAGGCAGTAACAGCAGCCAATTCAGCATTATGTTTTATATATATATATATATATAAAATTTTTCACAGCTGCAAAATGAATGCTGGGAGATTTCAAATTTCTTAGTATCTGGCCTTCAGATATTCTCTAGCAGCAGAATTCACTCCAACTTTTGTTAGCTCAGCTTTACTCTGATCTATTTAAAAGTTAAGCTAAAGAAATTTCTCTTTAACAATATACATAATATATGGATGCCATAACACTACCTTAAAATAAATATTTACTGCTTTACATCAACATTGTCTCGGTTAGGTTGAGGTGTGTGTGTTTAAGTATGGAACTGGGCAGCTGAGACATGATATAAAAATCTGACTGGGTTTGGAGGAAGTTGTTATCAATGCCAAAAGAAAATTACCTCATATTTTTCTTTCTAAAACTACCCTTGAAGACTCTATAGAGCACCTGAACATGACCACTAAAGAAAGCAAGCTGCTAATAATTTTCATTTCAACCGTTTTCTCATGGCTATCTTGTGGTCTGACTAATAGGACCCCCAGGGATTTTGGTGTTACTGCATGGATTTCCCACACAATATATGGTATAGATTTGATTTTTTCAGAGTGCAGATGGCTTTAGTTGTTAATCTCCGCAAATTCCCACTAACCTCTCATACGTGCACAGTTCTCTCCTTAAGAGTTGGTTCAATCTGCCTCCTCTGTCATTGCTCTTGCAGCAATTGGAAGATGTTTTAAGCCACTCTGGAAATAGACTTTTGATGGTGGGCTCAGTCCCAAGAAAATAAGAATCTCCTCCTTGTTTCCCTGTGTCTTTCCCAGGGAACGCAGTTTTCTGGCCAGTGAGAAAAATAATGGGGATGTGTAGGGCACAAAAATACTTCAGGAAATATCATTTAATGTTCTAGTTCCAACTTCAGCAGTGGTATCTTCTTGTTTTGCACCTTAGTCTGTTTCTTTCTCAAACAAACTCTTTTTCATTTATATTTGAGCAATCACTCCATATTACTTAAGAGTAAAATTCACTGTTTCTGCAACATTCCTAGACGTATGGGGGGGGGGGGGGGGGGGGAGGGTGTGCTTCCTTTTCTCCCTACAAGATATTTTAAGCCTTCTGCTGCAAAATTACAATTCAGATAGCTCCCCGGGAGCAATATCTATCCTCCCGTGTTCCCCAGGCACAGACAAGCCTTTCGCTATTTCACATGGGAGACTCTTGAGCTCCATCTTCTGGAAAATCTGGGACAAACTTGCTTTTCCGACCTGGTTCCCGGGAAAGCCGGGCGGGTTTGGGGCAGGGGGCCAGCAGAACCTGGCAGAGCACCGCAGGGCAGATGTGCCCAGGCTGCCACCCAAGGCAACCCCACACACTCCCCCTTGCACCCCTTTTCCCCACCTTCTCGAAGGAGAATCAAAGCTTCTGCAAGGCGTTTGGAAAATACAGGTAGAGCTCCAAGGCAGGTACCGCCCAACAGATCGCTTGGGAGAAAAGCCCTTGCGATTATTTTGATATCGACAGGGGTGTCACGGGTGGGTGGAAGCGGCCTTGCGGACCCATTGCTCTGAGTTTGAACATCGGCAGGTTTCCCCAAGCCAAAGGTGAGCACTCATAAATATCTTTAATTGCATTTCTCAGCCTGTTGGAGGTTTTCTGTGCTTTGGTTTCATTGGGGTGTAGGTGATTTAAGTATGCCTGGCCAGCGCTGACAGGCTGTTTCTCTTTGTTACAGGCGAGGCTGAAACAACACTTCAGATTATACTCTTACCTTGATCTCCCTTACTCAGCAACCCGACTTTTTGTGCTGATTTCAAAACCGCACCATCAATTCTAAGAGCTTCCCTTTTTTTCTTCTGGACCACTGCTCCCAGGCCAGAGTGAACACAGCCTCCCTCCGCTCCTGCTCCGAAATACCGCGCAGCCAAGCGATGCAGGCTGAAACGCTGGCACTAGCTTCGCCAAGCTCCACCAGGAGAAGTCCTGGTTGCCACAGTCTGCTCCCTCAGAGACTGCAGTGCCAGCAACCCTAAGCCAAAGGGAAGGAGGGGGAAGATGGTCTCCAGGGAATCCTGAAGGTGCTTTGGTGCCAGCGGGTTCCTAAAAAATGGTTGTGCTGATTGTATCGCGGAGAGGGACGTGGAAGCGGGACTGTCCTCCTCATGTATGCAATGGCCCGCACACACCGAGGTGCAGAGTCAGCCCCCAGGGATTCTCAGGCATTTTTGCCTCACAGCACTGTGTATTTAGGGGTCTCTTGCCCCATGTGCATTCCACAGGGCCATGGATGAAGTACCGCATGGGAGCACAGCAGCAGCAATGCGGGCAGTGCTGGGCCTGACGGGGAGCGAGAGGAACCAGATTTGTAGAAAACTTCTGGGGGACACAGCAATACACTCAGTCCTCCCCTTGGGATATGCTTGGAGAAATGCATTTTCATGACTACAGTAGTGCCCAGAAGCACCAAAACCTGAAACAGGGACATCAAAAAGAGACAGTTACTGCCCAGAAAACTTCAGTATCTTAGTACAGGAGGAAAGCTGGATATAATACAGGCATCCATAAGTGGAGAGATCTTACATCCTTATTAGGCTAAGCAGGGTTGTTTGAGGCCATTTAAGAAAAGGCAGATTTTTTTTTTTTAAACACTTGACTTTCATAAGGGCTGGACAGGAGCAGGAGGGGAATTTAATGCCATTAAAAGAAATACGGCTCCAAAATTCCATTGAATCCATGAAAAATTCAGGTTACTGTGGAGGTCATGTATTCCAATCTCCTGTTCAAACCAGAGCCAACTTCAAAGCTACGTAGGGGTCCCAACGTTGCCTGGGACCTTGTCCACTGAAATGTTGCAAATCTCCAGGGTCGGAGAGGCTGCATCCTGCGTGGGCCCCAGTTCCAGCATGTGACCCTCTCACCGAGACATCTGTTTTCCCATTTTTCCCATGCGTGGGTGGAAAGTCCCTTGCTGTAGCTTGTGACTGTTACCTCTGCTCCTGTCAACGTACTTCTCTGAGAAGTCTGTCTTTTCCATGGCCCACAATTAATTTGTTACTTGATTTCAGAAAGCCTCTTCGTTCAGAGGAAAGGGGTGGAGAAGTCATGGTAGCTAGGATTAATTCTGAAGAAAAAAAGGGGAAAAAACCCCTCCAAAATAAAGCATTGCTTTCACTGCCTGAATGTCAGCAACAATAACGTTTAAGCTTACCATCAGCCTCAGATTAATTCAGTGCTTTCACTCTCAACAACACTTTTACAACATTATTTTGAAAATAACTCCACTTCCACTCACCCACCTGGGGGGACTAAAGCTCTTCCGATACAGAGTGCTGACACTTGATCTGGGACTAGAAAATCCTCTTGCATTGCCGTGACTTGAACCATTCATGAACACACATGACTTGCAGGAGAAATCAGGGTGCCAAGGGGACCCCCTGGTTAGAATGCTTTTAATTTAGAATAGGTGCCCACTGTATTTACATTGGAAGTGTTACTCTGATTTAATGTGATCAAGTTGTCTTATGGCAAGTATTTGCAGAAATAGAAGTTCAATACCTGGAGTTATGTCTGAAGGCTAAAATGAAGGGAGGCTATGTTGAAAAGTGTTCATTGATTGCATGCATGCAAAAATCCTGTACTGAACAAGTCCTGGATCCCTGCAAAAGATTTAACCCATTTGCACAAATAATCTCTGCATTGCAAACACCACAGGATTTTCCTTTCAAAGAAGGGAAGGAAAAAAGAAAAGGGAAGCGGGTCTTTACAAATACCATCATACTTTGAGGTTATTGCCAGGAAGCTATTGAGAGCTGTAGGCCCTAACAAGGCAGGAAAAACCAAGTTCATCCGAGAACTGAGACACAAAACACATTGTCTCTTTTCTATTAGCAAAATGCAAGGAGCAGATTTTCCTTCCTCCCAATTTTTGACAGCTTTCCCCCAAATTAGGAGTAGCTAAACTGATCAAGATTCACACAGACTCGTCTTGGTCCCCCAAAGCATTCCTCTAACGCTCCCCTTCCCACAGGACAAGCTGCAAGCGCAGCATGCCCGGGCAGGGGAGCACGGCTCGGTGCTGGAGAAGAATCAGCGCGTCCTTTCTAGACCTGCTAGAACCATGGCTCTCACCTCCTGTTTTGCTCTCTTTTCTCTTTTGGACCCTCAGCGTTGGCTGAGTATATGTGTGTAGCCCCAGCGAAGGGTATGACCTGTAAACACAGCCGTGCCATAGATGTTATTAATAAAATGTTCTGATTTTCCCAGGACTATGGGATAAGCGAAGGCCTGGACAAAACATTGCTTAAAGGAAGGGATGCGAGTGCTCTTCCCCTTTCTGTAAGATATCCACCAGAGGGTACAGTCCTCGGCCTTATATGCGGCTGCACAGCAAGATTAGACTCCTTTATTAAAATAATAGCAGGCTCCCACACAAAATAGAAGTGTTCTTTCTCCTTCTCAAAGGCACACTGGTGCTCAAGAGCTTGGGGAACGCTGGCAGATTGGAGGTGTCAGGGATTCGCGCTGAGGAGGGCGGCCGGCGGTGGGTGAAAGGCAGAGGAAGAAAATGCCCGCCGCCTCGGCCTGAGGCGGGGTGGCCCCGGGAGCCGCTGGGCCCCGGCGGGAGCAATGGATCCAGGGGCTGGCAAACCCGGGAAGAGGGAGACTGCCTTCTGCGGCCTGCCCTGAGGGAATGAACCATGGCTCCCGCCGTTGCCCACCCGCAGCGGGGCGGCCTGGGGTGGAGGGAGGTGTGGGGAGGGCCTGCTCACGGCTCCCCCAGGGGACTGCCTTTCTCCTACAGGAACGCCGCCATCCCGTAGCGAAAACCGGAGGAGCTCTCGCCGCTCCTGCTTGTCTTGCCCCTGCCGACCCTTGTCTGCAAAGTAATGGGGGCCCTGCCCGCGCTCCCTGGGCAGAAGCCGAGATGAAAGCCATCGGCAAGGGCGCTGCCGGCGTCCTCCTCCACACAAGGGTTTCCCCTCTCCTGATAAAAACGCGGTTCCTGCTGAGGGTTCAGGCATGGCCACCCAACGCTTCCCTCCTCACCGCACCTCACGTAGCCTTTCAGGTGCGTCAGGCGGGAAGCGTGTAGTAAAGCAGCCAGGAATACAGGTTTTTCTAGCCCTCTGAGGTGGTTTTAACTCATTTCCATGACCTGGGAAGCCTTCCCACAGCAAAGGCAGGATCGCTTCCCTTGTGGACATGGAGGTTTTCTGCCTGCGTGGCCTCGCACGCTTCTAAACGCAAGCACTTTGGCGAGGCAAAGGTGAAGAATGCATTTTCTTTTCCTCACAGCATGAATCCACCAGTGATTGCTTTCCAGAAGCAAATAGACCCAAAGGAAGAGAGATTTTTTAAACTTAAAAAGTTGGGAAGGAAGGCTCCTTGCCTTTTCAGTTCCAGTGCACAGAAATATTCCCCATCGGTGATGAATAAGGTCCACAGGAGGTTTCAGCTGGCAGCTTAGGTAAAACTGCTCCTGCTTTATCTAGAGCCACAAGGCTGGAGGGTCAGGAACAATGAAAATAAAACATCTAGGCAGGGACTAATTATTTCTCTAAGGAAGACCGCAAACGTATATTGCGCTCTCTCCCCACACCCCATTTTTTTGAGAATAAGCCTTAAGAAAAAAGTGAAAAAATGGCAATGTAAAAGCAACCTCCTTTTTGCATCATTTGCAGCTTGGCCAGCCTGGAAGCACCCGGGAAAGTGCACCGCAGCAGTGATCCCACTCCCTAATACGTGTGTGTGTGTGTTTCCTTCAGCAATTCCTCTATGTGCAAGTTGTTGTTAAGTCTTCCTGGCTTTAGGGCACTGTTTCTAAGAGGCAGGTTTTCTGCCTTCTCATCTTGCCTAATGTCTTTGTTTGCTTTAACTATATAATTCTTCTCCTTTCTGCTTTGCTAGTTTTTGCAGCAAATTAAAGTAGCATGCATGCTTTCCATTACATATATCATTTCAAACATAGAAAATTTCAATCAATTTTGTACAACCTAAGTACATTTGAAAAGCAGCATGCCTCGTTTGAAATCTCATTTTTTGTGACATTCAGAAGCAACACCAGCAGTTTTGGCTACAATCCTTTTAATTACTTTTTCTTTGATTAAGACAAATTTATTTCCCAGAGTTATGTGTTTGCATAAAAATACAAAATACAGAAAGAGCATATATCAACAAAATGACACTGGTTTTGCAAATTACCCTGACTGCAAATATTTATCACCTGAACATCTGTCAGAGCTGTACTTCCTAGAAGCATTTATACTAAGTTTTTGCTTAACGCAGATGGAAGGAAAGGTGAGGAAGGGACCTTAGAGGCAAAATTATACAGCATAAGAAATACAACCTAATCAAGTGTATAAGTACATGGATATTAATTTTGTCTGCTGCTCTTTCCTAAATAATGCTCAAGGCTTCCTGTGTTTTTTAAGTTTCCTTCCTCTGTTGCCTCAATTCAAGACATTCAAGTGGAAAGAGACGCTGATAAATTTCTGAACATAATTTCAAATAGAGCTAAAAATCAGTATTTTTTTTTCCAGTGGAGCCCAGATAACAGCCAAACCCAATATTACTTTTTATATGAAAGATTCCACATTATCAAAATTCGAGAAGGTGTATGTGAGCCTGGGAAGCAGTTGTTGAAGGAGCCAGTCTGTATCCGCTCCATCCCAAACGATCCAGCTGTTATCCAGCTGACATCCCTATGGTCAAAATAACAAATGGCTAACGAGCTTTCAGCCCATGTTGGAAGTGCAATGTGCTCTCAGCAAACATCTTTGAAAAGAAGGCATTAACCAAATGTTTAGTCACTGAGGATAGGATTGTCCTAATTGAATAACATACTCAATAAGCCTTCAGGATGTTACCAGCTCTGCAAGCTACAGCTTGACATGCTCTTCTGGCTCTGGAGGGGCAGAGTATGTCAGCACCATATGCCAGGTCTTTCAAGACAAATGTTTAATAGGCTTAAGGAGATTTCTAGGTTTGCTATAATAAGAACCTGAGAATGGCCTTGCTGGGTCAGACCCAAGATAGTCCAGTACGTTGCCTCTGGCAGTGGCCTGCAGGAGGTGACTAGGGAAGAGCATAAGACCTGGGTGACTCTATATGTTACTCTCCCAGCCTCTGCTTTTATTCAGCCCCTGAGTTAAAGGCGTTTGCTTCACATTTAACAGATGTCAACAGATTTTTCTTCTGTGATTTTCCTTCTTCAAACTCCTATAGACATCTGGCATTGTCAGTTCTCTCTCTGCCATACTTGCTCTAGTGACAGGTTTGTAATGCGCAGCCTGTGCCGCCTGGGCCGGTATGGGTATTTCTGAGAGGGTACGGAGACCAAACAGCCTGCTCCTGAGGGAACAGCTTCCTAACAGTCACCTGCAGGATGATTCTGAGCATCGGAAAGGCAGACCGGTGTAGCAAAATCACCACCAACCAGGTGCAAATGCACTAGAAAAGACATCCTAGGAATAACTTCTATTTTTGTTCAGAAGGTGAATGGCCAAGCTGAGGCACAGCAAGGTCAACAGAATTGCCTCTCTCTGTATGGCTCGGAGGCAAAACTGGGCTAGGAAACGGTTGCACCCTAACCACAGCACTCATGCCCAGTGAGGGACAAGGCATGGCCATAAAAGCAAAGGATATCTTCTATTGGCATCTGAGTGCCAATAGTGGTTTTCTTTTTTTCCAAAAGCATCCTTTTGAAAGCTGAAATCCACTTTGGGCTAGGAGGAGTTTTTCCAGCATGGAGTGGGAGCATGTGGCCAGTTTCCACAGCTTCCTTTTTCTGTAGGAAAAGTAGTCCAGACTTTCTGACTCTGCATTTACAATAGGCATACACCAAAACAACAGTCTCCATCCTCCTTTATACCCACAGCAGCATTTTGCTTTTATCATAGTGTTGATTTATAATGTTAGAAATTCTAGTGTTAACACCAGGAATATCAGATATTTCCCAAGCTTCCTTAAAGACCCAGCACATTCTCCATAGCTCTGAAATCTGCCACACTTATGGAATCTTTCATTTTTCCCCAATATTTTACTATTGTGACCCTTCGTTGACCAAAACAGGGAATCTGCAGATTCCCTGCTCGGGTGCACTTGACTGAGTACTAAACTGTAGGAGCTGTAGTAGCAGTATCCAAAGCTGGCAGCTCCTTGGAGAAGGAAAGTTGCCCAAAGCACCCTGATGCTTGTGGTTTCATATTTGCTCTCAGTCTGGGCAGTGTAAAGGTACTGAGCTAAGGACAGCCAAGGCTCTACACAAAATTTTTAAAAGTGGTCAGTAACATTGACTGTCCAAAAAGGCCTGACTTTCTGG
This sequence comes from Buteo buteo, assembly GCF_964188355.1. Classification (NCBI taxonomy): domain Eukaryota; kingdom Metazoa; phylum Chordata; class Aves; order Accipitriformes; family Accipitridae; genus Buteo; species Buteo buteo. The sequence continues at coordinate 26,189,574 of NC_134185.1, read as the reverse complement.
AAGAAGATGCTCAGTGCTTTTTAAAAAATGGTATTTATTTCAAGCTGGGTCCCTGAGAGCGTGAGTAGGTCTTGGCAGTTCATTTTTTCAAGGGAGGGTTTTTTTGTGTGCCAGTTCAGCATTGTGCTGAACATAAAATATGGTATTATGCACTAGTCATAGAAAAAAAATGGCATTTTAGGGTTTTTTTCCACTTCATTTATTTAGGGTGGGGGGTGGGGGGTGGACGGAGGAGTGTACTAGACCAGCAGCTTCTGTGTGGCCAGAAAATTTTCATTCTTTTGTTATTTAAATTTCTGACTTATCTCCAGACTTAACACATTGCTATACCCATCGCCACTCACAATTGTTTGTTGATAAAAAAATATGTTACTGAGCAATTCGCTTTGAACCTGCTCCTTCTTTTTTTCTTTTTAATATCACTAACTTCCATTTTTTGAATGCTTGCAGATTCTGCAGCATAGGATGTCCTCCTGTTGTCCTTGTTTCTGATGTTAAAAAACCTGTTCCATCCCTTTGCAAGTGACTTTCTTCTATCAGCCTGCAAACAACAAAAGAGGCTTTAAAGATAAAAGGAAGAGGAAGCCAGATTCGCTTTTTAATAGTCTAGGGACTGGACACTATCCCCTAGAACAGCGGAGTTTGACTGCAAAAGCCTAGAGATGATTGAATTAAGCTCACACATGTAATGTCTTGTTCCCACAGGACAGCCCCAGGTGGACTTTCAGCACCGATCTGTTGCTAAAAAGATGTATAAAAAAATGCCCAAACATGATCTGGAATCAATATGATATTATTCTTTCCTTTGCTCGCTTGCCACTTTGCTGCTTTTAGCCTGACAATACCATAACCTTCGGAGTCACCTCTGCAGACATCCTGCTCCCTCCAGAGAAGCAGTGGATGCTCTGCAGCTGTTTGCATCTTCCCTAAGGTCAGATAACAAAAGTCTCACATCCAAACATTTGTATCTTCTGGTTTATGCTTTTTCTGGCTGAACGTGGAATCTGCAGAATCTTGTGCCTTAAAAAATGGTACAGACTTATAGTGGTGATTTTAATTTCGAATGCTCCTTTTTTTCTCAGCGTACTATGGCTCAATTTGTTTGAAAGACCCTTCCTAGAATTTCCTCCTTTTAGAGGGGTGCTGGTGCCCCCCTATGTTCACATTAACTCCTTCAACATTAGCACTTCTTTCTTCACAAATGTGCTTTCTTAGAAAGCTGGGGTTTTGCTTAGCACATGATGTACTTCAACACAGCAAATCAAATATTCAAAGCAATTTTCAAAAAAAAAACCACCCCGAAACCTCTTCCACAAAAATTTACTCTTTGACTCTTTAGACATAATCTTCTTAGATTGATAATCTAACTTACTAAAGAAGAAAATGTTATTACATTGTTTAGGAATATTGCAATTCTGCATCAATAAAACTGCAGTCTTTTTTTCACCTGGAGAACTAGGCTAGGCCACTGAAAATAATTATATATATATATTTTGGAAAGTATTGTTCTAAACACATCAAAGCAGCAGTATTTATTCAGTATGTGTATACAGCGGAAATTGAAGGTGCAGGATGATAGGCTTATGCTGCAGTTTTCATTTCCTGCATAAAAATAAACTGTGTACTACAGATTAGAGAGATCAGACAACATTTAATAGATCCCCAATTCAAGAGGTGTAATGATCGAGATAAGCTGACATAATGCTCTGAAGAATAAGACTGTGAACGATTTAAGGTCAGAATAATGTTATGATAGGTGGCTCGTGGGCCTGTTGTCAGATGATATGTTCTGGCCATGGCGATTTGAGTTACCTGAGCCATCTTTATTATAACTGCAAAAAAAATGAATGTCTCCCATTCACTGACTAAATGTCAAAGCCGATGCTATCTCGTGGTGGATGTCTTACTGTAAAAGACCTGGTGACCTATATTTTCTAGTTGTTAGTTGTTTGCAAAACAGTAATCGACGGTGGAATTGATTCTTCCACATTGGTCAGCAAAATGCTAAGGACTTGAAGAGGAGATGTTCTCCTCAGGTCAAAGCAAGAGCAGATCTTTTGGGACACGGTAACTCTGGTGCTATCCTTGCAGGTTTGCCAAATATGCCCTCTTTTTTCTTCTGGATACTCTGTCCAAGCAGAATTTGGGCACTTCCACCTTCTGTCTGTTTCTTCTGGACCAGTGACCTCCTCCCTAGAGCTACTGCACAGTAATTCAAACCAGGCGCCGTCCCTAGGCAATAGGATTGGGTGTGATGCTTCCATGAAACGTCACAAAGATTTACTGTGCCTGTGTCTAGAGGGTGCATTAAGCTTCGGGCTTGCACTTCTGGTCCATGCAGAAACCATGCCCACGGAGCACAGGCAGTAGCTCTGGTACTTCCTCGGAACACCGGACTGGTTGCTCCCCCAGCCACACAGTGTGCTTTGAGAGATGCCAGGTAGGAATGTGGCAGCCCGAGGCCATCAAGGAATTTTTGCTGCCCTGTTAGTACTGTGGATGCAGTGTGAGGAAATGGGACTCCAGCTGCAAAAGTGTGACAACTCTTTTTTATATTTCTACAAGAATATATCTAATACACTTACAGGTATTGATACCAAAGGAGATTCTGTTCTCAAGATGGTGAGAAATGCAAACAACGAACAAGACAAGTTTTGTTACAAGCAGACCCATCAGACCCATTTCTATTCATGGTGCCAAGGTTTGGGATCAGATGTGCCACGTCTTTAGGCGCCTAAAGCTGTGGGAGGCTGTTGTTCCAAGCAATAGGAACCAACACCAAGGTGATCTGAAATTGTGATTAGAATGGGTACAGCTACATTAGCAAGCTCCTAAAAACTGGAAAAGGTGGATAAACCTGGCCCTCACACCAGAAACAACAACGCAGTGAGCAGTAGGGGTTGTCATGGCTCAGATGGATTTTGGCAGAGTGTTTGAAGTGCATGAGCTTTGTCTAAATAGCATTTACGCCTTCCTAAGAAATGTTTTAGCTGCATACTGCAGGGGAAAAAAAAGATCCCCTGGCACAGCCAAAACATGGTGTTGTAATACATTTCCAGGCCTTTTTAAGATGCTGTAACAAAAACAACTCATGATACCGTGTAAAGAAAGGCCTGTGATAAACGGATACAGAAAAACAGCCTGTCTGGTTTCGGGGAGCTCTGCACATTTTGAAGAATGGCACATCCTCAGAACCAGCTATTTGCCTCACGTGTTCGGGGTGGATCTGTGCTCAGCCTGCTTCATGCCCTCTCTTAGCAGAGGCTTGGCTTTTTCAGCTGGGGGGGCCAAAACCCGACCTGCCACACATTGCCGGCGGGCAGGGGGAGAGCACAGCTCCACGGCTGTGCTCTGGTGACGCTGCAGATGAGGCGAAGTGAGGAGCTGGGACGGAGGGGTCGCAGGTACAGGGCTGGGCGCTCCCATCGCTCCCGCTGGGTCCGTGCTTGCCCTGGTTTCAGCTGGGATAGAGTTAACTGTCTTCCTAGGAGCTGGTACAGTGCTGTGTTTTGAGTTCAGTATGTGAAGAATGCTGATAACACTGATGATTTCAGTAGTTGCTCAGTAGTGTTTAGACTATAGTCAAGGATTTTTCAGCTTCTGATGCCCAGCCAGGGCACCTGACCCAAACTGGCCAACGGTGTATTCCATCCCATGGGACGTCCCATCTAGTTTAGGAACTGGGAAGGGGGGGGCAGGGATTTCGCCGCTCGGGGACTGGCTGGGTGTCGGTCGGTGGGTGGTGAGCAATTGCCCTGCGCATCATTTGTACATTCCAATCCTTTTATTACTACTGTTGTCATTTTATTAGTGTTATCATTATCGTTATTTGTTTCTTCTTTTCTGTTCTATTAAACCATTCTTATCTCAACCCAGGAGTTTTACTTTTCCCCCCACTGGATGGGGGGGAGTGAGTGAGCGGCTGCGTGGTGCTTAGTTGCTGGCTGGGGTTAAACCACGACAGTGCTGCAAAGAGGGCTGAGGAAGGCAGCGGGGTGACGAGGGCGAGGGGCTGGGCAGCCCTGCTCTGCCCTCAGCCACGGTGTCGGGTCCGTCCATGCGGTGTGTAGCATCACCTCCAGATCCTGGCATCTGAGACACAACGTACAGCTCTGCCCTGAAGCCAGGGGAGGTCTCCCATGCCCCCCCCCCGCTATTTCTTTCTTACCTCCTTCATACACTATGAGAAAGAGTTAGCTTTATGAATAAAATGTAAGAGATCCTGAGGCTTGGATGCTCTCTTCTTCCTGATATTTACCTTTCAGTATTTTTAACGCAGCTGTTACTGTAATGTATTTGTAGCTTGCTGAGGGCTGCAACACCACATACAAGGAGCTTTCTAAAAGCTTGCACTTATTTTTCAAAGCTGATTGATAGTTCCTTTCTGGTGAAGATATCCTCATATATAACTCTCTGCCCTTGTTAACCCACCCTCTTGGTTTACAGCACAGCAGGGCAAAGAGCGAGTGCTGGGAAGTGGGGTAGAGCGCCTTAAGAGCTGGAAGCTGTCCTTCTGGGTTACAACTGGGATCGAAACTTTGCTGTCCACTGCCTCAGATATTTACAATTACTTTTAGCAAGGCTTTAGGAGCTGTTTCACTGATTATCTAGACAATTAATTTACTTCTAAGTCTATACATAGGACAACCCAACAACTGTGAGGAGCTTGGTGTGCAAAGTGACTTCCACCTCCCTGGTCCCCTAGAAAACCAGAACCTTCACAGACGCTAAAAAGAGCAGAAATCAAGAGCAAGCTTATTTCACATTTGTGGTCACGAGTACAATGCCAGCAGAAGTGTCATCAAGGTCTCTGAATGCACATGCCAAACCCTTGTGCAGAAAGCTGCTGTCTCTTGTGTCTGGAGGTCTCCACAAGCTGCACAAGCTTGTATGCAATGCAAACAACAGTTGCAACAGATGTTCCCATCTCTGTACGCGCCTTGTGAAGGTAAAAGATCCAGTAAACAGTCTCACCTGCATAACAATCAATCACAGGTCTTGCTTCTGCTGTAGGAAAGATGGATTAATTTGACCTGGTCACAATAAAAATGTAGGATAAACTGGGTAAACACAATCTCACTGTATTAGGATTTAAATGCCAGCACCAGTAAAATGAGGGAGAGCAGGAAGCAATACATCTCAGCAGTACTAAACTGATTATGTTGCATAACCGTTGTGATATTAATCAGATCATTTTGCACACACACAACGTGTCCAATGCAGCTGAGCTGGTGTCAGTATAAGAAGTTTTATCTTTTCACTCCTATTCCTATGTGCTTTTAAATGCATGCTAGAGATGATGTGTAAATAGAAATTTAATTTTCTTTCCTCTTTCTGTAGAAAAGAAACACCCCTCCCAAAACTTCATCTTCCAGCATTGCTGTAACCTCCCACACATTTCACATATTTTAAACTTTCACTATGAATAAAACCACACTCTCAAAGTAAGCCAACTTTTAATTTATTTTGGAAAAAAAAAAAAAACGTTCCTTAATGAGGATAGATTTCTTGATTTGGAGATGGAGAACTTGAAAGCCTTACTAGCGAGGGCTGCAGCTGCGGTACCACAGGCTGCTGACGGGAACCTGCCGCGTGGAAAGAAGCATCTCCCTGCGGCTCTGCCTGCACGGGGGGACGCTGCAGGACGAGGAGCCCTCCGAGGAAAGCCGCTGGTCCTCGGCACGTTCTCTCGTCAAGTGCGTTTGAGTCATGCAAGAGCAGGAGGGAGGTGCAGGGCCAGGGGGAGGCTGCTTCCCACCCATGCAGGAGAAGTGGGGTTTTGCAGAGGTGAGGATGAGGAGACAGGCGGTTGCGGAGAGGGGAGCTGCGGCCGGGAGACACGGCGTAGCCGTGACGGGCTCCTTGGTGCTGCACCGGCGGGCAGCACCCTCACCGCAGCCTTCCCCCGAGGTGGACCAGCCAGGCTATGCCCAGCTCCTTCCCGGGCACAAGCAGTCGGAGAACGAAGCCAACACAACCTTCCGAGGAGTGTCTGGAATTGCTCTGAGCTGGAGGAGGCTGCAGGCTTTCAGGGCAGAGATTGCCAGCCAGCTAAATAAAACACAGGCAGAAGCAGCTACACGGAGAGAATCGCAGGGCAGCGATCATCATCAGACACGCTGCTTTATGCCTCCAGAATATTCTTACACAGAGAGGCTCACGCAGATCGAACAGGGCTTCAGTAATGAGCCCAAGGGGTGGGAAACGGCCTCGGCATTGCTCGACGGTGCGGGGGAAAGTCCCACCAGTCCTGTGCCACCGTCACCGTCACCGGTGCCGAAGGACTCTCAGGGAAAGAGACGGGCAGCACGTACAGCGCTCGCCAGCGAGCTCCTCACGCAGGCGGCATAGGTCGTGGGTTGATACATGAGGGAAATTACAGATGTTTTCACCAGTTAAAACTACTTTAAAACGTATACGCTACTCTCAAAATTTGCAGGCTGTTTGTGAAAATCCGAGCTTCTGTCCAAACGAGAGGGGGTTCTGCCGGGGCTTTCTGCAGGGCAGCTCCCCAGCCCTCGATGCTTCCTCTCCAGCCCCAGAAGTGTGTGACAGTCTTGATCTGACAGCATCCACAGCAAAACACTCGGCCTCGTCTCTGAAACTTTCCCGTGTTTTCTTCCACACCTGAAAGCTGCCGGTTCAGGGTGCTGAGTTATAGCAGCCCAGCTCCGCAAGTGAGACGTTGCAGGGATGGAGCGCTGGAAAAGGACCGAGAAAACCTGAACCTCAGGTTGGACTGGGTGATCTCCAGCCATCCTCCTCATCCTGAGCAACATTTTCCTGCAATTCTGTAATTCTCGTTCCCACCTTACTCTGCTTTCTTCCAATGCCACCACGCTACCAAGAATTGGGGCCAGCACAGTACCTAATTCTGTATAAGATATTGTAATTTCCATAGTGCCAATACGTCCTCCTGGGATCCCAATTCCAAAAGCATGACTGCTCCATCGTGATAGAAAGAGATTTTATTTGCATTTCAACTTAAAATATTGCAAATTGCAGAATGACTCGTGACATCAGTTTAACAAAAACGTCCCTGCACTGCCAGATTTAGAGATGATTGAAATGATATTTTCAGACACTTTTGTGGTCACAAAAAAATATTAGGCAACAAAGTGGCAACTTTTGCAGAATTATAGAAGACAAAGTCTAATGAGAATCTTTTAACTTTGGTAGCTGATTTGGAGAGAAATTTTCCATTAAAATGACAATAAACACCTGCAGCCAAGGAGCAAGACAAGTGTTTTGTTTCAGTTTATCAGCTACTGGGCTTCTAATGTTTACAATGCAAACTATATTACAAAACCGTTGTACTATTCATGTTTAGTTCAATTAAACATTCCCCTAAAAGTATGTTTTCTATACGATCAATCCACTAGGGTCTTCTTGGTTTTTTGAGGAGGCAGTATTTTTGCAGGCCAGGGAGATATGTGTAGAAAGCAAGTGCTGAAAACTGACTGGCTGCACACGGTCGGAGAAAATATGCTGTATTAAAGCAGCAAGGCTTATCAGGGAGATGAAAGAGCCCTGGCTTGTGTTCGTATTCAGCCAGTTAGATAGTACAGCAAGAACCTCAAGGCGAATGGTTTCATTAAACATTAATTTGTGAAGCGCTTCAAAGTTAAGGTTGAGGCATGCTTCTGTATAATACATAATATTATTCATCATCTAAAAAAGTTGTTTTGGATGCAATTAAGGAATAATCCTACGGCTCTCAGCAGTGATTCAATGGAATTCAGGGAGGTCTTGCATCATTTAACACAGACAAACATACAGCAGAGGAAGGGCTTGCAAGTCTCTCTCCCTTTTAATTTGGCAGATCTGAGGAAAAGAAGTCGTGTAGGGGTTTAAAGCATGGCCTTTGATTCATTTGCTTTAGTATTTCAAGCTTATCAAAGCAGCTTAGCTCCTAGAAGACAGCTAGTTGTTTACAGTCATTCACGATGTGGTGAAGATGGGACAAACGGTAACCTTCACAGCAAGGCTAGTTGGAAAGTTTTGCATAGGATGGGCTACAATTCAGCCAATTCTCCTGTTCCTTCCTCGCTCCTGAGCCGAAGCTGCTGCTGTTGCATTAAGTGCTCAGAGCAGCAACGAGAACCTTTTTCCCAGAAAGTGCCCAGTGAGCAGAGCACTGAGGGGGCTGCAACCCCGGAGAGGACGGCACAGTTGTACAGTTGCTCAATGCATGTTCTTAACAAGAAGTCCTAAAAATCACTATAATTTCAAGAATTGCTTTGTAGGCCTATTTCTTCTAACAACTGTATTACTGACTATGTCCCCAAATTCCTTGCTGCAAAACAACTATTTCAGAATCTTATCTAGTTTCTTTACCAGACATTAACTACTGTGCACCACTGGAAGGGAAAAAAGAGGAGGAAAGATGTAGAAACTTAAATAATTTGTTAAGAGAGTAGTAGCTACTGTGAATGGGGGCTCTCACTTATGTTGGGGCAAGTAGACGAATTTTCCACTACGCAGACCACTCTAATATTCTTTGGTATTGAAATTACAAATCAACTGCAGCCAGCCACCATCACTGACTCGATTAAAAACCAGCTGAGGTAGGAGAGCCCAGCAGCACCATACCTAACACTTCTCTAGAGCCAGCTCCAGTTTGGAAACTACTATTAACCTTTACGGCAGCTTGTATCTGTGCAAGTAGTAACTCTAAAATGCACCAGAGGCACCCAAACAGCTTTTCAAGAGGCAGCTTAATGCTGGCAAGTGTGAAGCCAAGTGTAAGCCAATTTGGTGAAAAGCCATACAACTTCCTCTGCCTTTACTGTCCACTGAGTTGCATAGTAACATATTTTTGGTATCATCTAGGATATACCAAAGAGTTACTTTCAATAACATGACAGTTTTCTTACCAGGAGCTTGCATATCTAAGGAAACAGAGTCCCAGCTACACTGGGTAAGGAAGGAAGAAAAACCTGAAGGACGTGAAAACAAACAACACAGAAGAATCTCTATCACAAAATAACTGACCAAAGAATACAGTTTTTCTGTCAACAGTTGGGATTTTGAGACCCAAGTGTTAATTTGCAAGCTTACTGAAAACTCACCACTGCCTGTGCCCAGCAGGCTCGTTCAGTGCTGTGAGTGGAGCGTGCCAAGCAGTCGCAACAGTGCTCCACCACCTACTGCTTTCCTCTAGATTAAAGCACGTGCAGTTAAAGGGAGCACCGAAGTGCCGTACGCTGAACCCTGTCCACAGCAGACTGCTCATCGTAAACCCCCTTCTCTGTAACGTAACTTGTCTGCCTCTTGAGTTTTCCATTTCACAGCACAGCTGAGGTGGGAAGGCACCTCTGGAGATGACCTAGTCCAACACCCATCCCACCCACCGCCATGTGTCCAGGCAGGTTTTGAAGAAGACTCCACCACTTCTTTGGGCAACCTGCTCCACTGTCTGACCACCCTCACAGGAAAAAGTTTTTCTGATGTTTAAACGGTTTCTCTTGTACCTCAGTTTGTGCCCATTGCCTCTCAGCCTGCCACTGAGCACCACCAAGAAGAGTCTGGCTGTTTTGACTCCCCCTCCATCATATATTTATAAACGTTGGCAAGATCCCTCCTGAGCCTTCTGCAGGCTTAGCAGTCCCAGCTCTCTCAGCCTCTCCTCCAACAGATGCCCCACTCCTTAACCATCATGGCCTTTTGCTGGACTGCTCTACTAACTCCGTGTCTCTCTTGTACCAAAGAAGCCCAGAACTGGACCCAGCACTCCAGATGTCTCGCCAGATGCGAGTAGAAAGGATCGCCACCCTTGACCTGCTAGCAATACTCTTCCTAACGCAACCTGGGAGACTGCTGGCCCTCACTGTAGGCTGGCTCACGGTCAGCTTGTTACCCCCCATCACCCCCAATGCTCTTTCAAAACTTGCCCGAACACTAGCTTCCCCTTCCCAAAGAGGTCATGCTCAGCACCCAGGCATCACTCGGATCGCGGAGGTTTCTTCCACACCACAACCCCACTTCACCCGGCTCCACAGGAGAGAGCTGGCCGGAGGTCCAGCCCAGCTCATGGTTCAGGACGGACTCGGCAGCAGGGAGAAGCAGCAAGGTTTTCAGTAGCCAGGAACAAGTTTAGCAAGTTCCCAGGACAATCAAAGAGATATTTTTAAGGTAAATGCTTTACTACAAATGCTTTCGTAAGTGCTTCGAAGAAGTTGGAAGTGGTAGATAAAAAAATATTTGTCCAGTTCTTACAGTACAGAAAGCAATTGAAGAAGAGCACAAAAGAGCATGCCCTTTGAAGTTCTCTACTTTCCCAGAGCCATGTAGCAATACGAGTAAGGCTACATCTGGCCAGTCAAACCTGCAAAAGTATTCATGTATCACCATAGCCTGTAGAAAGATTATAGTCTTTTATTGATTTCTTGTTTTACAGATTCAGATTTAACTTTCAATAATAAAGTTCAATAAATTGATTCCCTAATCATAAAAACTTGTTTTACACATTATGTACAGGTACCCAGAGACTACAGCCATACAGCATGTCACAGCTATACCACAGACCTTCACACGGAACAAGCTGGGGAGAGGTGCTAACTGCAATGACATACATTCAGAGATCAAGTTGTGGATATGCACAGTGCATTTGGCACAGCTCACTGAAGATTGCCCACACAGGGACAGTAAAATAATCCCAACTAAGTGATAACATGGATTAGTTCAACTACATTAAGTCCAGGAGGAACACTTAATTCACAATTAAACTAGCCATTGGAAGAGATTTGATTAAGTTGAATCAAATGCAGCTGAACTAATCATTTTAGTTTCATTAAGCATCCCTCTATAGACAAATCCTAGACCTTGAGATCTGTCTCCAATATAAAACATGTCTTTTTAGTTGAGATATGCAGAAGTTTGAGGACTGAGGGGAGCTCAGGTATTAGAAGTATTCTTTGGCAGTTTGATACAAATATAAAAAATAGATTACTTTTGAGGACTAAACTAAGCTTTTCCCATTTTCTATCTTTTCTGCCAGCACCAGAACTGCTTCAGTGACACAGTAACACTCACATATGGTAACTTAAACACAACTTTACATTTTAATGAAACAAAATTCATATTACAGTTAAAGTTCAATACTCAAGATACCCTCCAACAGGCTATGCGCTCACCACAAAAAAGTTAAAACTTAACATTCAGTGAGAAAACTTTCTCAAGGCAATGACAGAACCCATGAAACGTTGCACGACCGTATCTTCTCTGCAATACTGTAACTGGCAAACATCAGAGACCAGTCTGCAAAAGGCAGCCAACTGTACTCTTAAGCATTCCAGCTCATATGGAACATTATTTGATGTCAAGACTATTAGTTAACTGATTAAACAGCCCCTTCTCTTTTATGAGATAAAGTAGACCACAGGTCTCTCCTGTAACCGCAATCTGATCTTAGTATGACAAAAACCTGCAGTCAAGAGTTTATGCAATCTGCTTTATAACGTTACATCAAGCTACAACAGTTAAAATACAGTTTCACAAAGAAGCAGACACTCATTTAAAATCTGGCAATTCCCTTTTAAAAGCAGTCGGTTTCCTTTCTAGTGACATGCCTATCCTGAAGGAGATAAAGCCAGACTCATTTTGAAGAGGGGAGGAAAGAAGGAAACACTTCCAGAATGAAGTGTCCAATTCTACAGCCTGCAGGGCAGAAGGCTGCAATATTAATGTTTGTCTCCAGTAATACAGCTCTAAAGATATTGCTTTGTCCAAATGCTGCTATAAAGACTTTCAATTTCAAATTACTTCCAACAATAGGAATGTAACTTGACTAGGGCATTCCACGATGAAGACTATTTAGCCAATACATCTATTTAGTTATCTCAGTTTTGAGATACTGTAGTGCAGCTTAATCTTCTTTTGTCTGCTGCAGACTCCCATTCAAACTTCTAAATGCACAGTTCAGAACAAACCTAACAAAAGGCTTAAGCAGACTCTCCTGCTGGGTACATGAGCACAACAAGCAAGTCACATTAGCCATGGAAGTGGACCTAGTCCATTTTCAGATTTTTCAGCAAGTGATGCCAGAGCCTTAGCCAGCTTGTCACCTTAAGTGAGAAGTTTATGGGGAAAATAGGTATACAAACAATACATAGTACTGTTTATGCTTATTCCCTATGGAAAACTGACCCGATGCTGAGAAGTTTCACTCAGGGCTGTAGGAATACTTTGATTTTACCTCTTAAAAAAAAGAGGGGATGGGTAGTGCTACACAGACTGCCTAATCCACTTACCATAGAAGCTTCCATTCCTTTTTATGGAATCTTCTCAGTATTTCTAGAACTTGATACCTCTTGCTGGCTTAGTCATCACAGCCAAGTAGCAGTCTCTAGTCTCAGTTAACAGAACTGAGCCCTCTGGAATTCACACATTATATAGTAAATATATGTGAAGATAAACCAGTGATTAGCTCTGAAATGCCTGACCATGAAGAATTAAAAAGAAACAAGCTGACATGAGAGTTCTTCCTTGGATTTAAGGAACTTCAGGGCATGGAACTCCTAATTATGTTGTCCTGTAGATTTCACAAGACTTAATTCTTGCATGTTCATGTCCAAGTGACGAAAAGAAAGTGAGGGTAATTCAGCTTTGAACAGCTTTGCTTGCAATAACTGTCTTTTTCATAAAGGTAATCTGTGAATTTCCCCCTCCCCATAGATTCTCAGGCATTCACACAGACTCTCTAGAAAGGTAAGACACTTTATTGAATTCGTTGATAAATTAAGAAAGGACTATGAACCAGACTTATGGGTCACAGGTGCTTGTAAACAGACATCAGTTCCTTCCCACAGAAAGCCTGACTCCATGTGCTCAGCCAGAAGTCACTTTCCCCAGCGCTGCTCACAGGCTGCATAGTGATGGAGGGCAGAGAAAAAGTCTTCATAGCTGATGTTCAGGTGGGAAGGCAAAGAACTGAGAAAGCAAGTTAGAAAAGTTAAAATAAGCTTTTATAAACACCACACAACTCATATGGCCAGTCAGGAATACCACTACCTAAAACAAGCTATTGTCTTAGTAACCTTGCAAAGTTGTTCTCGACACCATTATTGTCACTCAGCTCCACTAATTAAATTAGCTGTTAATATCTTGTCACCCTCTAAATCAAAGTCTACTCATTCGAGCACATAGGGCACTTCAAATTACTGAGAAAGTTGGAGAAGCACAGGTCTGCCCAGACATTTAAGTGCCCTATAAATGCTCTCAGATTTAAGAAATACGGCAGCTCTAGTCAGTGCAGTTATTGCCAAAATTGGAAAGTAATCCAGAGGCATGATCATCTTACACTATCTTATTTCCCTTATACCCTTAGTTTCCCTGTTAGAAACCTGTAAGCCACTCAAAATCCACACAAGGAACACCATCAGAACTGGGATTGGACCACTGAGACTAGATGGTGACAGAAGTTGTTCCTTAAACCTGAAGAGTAAAGTCTGCTGTTGCCTAATTGTGGCTGAAGGAGCAACAATGGTTACCATGTTTGACAGGCTTCATTTAACAATTCTTAAATAACCTCAAATCAATCTCCAGACACCTTTGTTTAGACAGATCTACTCTTATGGCTATTTCCATAAGGTAAGTCACAAAGACTTGTTTAGTTAGATATTATTCCAACCTGTTTCACAGCATTTATAGGCAACTCACATGATTTCTGTCAGTCTGATGTGCCATGGAAGGAATCCTAGTGTGCTGTCCACAGGACCAAACTTCAAGACTAAATCAGGATCAGGAAATCCATTTGTACCTGTAAGAACAAGTTAAATTAGCTTTCATTAAATTCACCAGAACATTTGTTTTAATTCTAAACCCTAAGGCATCTGCCTTTTCATTAAATTCATTATTTTTTTTTAAATGAAGTGAAGCTCCTGAGGACAAGTTAACAATTAAAAGCCCAGGAGGACAGACTGGTCTTGTACCACCTGAACAGGACCAACTGAGCAAAAGCTTAGGCAGCCACTGCAGGTCCAGCTGGACTGTTATTTTTATGGCAGGTAGTTTTCAAAAGACTTGGTAAGGAAGTTATAGGAACAGTTACATTGTTTTGAATAACAGCAAACCTTAACACTGCTGTTTAAACTAACTTGTTCTAGTTTTGTCTTGGCAAACTGGATTTTAGTACCACAGAACATGCTGTACCCTGACCCATACCTACTGCAGTCAAACAGAATAAAAGGACTGTTAACACACACACACACACACACAAAAAAAACAACAACCAAACACTTAAGGAGGTTCCACTGAAGAACAACTTGATATCACAGACCATCAAGAAAACAAGTTGTAAAAAAAATACCGTCTGGAGCTAGATAATTTAAACTTTTACTACAAAATTTCAGACAAACTGTTGCAGGTGACATCTTTCTGGTTAGATGAGTGAGGAAAACAGGTCACCAGGTGCCCATTCTTACTACCCATACCTTAAAACCCCAGTCACTGTCATTCCACTACTGAGAGCATCCTACTGATCTTCTGAGGTTGAAGACAATCAGTGGCCAAATGACACTGTCTCCCTTTTCCATACACCTCTGCCATGTCTGAGCTACTCCAGGCTAAAATTGACAGATAGGCAATAAGCTTAGAATGAACAGTCTTAGTCCAGCTTTCCCTGCTAATTCTAGCAAGTTGATTAGGGCAACGTGTGAAAACCGCTATAGTAGCCCAAGGGGACCCAGGAAGGTAAGCTTTCTTCATGCACCTACCTAGCTCATCTGAAAAACATTCCAGCAGTCATAACCCTGCTTTGCTATAATGCTGCAATTAGTCATGATTATTGCATGCTATTTCTTGCTACCCCTTCCATTACCCACTAATTCTACAAGTTAACTGCAAGGGTGCTTACACTGCATAATGCCTACATTTAGCAGATAAAGCTTAATACTGCCTATTTGCTCTGAACTTCGGATGTTATTCCTCAATTCTTTTCTCACTTGTTTAACAGCAACAACAAAACAAACCCCAAACCAAAAAAACTCCCAAACCAGTCAAGAGCCTTTTACAAGTTTATGTTTAGATGTAGAGGAACTTAACTTTGGGAATAACAGAACAGGAAACTAAGGTCCTATCAGATTTCGCTCCACCCAGGTTTTTAAACTGAAGCTGGAGACTTCAAAAACTTCACATCATCCCTCCCCACTGAATCACAACAATAGTAATCCTTTTACCAGAGGCAAAGAAGCTATTTTCCCAAGCCTGTGCATTTCTAAGGAAGGATGAAGTACTTGGATATGAGTGCCTTGTGCCACACTCCAAATCTTATCTCAAAGTTAAGAAAAAAAAATATATAAAGCAAAAGCCATTTATGTGTTCAGAAGCTAGCATGTTAGTATGAAAGAGCTTTGCAGGGAAGCAGTGAATACTTAGAAGTGGGGACTCTGGAGGAAGTGGACAGTTTTACTCATCAGCTGATTCAGTAGCTGAGTACTCCTCAGCTGGCCAGTTCAACAGCAGGATCTTCAACACTGCAATGGCTTTTCAAACAGGAAAAGACCTTCAGAGAGCCCAGTTAATGCTAATATTTCCTTCTTGTTCCTATCTGAAGGAAAATGAAAACATACACTGTATTACTGTCACAACAGTACTGTGCTTTCTGCATCCATTTCTCTACCTAAACATATCAAAACTACAGATACTTTACAGGTGGAAGCTCCCTCAGAGCTGCTGGAGTTACAGCACTCTTCAAGTTTAGCACACACAAGATAGAAGGATTTGGGAGCAGACTCAAAAAAAAAAAAGGCCAAAAGACTTAGACACTCAAGGAACAGGAGTATGGCAACATCCCTTCTAGGTCAGGAGTTCTGAAAGAGGAATATGAAGGAATCTGTAGAGCTGACAGTACTACCACCCTTCTCTTCCTCACACAGATTTTACAGGGCAACTTGAACAGCCTTAATTGATAGTCATGTTCTTTACTGGGAAGGCAGACAGCAAGTAGGGACAATATTATAATGCAGCTGGCAACTACTTTTCTGAAAACAAGCTGGTTAGCTGAGGCATTGCTCAGAAGAAAGTACTCTTACACCAAAGAAAACTCAAGCTGTAAGAATTAGAGCATGACTGGATTAAGAACCAGAAAAGCCACATAACAAGCTAGAACCATACCATTTTAGGACTAGACTTCAATAACTGCATCCTAAATATGAACAGAAAGTTTAAAACTACATTATCAGGTACTTAAATCAAAATGTGAAAAACCAGAATCTTACAGAAGTCACCATGAATACAAACCCTAAAAATATAGCTACTCAAGTATTGCTTTTCAGAACTCAGTCTCAACTTAGATCTGTAACTCACAGATGTTTACGTTCAATACCTTTCCATTAAGGATGCACAGAAACTAAATTTGCCTACAACTGAGTAGTTTCATAAGCTAAATAAGTCATGAAAGACTAGTTCTTCACCTTCAACTGTCCTAAACATTAAACCCAAGCAAATTAATAAGCAGGACTAGTTACAGATACCATCCTTAGTTATTAGCCACATAGATTAAACAGTCTGTTTTCAAAGTTAACGGTTTTGACAGACTAAAAGTCTAGATTTCTCTTTCTGTGCTCAGCTAGCATGCATTACTTGAACAATAAGTCTGCTCAAGTAAGACTGGACCTAATACTTTTAACATACCCAGACACTTAAATGCATTGACAGAAGATCGTGAACAAGTGTTTGAGAAGCTCCAGTTAAACATCACTGGTGAAAATACATACGTAGTATCAACTATCACCGTTCTACAGGAAATGAGAGACTATTTTAAAGAAGCAATTATTCATTTCCTTAAATTGCCTTTGGGATATAACAGGATAGATGTCTAAGTTACTTCTTCAGGTGCTTTATTTAATACATTTAATAATTCCATTACAGTGAGAAGCTATCATGCAGCATGCTGACAACAGGAATAGAATTTAGTTTGAAATTAAGATTAAAGCGTCCAAACTGCCATGGTAGTCGATATGCAAAGCAACTCAGCCGACCACCCATTTGAGAAAAATCACTCTCTGAAGTCCAATTAACAAGAGCCACAATAATGTGCCTGCAGACATCCAAGTTGAAGTGTGCAATCTGAAACCTGAACCCTGCCAAGCTAATTACAGCTACATGTATCACCTAGGAAAGCAGAGCAACTGTTATAGCTCCATAGCACCACTGGGGAGGTGGAGGCTTGTTCTAAACTACTTCTCCCACATACGAGATTAGGGCAGCCCTGCCCTTTTCATAGCTATTGCATGTAGCCATGCACTTCAGTGCGCAGTCAGTAATCTGCATGAATTAGTAATGAAGGTAACTAAACTAGTGTGGGTTATACAGCAGCAAAATATCAGCAAGTGCTCCATCATTTGCACTCAGGGTGGTAGTTAGGCAGCAGTAACAGCTTTAATTGCTGTAACTAGATCTTGAAAAGACTCTCTGCCCATACTCTGGTTTGCAGCATGCTAACTTGCAACAAGTTAACCTAAGTTACAATAGTCTAGTTTTAGGTAATCCCAGCAGTACTTTTTGAGAAAGGTCGTTGCAGAACATCCTACAGAGATTATAAACTCTGCAAAGCTGAGACTCTCCAATTTAGCTTAAGGTTTCCTTTTTCTGCTTAAAGAAAAAGCTCAAAAGGGAGTAAACCAGTAAGAAATTTTTAGCAGAAGCCTGAAAGCAATAATCGTAACTTACCCTGATAGACTAAGTATCAAGATGCATATGTTCTAAGCAACAAATATACTAGAAACAAAATCCATTATGAATCAAGTACTCTTTCCCCTCCTCCCCATACACCATGCCATACTTACTACTTAATAAGTTGTCTAACACATTCACATCCAGGTCTGTGTATGTTCTTTGCTGTTGTGCTACCAACTGACAAAAGTTCTGAGCAGCTTTTACTATGTCTGCTTTTCCATCTTCCGGAGACAGCACCTTCAATGCAGATTGGCAATTTAAAACTGCAAGTACAAAACATAGTTTAAAAGCAACAGAAATATAGTTGTTTTGAATGTGCTTTAGACATTCACAGGGTATGACTGGAAGTAACTTGTAGTTTACTTCATATATTATACAACTAGTCATAGATTTCTCTCTTCCATCTCTTACAGAAGTGGGTAAGTGTCTTCTGGACTTGCTGTATTACTAAAGCACGAGTTTAAGGCAAATATTTTGAGGAGTCTTGTGAAAAGTGAATTAATGTCAGTCTTGAAATAAGAACTCTTCCAGGGAATTTGCATTGGTTCTTACACTATCAGGCAAAGCAGTGAGAGGAAGGTGCCTAGACAGTAACTTGGGGGGTGGTAAACAATGCAGAAAGACTTGCAGTTCAGGGAAAGGAAAAAAAGACCCAATTCCTACCCTAAAACAGCTACTGTGGACATTCATGTGACACAATGATTAAGTATGCTGAGTACAATCACAGGATCTTTCAGTAGCACTTCAAAATTGATGCAAGAGTTACAATATTGATTTAGGATTGCTACAGAGAAGCTAGGTATCAGAGTTCATCCATTAATCTTTAATTACGTCTGTGACTTGAGGACATTTCACAACAATCTTACTGTCTACACTGTTGTGAGGTAAGAGTCTTCTCGCACTTCGACTTGCATCATTGTCAGTTTTGGTAAGGTACTTAAGAGGTAAATTTACCAAGGTAGCTGAAGGCTACAGACAGTGTACTAAACCCAGCCTGAAGTAACTGGGTTAAGTACTAGTGTGTGGACACATTAGACTTATAGAGAACTTATGATAGTTATAACCTAATACTTAAAAATAGCATTTCTTAAAACTGCAGAACCTGACTGCAAAGGACCACAGAATACAGTCAGAAGACTCCTAAGAACATCTAAAAAAACCTCACATCTATCCAAAGCCACCACAATGAAAATAATTGTTCCTTGATATTGTTTGATTTTTTGTATGTCCTATGTTAAAGAATATTTCTCTAACAGTATTCATAAATGTAAGGCATGTCATTTTGCTTCTCAGAAGTGAAAAATTGCAGTTTAATATTATAAACTGGATAGATGTCAGCTTGTTCAGTTCAAAGTATGAAGTGTCTGATCTGACTGTGGAGCCTTCTAAGTAAGAATGAAAAATTCTAAAGAGAACAGAAAACACCTCTGGTTTTCATATATTTCAGCACAAAAGGTTGCTGAGACTTAAATGTGCCCTTTCAGTCAGCAAGTCAGAGCAGTCTTTCAGTAGTTCATTTGGTCTAGATGTAAATAGCTGCACTTACTTAAATCAGGGTAAGTATGCTAGAGTTTAAGACACTAACAACCTGTCTTCTGCTGGTTATTCCAACCTTCACAGGAATAAAGAGAAATAATGTGAAACTTGGGTGTTTCCATGTAAATGGTAGCACCTTAGCCTAAGGTGCTTATAAGGCAAGTTAATGCTACAACATTGGACTTTCTACTGGAAAACTGGCACAAAGGATTTCGCCATCCTATCAGCCCTGGCAGGGGAAGCAAAACTCAGCCAGCAGCATCTTAAATGGAGCTAAACATATTACAGCTTGTGAAGTGTAGTCTTATTCTTAAGTCTTTGAACTATGTAATGTGATAAGGGTTGTTTTGGTTTTTGGTTTGTTTATGAGACCTGTTTAAATACTATGAGTTGCAGTTAGGAGAGCTTTAAGTATATCAGCCTATCTCTCTAAGGCAAAGGCCTGCTTTAGTAAGTACGTACTTGTAATTTACTATATTTTGAATGGACTTCCAACATTCGTGTTAGCATACCTAAATGAATACTTGCAGCAGATAGTATCGAATAAGGAACATTAATTTTGATACATACTCCTGTTTTCCACTTCCACTACATGCAAAAGCTGCTACCACAGATTTTTTTTTTTTTTTTCTCCAAACTTACACACGTTACCTTCCTGGTGTCATTATACATTGCCATGACAACCAGCAGTTTTGCTCTTTCGCTTCTTCCTCCCCACTTTGAGGTATAAGTTTGGAAAGATGGAAGCACACACATTGTTAATTTGACATCAGTTCCCTTATGCTTACTCCAGTGCTTTTTCAGCTCTCTCAGCAAAAGAATTCATCTCAGTGAAACAGTGGGGAGTTGAGCTACACTGATGCATTAAAGGGGTCATGGCACAACAGTCAGGCTAAACTGAAGATCAAGCTACCGAGTAATGATCACTATGGGAAGGAGAGCACAACACTTCACTATTAGTTAAGAACACATAAGCACAATGAAAGTTGAATACTAGCGCAGGAAAGTTGCATGTGTTCTGATAATCAGCGCTTAATGAAGGAAAAGGTCACTGTACACAGGAATGCATTTAAGTAAAAGCAGCATTATGATTTACATACAGGTGTTTACAGTCATACCAAACTCCTCCTTGCAATTCATCTTACCTTGATCAGCTTTGTCTTGATTTGCAAATTCCACTGTGTACTTGGAGCAATCCAGTCCTAAGAGTTCTTGCTGCTGTTTTAAAATTTCATCCATCAATCTTGAATTATTCCTCTTGAAAATACCTTTAAAAAAAGGTTGCATGTCAACCAACTCCTATAAAGAATGCTACAAAATAAATCTTACGCTAGGCAGGAAGAAAAAAGAATCAGGTAGTCAGTGCTGGTTTCAAACTGGAGTTCACAAGTATGATAAGAATCCAAAGCAAATGCTACTGCACATGACTAATTTCAGTGACCTTGGAAAGAAAACTCATGTGGTTTTGTTCCTCTTTCACTCAGCCTGGTTTAAGTAGCAAGCTGCAATTGCATAAGGGATAGTTTAAGACCCAGTTCATTGTCCTTAGTATGCCAGCAATAGCTTTGAGATAGTAATACCCCACCAGCACAGGGCCACCAAGTCAGATTAACACCAAGTTTCTTTCATGCCCATGCTGCTGTAGATTTGCAGCTTAAGTCTGGTACCACTTACTGCCACACCACTAAGGCTGCAGGCTAACAAAGCAAGTCACCACAAAGCAAGAGCCAGAGGACTAAATCAGCGTATCAGGCCACAGTAACTGTCCACTCTTACGCCATGGCCAATGCCATGGATTTCCTAATAAGAGGATTTCACAAGTTGTATATTCCAAGGAGTTAATGCACTCCTCAAGGTCTTTTTATACTTACATGTTTATGGTAGACACATTCTGAGTGCAGATTACAAAAACATGCTTAACCAAACATACTTGGGTTCTTGTTCTAAAACAAATTCTAGCTCTTAAGAGGGACACAACAGAACTATTTCTAATTAAAAGCCAGAGTAAAAATTAAGTGTTACAGCTTAAGTATTTACAATGCAAAAGTGTAGCTAAGCATATTTACTTAGGAACTGATAACGTTTTTATCACATTGTATTCAGAGGTTGTTACTAAGAGTGTAAGTTTCATTCAGAAATCCTTTGTGTCAAGCACTTCTCCTGGCCATTCTAATTCCCACACAATAATCTTAGAAGAAACACTGAACTTGTATACAATTTTACGATCAGGCTCACGATTCATCACCTCAACCTGATTCTGGGATTAGAAACTGCTACAAACAGCAGTTTCTACATCAGTAGTGGTCAAACAGCGTGTAAGCATTGGGTTAAGACCATAATACATTACAGAGTTAGTTTGCAACATGAAGTGATACAACTCCATTTATCTAATAAGCTAGCCTTTAGGCCTAGTGAGTTAGTATTTTTATACAGGCTTCACTAGAGGTTTTAATAGGTGGTAAGCATCTGGTTTTCCTCCCATCCTGGATACTTCCTGTGAAAAAAAAAAAACCAACTTTACTTCATTACACAAGTGTTACCAATGCTTATAACTGATTTCACATGCTGACAGACAAGCAAATCTCAGTAAGGCAGCAACCTTGATAGAAAGAAAAGCATTAGAATACTTTCACTAAGTCTAAACTAAAGTTAAATTGTTACACTTTGTGCTCCTGCTTACTAGTATATATTCATACGCAGTAGAAATTGAAAATGCTGCTTTGCATAATACTGTTTGGTACAACTCTGGTTGGATAAGTCTGTTTTGTGCTAGAGTTAGCACCGATTGCCTTCCTTACACTTAAGGTCAGCAGCAGTGCAGCTACTGCAACTGCTAATCCCACACCATCTTCAAGTAAGATCTGTACAAGGTTATGTGTGCCTCACCTCTAAGTCATCTGACTTCCATTCACTTTTAGAGATGAGAAAAAAAACTATGCTCAATATTCAGAAAAAGAGTTGGCACAATTAGGATATGCTCCCAATCTGGGAAACAGACAGCTGCTCTCTTCTTCCCCTTCCCCACCCAACACTAATGATAGCAATTCTTTTCTCATTAAAAGTTATTGCCTAATCCTGTCAAAGATTGGAAGAACAGATTTAAGAATCCACACTCCAGCATTAAAGTAAAAGCAGACATTAAGGATAACAGGTAGGAGAACAGACTAAGGTGTTTACTGCTCAGTAAAAAGGGCCATCAGATTGGTCTGGCTCTGAAGTGAAGGTCCTTAATACACACAGTGGATACTGAAGACTTGCTAGATACATTCTTGAGATTTATCTGAATATCACCAGCACACCCCTTCTGCTCTCCTCATTTATCTCACCCACCTACTTAGTTGTTCAAATCTGAGTCCTGCATTGGTCTTGGAATAGCAGTTTAACACAAACTGGAAGCTACAGTAGTTGTATAGTTGGTAGTATGTCTTTCTCGGAAAGACCTCCACACCTAAATTCCAACTGATCCACCAACCTTGACACACCTGCAGTTTTCCTGCAGAGAAGATCCTGAAGCACATCAGAAGGTAGTAAATATCATAGAATTATTTAGGTTGGAAAAGACCTCTACGATCATCGAGTCCAACTGTCAACCACGCCCACTAAACCATGTCCTGAAGTGCCTTGTCTACATGCTTTTTGAATACCTCCAGGGATGGTGACTTAACCACTTCCCTGAGCAGTCTGTTCCAGTGCCTGACAACCCTTTCAGTAAAGAAATTTTTCCTAATATCCAATCTAAACCTCCCCTGCCGCAACTTGAGGCCATTTCCTCTCATCCTATCTCCAGCCACCTGACAAAAGAGACCAGTACCCACCTCACTATGACCTCCCGTCAGGAGGATCCAAACTAACCAAAATCTTCATTTAAAGCCAGTAGCATTTGGGAACGTTATTCCTTCAGCATCTTGTCTCCCACTCAGGGCACAAGAGACTTTTTCTTACTAATGCATATGATGGCAAATACAGTCCTGCCAGAGGCAATGTACATGGGCCAAATTCACACTTGACTTTAAAAATTATTTTACGTGGTTGTGGCTCAAACATACACTCCCTTCCTTTACAGTACCTCAATAACCTATTTGTCTACAAGGTTTATTTTTTAAAACTTTGAAAATACATCCAAATTAGTTCTGGAAGATGCTGTTGCTAGTTTATACATGATAAATGCAGTAAACAAGAGTGCATGAGTAGACCAACTCACTAACAAAATTCAAGTGTTCCTAGGCAGCAAGACTTCAAGTCTTGATTCAATGCTACCTTCCAATTTCATTCAGTCTTCCACGCAAGTTGAAAGCAAGTCCATAATATGATTTTACCATTATAGAAAGTTAATATTTGACAAGAGGTCCCATAAATTTTAGCAATACAACAGCTGTTTGCTGTTAAGTGGGGAAAATTTCAGCCTTACTACTGTTTCTAATATGGAACACAAACATGAAATTGTCATTATTATTTCTCATTAGAAACAATTTTCATTTTTGAAAAGCAGAAACACTTTTGTTCAGTCAGAACTCTGGAGTCTTTGCAAGGTGGACAAATGTGTATATTCCAGCAAGTGAAGTGTTTTAAGAATTATGCATATTTAAGCACTATAATTCACAAAGCAAAGAGAATATAAAACTTCAGTTTACTTTTTTTTTTCCCCCCAACTACTGAGAAGTTGTGAGCTGTTTCCAGGGATAATTCTTGTTTTTAAAACACAAGCTGGAAACCTGCTATTGATCATCAGTTCCCATCAGAGCTGAGGCAAACCAGAAGCGTTTTAGCTTCCTGCAGTAGTCCTCCATCACACGGGTCTTTTCCAGGGCACATGCCTTTTGCTCATTTTTACAATAGTTACAAGCCATGTCCCTTTCTAGTCAACTGTGGTGTTGCAGCATTTTAGGGTTAGAGACTGACAAATGCAGTTTGTAATTATGAGGCTGTGAGTTCAGCAGAAGCAAGGCTCCAAAGTGACAGGAATTGTGAACTGGAGGGAAACAAGTGGCACAGAGAAACAGCAGGTGGTGTCAACCATTTGCCTGGCTAGACTACCATGGCCACCACCTGTTAATGCCTTGGTCACAGCTCAAAGTTCAATATTCTCACTTGCCCTCCTTTTCAAAGCAGCAGAATCTGGTAAAACACCGGATACGAGTCAGCTCTTGCTTACAAGGGAACACTTTAACCAAAGTTAAGCCTAGGAAAGAATACATTTCCACAGCATTTCAGTTATCTGCTTTTTTTCCACTCCCTGCCAGTGCCAACAAGGGAAGAATCATAAGGTGACAAGTCCGTTTAAAGCATCAAAGTACTAACAGTTTGAGAAACATCAAATCATAACCAAATTCAAATAATGTACATGCAAGAAATGGTTTTAACATATGAACAACTTCTGTCTACATCCTCACGTTGGATCATGCTGGTTGATAACAGAGGAAAGCAGGGTTTGAATCATTACACTGGACCTCACAGGATATGGAGAGCTAGAAAAATGTATTAGGCTTGTCTGCTCCAAGAGCCTAGAGCAGAATATAATCCAAGTTTGGAAGTGGATGAAGTCACTTAAGTTTCACCCACATTAAAGCCACTTAAGCTAGAGCTAACCACACGGGAATAATTCCAGTTAGAAATTATAACCTCGTACGTGACCGCTCCTCCCACGTTTTTTCTTGGAGGGACATTCTGTACCAGAAGAACAAGAGCTTATCAGCAATCAAAAGAAGAGATACTACTTTCGTACTACCCATACCTATAAGGAGATTACCTTCTACAGATTAGCATTAGTCCTTTTAATAAATGTTGGGAGGAGTCCTCAGACCACAAAACACCAAAATACAAGTGTTGAATGTGAAGTTTCACATGGGTGAAGATCCACAGCAGATGCCATGTGATACTGGTACCTCCCAAAAGTGTTGCAGTAACACAAACCCACAACATATTTATCTCCCCCAGTGAAGTAAACACACAGAACACCCAGAAAGTTTTATGGATTGATCAGATCAGCTAACTACCAAGTAATTTGGAAGAGACTAAAAGCCTACGTTTGGGGCTAATGAAATAATTTCTTTTGCTTACTGCAGTACTCTATCCTTTCAAAGAATTTCTAAAAGAAAATTGTTCGAAGTAAAGGAGTTCACTGGAAAGCTAAACCCGCAACGAAGAAACCAAAGTTCTCAATACAGTCATACTACGGGCTTAAAGAAACCTTCAACCTGAAGCATCTATTCAGGAGCCCAAAGAACTCAAATGCCAAGATGCAGCAAGCTCCCAAAATGCGCTCTAGACTTGTTCCAAACTATTTCAGGAAAGCTTCACTGATGGACAGAAGTAACGTTCAAGCAAGCTCTCTTGAGTGGCAAAGTAACTTTAAAAGAAAGTTAGAAGTATGTAACATTGGTCAAAGGCTTCTGCTCCCCAGAAGGTATTTTAATTGCTACTATATAATTGCATAATCACTGCCTTCTGACTGTGAGAAGGCTGCATTATTTCCTCAGAGATAAGGTCTTGACCAGCATGGCTGGATTTCTACCGAGTAATAGGATTGGCAGTACAGAAATGCACAGAAATAAATCCTTGATCAAAACCCTAAAATGTTAGTCAATCTGGATTTAATAACCAAGGTGCATATCAAGTTTATTATGGCTTTGTTCTGCTGTGTATCAATGAAAATTGGGAGAATGAAAAGGGCCCCTAAACATCCAAGGCAGTAAAAGCATGCCACCTTAGCCCTCCAAGCCTGCTGGGGCAGGGAGGGGGGAAAGGCTCAGTTTTGAGCACTGCAAGTCATAGCACCATATATTTATTACAGTACAAGACAGTTATGTTATGGTCCTCTTGCATTCTGCAAAGACCTTTTTACCCCAGTCTTCTGGAATACTGATCTTCATGGATTCAGAGAAGGCAGCCGAGTACCTGATCAGGTTCCACGAGAATTAGCCAATACATTTGCAATATATTGGGTTCTGTAATTGCCCATGAGAATCAGCCCAACTCCAGCCAAGTTGCCCTTACAGTTACTGGTGCAGCTGCTGTAATATATTAGTGTCAGCTGGGATGCAGCTACTTATTTTGACACCAAAGAATACAGAAACAACCTTCCATTTAGTCATTTTGTTGAAAATATAGAAATTCATTACCATAAACAAATAAACAGCTTATCTGGCACTTCTTTAAAGAACCTCATGCTTCCCTCTCTTCCTATAGAAGGGGCAATTAAGGACACATTTTTAATTTAAGCCTTCTACAGGAAACTGACACACTATTTCTTCCAGAAAACGCAACCATGGAAAAAAACACTCTTGTAATCAAAGTTTCCTGTTGCAACGAGAAGAATCTCAGTACTACAAATATGCAATGAAGGAAAAGGAAACTAAGTGCCCCTCACTACATCTAACACAGATTCAGAGCACTTGTCGTTGTATTTCCTTCCTCACCACAGCCAACATCACTGGGGAAAACATATCTTTGGTAAGTCAATAGGTGGTACAATTGTACGAACACAGAACCTTACTGAAGCAGCTCAGCAGACTAAGAGTAAGTCTCACCATGTGAGAAGATGAAAACAAGCACACAGCATAATTAAGGTTCACCCTCTGCTACTGATAAGAGCAAGCTATACCTGACTTTATTCACCTTCACTATACTAGTGTTACCGCTGAGGCTTCCAGACATCGCTATTATTCAGAACTGGATTTAGCAACAACTGCAACATCCTACTTAACAACAAGTCTATCTGGAAATGCTGTATGCTCAATCTGGACATCATAAGGAGCTTAGCACCAAAAGAAAGGCAACATATCTGCTATTACTAGAAGTAAGCATATACTCAAGCCATACGTGTGGCTACTGGCTCACTCTCTAAAACCAGTTTAAAAGGCTCAGCTGACAAGATGCTGTGCAAAAAGCAGTTGTGGCTGCTATCCCAGAAAACCCACTGAACATCCGTGAAGAACATGCACATGTAATGGCAGGCTATTTTCATCAACTCTGAAAGTTCAAAGGCCACTGGTTTATAACATTTGAGTTGCTCTGCATTGTCTTGCCTTCTTCAGTTATGTTCCAACAAGCTGTAATACATAGCTGTATTTTCAGGTTTCAAAGGTGTTAACAAAACGTTTTAACATGCAACTTTAGCATTAATGTAACAACACACAGAACCAGCAGCAAATAATCTCCAAGATACATTTTTTTTCTGAACTGCTAACAAAGACAATTGTTCTCCAAGGTTATTTCAGCTCTTCAGAGGACATAACCTTGTCATTTCTGGTCATTATATTTACAGTCTTGTAATAGTCAGTCTTAGATCTGACTGAATCTCAACACGTGTGCTAGAGAAGCAGAAGTAGCTTCTCCACAATGAAGGCATCAGACACTACGACAGCACCAGCTCCTCCCTGTCAGACAGGATCTCAGCGACAGCGGCTACCTAAGCATTGGCTGGTGCCTTCTCCCTCCTCAGTGCTGAATGGTTGCACAGTGAGCCAGCTGAAAACCAAGACCACCAAGAAATATGACTCTCAGCTGGATCTGTTCCTCAATTCAGTTCTCATACATATAATCTGTGCAGCGCAATGCAGGGATCCAAAAAGGAACTAAGCATACATACATCACGTATTAGGCAATGCTGCAGACAGCTTATTTGAGGTTTGACAGAAATTAGAGATCCTGCACAATAAAATGTCTCTCTTCAGGCCATAAGGGAAACTCACTCTTGTTTGGTACCAATGTTTGTTCTGCAGCATTTAAGCTGTTAGAATGCTTTCCAAGCTGAGAGCAAAAAATATCAACACATAAATGGCTCTTCAGAAGGTGCTGTCTTCTGTGTCCTTGAGATGTTATGCAAATATTTTATACCATTCCTTGACTTTCAAATGAGGAAGTCTTGTCCCACTGAAACACAACATAACCAAGTTCCACAACAGCCCTGCACAGACGGCCAGTTTAAACTGCTAAGTAACTGGTATTAAGCCCAGCTTCTTAAAAAGATCTTAGAGAATTTAGTGAAAGTCAAGCCATTTGAGTCTTGTATCACATATGAAGGACCAGACATGAAACAGAACTTTTGATGGCAATGGTTTTAAGATAAAAAAAAAAAAAAATAAAATCAAATGCCTATGCTCAGGGAAAGGCCTGGGTACCTCAGATGCTTTTGCACACTTGATGACAATAGATTCCACTTACGTGGGATGCAATGTTGAGTTTTTCCTGAAAGAGCACTAGACGACAACTATTACAGACTGTACCTCTAACCTGGCATACATATACAGAATTAATCTGATTTGCATGACCTCTCTAGACAGCCATCAGAAGTGGGTCAAACCTACAGTTATACACTGGTCTTCTACAGTCTCACCATTGACATCAAGAGCACAGGGATCTTCAGCACAAAGCTTTCACCTCTGGAGAGGACAGAAACAGGGCACCGTCCACCTCATGTAGTATTAGCCCTTCTGAGTTGATAGCTTGTCTAGTCTCAGTTAGAGATCATCTCTCAACAGCTGGGTAGAAAGCTTCACCTAAGAATATCTTGAATACAGATGGTTTCATCTCCTCAGTAGGAAAGGACAGGTATGAGGAAGAGAGATTTGTTCCATGATTATTCCACGGAATATTAAATCCAAACCCTAAGCTTATCTTTAAGCTAGTGAGGTGGAATCAATGTATCTGCAAGAGCAAGAGTTCAACAGTCTTACACCTGAGACCCAGTAAAGAATAAAGTCACATAGTGGATAAGAAAAAACACCAGAGTTTTCACAAACACTGGCTCGGACTTGACTCAAACATCAAGTAGCACCAGTCCTTATACTGAAGGTAGACCGTGTAATCTAATTTCACAATACAGACAGCACACAGGACGCACATGTTCATGTTTGACTACCCTTCCATCCTGTCTCATCTCATGAAAGACAGTACAGGAAAACAGACAGCTACTCTCATTCACCCACTTGTAGAAGCTCAGACAGGGTTCATAAACAGAGCTCATAAGAGCAGATAGCCTAAAGCTCTTCTAAACTAAGAGCCTGTACCCTACACGGTCACAGCTCTCGGATGCCACCAGTTCCCATCAGCCCAGGGCTGGGGACAAGGCTCTAGAAAGGCTCCACCATCCTCCCCCTCCAGCGAGGGGGCATGATCGGGTCACCCGACGACACGGGAGCTTAGGGCAGGAGGGCACTCGGGGCATTCCCCAGGCTCACCAGGAGCTCTGCAGAGAGGCCAAGGGGCTCCAGGGGACGGGAAAGGAGCTGCCAACGGCCGAGGCTGGTGGCCGGCTGGGGAAGACCCCGGAGGAAGGAGGGAAGAGGGGGGAGGAGGGAAGGAGGGGGGAGAAAGGAGGAAAGGAGGGAAGAATGGAGGGAGGGGGGAAAGGAGGAAAGGATAGAGGGAGGAATGAGGGGGCCCTGGCTCCATCCCGCTGGCACAGCGGTCCCAGGCTCTGCCTGCCTGCCTGCCAGGAGGGGCACTGCCCGCCCGGGCCGGGACTCGGGGCACCGCCGCGGTACGATTCCCCCCCCCCCCCCCCGCTCCTCACCATTGTGGTCGTAGACGCTGACATAGGAGATGCCCACCGCCATGCACCACACCACCAGGCTGGCCATGTCCGCGTAGCTCGGCTCCTCCTCGGTCACCACCAGCCCCATGTGCACCGGCAGCTTCTGCAAGGCCCGCCCGTCCGACCGCCACCTCTGCCGGCCCTGAGCCGCTCCGCCGGCCCTCCGCCGAACCCCTCCCGCCTTGCGGAAGGCGAAAGCCCCGGCGGCGGCGGGGGCCAGCAGGGCGCAGGAGGCGGCGGCGGAGGCGGCCCGGCGCCAGAGCCAGGCGCGGGGCCCGGTGCCGGTGCCGGCGGTGGCGGGGCGGCGGCCGCGCAGGCAGGCCAGCAGCGCGCGCTGCAGGCCGAGCAGGGCGCGCAGCAGGGCGTGCAGCGCGCGCCACGCCAGCCCGCCCGCCCCGCTCATGTGGGGGGGGGGGGGGCCGCGAGGCGCCTCAACCGACGGGAGCGCGCGCGGAGGGGTGGGGGTGGGGGGGCAGCGGCGCGAGACCGGCGCGGAGGGGACAGACCGGGGAAGGGGGGGGGGGGGGCGCCTCAGCCGCAGCGCGCCGCCTGCCGCCTCGCCGCCGCCGCCGCCATCCCCTCACTGAGTCCGCGTCCCCCGCCCGGCAACCGCCGCCCGCGCAGCCATCTTCCTACCGCCCCGCCGGATCTTTCACCTCTCACCCCGCCACATGCCGGGCGCCCGTTGGCCGTCAGGCAGGCCGGCGTCACTTCCTTCCGCGGGGAGCGAATGACGTGGCTCTGAGGGAAGGGACGGGGCGGGGAGGACGGGGGACGGCCCGGGGGGGCGGGGCCTGGGGTCAGGCCCCGCCTCTTGGGTGTGGGCGGGATCGGGGGGCGGGGCCGCGGCCCCTGGCGGCGGGAAGCGCGGGGCGGCGGCGTGTGAGGAGAGGCTCGCCCGGCTCCGCTTGGCTTCGGGCCGCGTAACCCTTCCTCCGGCCGGGCGGCGAGGCTGCACGGTCTGCCGGCTCTTTCGTCTCAGGAACAGCTCCCCCCCCCCCCCCCCCCCCCTCCGCGTCCAGCCCCGCGCTTTGGTCTTCTCGCCGGCGTTCGGAACGGGGGGACACATCTGAACCACGCAGAGGCAGCCGGGCCTGACGGCGAGGTGTCTTTCCTAAGGGGTGTTTCACCCTCAAAGCACGCTGCAAGCCCTCCTTGAGTGGTTCTGCAGCACAAGCGTGGGAAATGGGGGTAGTGTGGCCCTCGCAGACCTGCTGAGCGTGCCCATGGGGTGGCCGAGACAGCGAGGCCTCAGGGGTGCGCACCCCGTTTTGCGCTCTCCCACAAAACCTGCAGTTCCCTGGGCTTTTGCTGCCTTGGCTTGTAACAGCCCACGGAGCCAAAGATGCAAATCCCACTCACTGCAGGCAAAAGATAGAGCGAGAGCTAACAAGCTAGCCTGGTGCTGTCAAGACAGGTGGGTGGGCTGAAACGACACAAGGAGGTATTTAAAGTACTCTATTAAAAGAATCCACCAATATAAAATGGGAAGAAAATTCTGTATCGTTCAAATACTTTTCTTGCTCAGAAAAGAACTACTCGACCAACGTTAGCCAGAAAAAATAACACGGTCAAAACACGAGGAAGGCTTGTGCTGTTCCATAAATACCTAAATCTTTAGTTACCAAAAAGTCAGGGTGGCTGATGATATGTTAAAAAGTTAAAATGTAAAGAAAAATGAACTTGGGTCTTTCTATTCCACTAAGCTGTATAGTTTCATGTATTGGGTGCCTAAAAAACCCAAGTGTCAATTGCATTTGCATAGGCAACATAACCAAATAGTTGCACTCTTGACACCTGGCAAAACAGCCTCGGTGAATGTGAGTGATTAACTCGGTTACTGAATGCCAACAGAAGATAAAGAATAATAGAAACTGTTTGCTTTGAAAAGTAATTTGCTGGTTTTCTTACTCCTCAGTTATCAGCTGAGATTTATGAACTGCCAGGAAGGCCCTTAGATTACTATTTGTAAGTCACTGGTTTTAGTGGTCTCGGTAATCCAATTTTGTTTAGTTTTCAAGCACTTTGGGAACCACTTGATAAAATTTGTACATACATCAGAGTTGATGCATATACCATTAAGTCCTTTTTTTTGCATGCAAATGTCTAGGAGGTTCCTGCCAGTGAAGGGGGGCACTTGGCAGTGTGTACTTCCACGTGAAGTACACCTAACCCAAAAGTACACTCACAGCCCCTTGAGCTACATCGTAGTCAACTAGCTATTCAGCTACCAAAATAAACTCTTCCAAAAACTTCATCTCACTTCATCTTACCCTAGTATTTGCCAGAGGTAGAGATCTATTTCCTGAGAATCTCTCTTCTTCTGTTTACAATAGAATCAGGTCAAGTTGACCCAGGTATTTTCATTCCTCACTATTAATTAACTTTGGAACTAGTATTAAATCTCATCAACCAGGACACTGATTCTTCTCTTTTTTTTGCATTTGCTGTGATGAAGATGAGCCTTCTGTGTTTTGCATGGAGCTCAGCTAATTTAGTCTAGTGCCATTTAAAATAGTCTAAAATAAGTGAAAGAGGCAAGTATTTCAGGAAAACTGAAATTCATTTCTCAAAAGCAAGAATCTCTGAACAATCCTGATAAATTGCCCACATCAGTGTAACTTGCCATCTCGAACTGCAAACCTGTGAGTTTAAATGTGTTGAATGCCAGACTTCTAGTAATAGTATCTTGCGGTATTGCAGGACTTTATTTATGGGGTTTTTATACAACTATAAGAATGTTCTACTATAAAAAGGTCCATACAGAGTTACAGACTGCTTTTCTAAGAGATAGTAATTGTATTCTTACTTCCCTCAAACTACATAGTACTAATGACATAAAAAAAAATTATTTTTTTTATGATTTTCAGTTTACATCCTTACTATAGCCCTTCTGTCACCAGCTATTACCTCTTAGAGTACAAATTAAAGAGGAAAAGTTAATGGCAGACCAGCAGGCTGGTTGTCTGTAGAGACGCTGATGGTAGAGGGCAGCTCTAGGCAACTTTAATGTTCACCATAGATTAACCATGGGGTTAATCTAGTTCATAATCATAGTAGTCATCATCTGTGTTTACTCCAACGCTGGAGGCCTCATTGGGTTTCATTTTCTTTCTGTCCTCTTTGCCTTTTTCCATGGAAGACAGATTATCTTCACACTGCTGCAGAATCTTTTTGGAAGACATCCAACTTTCTCCTCGGCTTTCTGCTGGCGCCGCGCACTGCCCTCCCCTGACATCCGTTCCTTTGGCCACCAGCGCTCTTCTGGTTCTGAGAAGGTCACAGGTGCAGTTCCAAGGGTTTCCATCTAAATACAGGTGACGAAGACGAGGTAAATACTCTAAGACTTTGCGATCCAAGGCAGATATCTTGTTATTCCGTAAATTTAAAACCTGAAGC
Source organism: Buteo buteo (assembly GCF_964188355.1). Taxonomy (NCBI): domain Eukaryota; kingdom Metazoa; phylum Chordata; class Aves; order Accipitriformes; family Accipitridae; genus Buteo; species Buteo buteo. The sequence goes on along the minus strand of NC_134185.1, from coordinate 26,156,429 downwards.
TGTTTCAAGTCCTTCAGCTCTTGTTCTCCAACATCCTCTATGTCATTTCCCTTTAGATCCAATCTAGCAAGGGTGTCTGGAAGTCTGAATAAAAATAGAACAGCACAAAGGTGTTATGTTCATCATATTGATTCTGTTTGTGTAAGTGGTATTTGGTGGTGGGTATTTGCCCAGGCACACCTGACGTATTAAAATAAAACTATCACTAACAAAAAAAAGCAAACTTCTGCAAAAAGATGTGGTCATGAAGTGTTCATGTCTTTTTTTTTTTTCCAAGTTATAGGAATACTGTCTATGCGCACTTGAACTGTTTTCCCAGTACTGACTCTGTTTGTGCAACTGAACTCAACAGCAGTCCTACTGTAGTGTACTATGAAGGAAGTTTCATGTTCAATTGAGTGTCAAGCTTAAAAATGCATTTGTTACTCTTCAATGCCATAAGTATGCCAACGACCAAATTATAGCACCATGAAAGATCAAAAGTTTAGAGAAGCATGGCAACACTGCTCCTTCAAGTACCTCTATATACGATTTGCTTAAAAAGGTTTTTTAGTTCATAAAGAACTAGAATTTTTCTTCCATTTTGTTCTCCTGCTCCCATCAGATTCAAACATTAATCATCACAGAAGTAGTCCATCTGATGATATCCTGTTTAGGAAATCAGCAACAGGGAAAGTAGAAGTGCTTTTTGATGGTCTTTTAAAAGAGTACTTTAGAGAATTAGAACTGGTTACATTTAAAAGAAAAAAAAGCAGTTGATAATCTCTGGATATGATACTAGGCTGGTCAGTATCATTCTTATTCTCATACATTTACAAATTTGTATGATAAGACTGTTTTATTTCACAAGTCTTGCTCATTTATGATCTTCTAATTTCCTCCTGCTGTAGTTAGTGATAAGTGCTTGAAAGAAAAGCCAGTTAGTTGGCATGGAATATTTTTAATAAAATTAATTTGAAAGTATCTTAAAAATAATTTTACTATAGTAGTATGCAAGGTGATGAATTTAAGAGTCATGGTTAGAGATTTTAAGGAAACTTATTCACTGAAACTCTGAGGGAAATTAAAAATAATACTACCAAGAGCTATTTAGAATAGAACAGCAGTATACCACAACTGGTAAAGGTTGATGTGATAGTTTATCTCAATGTAATGATATGAGATACCTTTGAAAATTTCTAAGAGGGTACACTGTGACCCTCACTGTTTTTTGTGAAGCTGAGTTTGACCTCTTAGGCTGAAAGGTGGTTGCCATATTTGTGTAAATCTCACAACTTCAGTGGGACTATTTCAAGAGTAGGGCAGTTCTGTATTGTGCTGTATTTCCTGGGAGAGATGAGAATTTCACACATTGATATGGTGAGTCACTCCACAAAATTTGATCTTACCAAATGCTTGTGACTGCAATACGTGGGTTTTGAAACCTAACCACAGGCGACGATTATAGTTGCCCAATATGACACTGTAATTCCAGAAAGGTACTCTGGGGTAAAATCCCAGTGCCACTGATGTCCAAGGCAGTAGGATATCACCTGAGATGTTTATCCAGACTGATTACAGTCTAAAGCCTGACCAGCAAGTCCTGAAACCTGTGAAGAGTCTTACTGTACTAATGTTAGACTTAGGCTTTATGGCTGTATTTTTTGATTTCAGGCTGTGCTGATCTTGAGAAAGTGATGGCTCTGGAGTACAAGATGAGTGATCCTGCTGCTGGCAGAGAAGCTGTACTCACTTGGGAGCTGACCATGGCAGCTGTACTATGCTGCTGCTGCCACTCCAGGGAGTATTATCAGACTCTTCTCTGACCCTTACCACTCCCTGCAATACTTTATGGAATATAGGCTCTTCTCTACAAGTCCTGAAAATACTTGGACCTGTGGATTATTTTCTTCTCAGAAAATAAACAAAAGAAGCTTTCTTTCTCTTCATTCCTGATGAATAACTGCTAAGACCCATTAACTGGGGCACATCATTAACTATATTTTTAAACTTCGACACTGGTGACTGAGTTGTCAGATAACTGTCAGAAGTAATACTTTTATTTCTGTATATCCATGCATACCTGGTGATCATCAGACAATTAAATTAAGTACATAAATTTTACATCTTGTCGTTTTTTTTCTTCTTTTATGTTTACAGCCTCCCCTTGAAATCTGTATTCATTGTTGAGTTGAAAATACAAGTCCCCAATATCTCCTTAAAAGCCATACTGTTTAAGGGCTAATAGAGAACTCCTTCCGGTTAATTCTCTTGACTACGAAGGCTGTAAAATAAGATGGATTAGACAATACTAAAGTAACTAGAAAGCATTAAATATTCCTGTCAAGCTAGACTGAAATCAAATATTTATACAGCACTAAATCACTTTCTGATTATAAAGCTGCTGCCAAATAGATTCAAATGCTAAAGGACCTGATGCTAAACGAATTGAAATTTTACTGCATTATTTATTTGGGCTAGTTAAACCTGTCCACAAGCCATAAAAATAAAATTTAATAGTGCAGTTGTGTTAAAGAAGTTGATGTTAATGGAATTACTTCACTATTTTTATGCCATCTTATTGCACAGCTTTTTGAAATAATAAAATTGCCACTTTATATCAGACCAGCCTCCATTTGGCTTAATATGCCATCTCTGATAATGGCCAGGGCCAACACTCAGATGAATGCGAGAGAACCTGTAAGCAGGGCATTAATGAACACTGTGCCCAAGGGATGTTTCTTCTGAGCTCCTTTGACTGGAATTTTGCTTATAGCCTGAAGCTGGAGAGCTTATATGCATTCCAAATACTTTGTAATGTGTGAATTTAATGAAGCTGGGAATGCTAATATCCTTTGGAAAAGCACATTCTTTTTGACCACACTCAGCTCCTGAAATCTTAATATTTTAACAATAATAAACTCAGTGTGGGTTGGTAGAAACATGAGCTTTAAAATTGCTGTCTTTCCTTTTTATTGAATGCTCTATTAATTTTGTGTAATGGGGGAAGATAAATCTAAGCAGAAGTATAACTTCTCCGTAATCATTCTGTTATATTCTCCTAGCAGGTTCCTCTTATTCGTGTGCTAATTAAACAAAGTAGTCTCACTGGCAGGGAGAGATGTGAAATGAGTAGATTCACTGGGGGCCACAGATGTAATGAAAACAGCTCTACTTCTATGCTGAGACTGCTAACAAGAGTGCTAATTAGTGCCAGTTATGGCAATGGGTTTATGGTATGGATAGACTTCTACCATGATTGGGTCTGAATACAAATTTTTTTCCAGTTTGGCCCTCATTCTTATAATGCAAGGAAGGAGAGATGACACCTGGGAACCAGCTGTCCTCAGATTCACTTGCCTCAGCGGAATAGAAATGAGGAGATTCTGTTCCAGTGCCAGATTTGAAAGCTGCACACACTGCTGAAGAGCTCCTGCCTCAAACACACTAACAGCGTTGTTGTCAAGAAACAAATGCTTGAGGTCTTGTAGTCCTTGGAAGTCCTGCGCTGTCACCCTTTGAATCAGGTTATTGCTGCAGTCAAGTTTCTGCAGTCTGCCGGGCAGCCTGAGTGGCATAGTGTGGAGCTGGTTCTTAGAGAGCTCCAGTGTTGTTAAGTTAGGAAGAAGCTGTGCACCATCTATTGACGTTAGCTGATTTTCTGACAGGAAGAACTCAGACAGGTTTTCTAGGTGTTTCATGTCTCGAAGTCTTATTGTTTTAAGTTGGTTTTTCTCTAATTTTAGTGACAGCAGGGATTTAGGTAGGTCAAGAGGCACTTTTGTCAGAAAGTTGCCACTTAAACCGAGAAACTGTAGATTTTGGAAAGATGCAAAGAAGTTGGTTGGGAATGAGTTCAGTTTATTATCAGCCATGCTCAGATACTTCAGCCTAGGAAGCTTAAGTGGTGCAGACACAGATTCCATGTTGTTGCCATCCAGAATCAAACTTTGTAAATTGCAAAGGGAAGAAAACACACTCAGAGGCAGAGTCGCAATCAGGTTGTTCCGAATATCAAGCACCCTTAGTTTCATCAAACCTTCAAAATCAGATGCATGCAGAGTGTTGATGGAGTTATCAGCGAGTTTTAAAATTTCAAGGCCAGATGGGAGGAAGGTAGGTATTTGCTTGAGCTGATTTTTGTAGAGTTCCAGGGACTTCAAGGTGCTCAGAGCTTTGAAAGTGTTGTTTTCTATTGATTCTGTGCCACTGCATGACAGGACCAGCTCTTCAAGGGCTGACATTCTCCTGAAGTCCGTAATCTTAAAGAGAAAAAAATAATTAATGTCATATTACACCGTCTATTTATAAATATTCTCACTGGTTACTTCTTCTGGATGCTCTGACAATTGCTGGTATATATTAAGAAACTATGTATTTAGAATGAGAAACTAAGAGAAAAGGTAACAATACAGGTGTTAACTATAGATACCTGCAGTTTGCCAGTATTTACTTCCATTTCTAGAATTTTGTTGTTTAGGTCCATATTGTGTCTGGTTTTGAGCAAACACACGTTTGAAGAAGGAATATTCCTTTTATTTCTGCCTGGTGGATAGCCTATATAAAATAGAGAGCTAATATCACCAGTAGCAGAAATCTTTGCAGAGAGTAGATGGTTGTTACTGCGCTCAACAGAGCTCGCTGGAGCAGTTTTGAGTTCCTCGCACTGCCATTTCCATGTATCAGCAGTATTGTCACTGCAGCCTGTATTCCCCAGAGGAAGTACACATAGATATCATCACCTCTCCCTACTATAAAGTTTTGGCAGGAAACTGAAATCCAATGCTTGTATTTCTTCTCTCCCCCTGCTATCTCTCCTTTTCTTTAAAGTAAAAACCTCACATACTAGGATGACCAAACCAAAGGTGTCATATCAGCTTGGTCTGAAAGTCACCTCTGTGGAACAGATTGATTTTACAGGAACTTAGTTTTTGTTAGTTGGTAATAAACAGATGCTTTACAGTGGTAAACGGAACTTAGATATTGACTGTGACTATAACGTACAGAGGCATTCTAAGTGTTTCATTATTTTTCTGCTCTGTTGGAACCTGCCTGTTTACAAAGCTTGCCATCTTGTGTCTCAAGTTAAGAAGGAAACTTAAGTGAATCTGGCAGTTTCCTCCAAGCCAAGATACAAGGAAGCAGGCAATGAGGGTGAACTCAGGAGTTCTACGAGCACACCAGTTGCTTAAACAGTAGTTTTCTGAAATTATCAGAGATGCTGCCCGTTGACCTAGATGCTTGATTTTTAAACATTCATTTATATGGGAATCACAGAAAGCTCAGAGCAAGATGAGCAGGTATTCTGCATGGGAGAGGCGGGAAGGAGTGTCCTCATCCATTTTCCCTTCCCATGTTCAATACATCTCACTACAGGTCTCAGGAGTATCACATCAGTAAGAGATGTTAAACTAACACTATAGTCTTCATTCTATTTCCCCCAGGGCTTAGTAGCTACCAGCACATTTTACTCTCATTGAGAGAAGCTATAAAGCATGTTCTACAGCATAATCCCTCATCCCAGTCAGGAATCTACATGGAAGGTAGTACAAGTCCTTTTGCAGCGCAGGTACTGGGTAGTAATTTTGTTCTATGATCCTGATTGAATACAGTTGGCTATCATACTTGTATATGTGAAATCAGCTTGTAAAGGTGACTGTTAAAAGATTCCTTCCAGCTTCATTTATCCAACTCTTGCATGTTTTTGGGTTGTATCTCTTTACCTTAGCTACAAACTTGGCTTTTTAACTTCTGTTAAAATTAGAGCACGCACATCTGTGAAAGAGGAGTCAGATTTCATTTTGCTCTGGTATCCTTAGTTGTCACTACCTTCTGATTACATTTATTCTCTCTTGTAAAGTAATTTCTGAGCATTGCAAGATTTGATGCAGTTAGTTAGAAAGTATAAGTGTGGAACCTCTATTGATGCAGGTTTCTTCATCAATCACATTTAAGCTCAAATGAGGGAAGGTACATCCATAAAAAAACCTTATATTCTCAACAGTAAATAACAAAGTTGTCCATTTTCTATTATTTCTATAAATGCAGTTTTGTAATAAATATATATTGCTATATAGCAATTACAGAATTGCATGTCCAGTTTTGGTCATGATTAGGAGGCTAATCTTGCAAAGCTTTATCATGAGAAATCCCATAGGAATGAACTGCATTGCTCAAGAGCAGAAATGCATAGTCATATGTAAGTGATAAAACAGTCTTAAGGAAATTGAAACAAATGTGAACCTTCATAAGTTCAACACATTTTCTCCTGTAAGTTCAAAAGCAGTATTTCCTGCTTTTCCTCAGTTGATTGCTGTATGTCTCTAAGAGGCTTAATTTTCATCTTATTAAGTGACAGAGAGCTACATGAAGGTCAATGTAGAGACATTCATTCTGTAATCATGTTAGGCTTCTTGATGTGGATTATTATAATTTCTATTTTCCACCTATTTGGTATGCTTTGCTAGGCTTTGTGACCATGCTGTTTTGAGACTTAAACATTTACCCATGCTGTTACAAACAACCCAGTCTTTCTAATATGAATCAAGACATATTTGAAAGCCTATCATCAGCTCTCTTTTTGCTATGAAGTGATGTTTTATTCTCTAACTGGACTGTCTGGAAAGTGATACTAATATAATTTTACATTTTAAAAAGTAGATCTCCTGAAAAGGGATCTAAGATACTGTTATTTTAATAGAAACATTTCAATAATCTTGTCATTTTTAATGACTTTTTTTTTGCTTTTAGAATTTTTGTGAACTGGGCTTTGTTATAAGCAGTTTCTTAAACCAGTCCCCTATTGTGGGGGCCAGATAAACAATTTTCTTTTAGCAGATAAACCCCGACATTAATACTGTTAGAAATAAACTAAATCTTAAAGGGAGAGTAAACAGGTTATAGTTGGTCTTCAAGTCAAGGAGGAGGCAGAAATTATTGAAAAAAATGCTAAAATTAATCTAGTTTTGTTATTATGAAGTCTGTTTATAACAAACCCTAGTTTGTAAAAATACCAAAAGCAAAAATCCCAGCCAGTGTTTTCAATGACAATCAACCCTGTCAGAACAAATACAAAGTTGATCTGGGTAGAAAAGATCTATTTTTTTTTCTTGTTTTTTTCTTCAAAACACACTGTATTTAGCATGCAAACGTATCTTCTTTTCTTTTTCCTTTATTTGCAATTTTAATAATAACCAGTGTAAAATAATGTCCAAAAGTAATTGGTACTCAGTTTGAAACAATATTTGTTTATTCTTCTGAGACGGCTAATTGCCAAACCATAGTATATGTGAATGCTTACATATACAAGTCTCTTGGAGGTCAGCTGTGGGAAGTCTAGGCTTCCATTCAACTTCTTTTTGAAAATACATTATTTTCTCTAAGATTAGGTAAATGAAGGAATTTAAAAAGCAAAAAAACCAAAAACCAAAAAACCCCTATAGAGTTCTTTTAGCGCTTCCAGACATGTAGTTTACAAGCAGAAATCAAAACCTGTTTTTACGAGCCCTATGATATGTGCCAGTGGAATTGCTCAGCTGTGTAAAATTAAGCATAAGTATTTATGATGTCAAGACCTCAGAAGCATAATTTGTTGCATGGAAAGAAAAGTGAAAAATAGCTTCACAAACCCAGTCTAATCTTAAGGAAAGAATCTACATAACTACAGGCAGATAACATGAAAGGACTTATTTCCTTTCAGTGCAAAGTCAGTAGTAGAAGTAAGGCATACTGATTGCTCAGTTGAATTAATGTATAAAGTTAAAACCTCTCTCCTTAGATGGTTTCATGCACCATTTGTTCTGAACAGTCATAAAACATTTATTCCACTACTCTATTGACTTATGTCCAACATTTAAATGCTTTATAACACCTGCCTTTTGCTCTAGTCAGAACCTAAGGCCACTTTACTAGTAACTGAGAAGTAGCTGACAGGTATGGGCAACTAGCCTAAGAAAGGAAAAATGGCTCAGCTTCCTTATCTTGGAAAGAAAATAATTGGTTGGGTTTTTTCACAGAAAAAGTATTTCTAGTAAAGAATTCATTTGACAGATATTTTGTTTAGGTAGAGCACATCAATATAGCTAAATTGCACCAATGAACTTTGACTCTTGTAGGTGTGGGAGCTAACACAAGAAAACCAGAGATATTAATAGCAGCTAAAAGAGAAGTAAACTCTTTCTCAGAGTTAAATTGTAAAATTACTAACTGTTTCTCAGTGGGCAACAGGTATCCCAGGTGCTGCTCTAAGATGCCTTCTAGCCTATTTCATTCAATCCTGAGAGCAAAATCGAAGATGCTTTTCATAGCAGTTAAAGTTATATTCTTTGTAAGAGGACAAGCATACTTAAGAGAAAATGTATCTCTTTTGAATAGAACATTTCTTATTATTTGTAGTAAATTGATACACAGCAAGCACATATAATACAGGTGGTTGTATTTCCCTAGTTGTCTATCTACAGAAGTTGAATTTATTAAATAAGTATATTTCAGGGTAGGAAACAGAGAAGCACAGTTCCAGAGTGCAATGCAAAATGAGCATAAACTGATCATGCCTTTAATAACGTGATCCAGTAATGCCTCAAGAAATGCAGAATAAACTTTTTTAATAACACAAATAGCTGGCAGCTTCAGTTAGTAGCTGCTATTGTTTATATGGGTTATTAGGTAGGCCCAGCATTGCTTTTAGAAACATCTCACACTGTGCCTTAGACTCTAACTTACTTATTCCCTCTGCCATTTCTAATAGCAGTTGTACCTGACACTTGCAACTCCAGAGGGGGAAAAGAACTTCAATTTCATTCATTAGGGAAATGATTCCAGCTACATAAAATCTGTCCATTTACTGTGAAAAAGTGTTATATTGTATCAAAAGTAGCAAAATCTTTTAACAAGTTAAAATATTACTCTGGAAGTCAATGGTTATTTGACCATATAAAAAACAAGTCAACATTTGGCTCCTAGTTGTAAATTACTATTTTTTGAGTTGCATACAAAATATCATCGTGGCAGCGTGAGCCAGTGCTCGGAGACTGCAGGATAATGAAAACACTGTAAGAATATATTTACATATCCTTAAAAGGTAAGTAAAAATAAAACCAGATCTGGCAGCATTTCATCAGTTTTTAGAAGGTGGAATAAGATTCCCCCTTCCCTTGAAAGCCACCACCATCTGTTAAGCCCAGCTTTTGGTTACAGCACACTGCAGAAAATATTTTTACTGGATTTTTTCCTACCTGGATTTGTTTAATTTTGCTGTGACTGATGTAGAGTCTCCTGGTGGTGAAAGGAATCTCTCTGGGGATCTCCGTAGCTCTGTAGCATTGCACTGACTGGGCAGGGTCACAGCTGCATCTTCTTGGGCAAGTGGTACTTAAACCACTGTGAAAAGAAAAGAAGACTAAAAGGTAAGATAAATACATCTTCCAAAACAGGAGCTCTGAAATTGTCTCGGCAACATAGAGCTTGAATTAAGCACCAAAGTCCTTTTATACCATGAAATCCGATAAAAGGATATTATGACTGTGTATTTTATCCCAGTGAAAAAACAGCAAAAACAATACCGTAATTTGCCTGGGTTAAAATGTTGGCAGGCATTACAAAGAGTGAGAAACTTAAACAGTGATAAGGTGCCTTTACATTTGTAGGTATGCGAAATTAGTGTTATTTATTACCTGACATCTAATCTGCAAACATCCATATTATCTCCAGTTTCCTAGTTTTGTTAAATGTGACACCACAGAATTAGTGGAGAAAAGATAAAGAGCTGTTTTATAGTGGGGCTGTAAAACCTTTGTATCTTCTGTGACCGAGTATTAGAAACAGTAAAAACACAACTACAGCCAACACTGAAGCTTTTTCACTCCTCCTCTTGCATTATTCAGACCCCCCGAAAACCTCAAAACTCAGGCAGCTATTATTTTAAAGCTAAAACATTCTATTCACTTTCTGAATATCTGTAGTACAGCTGAGTGCAGCTGGTTGGTACACCTTTTTTAAAGACTGGAAAAAAATCTAAGTTACTTGTGTTTGTGTGATTCCCATAAATCAAAGTTTAATTGTTCTTGTATTTGAAAATTACAAATATGAAATTCTTGAAAGCATTTAGTATAAATCAAGTGGTGGATGATCAATAGGGCCTATTTACCCCATGACAGCTGGAGAACACTAAAGTTCCCTTCAGAGTTTTCTCTCTAATTATTAGTGCTTCTCTCATATCTACTAGCTGTGCCAATTAGACATGTAAAGTTTTAAAAAGCTTACAGTTTGGCTTGCGATTATTTTAAGAACTTTCTTTGCATTGTTTTTTTCCTTTGTACTCAGCAATTTACAAAGTACAAAGCAGTGTACTTCAGAAACCTTTGTATCTTATCATAATGATCTGCTTTGCACTGTTGCCTGCTTCCTTCCATCCTCTCCGTCGTATCTTCAGTAGCAGCTAATCCTATTCCTTGAATGCAGAACTAGGCCAGTTATTTTTCCAAGCAGAAGATGATGTCAAGTTGATTTGACAAATGGATAACTGAACTGGGGACAGTCCTTGATGGGAATGCCTATTGGATGCAGCTGGCTTTATGCTGGACAATTGCCATATTCCCTCCTGGAGATCCTTCTGTCTCCTTAATCCCCTACACTGAGAGCACAGAACTGCAACCCAGCATCTGCTAAACCGAACAGCAAGAGCAGAAACCTTTTCCTAAAGCAGCCTGTCAAACTGGCATGTTTAACAAGCTATGCAGAAAAAACCTGCCTGACTTATGCCATAGTGATCAACTGAGCAAAAATGAGTGGGTGAGCAGGATTAGCAATGGTGCTCTAAAAGAAGTATTTTAATGTATCTTGATCTAGGGTTTGGTACCTGGTTTGTGGTTCTGCCTTTTTTTTTTTTTTTTTTCCCCTAAAAGAATCAAAGTACCCAAAGAAAAGCGTAAAACCTTTCTGCATACAGACAGCTACTTGTGGTTCATTTCAGCACACCCTGGAACAGTCTTTGATTGCATCTTTCCACTGACTTGAGTTTAAATGCGGAGGTCACTAAGACAATAACACTCAGGATCTTAGGTAGGAAGTTGTGTTCCTCAAAAATGTCATCACAAAGCAACTGCTTTTTGCTCAAGGAGGGTCAAAAGAAACGCAGAACAAACCCTACAGTTTGCAGTTTAGAGCTCTAGAGTACTGCAAAGGCAGTGTGAGAATGCCTTTAAGTAAGAACTATATATTGCATCTTTCCCTATTTTGTAAATTGTAAGCCACTCAGCTGATGTTAGAATTCACAGCTGTAGTTACAAGGTAACGCCACAGTAAGGTGCAATATTCTCGGCTCTGCATTTTTGAGTAGTATCTATATCCTTGGTCTTTTCAAACTAATGAAAAGAAACTTTATTGGTTTAATAGTTCATTTACATGATATTAACAACAATGATTTAATCAAGAATGATATTATGTATCCATCAATTTCTGATGTATGTCTGCTTTCAGCAGCTAGGTATTTTAAAGTAATAGCTATGAAAGATGATCTTATTAAATCTGTTCTGTACAAATTCTGACACACATCCACCAGAGCTGATGCCTTTGCTTTTGCACAAAACTATGACCTGTGGGTTTTTTATTGATTCTAGGAGACCTGATGGCAACCGAACTGACGAAGAGTCACAGGACTGTATAAGCCGTAAGCCTAGCGGGAAGATGTGAGCTATGCAAAAAAAAAAAAAAAAAAAGGTGAATAAACATTCCAGGATCTCCATTGTGGAAGCAGCGCTGCTGGCCACGAGTTGCACAGCTTCGCAGGGGGATGTTAAGAAAGTCAATCATGGGTGGCCACTTCCTGCTAGCAGTTTTTATGCAAACTCTCCACACCTTTCAATGGGGATTCCTGTGCGGTACTAATGGCTTGATACTCCCCTCTGCCATTTCTCTGTCAGAAAGAATGATAGCACCCATAACCTGCCTGTGTGAGAAGTCCCAGGGACATTCTACATGGTGTGTGCTTTAACCAAAGGTAAACACTTCAGATCGAAACCTGCTAAACCCAAAGTCCATATCAGACTCTTTTGTGTTGTTGGCATTTAATATGGACATTGGTTATAGAGTATCATAGCAAAGTAGTAAAATATATTGGACAAATTTGCATAAAACATAAGCCTGAGTTGATGGAAGTCAGAAGATCTTTCAGGATTGCTGCTTTTATTACAGATCTGAAGAAGGGCTCATAAAGGACTCTAAAGTTTGGGGTTTTTTTCCAAATATATCAGTCTAATAAAAATATTATCTTTTTGTACAAATCTTGCCTCACACAAGATTGCAGAATCTACAGTACTGGTGTTTGGGCCTTTTCTTTCTTCACCAAAGTCAGAGGTTTGACAAAAGCATACATATGTATGTCAAGACATAATTTTTTAACCTAAGATTACATTTAGAAAATCACATAAAAGTAAGATGACATTAAAATTAGAAGAATGAATCTGCAAAACTCTAGTTATGGAACATTTAGAAATGTCTGAGTTAAGACAGCCCATAAACCCCGAAGGTGGATCCCTTATAATGCAGATGTTGGCACAGACTGTACAAGGGAAGATGCAGTCTTATCACAAAAGACATGGAGAAGCTCAGCTCTTACAGTCGGAGTGTCCCTTGTCCATGGAAAGCAGAAATTGCAGGAAGAGACCGGCTTTGGGCCTGCAGAGGGCATGGGTAGGAGCTTGGTCCCTGAGGGACGTCACAAGTACAAGCAGTTTGGCAACTAGGAGCTGCTAAGTGATGGCATATGCTCTAAAGAATCCTTGGCATATTTAGCTGCCATATGCTATCAAGTCCCTGCCACTGCGTACGTGTGAATTTATAATTATTTTTTGCTGGAGGTTTTTAACTTGGATTTGGACCAGTTTTTCATAGGGACAACAAATGGCATTTGTCTGCTGCAAGAGTTACCTCCAATTAAGCGCTTCTCTCCAGAGTGGATCAGGCTGCTAAGGGAAACAATCATAACATTGTATTTAAAAACATTATGTTTCCCTTCATCATCTGTTGAAATAATCTGAACTGCTTTACGGAAATGTTTCTTAAACAAAGAACCTCAGAGGGTTACACTGAATCACGAATGTCAGCCTAGATGCATTCTAGGCAAATTGATGATACTTAATTAATATAAAGATTATAAATTTATCAAAAGTGGTTTTGTGTTTTATTCCTACAAAATAAAACTGCAAGTAGAGTTTCATAAAAACAATCAGAAGCCTGTCTGAAAATGATGTCTCAATATTCTTCATAAGCCAAGAATTTTGTGGAAATATTTTTTATCTGCTTTCACAGTATGTGGAGAATGCGCTCTCTAACTCCAGGCAAGGTCATCTTCATACACTGGAAACAGCTGCTGGATGACTTAAAGCAGATTTTTCCTCCACACAATAAGGTAGGTTTCCTTTTCTTCCTCCATGCTGGCTACACAGAGGAGATAAAAGTGATAACCCCTCAGGAATTTCTCACATTTTGCCTGTCTGTGGCACATTTGCATTCCAGAGGAACTAGCACAGTGAAACATGTTGAAAGGGATGAAACTTTGTTAAACAAAAATTCACATATCGAGGAGTTTTATGATAGTGCTGAGAGACGCTAGCCAAGATCAGATGCATCTGGGGCAGGCACCCCGTAAACAACAAATAAGCAGCACCCACACGGAGGGGGTCAGTTTAAATAATTTCATACACATATGCCACTAATGCTGCTGTTATTGGCCTTCAAAGTATTGTTGCTAATGGCATCCACTTGAGGGAGAACTGTTCTTCATTAATAACTGAGCCACAGAGAGCAGTGCCCATGAAACCACAGATTATGCTACAGTATAATGACAGTTTTCTACTAATGATATTCCAAGTTAGTCCCAAAGGGAATGAAGAAGGGGGAAATAAGGAGGGCAGACATGATGGCTATAATCCATCATATCAGAATGGATATAATCCATTCTCAACCTAGAATTTAAACACACAGGTCTTTTGTATATGAACATTCATGTAAGATCTGTAATTATCCTATGTGAGACCGTGCCTCATGCAGTACCACCTAAAAGTAAAGTGGCAGGGATGGATCATCCAATTGATACTGGAACCGTGACAATTCTGTTTCTAGAGTTTTGCACACACAAAAGTGGTTCAGGTTAGTAGTTAACAACCGTGACCTGTAAGGGCTTTTCAGAGTCCTATATGAAGCAAGGTAGTTCTGGCCCTTCCATATCCTGTGGGTGTCTTTAGCCTTTAAGAGCAGCTTGCTAGTGACTGTGCATCCAGTGGAACCAGAACGGAGCTTGGACTGTAAAAGTTGTCTACTGTTGAAACTGCGAGGCACAGTTTCAACAAGATGAGGACTCTGAAATGGGAGTTTTCTAAATTATACCCACTGTGTGCACAAAAAGAGGGTTTCATTCTTCCACGCTAGAAAAGCTGAACGTTTTTGGCATGTATGTTATCCATTTTAAAAAATAAAACAAAAAATCAGAATGAAAAGAGTTAAGCATAAGTGTATACATAGAAATAAGCACGGGAATAAGACCACAATAAGCACTGTAAAAAAGAAAAGCTGGTCCGAAGAAGTGACTTGTGGAAGTTGTCTTGTGTAAAAGGAGACCAATAAGGAGTGAATGTTCCCTCAAACTAGTAGTGAGCTACTTGTTGCACCCATGGACCCACTATGTGGACTATAAAATGCAGCCAACTATGAACTCTCTAGGCCTGCAAGGCAGGAATAACCTAAAATGTGAAAAAGTAAAAAGTTTGGGTTTTGTTAGCAGAAATTTTCTGTAATGACAACTGGAAAGTATGTTCCTTTAAGTATCAGTGCAGATGGATAACTTCCTCCTCTCTAATGTGCTTCAGAAAGGCACATTCTAATCTTCTAGTCTAACTCCTTTTTTAGAACACAAAAATCTTTCTTTACCATCTCAATTTTCTCCCATACTTTGATACTGCAAGATATTCTTTGTTTTCTCTCTGTTTCCCCGTTGGGTTCCCCACTTGTGACTGTACAACCACCCACACAATCAAACCACTCAAGATGCTTCAGCGCTAACCACACAGAAGATGGCCTTGACATGTGCACGCGCTGCAGCCTGGCACGCACAGCTGGGCAGCTGCAATTACACAAGTTTCCGGGTGAACTGACCCTCATGTGCAAACACATGTGTTTATATTGTAAATTCTTTGTGCAGAGGCTAGGTCTAACCAGAGGTTTGTAGGACATCTCACACAACGCTTTCCCAGTCTCGGCGTGGACACTAGATACCCAATATACAGGAGTGGAGATGTTGATCAAAGTTTTTGTTGGGTTTTTTTTTCCCTGTTGATTTGGGTATTACTTTGCTTTGTTTTGTATGAAAATGTGACCTCTTCATGCTTAAGATCGTTTACTCTTTAAGCACAACATAAGTTTTCGGATAATTTATCAGATAGTCCAGTAATCAGTTAAAGTATGTATGTTTAAATTTATGAAGTACTGATTTTACTCACATGTACTTCATAGCAGTGTGAAACAGACACCTCACATTCTCTAACCCTTGTCTAAAATAACTCAAATTATGTCCATAAATTATATGTGAAGGAATTAGCTGGTGATTAGCTTCACCAGCTCTACCACAGCATAGATAAGGTCAAATGAGCAGATCAGGAAACTTCAAGTCCTTTTGACATTAAAAGTATTCAGCAAATTTAAATTCTTCTTGATGTATAACTTGCTGCAACTGCTTGATTGTTAGAAATGTCTCTTGGGTGTAGAAAGGATTCTTACTGCTAGACCAGTTGACTCAAACTACTGTTGTTCTTTAAATGTTCTTCAATTATTTTGTTGATGTTATCAGGGTAGAGCATACTACAGTTTAGTTTAAATTGATTTAATCTAATTGAAGGCCAAAACTACTAACCTTTCTTAGGTTCAATTCCATAATTACTGCACAGCTTGCTTACAGAACAGAGTTACGGTTGCCTGGGGGCTTCTGGCAGGCATTTCAAGGGTAAATGGAATTGATCAGTTTTCTAGGCGACCTACAAGTATAGTTTTGAGATAATTAAATTATTCATGTGTTTACCCTTATATCAGTGATATCTGCTTTTAATTTCGACCCCTTTTTTACACAGTATTTCTGGTGAGGAATATAAATAGTACCTAACGATAACTACATTTACTAAGATTTAGTGTCACAACTGCAGATTTTCCTAGTAATATAGAGCATTCCATCTCATTTATCCATAGTCCAGCAAGTATTAGACAGATATTATGCTGTAGGTAGGCTTCTAAAAGAATTGTATCTGAGAAGCTAATCTTTTGAGTGGAATAAGCAGAGACGAAACCTTGTTTGACTTGTGAAATGTAAGGGCATGCAAAACAAAGGTAGCACTGATAAGGGATGAAAGAATTAAAATTAATGACCACAAAACTCTGATACCACTGTAGATAAAGACAATTTAAGACAGAGCTGGACCAACCCCTAAGCTAAAGGAAAAGGACACTAAAAAACTGAGAATATGTGATTCTTTAAAAAGAAACAGTCATACATAAATTACATTAAGTCTAAGTTTTTAAAGGCAGTAGTAGCTTTAGATATGTTATGTAGTAAGTATGGGAAACTTCCTTCTCAAGATAAGCAGATACTGTTCAAATGCATGATGGAGATATATTAGCAGAAAATTCTAACCTTTGGCTAAGCGATAGATTAATGTTCCATTTTAAAAAAAGGCAAAGAATGTAACATAATTCTATAGGTACTTCTCCAGTGTGATATCTACCAGAATCAAAGCCAAAGCTAACATAAAAACTGATAGCCCTGAACAATTAATTTTATTCTGTGGCTGAACTAATTTAAACAATAACATTAGTTTAGCTTTTGATACAGCAAATACTTTGATTTTCTGTCAGACGCTCGCTGTTCTGTAAAAAAGACAGTCGATACGGCTGTGGAGAATGAACGTTAGAATGAAGGTTAAGCAAATGCTCTGTTAAGCTGGGCTCACTCAGGAGCACTTGGGTGACTTTAGACACTTAAACCCTTTGCTCAGCTACTATTCTGAACACACGGATTTACTGATCTAGATTTTTTTCTGTAGGTGCATATAAAGGTGTTTGTAGCTTTTGTTTCCATCATGGGTGGGCTTAACAGTAAGAGAACCCCTGTTAGGTGCCCATTTTTTTACTACCTACCTTCAATTACAGTGCAGACAATTTGAACAGTAAAGGGCAAACGAGCATGTTTGTAATAACAATCTGTAGGCTTCTTGTCAAACCAACAATAGCAGATCCCAGAGGAAATGTGATATCTACTGTTAGTGTTGAAGTTTGCTTTTATCCAGCTCTTCTGAAAGCACAGATTCATGGAAATACAGTTCTTTCCTGCTTTGACATATCTCTTCACATTCCAGGTGAGCAGTTTAACCATTGAGCTGTAAAGTGGTATCTTTCTGTTTCTCTGTGTCCCAATCAATTATTTATGCCAAGTGGAGCGAGGAAGGAAACTCACCCCAGGATGCCCTACAGCCCAAGGGCAGGGTGTCCGGGGGTCCTGGTGCTGTTACCATTTTCTTGGCACCCACTCCTCTGCTGACCGGAGGGCCCCCATGCTTCCCCTCTGTTGTGCTGGCAGGGTAGTTTGTGGGGCCACAGAGTAGGCAGGTTTAGCATCCTGATCTGGGTTAAAATGATCCTTTTTCTCTTTTGAGGTGGAATTACAACTTTGATGCAATAAAGCCAAGCTGCATAAGATCTCTACAAGACCTGCTAATAAAGCTCCCACTGAAATCAACATCAGAATCAATTGCAGTATTTCAAAGGAGACGAGCTGTAACCAAGGTGAGTGCCTTGGAGAAAGCACCCATGTGGGTGCTAATTCCCTGAAATTTATTTTGTTTTCAGAACTAGGATGAGCTAAAAAAATGCAAATACCTTTTATATGGGTATAATTGCATGCATCAGCGCTTCTAGAGATGCAAAGGTGCCCGGGGCAGTCCTTTTTATACACCACTTGCAAGTTTGCATCTTTGCTGTGTAAGCAATGAATGTATAACTGCAAATCCAGCTGTGTGGTTTGTAGCTGCACACCATGTTTGCGAATACAGTAGCGAAGACTTCTCTTTCCTCTCCTGCTCCCACAGGAGGGGGAAAATGTGTAAATTTTAGTAATTTTCTTGGTATTCCAGCTATGGATACTCCAGTCTCTTGAACCTGAAAAAAAAAAGGGGGGGGGAAACTTTCTGGAATCCAGAAATTTTCTGGAAGATACAAACGCCACCGGGGTGTGCTGTAAGGTAAATCGCCAGGTCGAAGCGACCCCTCCGGGCCCGCATCCCGCCACCGCCTCAGGCTTGTTCCCAGGCGGGGACCCCACAGGAACCAGCGGCCAGCTTCCCCGGGGGCAGGTGACGCGCCTCAACGCCACGACTGAAGTTGAGAAGCGCTAAATGCACCGTGAAAATAACATTTCTCGTGGGGAAAAAAATCTTTCTTTAGGCCGCGCCGGGCGCCGCGGGAGTTTTTTGAGCGGCTTTTGGGGAGAGGGGAGGGCGCGAGAAGCCGTTACTCGTAGCCGGCGGGGGGGGGGGGGAGAAGCGGGTTGAACGCCTCCTGCCTGCCCTGCGGAGGCCGAACGGATCGGTGGCCTCACGGGCCGGTGAGGGCGCTCCCTGGATAACGGAGAGACAGGGCTGGGGAGACGGGGCCGGGAGCGGGGGGCCGGGACCGGTGTGACGGGTCCGCGGTTCCCCCCCGCGCCCCGGGGTGGGCGAGCCCCCCTTCCGCCCGCCTGTGGGACGTGCCCGGCCCGCCCCAACAGCGCCCCCTGGCGACTTAGGCTGAGGAGCGCGGCGGCCTCGATCGTGGGTTTAGAACTCGATCGTTGCTGCCTGCCGCCTACTTTGGAGTTGTGGCAGGCAGCACGAGCCGCGCGCCGCCGGCTCGCCGCCTCCGCAGCCGCCTGTCAGCGGCGCCGCGCATGCGCGCCGGGAACATTCCTCTCGTTTCCCTGCGTGGCTGCCCCGGTGGAGTCGGGCCGGGGCCGGGGCCGCCGTTCGCCGCCGCGTTGTGCTGCGGGGCGGGGGCAGGGAGCGGGCCGCGGGGGGCGGCTGAGGCGCGGCGGAGGCTGAGGTGGGGGGGCGCGGGCCCTGCCCAGCCCTGCCCGGGGGGCCGGGTCCTGTGAGGGGAGGGGGCGGCGGCGGCAGCATGTCGGCGGCGGGCGGCGGTTCCTGCGGGGGGAGCGCGGCGGGCTCGGGCTCGGCGGCGGCGGCGGGCGGCGGGGTGTCCATGTTCCGGTGGTTGGAGGTGCTGGAGAAGGAGTTCGACAAGGCCTTCGTGGACGTGGACCTGCTGTTGGGCGAGATCGACCCCGACCAGGCCGACATCACTTACGAGGGGCGGCAGAAGATGACCAGCCTCAGCTCCTGCTTCGCCCAGCTCTGCCACAAGGCGCAGACCGTGTCCCAGATCAACCACAAGCTGGAGGTGAGGGGAAGGGGCGAGGAGAGACACCCCCCCCCCCCGGTGGGGTGGGGGGGTGCCCTGCCGGTGTGGGGGCTCGTCCCGCGGGGAGCTGTGGGAGGCCGTGTCCTGCCCACGGTGGCGGGGAGAGCCCCTCCTGTGCCCTGTGGCTGACGGGCGCCTTGCTGGAAGCAGCTGGGGAGGGTTAACTTGGCCCCCCGTTTTGGGAGGCTGTGTCCAGCCCCGTGGGATTCGGGCCTGGCCGTGCCGGTCCTCTGGTTTTGGTTATTGTAGCGTGGGCATGAAGCGGTGCGTGCCAAAAAAAAAAAAAAAAAAAAAAAGTTTCTCTTTGATGTTGAAAGCAGCAGTCTTGAGCAACAGATGCCGCTGACTGGTCTTCTGTTTGCATTAAGTCCCTCGTGAACTTGGGAAGCCTTTTAAAAATGGGACAAAGACATGGGGTCAAGATGCTTAAAGCTTATAGTCAGTAGTCAAAACGAGGACATTGTTCCTGCTTAGAAGTGAATGAAGCAGAAAAATGGATTGGGGATGGGCTTTGACAGGTCCTCGTGTCCCTTGATACTCCAAGGCAGCCCAGGTAGCGCTCTGCCAAACTTAGTGTCAGAAAATTAATAACGGAGATAGCACGTTCTGAGGAGAACAATAACCGTCCTTACTGTTGGGAAGTTTTCTTCATGCCTAATGCAGAATTTCAGTCAGGGTTGGAAGAAAGGAGCGTCGGCCAGAGCCAAGTTGGCTGGTGCTGATGCTGCTCAAGAGGCAGGGCTGCAAGTCCTGTGACTTGTGCAAGAACTGGAGTGCTCTGGAAGGAGATCCTGGCAAACTTTATGGTCATTTTATAACTGTCCAGCCTGAGTCGTCTTTGGTTTAGTAGGTGATGTCATTTGTCTTGTCCTTAAGAGGTGTGGATATTAACTGCCTTCTTGTCTGCCTGTTTCGTATTAGAAAACTGTTGGATGTGTCTTCCCTCAGTTAGATTTTCCCTGGGCTAAAACCCTCCAATTTCTTCAGTATCTCTTGCAGGCCATGCTTCTTAGTGTTGTATTGTGTGTTCCACTAACTTTTAAATACATGGGAGTGAGGGGCAAAACTTCTTCAAAATCATGAAGATATGTGTTTTGTAAGAGCTTCAGTAGACACGTAAACCACAGAATTCAGTTCTTTCAGTACTTTGTGTTATACTTGTTATAATAAAGGAATTTAAGAGTTTTCAAACAGTAACCTGCTCCTCTGGAGGTCTGCCTTGCAGTAGGAAGTGAAGTAAGTAAATTGGCTTTGGTTTTAATCAGGCTTCTTCCTGGTACGAAGACGTTGTTGTGCAAAATAATCCATAGAGTTTAACAGAGGAACAGGATATTTCAGAGTAGAACAAAGACCTCATTAAACTAGGAGCTTTTTTCATTGCAGTCCTTATTTCACCAGAATACTCACTGTAGTGATGTTTATGGTATTATTTGTGTTTATATTGCTATGCTGTCATATACATTTTAGTATTGGGTATGTATCTATACTAACAACCTATGCAGTAGGGTTAATGGTATAGGCGTAGTAAAATAAGATTTATGAGTTTATAGTAGACAATCAGTATTTACTGTGTATTACACGGGGATGGTGGGTGTTGTGTACAGACTTGTAAAACAGATGAGTTTTCAGGTTATTTTAAGAGAATGAGTTGGTGCTTGGTAAATATTTCTTTGAAAAGCTGTTTCAAGCTTAAATATTTTGAAAGGAAATGATAAAACTCGGATCCTGAAAGATATTTTGGTATCTAATTAAAATCATCAGGGGCACCTAAGTAACTGAATATCTGTGCCTCAATCTCAAATGAGTTGAAGGAGCACAGTTAGTAGTTGTAACAGTACAATTATTGTGTATGTCTAGGTGCATGAAGTAATTGTTTGATAAAAATGATACTGAGAATCTAGAGCGACTGCTTTGGAATTGAATAAGAAGTCTTTTACTTTGTGAAATATTTTTATTACTGATACCAGTATTAGGCCTTATACCTATAAAAGAGTTTTTATCTTTCAAATAGACCTTTAGAAGGTTATAGTATTGTCTTGAAGGTTGTTAATTTTAGGACCTCATTATTATTGGAGTCATAAACTTGAAATGAAAACTGCCATTTAAAATCTCCAAAAGATGGAGCTGCTCTGTTGAGAATGAGTGTCTTGTCTTTTTAAGTGCACAGATGTCTAGCCAAAAGCCTCAGCATCCAAAATGAAGGGTACAGTTACATGTTTTGAAAGAAGTTACTGAGACTAATATGGGAGTTTAGGATGTGACCAGTGGATTTACTTTTTTTTAATAATGCAAGGTACTGTATTCATATAACTTTAAAAATTGCAGTCATTTCTTAATAGCTCACAACTGTAACTTTATCATGCTTGTACTTTTTAATGCAAAGCTTTCATCACATTCATAAAAGTGTCATTACTCATAGTTTACCTAAGTACAAACACTTATTCAAGCCAATAAATTAAATCCATCTTCAGAAATATGCCTTTATTTGGATTAAAATAATACCTTGACTGACCGTGTCAGTGGCTGTTAAAAGCTAAGACTTTACTCCTGCAGCTACGTTTGCCTGCTGTTGTCTTACTGCATGAGTGATCTTATTTCCTAAAGGAAAATCAAATTGATAATAAAAATGATGAATATAATTCTGTTGTTTGTGGGTTCCATTTCCTTGACCAGAAGTGAGGGGTCTTATAATATTACAGACAAGAATAAAGAAATGCGGTTTGGACTTGATATCAACTTTATCACCTTATTATGCATTCTCTGATTGATACAGTTGCTTTTAAGAGGCACAGCTTAGTTGATTCGGTGAATGGAAGCTCCTGCTGTAGGACTTTGGTGCAAAAAATGTTTTGGCATCATTGGTGTATACCTACTGCTAGAGAGATGAGTCTAGGTAAAATATTGTATGAGGGATGTTTCTGAATAGTGAAAGAAGCATTCCAGGAAGACGGTAGTTTCCAAAGAGGGAGTTAGCGATTCAGGGGTAAGTGATTTTTAGAAGGAACCTGGAGGCATGCAGAGGCACAGTGCAGATAAATTTACTTGTGCTTTAGGGTGGTGAAACGTTATAAACATACTACTGTGCTAATAACACTTGCAATCCTAAATTAAACTAATTAAACAAAAGGGGAGGAGGATTTGTTTTTGTATTTTTCCTGCTAGTCACAGTAGGATGGAGTTGAATTAAGTAGCTTATCAAAGAGGAAAAAAAGTGCTAGGTGATAGAAGCCACAGTCTTTTCTGAGATCAGCTTCACTTCAGTATGAACAAATGAAGAAGTGTATCTTGATGGAGGACAGTAAGGACCTTGGGCTGTTAGAACAAAAGGAGAGGACAGCCATTTTAAAGGAGATTTTTTGTGATGCTCTTTCCCAGAAAGCATAAAAAATCAGCAGATGCAGGCTGGCAGTCAGTGTGTGAGATTTCAATAGATTTTTTTAATTGAGAGGAAGTTCGTAGGATTTGTTTTTCCTGTTTGACTATCACTAGAGGTGAAGAAATTACATGATGCTGACTGTGACATTGTCTAAATGTCCATTTAAAAAAATAAAGTTCTGTATATTGCAATTTTGTAGGAGTAAAATAAGTAGGTCAATGTGCCAATGAAAACTGAGCTTGACCTTGACTCTGGCACTTTGACTCGGTCTGATTCTGTAGTTTTAAATGAACAAGCTAGAAAGGAATGTCTGGTAGAGCATGCTCTGTGTCTTGGCAGTTGTGTTAAGCCAACGTACATGCTAAAGTTAAGGAGATCATTTAAGTAGACGTCTCAGAAGTTAATCGCTTATGTAGTTTTACGTCCTTGATGAACTTGGAATCAGTAGGTTTAGAGGAACATGTTCCTATAAGCTGAATTCTTCTGTAAGTAACTTGTTACTGTATCAGCTAAAGCATTTGTAGTATTATGTAGGTAATCTGAAGATCCCTATTGAAAAACCAACCAAACAAACTGAAATCAAAAAACCTAAATGTAGGTGGCTTTATGTGCATGGTGACTTTTCATATAGTGTGCAAGTCCATCTTGTGGAGCATGCTACAGAACTGTAGTCCTGCTTTGTTGTTCAGCAGTACTTTTTAAACCAAGGTAGGTCCATACACCTTCTTACAAGGGTCTGTGTGGATTTTTTCCCCTCTCTCCTTTGCCTTGTAGTGAGAAATGCACCTGTTGAAGACCAAGATATTTCTTTGCCCCATGACAGATGTGTCTATAAAACTGGGAGCATAGTTGCAATAGCTTCATAAGAAAAGCAAATTGTTTAATTTTTTCAAATGTCATAAAAATTTCCAGTATTTACTGAGATGTTATTTTATTAATTACACATTTAACTTGGAATACCACTTCTCTTCTGGAATAGAAATCTGTTGGTACTAGATAGAATGTGTTTTTTTGGAAAATCAGTTGAATGAGATTTGATCCAGCTAATTTTGTATCTTAAATTGTGAGCAGTTTTCAGATATTCGGGAAGTGGAAGTACAGGTTGGCAGAGATTTTCCAGTTGGCTTCTATATTAAATTGTCGTTAGTTTGATACATATAACTTCTTTCACAATAATTACACCCTTTTTAAAGGGGTCACCTCTACTTAATTCATATTTTCCTGTATCAGAAGCTCTGGAATTCTATATGAGTTTAACTATCTTACTTTAGTTTCAGTCAGCATGTAGTGAAATGTTTTCCTTTTCTCTGTCTCATCTGTTGGGAGTTGCCAAAGAGTAAGTAATAGGGAACGAGTACTTGAGTTTATATTTCTTATGTTGCATAGCTAGTATGACTTTCAAAATAATGGCAATGATAAAACTACCAATATGACGAAAATGGATTTGTGTCTTCTTAATAAACAACTAGAAGCATGGGCAACCTGAAAAAAAGATCTTTGTGAGGCAGACAGAAATTTGACACTGGCAGCAGCGTACAAGCAGTGATATAAAAAAAAAAATGTAGTTTGTGCTTCTGAAGTAGGTGCAAACAGAATGATACAGTCAAATACAAAGTAAAACAGTGGCAAGAAACAGTATGTAAAGCAAAGTGAAAATGATAATATGTTGCTGCAGTAACAGGTATTTTAATGACAGAGATGAAAAAGATCAGTGGCTGGCATATAAACATTGGTTGATGTATCCATTTATGTAAATGGAAACCAAACTTTTAAGATGCTTAAAATGTATTATTATTAGGTTATTTTTTAATCGTTGGGAGGAAAATTGTGCAAATAATTACATATCCAGAATGGTCTTCAGCAGAGAAGATAAAGTATGTATGTTGTTTTGCATCCTTTTAATTTGCTGACCAGTTGTCTGAATGTTTTGTCAGGACTAGAATGGAATCTGAGAAACGGAGCAATTAATTTGTAGATGTCTCGTACTTTGTATTCTGTATGGGACATATTAAAGGTGGACTAAATTAATTTATGATTAATTTGTGTGTTCAGTTTCATATGCTGCATTTTTACTAAGTCTACTTATATAGCTACACTACTGTAGTGTTTACTTAGGGAGTCAGTAGTCATAAATTTTGCCGTTCATGTTATTAGCCACATGATAAAGACCATTTTGTGAAATTTAAAGTTTTAACTAAAAGCTTAAGTCACATATGTCAGTTTTGAGGTCACAATAATGATGAAATAAAGGCTTTTAATTTCATTTAAAAATTTGTAAGTACAGTCTTTTATAATAATTTCTTGAAACAGACTAGTAATTTTCATCATTGGCAAGTGGTAAGCATTCTTTGGTTGTGTTGAAATCGGGGGCTTTTTTATCAACAAAAACGATGGTTCCCAAGTATATCATTTATTCAGAAACTCACATTTTGTACAGTGCTGTCACATTGTTTAGTTTTGCAAGGAGCACAGTGAGATTAATAGGGCTCTGATCTGTTTCATGATTTCTCATTCAAACCAGTCCATTAAACTTAATAGGGTTGTATGAGAAATTGCAGCAAATGCTGCTTAATAGGCAGGAAGAATCAAATAGTGAAGACTGAGGAAGGATAGAGTGTTCTTGTCTTTTGGAGAGCCGTAGTCAAAGTGATGAACTGACACTGGTGAGCTAACGGAGACAATCCTTTCTTCCAGCAATTAGAGAAACAGAATACTTAAGAGTTTTGGATACTTCACATCTAGGGGCTGATGCCAAAGTTAGGAGTCCCCGTGAAAACTTACTAGTGTGTGGGCTGCGTGGTTCATAACTGTGCACGACAGGCTCTTTTGTTGTTGAACCAACACCACTTGTGTATCTGGTGTCTGTGAGTATGTTTCAGCCTCAGGCTGTAGGAGCTAACAGCTGTCACGTCCTGAAAAATTGTTTTCTATCTTGCAGTTGTGTAATGTTATGGGAACACTTAGGAATAATGAGTTCATTGTTTGTAAAGCATAATTAGGGGGGGTTTAACCTACTTTTGCCTTTAAGCAACATTTCTGTCTTTAAAAAAATGCCCCCAAAATATAAAGTTAAGCAAATAAGCTAGTGTTGTATCTTGATATTTGCATTGCGCTTTTGTCTATATACTGGGGCAGAAGCCACAGGGTAATTGCAGCATTGTAGCCTGCTCTGTTCTGTGATCCTAGATCCTTCAGCCTTTACATCAGAAGGTTAATAGTCCCAATCAGGAGTGAATGTTTAGATACATAAACACATGTTGGTAAACTTTCTGGAGTCTAGCATAAATTACATGAGGACACGCTGCTGAAGTAGTCAAAACATGTCATATACTTTATTTGTCTATGAATTTTGGTTTGATCCCATGGCAAGATTCATAGGGACCTCTCTTGTAGAGTTAGCTATTAAAAAGATATATACCGGAGATGTTTTATTGGTAACAGAATCAATGTACCTTGGAAATCTCAATTCCTACTGATTTGTGGGGAGTGATTTGTCCAAATGCAAACGTCGAGCACTTTCTCAAGTCGCTAAGACCTTCTGATTCAGGCACCCCCAGTTCTCTCCCATGATCTGTTGGGTTTCCACACCACAGCATCCTTTGCTTTGTCATCTACCTACGGTTTTGGTTAGTGGGCTGGACAAGGGGCAGCAGCACAGTCACTAGCTCAGAACTGGGTGTGTGGTGCCTAGCCATCGCGCTGTTTGCTCTTGTCTCTGGGTGGATTAAACAAACTAGCTAAGGTCTGACTCTTCCCACGTTTCCCTCCGTGAGGGCACTAATCCATCACTCTTTCCTACTGAGCAGCTGTTTTGCGCAAAACTTGTCTGTTGTAGGAACTTTAATCATACACACCTTTACCCCTCTAATGGATTTGTTTGAATCTTGAAAATGGATTAAGTTCAAATCAGCAGGGAGGGAAGGTGAAATAGGGACAAATGTACACATACTGATAAAATGATGGTACTAGACTGCCTTGTTTAGGAAACTAAGATAGAAATGATGAAATGTTACCACGGTTTGTGGTGGGTTTTGTTTGTTTGTTTGTTTTTTAATTGGTGTTCTGCTTGTGTTTGATGTTTCTTGAAGTCCTAGCTGCTGGCATCTAGAGATGATATGGTGGAAAAAAATCATCTTTCATTTAAAAAAGACAGTTTTCAGACCTTTATGAGTTTAGAAGTCTTGGTATGCAAGTGAATTAGATGTACCCTAAAGGCCTGAAATGAAAGGAAAATAAAAAAAATTCTTTAAAGGATATTTGCTATTTTAAAGGCATTTGATGAGTGCTTGGCTTATGACTTTTAGTCACTGGAGCCTGGTAATACAATGGATATTTTTCTATGTATCTAGCTTTCCTTTGCTGAAAAGTCTGTGTGTTTTCTAATATGTCCATTATGCTTAGTCTTCTTCTGAGCTAGAAATTGATATACCGAAAAGTGCATCATTACAACCCTCAAAAAGCATTCATTACACTTTGATGTTGAGGGAATTCAGGTCTTCCTCTCATTTTTATTTGGTGTGGTGAATAATGCCACTGCCTTGTACTAGGATTATTCAGACCTATGACCTAGCTTTCCAATTCAGTTTGCCTCTATTTTGAGTCCTCATGTTTGGGCAATGGGTAAGTCTTAGGTATTTTTTCCATATCTATTAGCTCAAATAAAACTCTCGTCCATACTGCAGAAATTATTGGAATGATAACTCAGAAAACAAAAAAGCTTTTCCCAAAGCTGAAAACATTGTCATTATTTTATCTGACGATGCCATCTCTCTGTTTGCCGCAGCTGTTTTCCCTTTCAGTAGTGAGAAGTAGATTGTTTCCTCTCAACATGGTATGTTAGTCACCATCATCCCACTTTTGCAAGTTTTCTCAGTCTCTGTGTCCTCCCTTTGATGCTTTAGATCTCAGAGGTCACAATATTGCCATCTTCTAATGCCTCATTCAAGCAGTGATGGTTATGAGAAGTGGTAACTTGTGGTTTTAGCATGCCATCTGTCTGCTTCCTGTTGTGCAGTTCTATACACAAATACCTCTGGTTTTGTACTTCTCTTTCATGGTACATTTATTCATCATTTCCTTCGTGTATTTACATTGCAAGTTGTTGAGGGCAAGGTCCACAATTTTAGTCTTTACTATGTGCAAACTTGGCATAGGATCTTTGAGTATGGCTTTGAGATCTTATAGAAATAAATGATTTTTGGTTAGTTATTCTAATGCTCACTTCTCTATGAAAAATGTACAGGTGGATGAATGAATATTTTTTTCTGAGAGTTCAGACCATCATATGAAAAAAATTACATGATATGATATAAAATAATTGGAAGAGACCTCGATACTATTTTGTTCTAAGGCTCCTAATGAAAAACACTAGTTAAGACTTTAAGAACTCCATGATTGTGAATGCAATCAATCTCAGCATTTAAGCTGATGCTTTATTATATTGCCAGCTTAAAATATATATTTAGCATAAGATCATTTATAACAAACACAACTTTTTGATAACTCATAACTGCTTGAACAGGAAATAAGAACTGTTGATTAAAAATAGAAGGACATTATATCTGGACTGTTTTCCCTAGGGACTTATTTTTATTTTTGCCATAATATCTTTGAATGCTCTGTGGGATAAGTATTTGTCTGTTGCTTAATGCCATGATTTGTTTTCCTTTATCTCCTATTGAAAAAAAACAGTAATTTATAAATTCTTGAGTTATTTCAGTTGAAACTTGGTTTTAATTTTGATAGGTGTAAGATCTCTGTGCAATACAAAGTACCTGGTAAATGGCAAAATATGCCCCAAAATTGAATAAATACTCAGCCTTTCCGAACAACTTCTGGT
This sequence comes from Buteo buteo, assembly GCF_964188355.1. Lineage (NCBI taxonomy): Eukaryota > Metazoa > Chordata > Aves > Accipitriformes > Accipitridae > Buteo > Buteo buteo. The sequence continues at coordinate 26,127,750 of NC_134185.1, read as the reverse complement.
ATCATCTCTGTGTTGGATTATTTGGAAGGTAAATACTGAGTTTTACTATTCGATTAATTTGACCAAGATCTGCAGTTTACTCAAATAGTAAACTTTTATTTAGAGTTTTGAAGTAGCTTGATTATAGACCAATGTGGTGATAATCTGAAGCAGTAGATCTTTATGAAATAGCATGTGTTTACTGGTACTTTGTGGAAGAAGAGAAGAAACAGACTTCTGGAATTACCTTTTCTCCCCCCACCCCAGACAGATCAGATCAGTCTTCAGGTTGGTTTGGTTTTTTTATTCAGAACAACGAGGAGAAAAAAAAGTAAGAAACCAAGAAGTATGTTTTGTATAGTTGACAGTGTATGGATTGTAATTGGGACACTAAACACAAAGAAATTAACAATAATGTGTCTGATAATTACTGATAAATTGGAGAACAAGCTTGAATGAGGTACTTTAGAAAAACAAGTGATTCTGTCAGTAATGCTGTTTTTTTGTTTTTTTTGGTTTTTTTGAGCCTTTTCCATACTGAATCATGTAACTTATCAGACCTCTCAGCAGCCAGTGTTGAACTGAGGCATTTCTCAGAACACTTCAGGAAAAGTTAGTGATAGTTGTCCATGACAAGAGAGGTGGGAAAAGTGAAGCATTGAAACATGAGGCCTGACTTTCTTTAATAAAGAAAAAATTTGGTTATTTTCTGGTTGATTTCAGTAAGTTTTGGCTTCCATTGTAAGGCCCAGACCAGGCACTTCCCATTGCCATTGGTGCTGAATTCCAGTTATGGATCTTGGTCTGAGAAAAGTGTCCAAGACTTTGGTGAGTCAGAGACAAATGAACATATCTCAAAAGGGCATTGACCTTGCCAACACGTGTCAGAATAAAAGGCAAAAAGAGCTGTGCAAATTCTGTCTCTCTCGTGTCTTATCTGCTTGATTCATCTAGGGCTAGATGTAAGTTTTCATGATTCAATTATACTTCCATGAGCCACAGTCCAGTCCTGCTACTAACCGTGTGTTGCCTGGGGCATAGACTCACAAATGAGTTAGCAGTGAGAAACTAAGGTGTTACCTTGTAGTGTGATACTTGCTAATGCGTGATAATTGCTAATCTACACAGTTGTATGCTGCCCTAAATACAGAAGAGTTCCTCTTCTGGCTGAATCACCAAGTTACTGTTAAAGGATGTTAAAAGTAAACATACTACCTTCTCTTCAACCCCTGCCCCTTATTGCTCCCCAGTGAAGGTTTCTGTTCTCTATTTGTTGTTGGTGGCTCTTCCTAATCTCTCCTAACCCTGAAGCTCAATGGTCTCCTGTGAGTGGGTGTTTGTTAATTCTGCCCCAACTGGCTTTGCCACAAATTCTATAGCAATTGCAGGTGATCTTCAAAATACTTGACAACTCTCCTTCAACAGTCTTGTTGGAGAGTACATCCAAAAAGCTGCCGATTAAAGGATTGGTACAGTTGCTTGTGCAACATTAATTTATCCTCATTGTGCTTATGCAAATTGAAGCATTATATCATCTGGCACCGTCTTTTTTATAGAACCCCTGCCTCATGCAGTGAATGGTGCTCTCGGAAGGAATGGCCGTACCGATAGGTCTTGTTTGTGCTCGTCATTTCCTCTGCTGTTTCTGCCCCTCTCTGGTTTTTACTGAGTACCTTCCAATATTGAATGTAGAGCTGTTGAACTTCCAGTAGTCTTTCCATATGATTCCTTTGTAACGAAGTGAGGGAATGTGGATAAAAAATAGTGCTAGTAAGAGTACTGTAAAGGAGGATTAAGTGAGCTGGCCAAGCTGAGAAAGGCAGAACTTCTGTGAAAAACTCTAAAGATTTGTCAGCCTTCACAGAAGTAGATCACAAGATTTGAAACCAGCTTACTGTGTATGCTTTTTGGTGTGACTCTTGTATCCGCATCTGTTCCTGGGGATAGATTTATGACTTTTCGTAATGTGTAAACAGATTACTTCCATGATGTACACTCATACCATTTCTTATTTTGCTCTCTTTATTAAAACAGCAGGATATGAATTTAAATCCTAGGTCATATGCAGAGCACTTTTTGGGGTTTTTTTTTTGTTATTAATTGAGTTTGACAGTCTCTTTGTGATCCCTTTGGAGCATCATTCATGTTGCAAAACTGGTAGCCATCATTCTCGCTGCTTTGTAATTTGCACGGTGAAATAACTTTTTTTTTTGCCAGAACTCTGTTCTATTCCTTATATGTCATTCTCTACTAGGTGAGGCTAGATAGTATTAAACTGGTGTAGTTTATCTGTTCGGCGACTTTGTGCTTCTCCAGGCATTTTGAATTAGAATGAATGAGGTTTTGTGTGTATGTATATAAAAGAGCAATAAAAGTCAGTATGTTAGCTGTTATTACCTGCTTGAAAGGAGGAAGACATTAGTGGTCTTTTTTTAAGGTAGAAGTAATATCATTATACATTTTATTATAATAATAACAACAAATAATAATAAAGTAGAAGTAATACTGTTGTAAATTATGTGAAACTGTGACTGGGTCAAACCGTGCCTTCATTATTAAGGTCTTAGTTATCTGCTCTGTACCATACCATCACCTCTTAGGCTGGTGGTATTTTCTTTCGCTAGTTTAGTTGAGGTGGGTCTGCTTTTGTTTGAGGGTGGATAATCCATAGCAGAGAGAATTTAGCAGTGGTTGGTCACTGGGGAGAACAATGCAGTTTTGTAAGTAACCCATTTCTCTAAAAATTATATGGCTTTGTAGTATTTTAAGTATCATCTTACTGTAGAAGGCAATTTCTGCTTTAGAGTTCTGTGAGGGTTTACAATTATTGAAGTTTTTTGTCATTCTGGCAGTTGGAAGGTGGAAATGCATGCAGCCCCATTCTTCGACAAAAAGTAAATGCTAACCTGATGTGTTGAGGCTCCATCTAAGCAGACAGGGAGAGGTGGTTCTGCTCTGTTCTGGGGAGTCCGGTCTGAAATCAGCAGAGCTCGTGGGCAGGGCATCTCCCACCCTCCAGTCCTGGAGATGTGGGGCGAGGGGGCATAACCACGGGGCAGGAAGGGAGATCATTCTTCTTGGCAGCACCAAGCTGGAGATTGGCTTGACCCATCTCATCAAATGGTGCTCTAATTTAGGTGCTCTGAATCACCTCTGGAAGAGCCTACTTATGTCTGAATTATGTTGGAAGCTTAAGGAGACTGTCCATCTAAATTATGTACCTAAAGTTAGACCTAGTAAGTACTCCCCACTGATAGCCAAATCCTTCCTGCCTTCTTTTTTTTTTTTTTTTTTTTAAAAAACTGATACAGACATTTTAAAGCGGTGATTTATGTAGTTGAATGGGGTGAGCACTGGCTTGCAACTTGATATTCATTGTGAATTTGGATGTTAGTATAATCTTGTTAAAATATCTAAAATACCCTGCTTTAATATAAGAGGGTTTTTTAAAAAAATTAGCAGCTTTTCCATTTTGCTTTTTATTTCCAAATTTTTGGAAGCAAAAATATACTCCGGGGATTTACCTAAAAATCCCCGGAGATCATAATCTGTGGGTTTTTGGGCAAATACTAGCTTTAAAGCTTATATAAATGTAGCTTTTCTTATAAAATGCTACTTGAACTTAAGGATAACAAGTAACTTGGTGAACATGTTAGAACTTGTTCTTCTATTCCAGATATAAACACTACATGCAAACTGTATTTAAAATGTTTCAAAACAACTTTTTTGAGAGTTAATAACTATTCGTGGGTTTCTACAAAGGCATTTTAGGGGCATGTTAATTTATGGCTTCTGCTTTGCCCACCTCATTTACTATTTCAGTTAAGCTGTTGATAACAGACTAATTGTAAATTGGGTTATTTGATTTCAGCAGTCCATTAATAATTGTTATTTTACTTTGATCAATTTTTTTTAATAAGGTTTAGTAATTTTAAAGTTTTAAATTTTATTTCCATTGCTATGGTTGTAAATCCTACATAGGTTTAATGCCATTGCCCTGTTTTGGAGTGGACATCAGCATCACATGCCATTGTCTGCATGAGAAAAAACTCAGCTATTGTTACTTTCGGCAGTGTGGTTGTTTGATGCTGGGTCTGTGGATGAAGGAATTTTGTAGCAGTTGGGGAGAAAAGCCTGCAAATGATCCCGTGCTTAAGTTGGGCTATGGAGGAACTTGTGGCAGCCTGTACTCTTAGCTGTATTACAATGTGTATAGCATATATGTACCAGCAAGTGATATATATATGTATCACAGTTCTGATGACCCCATTTAATCGTTGCTCTAATTACTATGATGGATTATATCTTCACAGGCACAGTTAGTTGATCTGAAGTCTGAACTGACAGAAACACAGGCAGAGAAAGCAGTATTGGAAAAGGAAGTGCATGATCAGCTTTTGCAACTTCATGCTGTTCAACTTCAGCTACATGCCAAAACCGGTCAGAGTGTTGATTCTGGGGCTATTAAGGCAAAACTGGTGAGTATGGTGGCTGGAATGGAGAATTATATTATACTTTTCCCTCTCCTGGCAGAAGTTCTTCCTTGGAAGGTGCGAATAAGCTGGTTACAAATTTTCACATAAAAAATGTTAGAGAGAGTTAACTTTTTCTTTTTTAAATAGCATTTACAGTTGGTTGTTAGCAAGCATTAAAAATAACATAAATAACATCAGAATAATGAATTAGAATTTAAGAAGTTCTTTTTACATAAACCATTTTTAGTGGTTGCTTGAAGTAAAATAAGAAAATATTTTGGTGGTTCATAAAGCTTTTCTGAAGACAGAAGTTGCAAAAGATAATAGCTTCCAATATACAAATACAATCAAATCTTCACATATTTTAAAAAAGCCCAAAGTGAGGTAAGTCTGTTGTTTTTATTGTAGTTACACTCTGACAAGAGTAAGAATAGGATTGGTTTGCCATACAGAGAGAGGGTAGCTGGCATCACAGTCCTCTCTCTATTGTCATTCTTTCTCTTTAATAATGCTGCAGATGCATCTACAGTGCTCTCCATTGCTACGTGCAGCAGACTGTCATAATAGAACTCAATAAACCACTGTTCATTTTGTATGATTTGGTTTTTTTAGAAACTTAGAGCTTTACAAAGCCCACCAGAAGTTAACAATAATTAATCTGTGCAGTTAGTTGGCATTGACTGATAACCAGAGTGTAGGGTGCCTTGTTACTAGCCACAGCACAGATTCAGGCTCTAATACTAAGACTTTGTAAATTAGAAAAGTAAAGTAATATTGTATAGATTGTGGTTTCTAACTGTTGGCATAAACCAAAGTCTAGCTCTCTGGCTGTTTTTAAAATTGCTTTGTGGGTTGGTTGCAAATACCTAGTCCCAACATAGGCGGAACATTAGATTAGTCTCCTCTGCTATTTTGTCCTGTTAATTAATGTATAATAAAACACAGTAATAGGCTTAAAGGCTATCTAATCTAGGCTAATCACTGAATAACAGGAGTAACCCAAATTCTTCCTGTTTCAGATCCAAAAGCTGTAATTGAATTAGAGCTATGTTCCTAGGTCCGCGTAGTTGCATATTCAGCATAAGAGTAACATTTTCTGGATTGTCTGCACATAATTTATTTTGTATTGAATTATAGCTTAATCAGGTTGAAGTTTCTTTAGAGCTGTTAATAATTTTTATGGCTCTGTAAATAAGCATTAGTTAAGTATCAGCAGCATTTTGTAAGTGTTAGGCTGCAGGTTTACATGTAGCAAAGTTTTTAAGCCAACACTTCACTGTGAGTGATTTCAGTCTCTAAATTTCATTAGTGAGGGTTAACTTCTGAGTGGCATAGAGAGTAATACTTTTAATCTTTTTGTTTCTCCTTTACCTTGTTATAAACATTTTCTAAAGATATTTTAAATCTCCATGCTAGTGACAGCAGTCTTTCTCCCACAGGTGACAGTAAATACATTTTACTTGCGTTGTTTCAGATTTTGTCTGTGTTGAATCAGCCTAGACTCATATTGTCTCCTTAATTCCATTTAGTTCCTCCTTCTTTTATTATAAACATCGGGGCTAATCTTCTGAGTTTGCTTTACTTTGCCTATAGGGATTTCATAGTTTTAATGGAGAGAAGCTCAGCTTTAAACTGTTCTAGATAAAGAAAGCTATAAAGGTCTGGGAAGCTTGAACAAGGAAAACTGAGGCTGCTTAAATGACAATAAAATGGGAAGTCTGAGTTTTAGGTAAATAAAAACTGTCGTGCTGACATGGCAGTCAGAAAGCCTCTGGGGGCAAAGGACTGTGTCAACAGAATATGTAATGGGGAAATAAAGTTTTGTACTAGTTAGCTTCCTGCTTTCTTTGTTAACAACAACCACTCTTCTTTTCTTGTAGAGTCTTAGCATAAATGTATACTCTGCAAACTCTGAAGTTGTATATAGTGGTGAACTAAGACATTTTTAAATGTTTCAGATTGCTAAGCAATTGATAACATCACATAGTTCAGGCCTAATCCCTTTTTAGGAGTGGTGTATCTGCTTAGTCCATGCACAATAACTCTTTCTTTGTAAGAGTATGAAGTTGCCTAGTTGAGTGTTTTTTCTTGAGTTTTGCAATTTGCATATCCTTTTTGCTACTTCTCCCTGTCTTTTATGTCCCTCTTGTAATATGTATTTTGTTATTCTTTCCGAAAGGAAAAAATCTATTATCTGTATAACAGATGTTAGATTACAGAATGTATTTTCTATGATAGCTTCAAAACTGCTTTCATGCATTTTGCATTATCTTGCTATTCTTTATGAAGATTCTTGGTATTTTAGGAGGAAGTGTTGTTTTCAATACTACAATAAGGTTAAAATTTTTAATAAGAGTTTTAATAACGTTCACTGCAACATACCAAAATTGCTGCTAAGTACAATTATAGCAATGTGCTTGTTCTTTATGCCTTCTAATAAAATAAAAAACCTGCTGGTAAATTTCTTTTGGAGTAAGTAATTTATGTTGTTGCATTTTCTTGAAGTTCCTATTGCCTGTTTCTCTAATTATGGAAATCTCTTCTTCTGTCTTAAGTCTGTCCTTTCAGTGGATGAAATGGTAAGTATGCTGACTGCCTTTTTTTTTTTATGTTTACAGTGCTTTTGTTTTGTGCAACAACTTATGTATATGTTGGCCTCAGAAACTGGCAAAACAGATCTGTCTTGTTCCTTTTTCCTGTCATTTGGCAAGATGCTGTGGAAAGAATTTTCTTTGCATTTTAGTTTTTCTTTTCTAGTTTTGGTGCCCTCTTTCCTAAGTCTGTATTTGTTTTATTTATTATTGTTACAGCTAATTTGGGGTGATATGTGGCAACTTGGCATTCTGAAAGATTGTTCTGGTAGTAGCTCAAAAAATGTTAAGGTGTTATACAATTTCTAAAGCATAAATACTGTACACATCTATCAATGTAATATGAAGTATTCTTTGTGTTGTATTTAAAAAAAAAAATCCTGTAAACTTCTCCTTGTTTTCCTTTTTCTCAATTCTTTTTGTGGGCATGATTTAGTATGATTTACTGGCTTGGGAAACAGCCCCAAGCATATAAACACAATAAAACATATATAAGAAGAAAAGGTGAAGCAAAGCTAACTTATCTTTCGGTCTTTCACGGTGATAGACTTGGAAGGTTTTTAAACAGCTTTTCCACTTTTATTATGCTATGTACCTCATTATCGTTACTCAGTATTTGCTTTTTGAAAAGCCATGGGATAGCTGGTAACTGCAAGCTTTGATCTTCAACATTGCAGTTGCATTTTTGGTTTAGTGGTTTTTGTTTTTTGTTTTTTGTTTTTTTTTTATACTACCAACAGAAGATACACTTTTTTCTATTTTGCAGAACCTATGCAATACTATGGACACTAGAAGGCATGAAACTATTCTGTAACTTCCTTAACTTTTTAAACATTTTTGAGACTTTTGTCACATCTCAACAGTCGTTCAAAACACGACATGTTCTTTCAGTACATCTTCAGAGATTCTGTATTGCAAACATTTTAATTTTTTTAATTCATGTGGTGATCTATTGGAGACAGTCCAGAGAAGAATAGCTTCTGGGTGTAATTTTCCACGTCAGTCACAGAACAATGGTCATAGTAATGGAGAAAATAGGAAGAAAACAACTCTATGGGATTACATTGTTCCTCCTATTTTAGATATAACATTTAAAATGCATGACTAAAAATGATTCCACTTAGAAATGTAACATTTGACTTTCTGTTTAATTTAAATGACAAACGAAATTCAGAGAAACTTGATGGAAAATTTTATTCTTGATCAGAGTTTTTAAGCTGGCTACTTCTTATAAATACACTAAAGTGTGCTATATGACATTTGCTAGCGTAATCAAATATCCTGGATCACTTCAGGAATCCACTTTTCTGGGGGAAGTTGGAATTCTTTTCCCAACTTGTATTTCAGATACATCAAGGAACTCATGCATCTCTAAAGCTTTTTTCTGAGCAGAAAACATTCTGAATAGTACATTCTAACAAATTATTGGCAAAGATGATATGAGTTTTTAGTTTATGACTTTTTATTCAGTAAATAAAGCATAAAAATATCCAGTGAGGAAGAAAATGGAGGTTTGGGTGTGAATAATATATCTTCATACGTCTGTATTAAATGCTAGTCTTTGTCTTTTTATATTTGCCAAATAAAAGACGTTCTAAAAGTGAGTACGGACACAAACAAGGGGCCTATACTATTTAGAGCACCTTGATGCAATATTAGCAATACGTACATAGCTAACATAAGTGTTAGAGGAACACTGTATCTGTATACGGACTCTGCTGCTACTGTAAAACGAGTGTTAGTCTGAACCGTGACCCTTTGTACAGCTAAAGTGTGTGGCAGTGGCAATGCCGCGCATTGGCACGCTTGAATTCTTGTAATTGCCCTTTGGCTGCTGACAGTAGGTGTGAATTAAGATAGCTCAAGACCATCATCATAATAGAGAAAATTGGTATAATTTTAGAAACTCCTATTCTTGAAATGTAGATTAGTCAAAATTCTTGGCTTAGGAGTGATCCTGCAGTTCAGAAGGGGATTTGTTGAAGAGTCATCTCACAAGACAATCCCCAACCCAAAGGCAGAGACCAGAAGTGGCTTTGTGTGACCTGTTTTCTAACGTGTATGGAGTCAAACCTGATCTGAAACTGGGTCAATATGGGAATTACAGGAAGTGAATTGCCAGCAATTTCAAGCAATCTTTGCGCCGCTCCTCCTGAGCAGTATGCTAGGCAATTCTTGGCCAACGTTTACGTATGTGTAATGTACTCTATTCATCTAACCTGATACAAGTATTTAACAGATGAAGGAGACAGTAGAGTCCATCAAGTTCAGAGTTGACTTTCTGGCAAATAGCTATAAATGCTTACATATTCCTATTGTGAAAATGTCTCTCTTTGGAAGGACCAACCTTCCTTAATTTCTTAAATGTGGTAATATTGACCATATTCATGGATTTATATCCGGACTTGGAATAGTGAATAAGCACACTCACAATTTGAGAACAGATTTGTCTTGCCAGTTCTGTAAAATTTTGTTTCTGTCCTATCGCTTCTTTAGTAGCACTTCCTGGTTTTATTTGTTTAACAATGTAGTTGGTACAAGTACAAAGAACATGTTTTTTTAGGTACTCTTAAGTGTCTTCAAAAATGCATTATGGTCAACTTAGTTTTTATTGATACTTCAGTTGACAGTCATTTTTAAAAGGAAATGGTAATAGATCCTGTGTCTCTACTGTTCTCCTGGTTTGTGATGGGGTTTTTCCCCCACTTTGTAAAGGGGATATAAAGCAAGATATGAAACATACAAGTCATCAAACGTGCTCTTCTTAAAGTAGATTTTGTAGAATAGCGATCTGAGCATACTAATTCCATTCACTCAGTGCTCTGGGTGTTAGAAAAGGTAATGACTATGCATTTTCTCTACATTTGGGATGGAGCACTGTGGGAGTAATTTATATTTCCGTAATTCTTTTTTCATGTGGCGGGGTGGGCGGGAGAGGGGGAAGGAGGATAGCTTGCTAAAAGTGTGGGTTTAGTTTGGGGGTTTAGGGGGTTTTTGTTGTTTTTTGTTTGGTTGGTTTTTTTAACAAAGCTATTTTGCACTAATTTCTCTTAAGTTTGTCAGGGAGGGCATCTTCATGTGTAGAATCTCTGGCTTTATTTTTTGTGGTCTTCAGAATCTAATTTGGAAATGTCCCTGGCTGGACATTTCTTGATTGTTTGCATGAAAATAATTGTCATTTTCAGGACATATGGGCTTACAGAACATTTCCTTGACATCATATTAAAAATGAGATTAAAATAGTTAAAGAATATTAAATTGAAATATTTCGTGGTTTTGTAGTTACTTTTTTATTTTAAAAATAGTCTTCTCTCTCTTTGTATGAATCTCCTGTTTGAACACAGGAAAAAGTAAGGATGATATTCAGACTACTTAACTTTTGCCACTTTTGTGTGATAGGGAGAAGCGCTCTTACTAATTTTCATCCATGCAGTTTGAACCAGTATATGAATTTTGTGCTAAGGAGTTGTAAGCTGGATAAAAATCATGTCAGGAGCACAAAGTTGAATGTAAGGCCTCGCTCCCCAAAGGGGAGAATGCAAACTACTTTCTGCAGTGCCAGAGTCCTTGCTTTCATTTTTTTTCCTGCATGCATGTCTTGTACGCAGGAGAGTAATTTCAGATTGTGTGTGCAGAAACAGTAAGTGCTCTTTCATTATTAACTTTGATAAAAGCTTTTCAACAATTTTTTTCTTTTTTTTTTTTGTAAAGGAGAGAGAACTTGAAGCTAACAAGAAAGAAAAAGTGAAAGAAGCTCAACTGGAAGCAGAGGTGAAGTTGCTGAGGAAGGAAAATGAAGCACTTCGTAGACACATAGCTGTGCTTCAGGCTGAGGTTTATGGAGCAAGATTGGCAGCCAAGTATTTAGATAAGGAACTAGCTGGAAGGTATGTGAAGTCAATCCATGTCCCTCAGCATGAGATTTTTTTGTTATTATTTTCTTCTTTTGCATCCCCAGAGGCAGGTCCAAAGTTAGGACTAAGTAGGAAAAGTCTCACATTTGCAGTTAATTGAACAAAAGGAAGAAATAAAAATCCTCACAGTTCTCGCACTTGCTCTAGTTGCTGCGTGACTGTGTGCTGTAGCCAGATGAAGTGTACGAGTTGTACAATGCATTGATTTTTCAGTTGTGATATAGCATGTTGTTTTACTCTCTTCGTCATTATGTAGGGTCCAGCAGATTCAGTTACTGGGACGAGATATGAAAGGACCGGCTCATGACAAGCTTTGGAATCAGCTTGAAGCAGAAATACACCTTCACCGTCACAAAACCGTTATTAGAGCTTGTCGAGGTCGGAATGATCTAAAACGACCAATGCAAGCACCACCAGGACATGTAAGTTGAAAAGATGAGCCATTTCTCCATAATTTCCAGTATTTGTTGAAAATAGATATGAGTTATTTCTTCATTTTTGTGATTGTTCTCACTTCAGTATTATGTTCTTTCCAATGTGACTTCTGAATACATAATTCTTTTGTATGCTGAAGGACAGTTCCGAGCTGAATAGCATGTCCCCATAAATGACCACGACAGATGATACAATTCCTTTGACTTACCTAGGAACACTCAGTCCTTTTGAAAACTGAGCCTCTGCTATATGTGTGTATAAATACGAATTTAATAGCATAATTTTGTTACCTGGGTTTCAAAATGTGGAGCTAACTTATTTAGAAAAAACAAGAATAACATTTTTAGGTTTAGTTTGAACTGAAATGAATTTTTAAAATTTTTTCTGAAGGCCAGATAAATTGACACTGTAAAATAATCGATTCTACCCCACCCCTACCCCCCCCAAAAGGTACTTTTAAAAATAAAACTTTTAAAAGGCATTTCACTGAGAGTAGCCTTGGTAGAACTTGCCCAACTTGACACCTGACCTGTTAATCACCCCAGTGTTCAGTGCATAAAACCAAACATTTTCAGGAAAGTGCCTTGCTTTGATCTGTTCTAAATACCTTAGTTTGTCAGATGGGTCTTACTGCTTATGTTGCTGATAGCATATAAAATACTGGTGGACAAATATGTGTATGTGTGATTTTAAGGGTATGCATAATGGCAACAGCAGCTTAACGAAAGCAAAATAAATACCTTTATTTAGTCTCTCTTTTAGTTTTGACTTGAATGGCTTTTGGTATAGTTTGTTTTTATTATAATAAAATACCCTTCCTTGGGACTGTGTTACATCTTCTATCATTCCTCAGTTTTAAATTGCAGTTTACGGCATAGAACTTTTCAGCAGTGGTCAGCATTCCTTCATGTAGTCCCTTTATATTTTTAATACCTTTTAATATCTTTCTTTTGAACTTAACTTATGTGTTGTGGATCACTCAGCACTGAAATAATAGAAATAATTATTCTCATCAAGAGTGCATAGTGAGGAATCTTTTCTGATTTCGTACCCTGACTGTAAAGGGGCACTGTAAGTTTGTCCTGCCTGGAGCTAGTCTAAAACTGTGTTGCTGATATACTGCCTGTATATAATTTAAAAAACTGCAATGCAGAAATGCATCACTTTTTGGTTCACACATTTATATTTATGCTATGTTTGGTTTTTATCAAACTAGGATCCTGATGCCTTAAAGAAGAGTCAAGGTGTTGGTCCAATCAGAAAAGTTTTGCTAGTTAAAGAAGACCACGAAGGACTAGGAATTTCAATCACAGTAAATACTTGCATTTATTTTCTATGACACAGATGAAGAAATTTAAATTCGTATTTGTACTTTTCTAAAATATGTGGATCAGTGAATGTATTGTTAGAACACACAAAAAAACCTATACGCAAATCCATAGCTATGGTCATAGAACTTGAAAACTCATTTTGGTAGATTAGGAAATAGATAACTGCTACTTTATGTAAAATTTCTGATTTCAACTTATGTTTAGGGTATAGACACTTTAGCAGATTAGCCAGTGGTGAATTTCAGGTGTGGTATGTCTGCAGAAGAGCGGAAACAATCTGAGAGCTAACTTCCAAAGCTTAGCGGAAACAATCTGAGAACTAACTTCCAAAGCTTAGCTGTTGTGATTGTAACTTTTAAAGTATCAGTACTGGCATCTTACACCTAACAAAAGCTGTATTAACTTTTTACAATGAATTTTGAAAATTCTGACTATTATACTTTTATTCTAAATATGAATATTGTTTCTTGCACATCAATATGGTGCCTGATATGCTTTTTTAATGAGGTTTTGATGTTGTCTCATCAGCTTGTGTATGATTTTTTACTTCTATTATTATTCAGAATTGTCTTCTTTGTCAGTTTGAGTATATATTTGAAATTTGTCCATTCTTTTGTGGGGAGAAGAACTAAGGCAAGAATCTCATGCATTCTTCTTAAGCATTTTGTCTGAAGCATGCTTTCTAATTTTCTGTAATAACAGTTGAAATAAGTGCTTCAAGAGCAACTACCAGAATGTGAATTTTATGCTAATGGACATCTCAGTTAATTTGAAATCTACTTTTGTTTGTTTGTTTGTTTGTTTGTTTTTAATAGGGTGGGAAGGAGCATGGTGTACCAATATTGATCTCTGAAATCCATCCTGGACAACCTGCTGATCGATGTGGAGGACTGCATGTTGGTGATGCTATTCTGGCAGTAAATGGAGTTAATCTAAGAGATGCCAAACATAAAGAAGCTGTAACTATTCTTTCCCAACAGGTCAGCTGCAACCTGTTATCCATAGGCACATTTAGGTGCTTCCTGTATTCTGTCTGTTGAATGACCTTGAATTTTAATGTTTTCTGTTAAGCACAGTATTATGCTAAGATACAGTGATTCCTGAAGCTGTATCACCTTACACTTAATCCTCTTACGTCTTGCAATTTAAGGAGAAAATTGCCGGGTCAGTACTGGTTCAGTTAAACCCATGTATTGGCTAATGATTCTTTAGTAAGGCTGATGGAAATCAGCTTGTTACGTTGCCTCCCAGAAATAATTACTTATTGACCTACATTTTATTATTTTGTGGCTGGACAGCTCCGGTCAAACAATGTTTCTCATATGCTTTGTGGTCTAGACTCTTCTTCCTGCCTTGCTTCCCGTTTTCAGACAGTTAACAGGTGCACTTAATTTATCAAAAAACTTACTCATTAGAAGTCACTGTTTGAAATGTATTGGCATATAACTAAGAAATTCAGGTAACTTTGGTAAATCCTAGCTATGGAGCTGTACTTCTTTAGTCAGTAAAAACTTAATTCAAATGCATTTCCAAAATATTCAACACAACTGTAAATGTGTTTACAACAGTAACATGTATTTGTTTTAGTAACCTAGCCCATCTTGGTAATCCTGTTACGTAGCTGTGCAGTAGTAAGTAAATTTGTAATTTTCGTTGCATTTTAGAGAGGCGAGATTGAATTTGAAGTAGTGTACGTTGCTCCAGAAGTTGATTCGGATGATGAAAATGTAGAATATGAGGATGAGAGTGGACACCGTTATCGTTTATATCTTGATGAATTGGAAGAAGGTGCAAATTCAAGTTCTAATAGGAAAGATGCAAATGTGGATGTCAAACCCTCACAAGGTAAACCTAAAATATGTTATATGCAGTTTAATTCTGAAGTCTCAATATGCAAACCAATTTCTGGAAAACACTGGCTTTATATTCATTGTAAAATTAATCTGCTGTTAATTCAATTAACCTACTAGTAAGCTGTCAGCTCTTTTGGTTGGTCCCTCACTTACTGGCCTGGTTTACTTAGATACTACTGAATTCACGGAATTAATTTGTGGGATTTTTTTTGTGATTGCCTTTTCCCAAAGGTTGAAATTCAAATTTATTCTTACCTTTTCCTGACTCTGGTCTAAGAGTAATTAATTTCCCTTAACACTTTCTGTTGTTGGCTTCTTCAAATAAATTTTTTAGATCAGAGAGGTATAGAAACAGTATGACAGGAAAACAGGAACTATGTTCTGCTAAAAACCTATTAGCTCTTATTTTAGTAGTCATTCAGCACACTTCCCAGTTTCTGAAATAAGGCTCACTGATCTGTCCTTCCCAAGATTACTTCTCTTCCTTAAATAAACTTTCTTTTTAACTTGCAGTGTTTGATAAGAAGCCAAGTATTGATGGACATGAAAATGGAGACCTGGGGAATTCAGTTGAAGCTCCATTAGAAGACACTGCACCCAAATTAGCCCGTTCTGCTGAGTCTTTATCGTAAAAACAAACAAACAAAAAATTCAAGTGGACAGATCCCATCTTTGGGAACAATTGATAATCAATATTGACTGCTCCAAGTTGCATATACTAGTGTAGGTTGTAAAAGGATGATTAAATGTCAAAGGGAACTGTATTACTGTTGCCTGGAAAAAAGGCGGTTACCTCAGGGCTTCATTGTGAGCAATTCTAAATGTGGAAAACTGTCTTTTGCGTGACACACAGTAGTTATCTAACACATGGCATGTGAAATGAATTTTCTTTTAATAATAAGCACCAAAGCATGGGATTTCTAAAAAGGATAACCTCAATACATTCAACTTTTAATCTCATTGATGTCCCCATGGAAGTAGAATAAGATGTGGCCAGCTTCATTTTGACCCTTTGATGTTTGAAAGGGATGACTGATGTTCAGTTTGGTGTGAAACAAGCTTTAACTCTACAAGGATGAGGGGGGGAATTGTGCCATTGCATCCATGAGTTTTGTATTTAGGATTTTTGAACTGTAACTTTTAAAAGAAAGCATTTTTTTTTCTCAGAATAGTAAAAAACAGAGCTTTTATTTGAGCAAAGACCATCAAAACCCAAATGGGACAGTGGAGTACTTGCTAATCGTGATCCTTCAGCCCATGGTCATTTTATGAGTGAGATTTTTGGCATTGTTTTAATGAATTCACTGCCAATTGTTCCATTTGAAACTTGCTCCGAAAGTATTTAAACAGTATTATTGGGTTTTAAAAGCAAAATTAGTTTAAAAAACACTCACAATTATGTGGACCCTTTGGTATTTTTTTTCTGAGCATCATCAATTTAGTGTTCATTCTTGAATGGATGCGGTTACTGCTAATGTGGAGTGATTTGAGTTGGTCATCATTAGCTTGACCTTATGAAGTGCTGAGTGCTTTTGATGAGTACTGAACATACCCATTTCACATTAAAATAATCATTAAAGAAGTGAAAGTTGAGTGCATAGTACTTTACAGGGGGTGCTCAGAATCATACGGTGTCTGGCCCTGTCTGTGTTATGTTACGGCAGTCGTATTAACCTATAATTGTCTTACTGTTGAAACAAAATGTTACTCCTTTTTTAAGAGCAGTGTATCTTAAAATAGCTTTTGATTGGTGTACATCTAAAGGCCCACAGCATGGCTGCAAATGGGAACGTTGAGGATGGTTTCTTGGCCAGTTTCTCATATACCATTTGTAGATCTTTTGGTGAAGTGCAGCCCTCTCCACATGCAAACTCTACATTGTAATTGCATTTATTATTTCAGCATGCAGTGCCGGTTTTCCTGTTCAGTCCTCTGCAGGCTGGTAAGCTGTAATGTGAAAAGATAAGATTTTGTACATTGAGAGAGGAACTAATGTGAAAAGACATCTTTGCAAGTGTTACTGTGTAGGATGTACATACGTAAGAAAAAACCTCAAAGGCCTTTAGAGTAACATCAACTACTCTTATGTTCTAAATTGTGATGTAGAACACAGTTACTTGTCTCTCCTAGGAGCACTATATATATATATGTTTATAGAGAAAGCCTAAAAATGTATATACTTTATTCAAAGATTTTGCTATTTATAAATCCCTTAACTTCGCTATTTACACAATCGTTTTGTGTGTGTGTGCGTGCGGGCATGAGTTCCACTTACTCAGTGGGATAACATTATTTGGTTCATTTTTTATAATAGTCTTTGTCATACAGCATACTGTAGAAGGTTTTTAAAATAGTCAAAGCTGTACAGTTTTCACCAAACAGAAACTAGTATTTAAAAATAAAGCTGTGTGAAGAAGAAACAGGTCCCCAGGCATGTTTCTTTTTCTGAAGCTTCAGAAACTTGAGGGCACATGGGCTGCATGTTAGCAGATGAATCCACTGCCATAACTTTGCATCCCAATGTGTGTTTTTCCCACAGTTACTCAAGCAGAATGCACTCTGAAACTGTCTGTGGCCTGGAACACTCAATGTCCTCTCTGTCAGAAAGGATAGTTCAAAGTAATCAGCTTGTCTTTGAAAATCACTGCTGTACGAAATCTTGCTGCAGTTGTAAGAAATGAGACTTGTCCAACTAGTCTAGTAACTTTTAAAAAAGGCATTAAATTTGCCTACGGTTTCCCTTTATTTGAGGGAAAGGTAACATTTTTAATCTATTTGTTCTTCCTTACTTCTTGGCACACCTTATTTTCCACTTAATGCTTTTGATCAGTTTTAGCCTGAAGTGGGAGAATGTTTTCCTAATGTTCCTTGTCCACCAGTTTCTCATGATGCTGTGCTCCTTTCTTCATCTTTTGGAAGTTGCTGGACCGTTTCTCTGCTCTTACCTTGTCTATTTTTAATCTGTATATGAGATCAACAGAAGGAACAATTGCTGAGGAAAATGACTAGGCGTAGACAAATCAGGTAGCAGTAAATTATCACCAGATTTCCTTCCCTGCAGTTTTTATAATCGTTGTTTAGAAAGCCCTGAATGGGAGGATTTTGCTCAGACACTACCGTCTGTCTCCATGTACTCCATACTTCCTACCAGCTGATTTAACGTACTGGTTTATTGTAGTCATACTGAGATGCTTAGAGATTAATATTTAAACTGAGAAAAGTTTTGCAAGTTGAGATTTCCAGATTCAGTAGACAAATCTATATTCTCCCCTTTGTCAGTAACTGGAAGACTCAGTCCTGCTGATCCCCAGAGGCTGAATGAATTAGACTTGGAAGAATTTCCAAGGAAAGTCAGTATTCCGACTTCATTTTTATTTTTTAAAGTGTAAAATGATTTACTTGTGTGTGTATATATATTTTTACTTAAAAAAATAAAATGATATTCTAAAGAGAATTTTGCGATTTTTTTCGGAGTAGATAATTCCTTGCCTATTAAAAAAGATCTTCAGTGAGACAATTGTATTTTAAGCTAAAGGTGGACAGTGTTTGTTGGTGTCTGGGACCAATGTTAATTAAAAGCATGTAAGTTAAGGAAAGTGCTTTATGGCAATAAATTTAACTCTGATCAAAGGCTGTATGTAGTATTTCCTTTGTAGAAGTGTATTCTTGGCAGTGAAGATGGTTTGTATCTGTCTCAACATATGTTAATCTACAATTGTATCAAAAAAAATTCAGGTATTTATTGTATCTGTCCAAACATTATTACATCATGGATTACTCTCACTTCTGTAGCAGATAGAACATTTTGCAACAAATGTATACATCTAGTTAAGCTGAATATAATATATTTTTATTAGCCTGTAAATAAATATACTCTTCTGCATTGCAGTGATTTCTGCACCTAATTCAGACTGATACTTAATTTTCTTCTGTTTTATATATAAAATACAGACACCTAACCCTGTGTGTGATCTTTTTCTGTTAGCGTGTAGTCCACACCTGGCCAAAGAGCTAATATGAGGAAACCCAAAACTACCTAACATGAAGTTTGACACTAATCCAGTCTTGGCCAGCAATGGTTAAGAGCAAATTACATTTTTAAAAAGATAGAGTTATAGGACATGTCTCAAATTTCATTGAGATGCTTTTTCTGCTGAATGTTTTTCAATAAAAGAAAAAAAGGAAATATTTGCAGTGCCTGGCTGTATAATAATACCATAAATATTCTGCAGTCTTTGACTAAGAAGAGCTGTAAAGACCCAGACCTGTCAAAGGATTAAGTCATTTGGGTAAAATTGTGGAAACTACCTTTTTTCTTTTTTCTATCTTATTTTTGTTTGTTTTCCAAGCATTAGGAAGAATAAGTATATTCTGAGTTTTCCACTGAAGTTACAAAACACTTATCTTCATGTTATGATTTGTAGTCTTGATATTAAAGTCTTTTTGTTCAGATTTTCTTTTTTGTGTTTTAAATAATATTTAAAAAAAAATTAAAATCTCTCATCTGTACTTCAGTGGTCATCTTGCCCTGAAGCATCAAGTTCATCTGGATGAACAGAGAGCTTAAATGAAAGGTAATGGTACGGTAACTGTGGTAGTAGTATAATTATGGTAATTTAGGATTTATTGAGAATGTGTGAGTAGAGGACTGTGAGGGTAGGAACTGTCTCAGTAGACAAGGCTGAGTCATGTTGGATGAAAAGATGTATAATGCACAATTGGTGAGAGCTAGAACTGCAAGTACTTATTTTTTAGCCCTGTAAAATCTTTAGAAGGGTTTAGATACGGGTGGCTTCAGCAGATGGAAGGAAGAGGGAAAGGAGAGAAAACTTACACTTATTTGAGCTATCTTAAAACAAGCAGAGGATTAGAGGCAGCTATCAATGAAGATGAAAACAGATGGAAAGAGCAGAAAAAAATAATTTTGTCAGCTGGGGTCAAGGAAGATAATTCAGAATTTCTTTGTGGCCCAGTGCCCGACTGAAGGACGTCAGAGGCTGCTCCCAGTGACCGCGGTCACTGAATAGTCCTCTGCGGTTTTTTCCAGAGATCCACAGGTGACAGAAAAGAAGAGGAGCACACCCTGACTCGGCATGTGTGTAAGGAGTCCATTTTTGCTGGTTAAAACCTCAGCTCAACGACCTGAAAAGAAATTTACGTGAAATGTTTCAAGCTTGCCTTTTGTCCAGAGTGTGTCTTTTCCAGTACAAGGTAATTTCCAGTTCTTTAGGAGTCTCACAGAACCAGGAGCTGAGAAGAGGCAACCATGCTGACTTTGAAAGGGAAATACTCGACCTCTTTGGTTTTAATTTTCTCAACAAGGCAGTTGTTGCTTCTTATGCCTCCGAGTAGCCTTGCCTGACCTGTGTTTTTGCCTGGTGTACCCCTGCCACAGGCGTTTTGGTGTCTGCCCCTGACACCCACACCTTGTTCTGCACGGGACACCAACGGGGCTTCTAAGCCAAATGGCTCAATAAGGCCAAGCAGTATTTTTTCAAGGGTTTTCCCTTTTAGGGGAAAATTGGAGTCTCTCGGGTAAATTTTTTCACACGCTTTACAAGTGTTTAATTCAATTAGCTGTCAAAATTATTTGGTGTCTCTTTGTCAGCCTTCTGCTTACTGTGCCAACGCTTGTTTCTCCCAGCCGTACCGTGGGGAAGCATCGGAGCTGCCAGTCTTTTGAAGGTTCTGCAGGAGGATGCAGTTCCAGTCCCCCGGGAGAGGTATGTTAGAAGCACATTGATCCCTAAAAAAGAACCCAGGAAAATGGGTTAAAGTTGTGCTGTTTTTTTCTTTGTAATTTGGGAGACATCTGGTAACTTTTCTGTTAAATTACAAGTCTTCAAAATGTTAACAAGTGTATCTGCAAACCTCTGTAAGTTGTGTTGATTAAATCTTAATTTTCCTATTAACTGTCTAAATATTTGCACAAATATTAATTCTGCAAAATGGAATAAAGCAGATTGGCATGGAAATATTTTTTCTAATGATATTTCATTTGCTGTTGTCCAAGTGTTTACGTTTGTTATGAATTTCTTTAGGGGAATGGAAGCATTAATCACGCTGCTGAACTGGAGTGGTTATGTATTTGGTCCACTGGGCTTACGCTGCTGGAAACGTCCTTGCCCTGAACACTTTTCCTTCCGACAAGAAATGGGGTGTCCCTCTTGGAACAACCTGTAGTGAGTTTGCCGCTGTTGACCCTTCTTCGGCTAAAGGTAGGGAAAGAGGGCTGCTGTGGGTTGCCCATGCTGATCCTCTTACAGGATCAGAGCCTTTGGGTTATATCCGCAAAAGCACCGATTCCTCTTGGTTTAATTTATAATTTACGTGGTTGTTTATGGTTCTGTGGGAAGGGATTCTCAATGGGCGCTATGACTTAAACCCTGCAATGGGTACGCACCTCAGCTGCTGAGCATTGGCACCTTTGGGCTTGGAATTGAGGAATGGACTTTTTATATATGATAAATGGAGATTTTTGTATAGCTGTCAAGTGAGTGTTACTGCACAGTTTCCTATTTATTTGATCTTCCTTTTTGTCTAGTGTGACAGTTCAGGTGGTCTGCTAATTTATGACAGACATGGGGTGACATAAGACAACTCAGGGAGCTAGAAGAAATTTTTCAGATCTGTTGTGCTCCTAAAGTGGTTATTTTAAGTCCAGGTCACATATTACTAACTTTGAAACTGGTTTTATTTTAAAATGAAAGACATGGCACTTCTACGTCTTAGTAAGTTAATGTGGTTGTCTTGAGTGATCTGGTTAAATAGACAAGTGTACTTCGGGCTATCTCAGTTTTATGCTGTTTTCAACGCCAAAACTTGTCTATTATTTAGTAATTGCAATTTGTGATCAAAATCCTGAAGTTTTTAGTGCTAAGTATTTGCATTTGTATTTAATGCCAAAAGGGGGCAGCAGCTTCCTTCAAATCTTCAGCATTAATGCGACTTGGAGAAAGAACCTATTGTTTTGTAGGTTGGTTGTTGTTTTTTTTTTTTTAATTAAAAAAAATAGAAAGACTTTATTCATGAGAACTATTTCTAGTAACATGTACTCTTAACATAACAAACATCCAGTCTAGTTCACATCCTGTAGCAAGTACTTTGCAGGTGACACATCTTACGGTAAAAATTATCCTCTATATCAGTGTAGCATATGTACAAGCACACATAAACATAGCCAGTTATAATTTCGTATAGTTCTGGATTTATGGCTTGTTAAAAAATACATAGATATCCCCATCAATTACATTAAAAATGAGTGCTGTGCTCTTTTACAAGCTCACACCCAAGCAGTGAAATTTTTTATCTTTGTGGGTGGGTTAAGTCTTTCCAAAAGAGGGGACCAAATGTATGAATAAAACATGAAATGAGATATTGGATATGTTTGTAAACGCTCCTGCCTGCGCTTTGCCAGTGCCCTTCAGCGATGATAAACAACCAGCCTTGTCGCATTCCTGGGTTCTTTGCTGGAGCAGAGGCTGCCCATGGTCATGTCACACTGTGGCAAGGAGAAGTGAAAAAAAAGGTGATGATGATTACATTTTGCTCTAGTCTAGTTTCAGACAGAAGCATCTTGGTTAGAGAAAAGAGGAAGGTCGGTTCACATTGACCCATCATCACCTTTTCTCTGCTGCTGTTGGTTTCCAGCGACCACCAAATGATAGTGCAGTCTCCAAACCCTGTTTGTTGTCGTTAACCAAGTGATCAGTGAACTTGGCAGCCAAATGTTCTGTGGCATAAAATATTTATGTCCTTGATGCTGGTCCTTGTACAGTGACATGATTGTACTATTAATGGGGGGATGGAGTGTGACCCCATCTGTCAAAAAGTTACCTATATGAATGAAATACTTACCGTAAAGGGGTATCTTTTATGAATGTCATCTGCCAGGTATTTGTAAGATAGTAGGAAAGTTATTGCAGCTTTTTTACCAGAAGCGTGGCTCGCTTTGTGTTGTGGGGTGTCAAAAAAACCTTGTGCTGCCTTTTATGACGAGATGCTGAAAGCACTTGGCTATCTGTGGAAGAGAATTTGCATGAGCTGTCCACAATCTTTCCGCGTCCACGTATGACGCTGGCGTTTCCATATAACAGGCATGCTTTATCCAGGTCACCTTATTCAAATTTTATAAAACTGTCTGTCAGAACAGATGGTGTCACTTAAGGATAAAAAGCTTAGCCATAGATGTGAAGAAAAGCTGCCTCTTCAAGTGAGGTCTGCTAGTTCGTCTTAGTCCTTATCACCCCTGTCTTCTGTCCCTGCATGACAGAGGACTTTTTGCCGGTTTGCGATTGGTATTTTCAAAGGCCGTTACATTTTGGGGTGGGCTTGATTTGTTGCTACAGCTCTGGACAAGTGGCAGCATATCTGTGTGTCTCAGTTTGCCCATCTGTGAAATGGTTGCCTGGGCCACAAAAATAAAGATGCGTAAAATACGTTTGTAAAGGCTGAGGTTTCTAATACACGCTCAAGGTGTTAAATCGTTCAGACCAGAGGCTGGGTGGTGGCTAATGTAACTTACTGTCTTTTTACGGTCTTTTCTCTCCTTCTTTTATGGCAAACATCACCACCTTCTCTGCTATCTGCCACTTGTTGTGGAGGAGGACTTCTGATAAGCTCCCTGTCACGGGTCAGGCTTCAGCCATTGCTGTATGTGCCTGTATCATTTGTATTAAATTGTTCTTGGTGTTTCTTTTAAGCCTAGAATTTTGGCATTACTTTTTTTGCCTACCTTCTGTTAGGTAACATACATGTGTTTTTAAAGTCTATTATTGTCTGTTGTCATCTGATCTGGCTGAGAGAACGTCACAGGTTTTGAACAATTTGTTATGTTGTAAGTTTTCTCGCTCCTTTTAGTAGCTCAGACTAATAAGAGGAAATGCTGAGTATTCAGGGATACTGTTCCTCTTCAGGCGAGCAGATAATGCAGGTCATCAAAGGGAGCTTTTCCAGTAAGGTCTGTTAAAAAATTTGTGTCTAGTCAAAAGTATGGATTCCTGAGGTCAGTTGAGGGTGGTTAATCAGAACACAAAAGTCTTAGTAACAGTCATATATGTCATATATGTTGGCTTATATTTTTTGCTATGCGGAAAAATGATGTTGTGCTTTAACTTAATGAAGTTGTCTCCTTCCTGGATTTCTGTTTTTAATACCTCTGACCATATAAAAATAAATGGGATGATAATCTTTTGGATGTCACGTGGCAGCTCAGTAGCTGTGTTGCAAGTATCTGAATAAATAACGAATTAACTCAGCCCAGGACAAGAGGTTACTGAATAACCTCTGCATACTGTAGATGGCAAATTTTTTTCATGACTTACAGATGTGGGGCCAAGCCTAAACAAATACGGCAAATTTTGAATGAAAAAGTCTCCAAATTCTCATGTGTAGACTATACAATGAGATACAGAAAGTCAGATGCACAGCAAGTCTGATGCTAGGCGTCCTCCTTATCATGGGTAACATGAGTTTTCCCCAACTAAGGATGTCTTCCCTCTTGTCTTTATCTAGTTTAGAAGTACTTTATCTGGTTTAGAAATACTTTATCTGACTCCTCCTTGCATGTCCTTTATGGATGGTAGGACTGTACCGGGGGCTTCAAAAAAAAGCAAGCCTCAGGAGAGGTTTCTATTTTAAGTTTGAAAGTGATTGTGCAGAAATGGCACCTTCCCTTTAAATAAGCATGTTCCTTGAAACTTATTCCATCTTCAATAATTCCTAGGCATTGCCGCTACTTCTTCATAATATTGTTAGTCTTGTTAACCCCACACAGCTATGGCAGGGTGATTTTCAGTATAGGTATCAACACCACTCATGAGTTTCAAAGGAAATGATAAATTCTGCATTCATTTACCCCTGCTGCACTACCGCAGCAGAGGTTGGAGGTCAGTACGAGCTTACATCATAGCTGATATTGGAAAGAAAAGGGCAGTATAGAATTTTTATTATGGAAAGTAATAAGGAAAAAAGGAATGCAACAACATAACCTTGTCATTCCTTGGGTGCGGACTGATTACCGGCTAGGGGAGCGCTTAAGACACCCATTCACTGAGCAAACCTAACCTGGGTTTGGAGAGAGCATGAACAGAAGAATACTGATGGATTTCTATGAGGTTTCCTTTCAGTGGGTGCCTGACCCCGCAGGACTGCTGAGAGACCACTGACTCCTTTTTGAGATGTCACAAAACTGTTCATTTTTTTGCTTTTTGTTACTTGCCCTCCTGAACTGAATTCAAACGCCCTGGAAAAAATTTACCAGCTTGCCTTCCCTTTGGCAAAAGCCAGGACACAGACAAGTAATTGCACTTCATTTAGTTTTTATTAGCTCCCTCAGTGGTGAACTTACATGCATATTTTTTAAGGTGTTGCTGAAATGCAACGCTACTGTTTTAAGGTCAAAAGATGTTAGTGTAACTTGGTGTAAACAATGTAATTTGTTATGGCAATAGTGATTCCTTGCTGTGGTTTTTAGATCCCTCGGAAATAGCAAGTGAGTCCTCATGTCAGATGATCGCCACCTGTATTACACGGGTACAAAATTGGGGCTTATGGGGATGTCGCAACGGAGCTGACTTGGGGGTTTCCCTTAAACGCTTCTCCCATTCAGCAGTGGGTGTAGGTCAGAGGCATGGGCTCTGCCAGTTACCGATACTGGTCACCTGGTTTGCTCTCTGTTGCCCCAAAAGGCTTCTGGTGCCTTCTGCAATCTTCTGCATGGGCACAGGACCGTTTTCCTCCAGTGCAATGGAAATGAGTCCTTCTGGTAATGCGTGCAGGGAGTCTGGCAATGATGGAGCGGCGTTGGGGAGCGTGCAGCAATCTTTGCCGTATGTCTGCGTGGGATAGGACTCTCCAGCACCATGGAAAAACAAATCATAAATGTTTTAATGACAGCGATCCACCAAACAGGTAAGCACAGTTAGGTCTGTTCCTGTAACGGGGCCTACAGCCTGACATTCCCATCCTGTGTAGGGAATATTTTGTGCCTCAGATGGGGCTCCACTAAAATCTGCCCACGGAGTGGAGAACTGCCAAATGGCAGTCAGTGGGAAAAATCCAAAGAAAGTCTGTATAAAAAACTCAGTCTTCCCGGGTTTTAGCCACACCAGTAAAGCAGACAAGCTGTGGTTGGAATCCAACCTCATGGGGTTTGTTTAAATAACGAAGTGGGGATCCCTGATCTAAAAACACATAGGTGCTAGAGACACCGCCGTGGCTGCTGCCATGTCAGCTCAGTGGTTCCAATACTCATGAGACGCAGGGAATGCAGGTTGGCCTCAGTGCTTTTCCTGCCTTCCCCCAGTTGTGCAGAGACTGCTGTAGCCAGTGGGCTACTGAGGTGGTTGAACCCATCCCACGGATGGTGTCTCGAGAGGGCGGTGGGGCCAAATGCTTGATCCGGAGAAAGGCAGTAGAAGAGAGCAGGAGATGCTCCAAGTGAGTGAGTAGGACACCCGTTGAGCTGGGGAAATCCTAGTTCCAGTCTGCAAGTCAAGGACTAATTTTAATCGATTGCCTGTTGGATGTAAAGATTCTGGTAGGTACTAAGGTAGGGTTTAATATCTGATGTTAAAAATCCAGCAACTGAAAGAAATAGGGAAATAATCCTTAGAATTACACTTGATAAGAAAAAAAAAGCGTTTGTACTGAGTGTTGGAAAGGTACTTAGCGGAAGAAACAGGAATTTGCAATCTATTTCCCAGTCTAAGGAGGTGAGAGCAAAGAACATTTCTATTTTTGCTGTGGTATTTTGGGAACTTTTGTTGTAGTTATTTTTCGTGGGTTTTTTTGTTTGTTTTTTTAAATATAAGGCACCAGCTGGAAATGCATGCCAAGCCGTCATTTTTGGTTTTCAGTTGTAGGTAGCGTACATCATCTTTTACACATTCTTACCTCGAGAGCCGCCTTCTTCAATTCCCTTGGTCAGACACATGCGCAGTTGCAGTGCGTGACCCCGTTCCTGGCAAAGTCAGAGGCTTGCTGTCAGCCGCAGCTGGGAGAGGCAGGCCCTTAGTGCTATAATCGGTTAATATTTAACCTTCTTGTGAACTCTGGCTTGGTTTTACTGTTCCAGCCTACTGGGAGTGCCTGCGCAGGAGAGAAGTTTGGTACGGAAACGCTATTGAAAGTTTCCATCAACCAGAGGGTCAGACTCGGCTCTCACACAATCTCTAGAGACGTTGGAGAGGGACCCAGCGTTAATGGAGCCCTTCCAAGTGTGCAAATGTCTCAAAATGGTGCTTACTCTAACGTTCACTGTGGAAAGAAGATTTTCAAATGTGTGATGTTTGGTAAGGCTGCCTGTCTTATACCTGTGACTGGTTTTGATGGTGAGAACAAGCTGGAGTTTGATGTACCAGCATGTGAGAAGCCATTCAGAGGATGAGCATGAGGATGAGCCGCCACCACTGGGAAGATTCAGGCAGTCCCCTTTCCTTCCTATACCAGGATTTAGTATCTCCACCACCATCAGGACAGAGAGGCTACTCAGGTAGGAAGTTCCCTTGCATATCTGCTGCTGGGGTCACTAGAAACTTCCTATTTCCCAGGCCAAGGTGGAGAAACTCAAGGCTTTTGATGTTAACCACGCTCAGCAGTCGCTCAGACGTGAACTGTGAAGCACCATAGCAGTGACCAGGAGCCGTGAGCGACTGCAGAGCTGCTGCGCTGCCTCCGTCCCCACCAGCACGGGGCCACTGTGACCCAGGGAGGATGGAGATGTTCGGGGATTTATTTTAAGCCATCTTTCTGCAGTTTTGCAGGGTCTCCTTGGGGAGGGGGGGCACAGGATGGAGGCAAGGTGCAAACTGAGACCCAACTCTTCATTAGGCTAAACCAGCTGTGTTAAGATGGGTTTGAACGGCGGCAGAAATGGGTGCGTGCTACCAAGAACCCTTTGACACTTGCAGCGCGCTGCAGATGCGCAAAGCACGTGGTAGTGGCATGCAAAAAGATTATTATAATAGAAGCAGCGTCATCTGCTGCCTGGTCCCGTTGTGCTGCCGCATTACCTAGGTGCCTCATTAGGTGGGGAGTAGTCCTGGTTCCTGAACACTGCTTGTCTGTAAAGTGATAAGTTGGGCTAATTAGCTGTGTGGGTGGAGTATTGGTTTCAGGCTCATCAGGAGGGCGTCCTCATCCCTTCCTCAATTATACGCATCCAGCAGCGTGTTCGTGGGTGCTTCTTCTCTAGAGCTTATGGACAGAAAAGCCAGGCTAAATGGGGCACCGAGAGAATCTTTTTTTAGCCCGTCACACTGGGGCTGTGAATTGCAGCAGCGCAACTGGCACTTTTGCAGGGCGTAAGGAACGCTTCTTTCTCACCCTGCGGGATATGTGACGAGAGTGGGCGTGCAGCAGTGATCAAGTCACCGAGTTAAGTAGCAGGCCTGTCTGACTGATTTACAAATACCAGTGTTCTTTATTTACACAGACATGTAAACAACAGAAGGTAAACAACACCGCCCAGCTCGGTCTAACAAACAGGCTGCTGCTGTTTCACTTCAGGACCTGAGGTGTTTTAGACATTTCACAGAAACTGTATTGACAGCAAACACAGGAAGGCTACGAGGTTACCTTGACTCTTTCTTCTTTGCACAGGAATCAAATGCACGGTGTGGCAGCGCGAGGGAACGGTACCACTGAGGCCACAAAACAAGCGTTTGCAAAGAACCCACCAAGAGCTTGCCTTGAGGTCGGATATGGCTGGAGTTAGCAATAGTTTTGAGTAGTATCACTGCAACTAGTCTGTACTCTGACAGCACTTTCCACCCAAGGATCTGAAAGCACTTTGCAAACAGACCACAAATCTTTGCTGCATCCTTTGCAAATTATTGCCAGTTTACACGCAAGGAAACGGAGGGCCTTCAGATAGCGACTTTCCCAGAGCTCAGGTTCTACTAGTCTCGTTTCCCAACCTTGTGCTTTAAATATAGCACCATTCTTCCTTCCCAGAAGTATATTGCTTCTTGACGATTTAGGACAAGCTTTCGAATTCAAAGTGACGCTCGAAGCACCGCAGGTAGAACAGCAGCGGACGGTCCCAGTCGCTACCAGAAGCTGTTTTGCTTCAACAACGCCTCTGCTGAAAGAGGAGCCAGCTACTGTGCGATACATTGCACCTTTCCCCACGCTTTTTCAAGTTTGTCCAAAAACAGAATTAAGGGTAACGTTAGCTGCAAAAGAAAAACTATTTGAAAACAACTGTGCTGATCTGCTGTCTTGCAAATTTAACTGCAACAGTAAGCCATACACACACTGTGTTTTACTCAGTCAAAATATTTCAAATAGAAATGTTACGCTAAACTTGTAAGACAGAAAAATACCTAGTGGTGCAATGAGGAATTCAGTTGCTGCTTTGTGCCAAGGAACAAATTTCCTTATAGGTTAGCAGCAAAAGCATCAGCTAGGGCTTGAACAGGATTTAATTCTCAGCTGTAAATTCACATTTTGGTTCCACACACATTTCCTGGGAAAAAAACCAGCCTGACAGGTGTTGGGTTTGTTGTTTGTTGTTTTTTCTGTTGCAGAGTGATCACCGTGGCTTGAACCCAAAACTGGTTTCAGCCTTTCTACCTGTTTCTAATGTGAATAGCAAGTTAGACAGGCTCAGCTCATATGCTAGGTCAAACTCAAGCATGTAAGAATTGCTGCTAAAAAAGCAGCCGGGAAGGTGGATTTGAGCACAGTATTTAAATGCTCAGCTGCCTTCTCTTGTGCACGTTATGCTTCAAGTAGTTTTACTTCTTCTACCCTCCCAGTAAGAACTACAGTGATGCCCTATCTTCAGTTATCATAGGAAAGGAGATTAACGACCACAACCGTAAGATACACGATTTACAGCTGCCAGTACAACAGCAGGTAAAATAAAGACAGAGAAGGAGGCCCGTTTTTCTTAAATAGGCTTTTCTGCAATCCTTTCAATCCCCCAGGTGAAAAGGAAACTTAAGAAATTCTCCTTAAATAAAAGCTATGTACAAATTGCACACGTTGCAAATGGAGCACTGAGATCAGTTACAGAAAATAAGATGTACAGTCTTCACTGATAACATCTCTCTTGCTATAAACAGCGATAAACAGCATATGCTTTCTTCAGATGTCAGAACCCAGCAAGACTGCAATATTATGTACACAGGGCTTGTTTGCCTTCTGCCTCCCGCAGCAGAGTCCCTCCAAACTCTGTTTTCGCTTCAGAAAGCTGTGCAGCGACGTTCCCGCGCACCGCGTCTCTCCTGCTCGGCGGATCACAAGAGAGCTGTCATTGCTGTCTGGCTGATTGGTTTTAGGCAGTCTCTGGGCGTTGAGTAACCCTCGCTCCCGAGGGCGTTGGGCTGAGGTTTCTGGTAGTCCGTGCTGTAGCTCACGGAGGTCAGAACACCGTTAACTTTGGGTTTGTCGTAGTTTATGACACTCTGGGGTGTCTGATAGTCTCCGTTCCTGTTATCGGTCTTACATGAACTGGAGAAGCTGCCGGCAGACAGGGAGTGTTTCTGAGACGAGACGACAGGTACGTTGTAGCCGTTTTCAGAGGGGAAATTGTTTTCTCTTGTTACGTGCCGCTCTATGATGGGGGTGGCATATTCGGGCTCTTGGCTGGTCAGGGGCAGAGCGTATTCATGCCGGTTAGCTCTGTGCGGACAGTGGTAGTGGTTTTCGAACTCTGAACTCCCCCTTCTTCCCTCGTCTTTGGTGTCCATGGGTCGAAAAGTAGATCCTTTCCGCGTTACCGTCCCAGTCCCAATCATGAGAGGCTGCTGATAATCTAAAAGGAAGCACGAACTGCTCAATAAAGCATAGATTGGTTACTTTATGTATGTAATACTTACGCGTAGGTGGGTATTTTATGTTGAAAAATGGCTCGGTTATTGTTTCAAATGCGTGGTTATCAGGGGTGTGAGACAACCTTTCCCCAACGCTGGTCCTGTAAGCTTCTTCAGTGAGCAAGCGTTGCAGAAGGTTGCTCTTCCACAGAGGAACTCCAACCTGCCACCTCTTTTCCTACTGCCTCCCTCCCTTTCCCCACCCACCCACCCAAATAAATTAACATCATTTCTGGAGTACACTCAAGAGCCCTAAAAAAAGAGAGAAGTCAACAAAATATTAGCAACAAACTGGACAAAGGACATTGCACGAAGATCCACAAAGGCGAAGTTCTCCAAAACAAGTGTTCTACTTTTGGAATAATTAAAATGCCCGGAGGAGTCTTAACGAGCCTGACCAAGCGCTGGCTTTATTTAAAAGGCATCTCACAGTAGCTGAGTGACAGGAAGGATGAAGTTAGGCGGAACAGCAGCCAAGAGAGTCAAGGGAAGTGTGAAAGGCGCTAAGCCAGCTCAGCGCTGCTGCGGGCGCGCGAGGGGGGACCAGCCGTGGGAGGAGAAGCGGGACCGGCGCTGCCGGGGGATCCGGGCGGTCGTCCCGGTCAAGGGGGACAGCGGGGATGGAGCTGGGGACGGGCGAACGGCCCGAGCAGGAGCAAGGAGTGAGATGGAGGAAAGGCGGCCTCCAGAAGCGTGGTGTTTGCACCTCGAGTCGAGGCAGATGCCAGGCTGAAGAAGGAGATCTGGACTAAAAGGGTTTTCAAAGAAATCCAGTGAAACTATTATGAGAAAATTCAGCGTTCTAGCTTTCTCACTTTGGTGCTAGTGACAATCTCTTACGGATGCATACGGTGGCCTGAACAGCTCTAGTAAATGACACTGCTAAAGTATCATGTTTTGATGCAGGCGTGAAGAAGTTAGCTCAGTTTCTGTTCTGGCATCGTGGTTCATCTGACATGAGCGTCGAATTCGATCCCATATGTCCTGTGAATCTTTTTGGCAGTTCCTGGCTACGTCCCAAACTTCAGCATGTAGGGTGAAGGTGTTATGATATTTCACTAAGTAAGCGGTGCAGCTCTCCCCAGCGTCGCTGCCGCCATCCCCAACAATCTCCCTCGCCCAGGATGAAGCATCTCGACTTGCTCCTGGCTGCCTTGGGGAACCAGCAGGCAGCTGGGGATTCGAAGGGAGGGAATTGCATGGAGCATGTTAAGCTATATGCGAGTTGCGCGCTCTCTGCGATTAAATTTTTAAATGGCACATTTCTGGGCTGCGTTCAGATTTTTATTTTGTGTTTCTTATTTTTAAGGAGACTGTAGGTGAAATGCTAAGGCTGGGGAGCTGCCTGGCCAGGCTGAGAGTTAAGACTTCCCACAAACACGGCAGGAGTGGAGGACAGAGAGAGCAGAGGCTCCCCAGACGTGGCCAGGGGGGCCGGATAACTGTGATTTGTGAGCAACCTTTATTCACTCCCTTTCCTTCATGAAATAAAACTGCTTTATAGGTCTCTGCATATTTATATTGAAAGTTTCTGAAAAGGATTGAAACCATCTTTGAAAGATATCCAGGGTAGCACCATATGGAATTACAGTAACCATCCATTTGTTTTTTAAATGTGTTTGCCAAATGCATTGGAGAAATTTTAAGGAATTTCTATGGTCTGGGGGCTGGAAACAGCAAATTAATCTTTCTGGAAGATTGCTGATCACTGATCCCATGAAATGGCTGGTCTCACTAGCCTCTCCAGACAGACTAAACTAGGCAGGGATAAGATGTGCTAAGAGGATGAATTAAAAAACCATCCCTTTGGGATCCAAATAGTACTGATGCGGGGATTTGCTCTATCCAAACAGTGACCTGGAGCCAAGGTAGCACAGGAGAGAAGCACTGTGGTTGGTTTTTTTCCTTCTATCTCATCTACCTGCTTCTACTTCAGGGGGCCTCGTCTCCAAAACAGTTCGGGCACCAGGAAAGCTGCACAGGGATCTCAGCACAACTTCCAGCTGGGCGTGAAATCCCACCACAAACCAACTAAGCAATTTTTCTATTTGCTCAGCAGCAGGGGGCATTATGTTTTGTTCCATTTCCAGAGACATTTGTGTTTAAATCGAAACACGAAAATTAGTCAGCAAAGGCAAACTGTCCTATCCTAGGCACATTCTTGCGGTGCATCCATGCCTGAGTGCCTTCAACAGTTACCTTCAGCTCGTAACTATTTGAGAGTCAGGAAATCCTTCCCAACAACTCCAAGAAAAAATTTCCAACATAGCTTGCATGAGAGCTGGAGCTTGTAACACTGCCGGCCCATCCCTCTCCCTGTTCCCTGCTCTGCGTGCAGAGCAAAATGAATCCATCGCATGTTACCTGCCATGTCACTGGTGACCAGATCTAGTTTTTGAGGTGTCTCCTTCTCATTATTATAGCTGATGGTAAATTCAGTTGACTGATGTCTGGTGAAGGGCTGCTTGATTTGTTTCCAACAACCTATGAAAAAGATATAAAAATAGAAGGCTTAGCAGCAAGTTAAATGCTCACAATCAGAAGACTTACCAGAAAGTTTAAGTTTTGGTGTACTCATTGCTGTCAATATATTAACAGCAGCTTGTTAACAAGCTTTTCTTGTTAAAAAGCAAGACTAAAATGGGCTGTTTGTAAAAAAAGCCCCCTAAATTTGGAGGGTGAAAGGGAAAAAGTGAATCATCAGCTGGGATATCCAAGTGAAAACAAAACTTTATAGAGGATTTTCTTGGCAAGAAGGGCTCAAACACTGTAGGTGTCTGCAGTGATGCCTTACAGTGTATCAGAAAAATACCAGCTTTAAATCAGTTACATGTTTTGCCATTGCGTATGTGGCAAAAATAATGTTTAAAATTTCTTTTTTTCAGTAGACTAGTATGGCTTCCATTTCCTTGATATCTGAGCACCTGCACTCGTCAATTAATTTGTTCTCACAACATCTTTGTCAGACAGAAAAGAAAAAAATCCACAGTGTCAGGCACTTGCCTGGAGCCTGCGACAGGAGGTCTGCGGAGAGTTGGGTTCAGCTCCCAGCTTTCTAAGTCCCAAGCCTGGGTCACGAGGGCTTAGGAGCTTGATTTATGAAGCACGCACGCAACAAATGAACTGACTGGGTAAGAGGCTATCTCCAATTTCTTGGGATTTGTCCTCATTAGCAAGTGAGAAAGGATTATGATGTGACCTTGAAAAATCATATTAGCAAATATGATGTTAAGTACAAATTAATTTTCTAATGAGGGCAAGCTGCAGTGGGTAACAGCATTCCTTTCACTGACGTCAGCATCTGCTGAGGGATGAAATTTCGGAGCTGAGCTATTGCAAGGCACTTGTCAAGAGACATGTGAATTGCTTAGTGGTTTCTTTTTTTATGGAAAGCCGCGATTCAGAAGGATATTCCTCTATAGAGTTGGTTGGCCAGGAAAAACAGCTAAACCCCAACTTCCAAGCTGACAGGAGACCGCACTCTAGAAAGCATTCTTGAGCAAGACAAAGAATGTACTTCAGCGGGGTTTTGCAGGCATCTCCTAAAGCAGAGGCCCCAAGCCAACCCCCTATATTCAGATTTTACACACAAAGTACAATTCAGTTTTGTTAGGCTTTACAAATACAGTCCCAACCAGGGAAGGCAGTAAGATGGAAATATTGAAGCCATAAAAAATTATTAGCCCTTGCTCTCTGAGAGAAAGGCAATCCCCTCTGCTGTGGGGAAGAGAAAAGGAAAGCAGCCGTTTTCTGCAAAATAGGTATTTTGGAGGAGGGAAGGAAAGGGAGGGCACCTGGGAGCACTCTTACATGCTAATTTATGCACTCTGTATAACAGATCTTTTGCTAATTGCCTTTCCGTCACAGAAACCAAATTATATTGTTTCTTTGGGCACTGTGCTAGGATGACACCGGTGGGACTATCGTTTGCCGCTTCCCTTGTATGAAGAGGTGAATTTGAACGAGGAAACGTGGATGCTATTTCATAAACATTTCATGCTTAGTTGCATAAACCCCTTCCTGTCGGCTCAATGGACAGGACAGGCGAAGGTGCGTGATTCTCCACTAACCTGATTTCTGAGCACTGGATAATCCGTAAGAAAGTCCTTTGGCTTCTCGCCTGCGGGGAGAAGAAAGCATTTATAAACATCTGCACTCACAGCATTTCAGCTTCATGCCTTAGCTCCAGCAGAGAGAGCCTTTGTCTTTAGCAGCTGAGGACGACGCTTCACTTTGAGTTCTTAGAGGCTGGTGTTTACTAGCACGTAAGGTACGCAAACCAGCGTTTTGCCGTTTCATTTTTCCCCATCTATATGCAAGTTGTGAGTGCTGGTGTTCAAATTTCTTGTGTCTGGCACTCATAAGTTTGATGCGTCCATATCTATATGTGTCACTCTAGGTTATGTTTTGTGTCTGCTCTTCTGAATTCTCTGGCTAGTTTATAGGTTTACTGGGAATCCCGGACAGAGCTGGGTACCGCTAGTGATGGAGCAACATCTCCAGAGCATTGCTTATACTTCCAAATACCCATGGGCTGACAGAAGCATTTCCAGGCTCTCCATGGAAGTGCAGGTTCATACCCATGGACATCTAGCAAGAATCCCAGTTAGCAGTGCTGCTTCCCTTGTGAAATGAAGTGGCTTGGGTTTAGCTGCTCACCAGTGTATGTGTGCAACTCCTTACACCTGGGCTCTGCTTTCAGCCTGCTAGGTGAAGTGCTCTGACTTACAGGACTGGGAAGCAGAAACACAACAGGAGGGAAATAAAAGCGAATGATCCAGATAGATAGCTCAAATCCTCCTTTCACTGAATTTTTACTTGGCTTTGGTGTGGAAACTATTCTGTCTTTGATTGCTTTACACCTTAGTATTTGTGGGTATATGTAGGCTGAAGAGTTATATTGGACTGTTAATTGGGGTGTGCAGCTCTGACCTGCTTAACCTTTGTTTTTGTCCGGTTAGGGGAGACGTACGGTAAGAAATACAATTTACAGAGACACGACATGAGGTCTACCTAAAAGGAAGACTGCCAAACAGGATCAATTTCTAGCTCCCTGGTAAAGAGGCTCTGAAAGAAGGCACATAGTTGGACGTGCTAGCTAGGTAGCCACAAATGCCTCCTATGAGAAAAGCCAGTATCTTACTTGCGTAGGGCTGCACAGATACAAATTCCAGAGAACAGGAACAGACACAGCACGATGAAGATGGGGACAATTATAGCTGTAAGTGTTAAGCCTGCATGAGAAAAAAAAAAAAAAGGATAAAAGTTTAAAAGGCAAATTACTCTGAAGCTGGTAATTTTTACTACAGAGAATACAGCAAAAGGCAGATAATCTTGCAGGAATGCTCCTTGTAAGAGAGCATGAAAATGTAGGACTATAAAACTGCAAGACCACTCCTCAGCCATACTTGGTTGCCATGTACCTATGTGGAACAGTGTTGAGATGAAAGAGTTACATATACTTTCTCAAGGCTGACGCTTGACTTAACCACTATATGCATACTTACAAAGAGCACTTCCTTCTTATTGCCTTATTTCTAGGTAACTTTTTAAAAGCCACTTACTCACTCTGTTTTCAGTTGCTTATAAAACTGCCAAATGAGGCTGCAATTTTACATGCCAAGTATCTGGCTCATGCTGAACCGGTTGAAACATTTCAGTCAAAATAGTTCAAAGGTTTCCAGGAGTGGAGCTAGGGAAAAACCTGCTTAGCCCCTGGTACATTCTAACACAACACGGTTTAGTGCAGGGATTTGAAAATTAGCAGTGGGGTGGCTCTTGTGTCGGGAGTGCACCATTCGCTATTCCTACAGACACTTACCAGGCTGTGAGAATAAGGTAGTACATGTGTCCACAGGGTATTTACAATTTAGCAGATGAAATCTCAGTAGATTTCATTTTCAGTGAACATGGATACAATTTACCCATACTGCTGCACAGATGAACTGAGCTTGCTCTTGGCAAGAGCAGTGCAGTTTTAGAGGAGCTTTTTTTCTTACAGTGATTGCTTCTTATAACCAGGGTTTAGGTTTTTTTTTACAGAGACATTCCTACAACTATCAGCTACCTAATGGGTAGCAGCATTTGGTGTAGTTGGTCTGGTAATTCCTGCCTGGCTATGCGTCCACTAAACAGTCGGTATAA
The DNA here is from genome assembly GCF_964188355.1 of Buteo buteo. NCBI lineage: Eukaryota > Metazoa > Chordata > Aves > Accipitriformes > Accipitridae > Buteo > Buteo buteo. Next base: position 26,091,207 of record NC_134185.1, on the reverse strand, counting down.
GCAAAAATTTTGTTTGTTTGCTTTTTAAGATCTAAAAAGTTGGCTCCACAACATTGAAGGATGAAGACTGCAAATTCAGGGAGAAGTACTCAAACGAAGGTTGTCTGAGCCCCCGTGAACAGGGGCATTATGGAGGAGTGTTTAGTTACACAACCGTGCGCTACTGGACGCTGCTTGGAGCTGGGGACCTGCTCTGGGGGGAGTCATGGTTGTGTAGAGAGAAGGTAATTTTTGTGAGACCACTGCCTCACATATTACAAAAATTATAAAATTATAGGAAGAGGGTGAGGAAGAGCTCCTCCAAAAAATGCTGATGAGTGCTCAGTATAGTCCCTTGAGCCACCAGCCAAGCATGGCAAATAAAGCAATGTGACAGGGAAACCAAAGCCTGATGTTTCACACATCAAGGAAAACTAAGGCTTTCCATCTCTTTCTGTGCCTTAAGACAGAAAGAACCTATGCTTCCTCCCTCTTCTCTCTATCGTTAACCTTTAATCAAGTCTGAAGGGAAAATAAAAGTTTTGGTTTGTGAGAGAGCTTAAAGTTCCCTCGGGCTGGGCTGAAGACATGATGCATCCTAGAGAAAGTGCAGCGCTAGGGAGCGTTACCCAAGTTAGTTTCTTCCGATGGGATGGGCTCCGTAACAGTCCTGTCTTCCTTTCCAAGGGAGGTTTCCGTGCTCTGACTCGGTTTCTGCCACATTGAATGCGTAAATGAACTATTAGCTGCAAAAGAGAAGGGAGCATCAGCGGCACTGTGGTAGCAGAGGGGCTTTGGAAGCACCGTGCCCGGGGAGTGCTGCTTACCCCATACCTTGCATTATTCGACAACCCATCAGCTCAAGCTTCAGTGCTATTCTTTGGTTCCAAGTTTGAGGGATAATTCGCACATAGCGGGCCACTATCGGAGGGATGAAGTTATTGCGTACGATGTCACCGGAGTTGGAGTTCCCTTGGAATACCTGCAATGAAACAGAAGCATGTTGTTTGCTCCGTTTTAAAAGTCTCTTTCTTCAAAGTGCTCCTGACATCCAACTTCAAACTTTGTCATTATCCTAAAACTAAAATATATTGATAATCTGGGATGCAGCCACAAGATTTCTGGAATTGAGACCTCTGGAAAGAAATAATCTTTTTAGTTCTGACAGATATCGCATTTTGCTGTTAGCTCAGAGAAGAAAGATTATCACTGTTTCAATGCTGTGTAATTTCTAGTTAATGTATGCTGGTATAATGATATCATTTTTGATTTAATAGCACTGCAGCACCCTTACTTGGGCAACGGGATAAAAATGTAAAAAGAAGAAATTGAAGTGAAATATTTCTAGATATTTTAGTAAAATGGTCAGTTTTCTGTATCAAGCTTGTGAGGAGTGACTATTAACTACATGGTTGTGTCTCCTTTTCTATATTTCCCAGAATCAGTTCAGCCCGTGTGCAGAACAGTAGTCCTTGCAAAATTAGTTCTCGGAGATGCTTCAGCATGATCTAGGAGAACTTAAAAGCCCGATGAGGTAGGGAAGTGAGCTCAGCATATCTTAGATAAAATGCTAGGCCACATGGGGCTTTGATGGGACAGGTTTTGTCATGCACCTTAGCTGAAACTAAGATCATATATAATAATTTAGTAAGATTATTTGTATATAACAAGTCATTGTGGAAAACTGCAAACCCACAGATTTTAAATAGCCTTCACAGCTCAGCCACTACTAGGTTGATTTGTCACTTGCTGGGCCAACACCCCTCCAGTTTAACATTGGAAATATATTAAACCAGTTAACGCTGTGCAGTGAAATTCCTTGCCATACAAGGTAAGAAAATTGGAGCTAGTAGGAAATCTCTCTACAGCTCTACCAAGTTTTTAAAAACTGCTATCAGGAGTGAGGACCGGGTAGAGCCTTATCCTGGGGCAAGCTGAGCTCCCTCAGAAATGATCAGTGAAGGTCTGACTTTGAACGCTGGGGGGGCAGGGAGGGGGGCTTTGGGGTTTCTTTTTTCCGTTTGAAAGGAAACATGAGGTTTTCAGGGGAAAATGTCAGACGAACCTGTGCAGCACATCCTTTGTCTGCAGGAACTAGCTGCACTGCTTTTATCTGTTACTTGTTAAAGTCGCTCAGAGTCTGTGAAAGCTGTTGTGCGGACAGGTATTGTGGGGCAAGAGCATTTATTTTACGTTCAGTTCAAATCCTAACAGACGTAGGCTGTGCCCACGTGTGTCAGCGAGGGGCAGGGAGCGGTGCAGCCCCCGGTGACCGTAAGAGAGCCCGAGCAGAAGCTGGGTCCACGGGCACAGCTCCACCAGCAGCCCCGTGCTTTCACCCGAGTCGGTTGTTTCGCTTGTTGGGGGGCTGCGTTCACCATCCCGCTGCATCTGAAGCCGAATCTCAGCTTTGCTGGTGCCGCACCGACCAACGCTTCTGCGCTGGTACAGCGTTCCTGGCACGGGCAAGCGCCGAGCTGAGCTAAGGCTTGCCCAAACAGCCTGTTGTACAGCTTTAATTACTGTTTTTTTTTAAAAGAAGGATACAGACATACACATGCCTCCCTGTGTGCGTCTCACAACTTCAGCAAGCCCTGGATAACTACCTTGTTTCTACAAGCTCGCTATCTACTCCATGGCCGTAAATTACCCTGGTGAAGACAACCCAAGTCTAGACAAGTCTGAAACTCCTAATCATTCCTGACAGTGAAAGCCTGCCCTTCAATGTCAAGGCAGCGAACACATTTTTGCTCTGTGTTTTCCTACCCCTCCCGCTTTCCCTTACCTTTTCTTCATTGCTCAGAATCCCTTTGTAAGTTCTCCATTTCGAGTTGTTATTTTTGTAGTTCATCGTAAATGTCTTCACGTAAAAGTTGAAATTCATCACCGTGGATCCAGAACCAGTGGTCTTAATCCCTTTTAACAAAATGCAAAATACGTTTTCATTTGTTAGGTGTCTGTTTTAAAGGAACATTTTCAAATGCAAACACAGAAGCCAAAACAATTTGGAGAACTTTGCCTTCAAGGTCTTAATTTATTTTCCAAACTGTGTTGGAATTGAGTTTAAAAGTTGGGTGAAGAATGGAAATCAGTTTTAAATTGTGAATTTAGAGCAATGGAATTTTTAACAGAGCCCAAATTAATGACTCCAAAAACGATAATTGCTTTTTGATATGATGGTCCATATCAGCAGTCTTTACATCTTTAGCAGCAACTGTAATTTACATTTTTACAACTAAACCAGGAGTTGGAAACAGGCGTTTCTTTCACCTGGGCCATTGTTTCAAAGGCTATGACTTTAATGTTTCTTATTGATTCCAGAACTGCATCATGAATAGATCCTAAGCAATCGTTTAACATCCATCCAGACTCTACTGGTCCCTGCGTAAATATTTTGTTCTGAGCCTAACAGCATGTTTACAGACCAGGCATGCATGACAGTTGAGTTCAATCCTATATCCCTGTAGGAAGGCCAGTCTTGTGAATAGCCATGATTTTTTAAATAGGAAAATAATATTCCTCAATGCAGAACATTTCATTACATTTAATGAAAGGAACATTGCATTAGTGTTTTATTAGCTTTTCAGCTGCATTCAGTTTCTTCTCCAGCTGAAACCCCAGCTTCTAATAACCAGAAAGTCACATACCTGTTATTCTCTTCTTCTCTCCCAGGTCTATCTCCAACCATTCACGATTGCTGCTGTGGTTAGAGGCCCAAGCCAATCCTGGGACTTGAAGCCAAGCCTTGTTGGGAGACCACTGGAATACTTGCCCAAATTCGTTGGTCTCCTCCCAGTAGGAAGATGCAGTAACCTGGCTCTTGGAGAGGAATCCCTCTTCCAGACTGAGAGATTTGTTGCAGCCTAGGAGTCCCCACACAGACAGGCAGAAGGAGTTATTTTGTGTTTTCACAGCATATTTTTATATTAGGCTAGCAACATATGAAGACCACCCACAGCAGCAAAGTCAGATGTTGTTTAATCTAGTGCTAGCCTGACGCTATCCATTAGCTGTGGTGTTTGCCAGTCAATTTGTAGTGGATGATCCAGTACCAGAGTGCTGCGGTCCCTCTCCTTTACCAATTTAACTCCTACATACGTGACACCTTCTGACTACATCTGCTATTTTTGCCATTTTGCTTTTTAATCTCTCCAGTTTTGTCTCATTCCTGTGAAGACTTCTTATACTTTTACATTTTCCTTCTGAAACATAATATTTATGTTTTGAGATTGGCATTAACTAATTTTGCTGTACAAAACATTTCTCGGATGAAGGCACTGTACTGAAAGGATCACTTTACTGTAAATATTTCATGATTTTCACCTGCAATTAGGGCTAGGAAAGTTACTCATTACAGGAGCTCCTTGATACTGCTGCCAAGAGGTGATATCACGAAGATAATAGCTGCAGGTAAGTATTACAAACTCCACCAAAGAACCCGCAAAATTTCTGCACATCAAGGTTCTTCAGAGAAAACAGGCCAGCGGAATAAGGTTTCAATGAAGTTAAAAATAATTCCCTGGCAGTTTCAAAGGCCTATACATGCCTTACCATTTTCAGTGGAATAGTAAATGATTTTATCTCAGATGACTGAAATATAATTCAAATGAACGAGCACGAACTTTTCCCCCCTCTTTGCTATGTTTTATGCAAATGAACAGCTTGACAGATTAAAGACGCTTTTGCATCTTGGAAAGTCATAAACAAAAACTCGTTCTGTATCAGTGCAATGTAAATATATTTTCATTCCTCCTATGTTTTCGTTCTCTTCTTGTATAACGAAGACAGAATTTATAAATGTCTGCAGAAAAACTGCTTTCATTTTCTGCCACCTAAAGTACATAAAAATGGGATTATCTGATTGCCATTTTTCATATGCTGGCACCAGAAATGTAACAGCAGAATACTATTTCTGTTTCTCGTCTATGTGCATATGACCTATTCCTATTCTGTGATTTTTTTTCTAGCTCACTTCACATTCCTTCAATTTTTTTTATTCACTTGCCAATTTTTAAAAATTGCTGTCCTAAAATATCCTTCCTAGACACAGCCTGACATTCTCCTGATTACTTTTCAAAACTTATACAGAAAATACTTAAATAAAAAGGTAAAATTTGAATAGCTAAAAATAAAGCCATTATTCTTACCATTTGAAGTAAACATAAACCGCTTATCTGACAGCGAACCGCTGTAAGAAAAGAAAAAGGTAATTCAGCCTTTCAGGCGGTGGTTAGGGGAATGCCAAGGTACAGTTTCAGAATCACTCTTTATCTACCGAAATATCTCTGGCCAGAGAGCCACTTACTTTGCTGGCTGCTTAGTGACCCGAGTAAAAGCACTCCTGCACATCTCTCACCGGGACTGAATTCAGATCAGTTTTTAATGGTTTTGAGCACTTTTTATGCTTTAAAGTGACTCCCCGTCCCGTCAGCCTGTTACTCCTGCTGCATGTTTCTGCTTTTCTCCTCTCCGCATGCTCTGTACCTCTGCGGGAAAACTTTCCCCTTCTGCTCCTCCTCAGACCAGCAGCATCAGAGCATTCCCAAGAGGATCGGGAAAGCAAACCGGGGCTGGCTCTACCGGCGCTGCTCCGGCACCGGGCACAGGTCTCTTCTCACCTACAGTAGCTTAAATTAGACCAAGGGCACTGAAACCCGCGGCTTCCTATTAGTCTAAGTCCGCATCTAGTTTGAAGAAAATCCAGCCTTACGCATCGTGAAAGAGTTACATGTGATGGTGACTAAACCGTGCCGGCTCTGGCTGTTCCTGCTTGGGCTGCAGGTGTATCACAGCCAGACTGGATGAAAACTACTCCTAGTTTTAACCTGGGTGGGAACCAGTTCTGTTAGAACCACCACCACCACCTCCCATCAGGAATGGTTCTTTTTGCTCCATTAACATCTGTGGCTCCCCTTTTCTTCCTCCTTCTGACACGGGCTGCTTTGCTTCAGGAGAAAAACCTTTTCTTGGGCCGCTCCATACAGCCCTGCACAATGCAGGACAAGATAAAATCACCACTGCCAGGGAAAGCTGAGCTTTCCTTGGCCTCCCATGGAGCCGCTTTCTGAGATGCCCCTGAGGTTTCATTCCAGAAGTGATGACTCCGCCTAATGAAAATAAAAGCCTGGGTTTTAACGTGAAATTAGTTTGGATTTCTCGAAAATCTGACCCTTTCAACGCTGCTGCTGCGATTAGCTGCACGCATCACTTGCCCCTTTTCAAAAGCCTTGGCCGGCGTGACCGAGCCGTAAAACAGCTTCTGCACTTCAGCGTCAAGACAGCTCCCTTTCAGGCCGCCCTTTGTTGTTGGCCACGAAAATTTCCCCCGTGGGCTAACGGCGGTGCCCACGGCTGTATGTTTCGAGAGCACCGCAAACGGGGAATAGGAAAGCGGTCCCACGTCAAGGGCAATAAAAACACTGCTTCTTTTTGTCACTGAGGGAAAACTAATAACTACAGGCAAACGAAGCCCTTCAGAGATGACGGAGAGCACTGGGAGGGAGCTGATTTATTTGGGCATGTAGGCGGTAGAGTAGCTGGAAGGAGAAACTCAAGCCTGCCTTCCCTCCCACACCTTCCCCCCCCCCGGGCAATCCTCAGGGGCGATCAGATGTGCTCTGCTCGCTTCAAACCAGTTCGACATTACAGCCAAAACAATTTTTTGCTTTCTTAGCGAATACAAAGCAATCCGTTTCAAGAGAAAAGAAGAAAATAAAAACCTGTGGTGATCAGTAAAATCTACCCTAAACAGAAATCACAGCGCTCCTCAAATACTTATTTATGAGATAACGCTATGTAATAAAAAAAGTCACCCAGATCCCTTTCAAATAGAGGGCTGCAATTTTAGCAAAGAAAGGGAGGAGGTTAGCATTTCTAAGGTCTATAAAGCTATGAAATCAAGCTGAAATATTTCTGCTATAATTCTGCAAGTCACTGAAGAGGACAAACTAATTCAGTAAGTGGTAATTCATCAGTTTCCTAAAGTGACAGGTGGCATTCATCACACAAATTTCACTTTGTCCTTTAAGGGATGGCATCGCCCAGTGCTCCTCATTTTCCTGACAACCTTCAGGATCCTGTCTAGCCAACAGCACTGGTGGCGGGACTGCAGGGGAGACCTGTGCCGGCAGCTCTGCCAAAAAAGGATGCTGCTTCCCGTAATAAATTTCTGTTAGCATCAAATACTTCTTTTTTTTCAGAGTTGGTCTCAAGCAAGCTTTTTATAAGTGGTGCAGGTTAACCCCAAATCTCATCTTTCACAATTCACAAGCGTGCAGTCTCTTGCATTTTCAAAGACAAATGATTTCACATGCACAGACATACAGTCACAGGCCAGGTCACATTACAAAGTTAAACCCCCATATATTTGTCCTGGGGTATCAGAACTGCCCAATAAATCCGGCCACTTGATCTCCATTACAGCATTTGCGGGTGCAGGTCCACGCATGGATCATGAGAACTGGAAAACTCACAGATGCTGCAGCGTAACAAGCGCACTGAAAAATGGAGTCAGGGAGGCCAAGGTCAGCTCCTGCGGGCTGGTGAGGCAGCAAGCCGTAACTCCACCGTCACGTTACAACGCAAATATTTAACAGCTCAACGCACTCCAGCAGCAGCTTTTGATGAGGTCAGTTTTGGCTCAAGTCGCTAAATAATTTAAACCTTTAATACTGAAATCCACTGTAAATGAGAATTTAAAAACTTGAGTAAGCTTTTATGTAAGGGCGTCTAAAAAGCTCTTAAAGCACTGCTGTCCAAGCACCAATTTTTTCTCACCAGCACTGGCTGCTCCGCAGGAATTTCTTGCAGCGTGTAGGTACCCCGAGGACAGGGAAGCCATGCAGCTTTGGAAATACCTCTCATAAAAGCCTTTATAAAGCATGAAATGCATTGGTTCATCTCCTTAGTAAATAGGCCCACTGTTTCTAGGAACGCTTTTTCATGTTTTGAAATAAAAGGATTTCCCTCCAATTTCCCTCTCCTGGGATAACGGGCTCACACCAGCATTCGTCTGCGCCCGGGACTGTCCCAGCTGCCAGGAGCAGCAGAAGCATCGCGGGAAGCGCTGTGCTCACACTCCCATTTTTCTCAAAATCCGTGCCACCTAGTTTGCAGGCATCCCACCCAGTATGAGCCCGCTTACCTATGGCTCCCTCTATAATGTGTAGAAAGCGACGGTTGTCTCCTCGGAGCAACTCGGTCCCTTTGAGACGTGCACCACGCTGGAGGAGTGCCTCTGCCTGTCCCAGTATGCGGGAGAGCTACGGGGGCTGCGCTCCTCTCTCGGGGGCCTCGCGTTAAATGGGCTAAATTCGAGCCCTGGAGTCTGGCTTCAGCCTGGAGGGGCACGTTTCGGCTCTCCTTCAAGTAAATGGGACTTCCCCCAGTTGATGTAATAGAGACAAGTTTGCGTCTCTGGGTATTTCCATTACTCACGTGAAAGGTATAGGGTATTTCGTGAATGGCAACATTAAAAGGACGCTCAGCAGTTAAGGTGATGCATTAATTATGCAAACAGTGTTTTCCCCCAGCACATGTACGTACATTTGCTGTCTCATACGCTTCATTCGTTGCCCACTAGCTCTTGGACCGTGAAAAAAATACAAATGGGAATCCCAGCTGCCTTTCATTATAACAGTTCATGCGCTACCGTCTGAGTTACTCCTTCTGGGGTTCTCAAGGATCATGAACATACAAAAGCATGTAAATGGTTCTGTAACATCCTTCGATAAGGCACAAAATATTTAATTTAGGGTTTCGCTAAGCTGGCATGTGTGATGGAAAGAATTTGTATTATTTGTTTTATGGCGGGGCTTTGTGCCTGAGCTGAGCTCTCAGTCCTGCTTTGCTTGCAACAAGTTTATATTAATTTTCTTTGGCAATTACCTTTCAAGAAAAATAGAAAATATTTAGGCTTTATGGGCCTTCGGCTAGTTGTCTACAGGCTACACAGCTTTGTATACTCCAGTGCCATTATATATAAAGCATTACAATCTCTGCTGGAGTTTAAGCACAGCAACAGACCAAATGGATGTTGGGGGTTTTTTTCATGAATGAAACCATGATTGTAAAATTGTCAGGAGGGTGTGAGAAATCATGGGGAAAACAGGAAAAGAGTATTAAAAAGACATATTCCCTTAGCTCTCATAGGCTATGGGACTGAGGAGATTTCCCTTCCTACAAAAAAAAGCCTCATGTAAAATCCAGATAACATTTGAAAATTAAAAAATATAAACCAGCAGGAATGACAGAGGCAGTTGCTGGAAGGGCTTACTGTGCTGGATAGAGATTAGAGGATTTATTTCTACTTCAACAACAGTACAATTAAAAGTCAGAAGATAAGTGGTAAATATAACACCCTTGCTATAAATATCCTAAAAGGGAAAAACTCTGAACATGTCAAAAGCACAATGTTTGAGAAGTTGTTCATGAAATCCCCTATGGCTTAATGGCACTTTTTATTTATTCATTCTTCCTAGCTTTTTTTTAAACTTTAACATGAATTTATCATGATTTATTAGCACATCGATTAAAGGTGTTTGTTGCAGAACATCGTACTTTCATGTATCTGCTAACAAAGTAATTTGCAAATATGTTTTGGAAGGAATAGAAGGAAAAAAAAAAAAGAAAATACCGCCCTACATAGTATAGCCACTGAAAACCTGGAACATTTTCCTATATCCAATGCCAACACCATTTTAATAAAGCCGTAGAAACAAAGCCCCTAGACTCACACCTAACACCTTTTCCTCCCCCAAAAAGCATCCCCACCTGCTTCTGCTGATTTGGGCAGCGCACTGTGCCGGGAGGTTTGCTCCCGGAGCCAGACCCAGCAGCGGTACTCGCTGCAGCTGTACTTACTCACTGGTGCAAGGGGGTACTCACTGGTGCGAGGGGGGTACTCACTGGTGCGAGGGGGGTACTCACTCGTGCGAGGGGACGCCGTTGGCCACAACGCCTTCGTAGCGGCTGATGCCCTTCTGCTGGGTGACGCTGATCTGACCGCCCAGCTCGTCCGCGATAACGCCTGCATGTATCGCCGACTTGCACAGCAGCGAGGTCTGAAAGGCAGAAAAGCCGTCAGAAGCCAAAGCTCAGAGGATCAACCTGACAAACTGCTAATGCTTTCACTTCCAAGCCACTAGTATACAGGTGTTACAGCTCCTAAAATCCGGCAAAGGCTTAAGAGGAATAAGAGGCAGGGGAGAGAGAAGGAGCAGTGATCTTTGAAAACAAAATGCTTTTCCGAAAGTCACTTTTTTTTCAAATGACAAAGCAAATAATCTGCTTCTGAGAAGGTGCTGTAAGATTTTAACCTAATAAGTATTGTGTGACTCCTCAGGAAAACAAAGTCAAAGGCAAGGCGACTCTTCTTTGCAAAGAGAAAACAATAATTACTTGATAGACTTGCCTGAAGGCAGACCTGTCTATTACTGTGCCTTAGGATTTGAGTCATGGCATACATTAGGAGATTTGGCTATGTGTTGACTAGCTGCTGGGTTTTAAGTAGAACCCCTTTGCCAGTATTGGATAACACTGAAAAATACAGGCAGGACAACTTGAGTGTGCCGAATCAGTGGCGATAACGTACCACTGGGCTAGGGCGGAGCTGAGAAAGGCCAGTGGAAGGGTGCAGAGGAGACGTTCCCAGGGGCTGCTGGCAGAGATTGGTCTCCTTCACACCGACCCAGTTTGGGCTACTGCCACCCTGCAAGCTGGGGTGCCGGCTTGTCCCCTCCGGGGAGGGCTGGGGACCCAAAGGCAGCAGGTCTCCAGGGGACCCCCGCGGGTTCTTCCCATCAGAAAAGCTGAATCCCCCTTTAAGGTGGAGGGAAAATTTCTTTCAAAAATTCCTCAGCGCAGATAAGATCTGCATGAGGTCATGCCATGTGATGCTTTTCTTTCCTAACCACCCGAACGAAGGGGAGGAATAACTCCAGCTAATGAGAACGTACTACGGCATTTCTTCAGCTCTGCCACTTTCCAGGCTGGAGCGGCGTGCTCGAATAACTGGATGAACAGGTTAAACGTGAACACTGACTTTTTGGAAACTCAGCAACTGCTGTATTTGTGATAGGGTGGGATTTTACTTCAGTGGTATGATTAAACTTACTCCACTGTGAGAGGTGTAAAGATTTCACAGGCATGACGGGAGGAGAGCACTGTGTGATGTGAACTGTGGATAAATGCAACCACTGGGGCAACTTCTTCACTTTAGAGAACGAGCAAGAGGTTGGGTTTAAAGAACCCAAGAGGTTGGTGGTTATCAGTGGGATGTCATTAGGCAGCGTATAATATTTATTTCGTCTCAGAGCAGATTGCTGGGATACTGCAGGCATAATCTTAAAGAAAACCTGCATGTTACTGAAATGTGTTTTTTTCCTACAAGAGATAACTGTAGAAAAGAAACACGCATGGACTCCAAACAAGTAAAAGCTGAAGTCGTAGGAATATTTAGTACATCCATGAGCACTGCCTCAAGAGATACAAACCCTATGCACGTTTTTTCCAGAAAGCTAGAAACCACAAGTCAGTAGGTGTATTTGACAATCGATGGACTTTATTCTCACATAATTGTTTGGTCTGTTTGAAAAGTGTCTCCATGTGCTTTTATACTGATAACATACTCATATACTGATAATAAAAGGTATTATCTAACACAGCTGGGTAGAATTACTGACAAAAGTCAAACAGCAAAAGCTGAAACCAAGTTGTGCTACGCTTCTCTCTTCTGTCTTTATAAATTTCCCCTCATTATCCTGTGTACTTACATCTCTGTATCCTTCTCCGACATTCCCAGAGATGTCGCCTGCTATGTCTCTGCAGCCAGCAGGACAGTATCTGCTGTAGTGAGAGAAGAGAAGCTTGTTTAAAATATGAACTGGAGTGATGATACACAGAAACAAACTCGTACAAAAGAAATGCTCTCAAACCAAGAAACGTTTTAGCAGTAAGTTCCGGGTGATGGTCTGCTAGTGAGTCGAGGAGGTAAATAAACAGGCCCTTGAGTTCGTGAGCGGACTGCACACAGCAGCACACAAAGAACCCGAAAAGCAGTTTTGCAAGGGCATTTCTGTTTAATTCTCTTGTTCTAGAAATGCTACCACACAAGTTTTCAGCACAGCCCAGATAAGCCTACATGCGCATCCAGACAGCAGCCAGAAGAGCACAATTTATTACCATTTCAAATCCTATCACAAAGTTCAAGGAACCAAGAAATTATAGCTTGTCCTCAGATAATCTTGTATCAGCTAGGATGTGATCTGCTCTCAGGAGAAGCACTGGAATTTGAGGCTACTTTGAATTTCAAAGTGGAATCTCTTTTTACATATACCATGTATATGTATGCCCTAACGAGAATCGCTGAGAGCTCTGTAACTCCATTCCCGCACTTTTCCGGGCCACAGACTTCCATCCCTTAGACTATTACAGCATTGGAGCTCAAACAAATTCACTTCTCCAGAAAACCAAGACTGTACCTGCCTTATATGACATTTTCTAACATGGGACCAGAAGACGGTTACAGCAAAGCAAGCCAGAGCGCAGAGAGCTGCAAACCTTCTTTACCTGTATTCAGCCTTTGTGTAGTGGTTTGCTCGTTCCAAACATGTGATTAGATCTGTGAAAAGTTTACAAATGTCAATCCCCATGGCAGGTTGTAGAAATACAGACAAATATTTGGCTGAACATGAAATTACATTTAAAGACCTCTCTGTATAATACTTGAACAATTTTATTAGATAGAAAGGAACAGCTATGGTTTTCCCTCATTCTTTTCATCTCCCTCTTCTACTCTTCTTATGTCTTACACCTTCAACAAAGTTGCACAGACCCCCAGAATATTAAATGTAGGAATCAAATCTTAATCTCTCCTATCCCTTCATCCTATCACTGTGTGGTAGATGCTGGAGCCCAGAATACAGTGGAGCTTCAAGGAAAAGGTACTAATTTTCTTGTTCACTGGGTCTGTATTGCAAATTGTCTTGGTAAGATTTCAGCAGCTATTATATCTAGTTAATATTACAACTGCTTCTTGCACACATGCTATTAAAAATATCATGGTTCATGCTAATCTGGAAATATCTAGGACCAAACATTTGGGCTAAAGTCTGTGTGTGTAAAGAAGATAATGAAATAGGGGGGACTACACCACTAATCCTTTAGTACTTTTGGATTTCACTTTACCTGGATGATCACTGCTGGCGTAGGACAACAGAAAACCTCGTCCTGACACGTGGGATCCACTCTCAAAGTGAATAGTTGCTTCATTGCTATCCAGAATGATTTCTTTGGGGACGGGCATCACGTTACCACAGTATGGCCCTACAGACAGAACAAAGATGGTTTCCAAAGTTTAGATGACATAGTTAGGCTGGAATATTCTCATGATTAGCGAAGAGTTTCATAACACACTCATTCTCCTTCAGTACCAATCCAAATGTTGACAAAAGGGTTTTGGCTTCAGTCCTTTACAGGTACGAGCTCCAAAGTTACCCTGACAAGGAGTGGCCAGGATCCAATTGTCTCTCCATGGCAGCAAGTCTAGCACCCACGTCTCTCATCACATAATCCTTAAGAGAATGATTAATGTCCTTCGGCCTTTGAAGTACAGCATGCTTACTACCAGCAGTAACTCATTAGAGAAAAGAACAGAACATTCAAAGGCAATCCAAGGGATCTACACAGGGTCCCCCAGATAAACTCTCCAGACGCGTACAGCTCATGCTGCTGTAGCACAGCAGCCGTTCAAGACAGATTAAGATCACAAACGGGGTACTTGGTTTTCAAGGAGCCGTGTGCCACAAGCCAAATTGTACTACACGGCAGTACCACTTTAGTCAGAGAATTCCTTAATTTATTTTCCTTTTAAAAACATCATCAGACCATTGAAGTATACGGTTCAAGTCTCTAGAGTTTTAAACAAAAAAGAGAGGGAGGGAAAGGGGAAGATGAAGGGGGTGGGACAGGGAGACAAGAGCCTTGCACTTTTACATTGAATTAGATAAGAGTTTTATAACTACCAACTGCAGTATCTTGGAACAGTCTTTGGGACACTCCTTTCTTGTGACAGCAGGCCTGCCCAGAACTCTTAATAATTACATTTGCCTCTTCAGAAGTCAGTTCCCCAGGGGAGCTTTCTTCTGAGATTGCCACAGTCTTCGCTCTTGCCTTCTGTCACCACACCTGGGTGCAAACACTTACCACGGCTGCCCTCAGGCACAGATGCCACAGAAAATCCAAAGCAGTTTGGGTACACTTTTTTGAATTTATGAGGACGTTTACAGTATAAACTGCTAAGAAGAGGTTTTTGTAAATGGCAAACAGGTTTTTTTCCCAAGAGAAAAAACAAGCAAGACCCTTTATAAGCCCCCAGCCCATCTGTTCTGTTGAGGTGAATGACTGCTTTTGTGTCCTAAAGCAAGTCCTTGGGATGAAAAATGGTCACTTTGATTTTTCCTAGACAACCTCGTTTTATTAGTGGTGGCTACTTTAGGGCAACTTGGAACTGACATCTGAGATAGATACAAGAAATTACAGTCACAGCACGACACAAATGTGATGAGTGGTACCCTTCCTAGCAGGCTCCTAAGAGCTTCTTTTTTGCTTGATGCTCTTGGGGCGGTCTTTCCCAAACGCTTCATTGGCCTTATAACATCTATAAGATCAGCCTATAGAGTAGCCCAATTGGAACCAAAACCAGCCAGCTGTCAGCAGAATGGGACAAAGCAAAGGAGGAACTCTGCCTTTCGGCTTATAAAAATCATACGGCAAAGCCAGGCAGGCAGAGAAACAAGCGACGAGTGTGACATTTCCCTGGAGTACTCGTGTGTTGAAAATGACTCATGACTTAGTCAGAGAAAACAATGTCTATAAAAAGGGTTAAACAAATTGCTTAGGAAATGAACTTATCAAAAAGACAGCATCTGACACTGTGTCATACCAGACAACTGCACGAGTGATTTATTTGAGAAGGTCTTTTGTGTCAGATTGCAGTGGGAGAAGTAAAGTGCTAACTTAGATATTTTTCTTTCAAGAGAGAGAAGGGGGAAGAAGACAGGGAGGCATTGCATTTCTGCAAAATAAAACACCTGAGAAAGCTTTAGTCCTTTTCTTCTCTCAGGGACTGTCTCTACATATTTTCTCACAAGCGCTCTTTGGCGTTCTCCCTCGCAGCGATTGGCAGTGACCTGTCTACTCTGTAGGTATAATTTAGATGGCTGATTCACTCAACCACACGCTGGCTGGATCTGGGCTATGTGTCTCCTCCAGTAGCAAGTCTACATACGTTCCAGATAATTATACAAACAAATCACACATGTCATAAGCAAAAACCAATAAAATAAAATAAAAAAGTCTAGACACAGAGAGTTGTATAACCCAAACGAAAGCCAAAAATTCAGAAACAATCAGCTTAAGACATCAGCATATAACGCCTAAAGACAAGTGCCTACTGTTAAGTAATAAATCCAAGAAGGGTTACCAGGCTATGGTTATCTTCTGCCAAGAACAGTTCTGGTGTACCGAGAGACTCCCATGGGTAGCTCAAAACTAATGGGGCTTAGGATTAACTCCTTAAAGGATATAGAAGCAAGAAAGAGTATACGCTGAAGGAAGGAAAATTTTCCAAAAGTTTGTCAGTTTTCTGCATAGATTTGGGGGGCGGGGGGGGAGGGGGAACCCACATATATTAATACTACAGAACATTCACTTGTTATTCTGTTGCAAACTGAGAAAACCTGGCAATATATTTCAACACGTTTCTTCTCAATAATTCAGGTAATACCATATCAGCACTACACTGCCAGGTCTTCAGACTTGCCTGAGATCCAGCAGAGTTTATTTCCGTTCTATCAAATACAGAAATGAGTGCTAAGAGTTAGGGTTTAGAAAAAAGTATAAGCATTATCTCACCCCTCTATTGCTGTTCTTAGAGAAATCGATCAGATACTGGTTTGGCTTAAAGGTTCTTTACTCCCTGAAAGAACTAGAGACATGTGCAGCCTGGCTTTAGGAAAAGCTGTTATTCCACTCTTTTCAGTGCTTACTGTGTTTAAAATGACCAGTGTAAGCACCTTTCTAATTTAATTTACCCAATAATATTGTTTTAGGTTTAACAGCACCTCTCTTTATTTTGCCAAGTTTTTGCAGAGTGGCCTTTTTAACATCGAATTCTCATTTCCCCCCTAATCAATTTATTTTACATTGGCGGTCTTCCAAGAAATTCCCCAGGGGGACAACTAGCCATGCATAGAAAACAAAACCGATTAAGGGTCAAGACAATTCTTTGGGTTCAGTTTTGACTGATTAGAGAATTTTATGCTTTCATCTGCTTTCTAATTTTCTGGAGAAAAATAACATCTTTGTTTTTAACCACATGTACTCTTTCCTATGCACTTCCATACAGCAGTCCTCCATTTCCTTTAGTGTTGTAAAGCCAGAGAAAGGATAGTCTCCCAGGCTCCCTGCATTTCACCTTGTGACGTGCCTGAATTAGATGCCTTTTCTATATAACACAGTAACACCTAGTAGATTTGCTCTCCATTGACTTACCTATTACCTTGAATACAGATACTGTGAGATTTTATAGACATTAGAAGATTAAAACAATCAGCATCTGTAGACATTAGACTTCATCTGAAAGCTGTATTTACTAGTCCGTATTTCCCACTTGCAATTGAGGTGACAAAAATACTACTTTACCATTTACTTTTAAAACTCATACGTGCTCCCAGTCTTCTCTGTCCATTCCACCTAGGATTTATTGATTTTCCCCAGGCTATCTATATGAATACTGTACAACCATAGCAGAGAGGAGGGATGATGGAGAAAGCCTTGGTTTGTGTCTGGCATGAAAACAAGAAACTTGCTTACAGGGCCCTGTTAACTTTTACTGCAGCATTTGGACTTGACTCTCTCTGGACAAATACTTAATTCCTAAACCTGGGACTAAGCCAAAAGTTTTTTAAGATCCCTTTTGAGAACTGCCAGATCACGTTATCAGTTTTTCATCTTCTAATGTTAGTTGTGAGGTGGGTTGTTTTGCATATTCGGCTTGAAAAATGAGTCATGAATGCTGATCTCTCTCCTTGTTTCCTGTTAAAGAGACTGGGCTGGAGCTCTGCTGGGGTAGGTAGGCAGGATTATTTGGTTTGTTTACTAAGAACAAAGAAAAGAGTTCGATTTAATAAACAGATGTGCTACATGTCATGAAACTGAGTAGGTGTTCTCCATATTTCAGTATTATTACATCTAAATGCCAGGGCCTTTTCTTCTTTCAGTGTCTCATTAATGAGTTGACCCAACTGTGGTTCCGTCTGTTTGCTCCAGATTCTTTAATATATATATATTTTTTAAAAATTCTGCAGGAGAGCTATTAGGGGCCTAGGAATTTCAAATGTACCTAATTTAATATTCTCTATTATTAAACTAACATTTAATGCCTTTCGTCCAGAACTTCTGATCTGTTGGTATGGTTTAGGTGGCTTAAATCAAATACTTTTACTTTGGAATCACTGTCTCCAAGCAGTATTAACATCCTGTAAGATACATGGTAAATTGTCTTGTGGATATCCTTTGGCTGGCTCCTCTGGAGACTGAAGAGACTATTTTACGTGTTGTTTATTTTTTAAATGTTAGTAATAGTCTACTGCTTTTGTCTTTTTCATAATAGTGTTGTTTTGCAAATCTGATGATCTTTACAGCATTGTCTGGTTTTATGAGGTCTAGTTTACTTCTACTGTCAACCAGGCTCTGGCATATTTCCTGAGACTGCTTTGTTGAATTATGTTCCTTTATTTTTTCTACTTCCCTTAAGAAGCGCTGTGCCTAGAGGACTTTCTTCTCTCACACCAGCTGGCAATGCCTACACGCCATTTGTTTCTGTAGTTCTTAATACTTTCTGCCTCTTCTGTAAGGCTTTACTTCCTTTTAAAAGCATTTATTTCCCTCTTTAGCTGTTGCATGTCTGGTTCACTATGCTCATTCTGCTTCCAAATTCCTCAAATTCATTTGAAACTTGCAGTTTGACATTCGCAGAGGTCTCTAAGAAACTTGGTTCGTTTAGATATCAACTCATGATGTCCTCTGTTCAACAGGGAATCTTCTCCCTTTTTTTCTGTCTTTACTTGCAAACTAAGCCATGGCTGATGAGCAAGGTGTAGCAACGATCCCAGGGATCTGCCTCTCCAAGATTATAATTTCCTAACGCATTTGCTTGGGAAAACAATGTTTTAAATTGTGATCCTTAGAGTCAGTAGCCTTTTCTCAAATAAAGCAATTTGGAAGTACCTCAGCAGCTGGGGAAGAACAGGGGACGTGATGAACATGGACTACGCTTGTTTCACTTCAGAGCTAAAAACTCAGCCAGAGTGCAAGTCTGTCACAAACAGCTCACAAGACCAGCAAGGATCTGTTGTACGAAAACATCTGCATTCTTGAAATTCATCTCCATCCCACATTCGCACAAATGCTTCAACTTTCATAAGCAGTAACTCTTCCTCTCGAGAGAGGATCTTCGCTCCAACCCTGCCATGCACATGGATAACCAGCGTCACCCTGCAAGAATGTGCCAGGAGATGAAAAGTGCTGCTCTATGTCCTTCTTTGCAGGACGTGGGGAAGGTGGTGTTTAATACTCAGTAGATGATATGAGTTGACAGAGCAGTCAGGATGAGACAGGCCGGTTAGTCAACATTTAACTCTGTGCAACACAGCCTGACCTCAGGCTGAGTGGTAAGCATTTCTCGTTTTAGGAAAAAAGCAAACGTAACTTTCAGTTAGCGTTTCCAAAGGGTTGCCAAAGACTGCGATAAAGGAAATAAAATGTCATCCAAGTAGAGTCAGGCTGGAGAAGTAATTACAATTTTAAAAGGGAGGGTCTGGGCCACCTGCGCAGGCTGTAGGTCTGCCTGCTTGACCTCAGGTGAGATCTCCCACTTCTAACATGGCTGTGGTTTTTAGCCAAACCCAAAGGCAGAAGCACAGCAACAGTTAGGAATCATTAGTAAAGAACTGTAGCTGTTTAACAAAAGAAAAATACACAGTACACTTTGTGCAGCTAAGAGGAAAAAAAAAAGTTCATTTGATAAAACAAATGCAGACATTCTCTGTTGCATACACCTTTCCAAAGCTGAAACCTCAGGATATTGCAACCATTCACGCGAAACCCGACTGTTAGAAGAGTTTTGACTGTTAAGAAACTGCTCAACTTGATCTTCAGTGAGAACTTGTCTGGGCATTTCCCTGGATTTCCTGAAATACCAGAAACAATACTGTAATAACAAGTTTCCTTTGAGGGGCAAAAAAGAAACCTGGACACACCCTTTATTCAAGCAAGGCATCTATTACAGTACATAATAAGGCAAGACTGGTTCGATGAATCCCCTCAAGTCATAATGACAGGTAGGAGGCATCTGAAGGCACTTGGCTTTCCTGCACACCCACACGCACACGTGTGTGCACACACACACGTGTGCACAGACACACACATGCGCACACTCTCTCAGCAGCCATCAGACACTCACACATCAGTAAACGCTCAATTTGTCTAACAACTCTTAGTGACTGGGTGCAGGGAGGAGAAAGCGTTTTCAGTAATTTCTGTATTTCACACTAGTTACCGGCTGTAAATTATGCAAGAACAAGATAACTGCAGTAACTCTCCAAATTATTACTAGTCACTCAGCAGATCTGACATCCACCCCAGAGGAACACGTCAAACTCCTACTGACTACAAATGAATGGAGAAGTAGGTAGGCACTTATGTCTTCTTTATTCTCTCTCTCCAGTCAAGACTGATGATCATCTCACAAAAATAAGGGAAAAAAAATACTAAGCCATTAGTGGGAAAGAGAGGGAAAAAAGCAAGAAAAAAGGGTCAAAAGAGGTACAGAAATCTGATAAAGACCTGAAAAGAAGCTACCTAAAAGCAGTTCCTGTCTAACTTCTAAAACATTTGTTACACCTTCACAAGTAGTGCAAGTTTTGTTCTTGAGAACTACAGGGCCCACATGGTTAATCTTGTTTTCACATATCCCTTTAACTAATTAAAAAATCAGAAGATCTTATTCAGAGCTCAGTATTTTTAATATGCTCAGATAATGCAATTAACTCGAGAAGAAAAGCATTTCAGTAAAGGTTGCACCTTGTCTATACTGTGAGATCATACTTCATACTAATTTTTATTCTAGATTCCTTTTGTGGGACAAAAAACCCCCATATTTTCATCCAGTGCAAAACTATGCCTTTGAAATAGAACATGATCATCTATTTATTTCTCCTAGAGATAACACATGCAGAGCTGTGCTAATATTTAAAGGTTTGTCAGACAAAGGTGACTCAGTTTCACCAAAACTGGTGCTAGACTACCTTTGCTGACTTATGATTAATATTTTCACATCTAAGTCTGGATACAAAGGTAACAGTTTGAAAGAAAAGGCTTGCTACAGGTTCTTTCCTCCAGTGAACACTGATGAAAAAAGTCTGCAGAATAATAACCCAGAGATATAGTGTTCAGCCACTTTATGTCTCCAGTTTTAGAGCTTCATTAAAATAATTTAGTTATGATCTTTTGATTGCAATCTTGGAGAAATATAAATGCAATGGCTACCTTCAGAGGTCCATCAAAGCTGAGAAGTATCAAAGGTGAGAAGAACTGTACTGTCACGTTTGTGTCCCAGTTAAGTGGGAAGGCTTCAGTAGATGGGCATACACAACACCACTACGTGCTTTCTAGGAAGGAATTAGATTCATAGTACTCTTCTGTCAGTCTACAAAATTTGAGGAATGCCCTGAACTTAATTAAAACTTGCATTTAAGTGGTCTAATCTCTAGTCACTGACTTACAAAAGTGAAGAAATCAATGTTATGGCTAACGTAAATCAATTAATCCATTCATTTGTATATAACAGCTTCCCCTTACTGCATGGAACATAAATACCCCAAATATGAATTGAGTTACTCCTTGCTATATTGCATGAATCCCAGCAGAAGGTTGTAACGATGAATGAATCACAGTTAAATGTAAAGACAATACGTGGGAGAAATCTGAAAGGAAAACAATACTTTGTCATCTGAAGACTTGTTTACACCGATTTTATATTTACGCACATAATCTAGTGTTTTGCCTCTGACCAATTTTCTAAGCTTCACATACACTCCTCAACAGAAGTTTGTAAGCATACCGACATTCACTCGGTTGTATTCTGTAGAGTTGAAGAGATCAGCATGGTGTTTAAAACATATTTCTTTTTGGACCTTATTGTCTTATAATTGCAAACCTCTTAAATAAAGAGCAAAGGCTGCTCGACTAATTTGAAACATGAGTAATATTCATACTGTCAACTTTCATACTTAGCTTTTTAGGTTTTCCTTTTTAAGCCCAGATCAAATACAGAAAACATGCGAAGGTTAGTTTTTAATTGCTCAGATGTTTTCAATGCCTGCAAAATCTTTTCAGCTCTCCGTCATTCTGTGAAAGAATTTCAGTGGCAAAGGTCAGTATCTTCTTGGCCAAAGGGAAGATGTTGACCTGCCTGTAGATGTTCATGAAGAGGGGAGGGTTGCGAAGGGGAGATCTGGGCTCAGAAACAGCTACTTGAAAAGATGCTTAACAGACTGAATGGACTTAGCAACGCTTACTCACAAAGCTTCTTTTGCTTACATAAATGCGTATTAAACCCCAGAACTATAGCAAAACTATTGAACAGCAACGGCTGCCTTCACAGGTCCATCAAAGCTGAGAAGTATCAAAGGTGAGAAGAATGGTATTGTCACGTTTGTGTCCCAGCTGAGCAGAGAGGCTCAACTGACTCAGAGAAGCTCTAATCTCATCTGTGAGTTTCTGTGTCTTTTAAAACAGAAGCGATATCGAGGATTTATGCATGTAGCACTATTTCCACACTGTGGTTCTGCACGGATTTACCTGACTGTAGAGCAGAGACTCTGTAGGTATGCTAGTGGGAAAGTCTACAGTGAGCTGCAGACCACAAAAACCATTACAGATGGTATGTCTGCCTAAGCTATAAAACTTGTTTAATCTGATATGAGCAAAATCTGCTAATTGTGCAGTTCGTTACTGAGAATGCAAATTATAGTCCACATGCATCAGACATTGCCAATCAGGTTTGAAAATGGGTGTGGGAATACTTTAAAGAAATTCATTATATGGATTTGATTGCATAATACACAGGTATTCTGTGTTTACAGGCCAAATAACTGCAGGACTGAACTATGTTAAGATGTCTTCATGCTGACATGTAAGGAGCCAGAATTCCAATCAACATCCAAGCTTCATTTTTTCACTTCAGAAAACAATGTATTGATTTATCCTTGTCTCCTAGAAAAGCCTTTGATTAGAAATGTCAAGATAGCATCAATAAAAATTATTCAAAGATATAACAATGCAATACTAAACACCTATCTCTTACTGCCAAGTACAGACAGACTGCTTCAGGTAACCACAACTCATTACTTACAGTTCTGCAAGGAAGTAAACAGCATAAAAAACCCCAGCACACACGAACAGAGATGTTCCTTATGCCTCAAATCAAGCTCTGTGCAAGGCTTAGATATCAACGTGTCACTGCCCACTCTTAGTGAAGGCTGTTTCAAAATGTAATACCTCCCCCGTGAGAATAATAATTACCTTTACCTTCGTTTGTGAGCAAGGCTTTAATACCGTGCTTGATCTTGTCTTACCAGATGAGTGATAGGCCTATCATGCTCATGAATGAAAGGCAATCATCCCTCCTTACTACTGAGATATCTTATGAGTCCTCGTCTTAGGAGAACCACACGCTTTACCGAGCCAAGCAATGAGCTGGGTGAGGTGGAGAACCTGCAGAGGCTCTGTGTACCTCCTCTCTTTATCATCTTTTCCCACTGAATCCATTCTGCTTGTTAAGTCCAGTACGGCACATTCAGCCTCAGGTGACTGAAGGGCTACAGCCCGCTCCCAGCAGGCAAAATTTTATGAACTGTTGATTCCTGAGTTTATTATTCCTGCATTGTGGAACTCCTTGCAGCTCTGAATTTAAATTGGAGTTCTGAAAAAGGGCGCACTGACTTGAAAATCAGTTTGACTCTTCTAGAAAGAGCAGATCAAAAGTTTCAGCGACAACTGGTTGGGAAAACCAATTTGAGGAAGGCCTCAGGTTCTCCCTGGGGAGGATCCTGTTGTCGTTACGATTGTTTTAAGTGCACAGCTATAGCAGATTACTCACTTATCTTCCTGTGCAAATCTCTTATAGGAGCGCAGACCGGCTGCATGCATTTAATATCTGCAAGTATTAAAGCCTGTACATTAGCAGAGGTTATCAGTGACCAACAGCTAGCGATAATAAAGGTTATCTCCTCTCCGAGCCCTGAACTGCCTAGGAAATAGAGACATGCAGGATCACGGGGTGAGGGGCAACAGCCTCGCCTGCCCACAACGGCACGCTCGGACGCGGAAAGGACGAAGGGCCGACGTTTCTTGCATTTTGCTGTGCCGGCTTTTACTCACACTTTTACCAGTTCGTGCATCGACCACGGCCTTGTCTTTTACGTACCGTGCAACGTTGAGGAGCTCTGGATGGTAAGGTAGCTGGATTCGCATTTCTGTGATTCGATATCCAGGTCTCCAATCTTTAAGATCAGGCGTTTTCCCGGAGGCACTTGGATTTTCTTCTCACAAAGAGTGTAGTTTGGGTATGTCCCAGGATAGTTCTTGGATGCCAGGGTCCCGCTGTCTTGATACATCACCGTGTGCCCACATCCATCCCCTGCAGCAGGAGAAGAAACAAGGAAGAGAAACAGAATGTATTCCTCACTAAAAAACGTGTAAGAAAATACTGACCACATAACCATGTCTCACGTGCGCTTCCACCTTTATAAAAAAGTATTTTGTAGTACTCCACCTCAGTTATGCTGTGGTTGGAACATAGGTAACTAAAATAAATACAGTTATATTTCTTTTGTAAAGCAATAGAAAGGAGGGTTGGAAAGACTCATGAACTAAGTTGTATTTGACAGTCCTGTACGGAGCCTCTCCGGCTTTCTGCTTTACAGCCAAACCCTACTGAAACCCTGAAGATGCAATTCCACATGTACTAGATAGGATCCTTCCTTAAATAGTTTTCTCCCAATCATCGTTCCACATTTTATTTCCATAGAAACAGCCGTCAGAGAGAGGGTAACCGAACCATACGTGAAAGCACAGACATGATTTAACTACATACTATCGCAGACCTGACTCATCTTACTTTCCTGTTGGTTTTCTTGCGCCGCTCGCACAATACAAAAAGCACAGGGGATAAGGCAAAGACACAAGAGGGGCTTCAGAAGCGGGATGCGCATCGTTCACGGTACGGAGGCTACTTCACGGTAGCACGGCCGGAGATGTAAGTGCTGCTGCCTCCTTGCTCGAGGGGTGAGGGTAGGTGCCCCCGAAGAGCGATTTCGTGGCCCTGGGTAGGAGCCCAGCTCAGCTCCGGAGCCTTTCCTTGGTGGAGAGGCTTCTGAGGAGCAGCTGCAGCAGAAGAGATGACAACAGGAAAAGGCGCATGGAAATACACGGGGGGATGTGGGGACTGACATGGAAAACAGGAAGCATCCACGGAGGGGAAGGAAGCAGGTATCAGATAAGAGACCTTGACTACTAAAGGAAGCAATTTTTACTGAACTATTTAAAAGTGTCCTAGTAACTTAAAATTTGTATATTAAAGCTTAAGCCATTTTGTTCTGCTGAATCTTCCAAATAATGGAAACCATTCCAACAGTGGAACCAGTGCCACATGTACGTGCATATAAGAGGCAGTCCTCGGTTTTTGGTCAGTTAGGGCACAGGCACTCTTTACATCGGAGTCTTGTGTACTGTTATCCATTACCACTGCAAAACTGAAGCTAGTCCTAGAAATGTTAGTAAAATAAAGAATCCTGCAGAGCTGGGAATTCACAATGTTCACTTTAACTACCCCAAATTTTACTTTTGGGGATGTTTTGGTTAAACTGTTTTGGTCTGTGCATTTTAATTACTATCTGAATTTCCTTCCACAATCACTAGGAGAAACACACTTAAGGTTTGATAAGATTATTTAAAAATGAACAACTAGAAATGAAGTGTTGATAAAGAAACGTGCCATACCAGGGATTGGGGGAAAAGTGGCATGCTGTGCAAAGATAAGCTCCAAGCTATCAAACTTTTGACTTGTTACTATATAATTACACTGCCATTTCATCCAACTCACTCAACCACTTTTTCACAAGCAACAGCATTTATTTTGAAGCTTTATCATTATTACTAGCTTTGTTGCCTGCTATTTAATTTTGTTGCAAGTTCATGCTTGGAATAGAGGTGAATAGGAGACATAGATCCAAAATCATATCACCGTAAAACATATTAAATATGTTTTTTCAGATCTCCTTGTTCACATGCTTTAAAAAACATCTGTTGTTCAAGTTTTCTATCCAAGCACTATTGATTTCAGAATGCATAGGAAAATACTCAAGATAAAAGGCAAAGTGGCCTCTTGGGCAAATTGTCTTTTAATGGAAACTTTCTGCAGCAGGAATAAAAATATAAGGAGCAATACAGTACGTGAGCTATCAACTTTCTGAAACCAGAGAGGGGTCTGCAGAGGTCCAGGCAGTGTAAAACCAGATCACTTCCAGCAGGACACAGGACAGCCTTGCTGCCTGTGTAGCTGACTGCTGTGTAGTAAAAAAGAACTGCCTGTGGCCTTTAATTTAAACTACATGTTTTTAACTGTAAGCATTTACTTTAGCTGGGCTGATGAAAATAAAGTAACTACAATCTGGAGCTTGGTTTGCAACTTATCCTTATTGGGAAAGAAAAGGGAAAACAAAGGGAAAAGTTACATAACCACAACAAAATATCATGGGGATGGACTCCTTAAAATGAAAAGTCTAGTGTTCACACAGCCTTCATCTCGCTGGGCTATGTTCTGGCCTGCGTCACCTCGGTACAATGCCAAGGATCCTTTGTGGTACAAAACTCTCCTCAAAAAACCAAAAAGACATTGCTATCATGGTAAGACCCTGACAACTGTCCAGGTCAGAGAGTATTGTATTTCTGCAGAAAGTGTACGGGCAAAACTGTGCACCGGAGACGTCAGCCTGCCATCCTCCTCTGTCAAGGTTATACGAGGTCTTGTTCCCAGGGAAACTCCTTTTTTTAAAATCTGCCTTTGAGTCAGCGTTGAAACTTATTAACACCAGAACATCTTTGGAGCTAAGAAAGAATAAATGCTATTTTCCCACTTTTCACTGGTGGAGCATGGTCATTCAAACACTCCTAATGAGAGGCAAGCACAGCATCATCCTGGACCTGCAACGTCCCTTGCTGCCTCTGTTCTGCCTGCCTGCCTTAGAGGAAAAGGTCATGACAAAAGCTTGTTTGCTGCAAGAACCAAAGTTATGTCCAAAAAGTCAGACCAAGTCCTAGTAACTATTGGTTCTTACAGAGAAGCCTGACTGGAGCTCTAAATTTTGAGTTTCTCAGCAAGATTACCAGAGCAAAGAAAAATCTTACACTGAGATTTGCTGGAAAATGCATCCTAGGGAAGGAATCTGAATGTATAGAGGGAAGGTAGAATAAAACTCAGGATCCAATAATTCATTCAAAGAGAGATTTAATGACTAAATGTAGTAAAAAACTTACAAATATAACCCGACTATATACCAAGGGCTCAGAAATGGAGGCAAATTGCAAGGAATTCAGAGCATATCCCTGTTCACATTTTCAAATGAAAAATGGGAACAATACTACCATTAGTTCTGTTCTTATCATTATTTTCCACGTGAAATTTTGATTTTCAGTAGAAATGTACTGGCCAAACCTCAAACACATTGAGTTTAAAACACAACTGCTTGTCCTTATGAAAACTATGGTTTAAATACCTGACATCGCACTCTTTTCTATAGGCACAGCTCTTCTGGCTGGAAATATGTGTATTCAACCAGTCAGTTCGACACAGGATTTCTTGCTAACACTACATTTTCACTTAGCATTACTTCTGAGAACTGTTTTCTATCTTCCCATTTGGCAAGAAGCTGGCAGCCTTGCCTCCAACATCCAGGTTTCATCACTTCTCACTGGACGAGAGCAAAGCAAAATATTTAAGCACAAGGTATTCAGCAGCCAGAAAGCCTAAACATGCTCAGATTTAATAATCTCTCTCCTCAGCACCAGGAGTTACTAAAAGCACATCAAACATGCTTTGTAAACCGAGTTCCCACAGGCATTTGAATCAAGATCAAGATCGTGGTCTCTGGATGGCGGGCGCCCGCCTGTTGGCCTACGCACAGGTTGTACCAAAGATCACACAGCGTTGGAATTAAGGCTGTTTACCACAGATAAAAATAGTCTCCTACGGCAGACAATGGAAATAACTCCCCAAGAAGCGAGAACCACGACCAACACCTTCTGCCGCAGCAGCGGGCACACACCGCTTGCACCTTGCCCTCTCCACTCGCCGAGAGCGGTGCTGGCACGTAAAACCAAACCCGGGACCCTGCCAGAAGACATCGGTACGTGTCCCTGCGGAGAGGGCGAGAGGAGGTGCCAGGTAGCACCATTTCCCATCCTCAGACACGTGCACGATGGATGTGCGTGGGAAAAGGTGAAGGAGTATCTCCGAGCAGCTGCATCTGGGCTGGGTCTGACCGCGGCTGCTGGCTCCTGGGCAGGAGGGCCTCCTCCAGGATCTAACCTGCCCAGGAAGGATGTAGGTGATGAAACCGATGCCCACGAACAAGCTCCAGCCCCACACCGTGAGCTGCCCTGGACACAGCCCCTGACAGATACTGTGGCTTTAGCAAAACGGTGGTGGTCCCAGAAGCAGCAGAGTTAGAGATCTCCAAAAACGATGCTGGTTCTATCAGGTACCCTCCTGCAACCCAAAATCACCTGGCTAGGCTGACTCCCTCCTCCCGTCTCTTCCCAAGCGCAGCGTACGAGCGGAGCCCTGGCCTCTCTCTCCTCTGCTCCCCGGGCTTTTCCACCCCTTGCTCACGTGCACAAGTGGATGTGCACAGCACCTTCATCCAAGCACTCGGCACATCGCCCTCTGAGTTAGGGAAGAGGCTACAGTTTTTTCAAATAACTGCTATAAGAAATTTCCATGTGCTGCACCTTTCACGAAACATGTTTATACTACAAAACGGTTACATGGCATGATATAAAGTGCATTTTCAAACGCATCGCTACAATATCCTGGCAGCGAACAGCTGCCTTTTTGATCCTTCTGATTCACCCTCACTAAGCAATTAATAATGGACTTGGACTTACTCCAGAGCTAAAAACGTGTTATACCTAGGCATGCCCATGCACACAGCCTCTTCCACCCCGCTGCACCAGCCCCGTCAGGCACCAGCATCTCTCTCCCGGCCTCTGGCTACAGACTCCCACTATCTGCTGCCCCTCGGCTGCCGATCTCTTCCCACCAGGACAAAGACCGCCAAAACAACTTTATTTCCCTCTCCGCCTCATCTCTCCCAGTTTGACATCCTTTTGCATGCCCGTCTTCACGGGGGTGGCTGGGACAAGGAGTGCTCCCCCGCTATCCTGCGTGGAGGCCAGGGTGCAGGGCCGGTGGGGGGCTGCCCGCCTGTCCGCCTCCCTTCCCACTCCTTCCCTCGAGAGGTGAGAGCAGAAAACTGATTTTGTATACTTAAGGCTCAGATTCAGCCAAAAATCAGCATTTTCTGAAGAGCCACAGCTGCAAACGGACACAGCCAAAGCAAAGAAAACGCCTCCGAGTCAAGGGTACGGCTTTGCGAGCTCTGACGAGAAGCCCCATGAGGAGAAATGAGATTCGTCTCATCTTCCACGTTGCTTTCCCTGAAGTAATAACTCCAGCTTATTAAAAGATACAATAATAACTGAGTCAAGAAGGAGTTCTGTGCCCGTGTTTGAAAGAGGATTCAAGTTATGCATAAGAACAGATAAGTATCTAAAAAAGAAATCAACTCTTTCCAGTTAAACCTGTGCCCTCCCTGCTCATGTGGGGTAGAAGATCAGGGAAAAAGCAAGTTTTTTTGCCAGACGCCATCCAAATCTACTGGTGTGGTCCAAAAAAACATTAGGTTTACATACAGCTATTCTGACCTCCATCATGGGTTTGTACCTTTGCTGCTTTGTGGGGTGATGGAGTAAAATCCAGAGTTAAGCTCTTCATCTCTAACCTCTCCGCTGCCAAACCTGGGTCAAGAGCATCAGCTCTTCACTGCGCCATTTTAAGGGAGGAGAAAGACCACCACGCGACCGGGACCTAAACCCCTCACTTCTCCAGCGAGTGATGGAAGATGTCAGACCTCTGTGCTTTTCCTGGCAGTGGGCTCAGGCAGGTAACAAAAACGAAGGGCAACACCACGGGCCTGAGGCATCGCTGGGCAGGCAAGTACCCCCAGTTCTCCTCCCCAGCGGTGCGAGGACCCAGAGCCTCAGGCATCGTGGGGGGTGGCGGGGTGACCACACATTTGGGGATTTCACAAACCACCGATTTCAGGGCAGATGCCATTTACACCAGCTGAGCAGTTGGCTGAGCCCTGCATCTAACGAAATATATAAATCCCCAGCAGTTTTTTCGGAAGTCCAGCTTTACATTCTTCACAATATTTTGTGGATACAGCAAAACCAATTTTCAAATAATGAAAGAAACCACTGAGAATTAAGTCAAGTCTATAATCATCTGAAAAAAAACAGTGACTGCAATATTCCATGGCCTTTAAATTAGTATTAACATCTTTTCAAGGGAAGAATTCCCCACTTCGCAGTACGCCCTACTGCAAAAGGAAAAACAAATAGTGTGTAAATTTTTCTTTGAATTGCACTTTAATTTGTTTGACTCCATTAGGTTCCCAGGAAACATTTTAACCCCTGTGCTGCTGCAGTCCCTCAGGACACCCATTCTGCTGCCCAAACTAACCAAGCAGTAGCTGGGAGGAGGGCCGAGAGCAGGAAGGGAAGGTAGAGCAGCAGAAGAAACAAAGGAACATTGTGAAGTGCTGATTTCGTTGCCCAAATTATTTACTTACCAACTTCAAAGGGATGCAAAAGGAGAAGGAGGTCAAACAAACCACAGCGTGTTTTTCCCTCCCCTTCACAGACATTATTTACTGTAATGTCCCTCTTAAAGCAGGAATGAGAAAGCAGCAAATGATCTCCAATTGGTTCCGCAGTGGTTCCATAAATCACAAATTCCCACCACGCGCCCAGCTGCGATCTCACCCCCAGCCGTTTGGGCTGGGACTGGGGGCTGGCTTTCCTCAGGGTTTTCCCTGCAGTCAGCCTCAGGAGATGCTCTGCTTCAAGCATATAGGAAGTTATTTTGGAAACCAGTTGGATCGCCATCATCAAGTATAGAAAAAAATCCCTGACAACCATTCTAAGTGCCTTATCTAGCAAAGTAGCTTACAACCGTACTGCCATTTTTCAAAGTTAAAGAGTTTTTTTAGCAATTGCAGGCACAGCCATATGCCAGTAGCTGGGGAAATCTTTCCAGCTGTGCTGACCTACATGGCAGCGACTTTGCTGGATTGCCACAACCACCCGGGGCAGCCTTTCCTACCCCAAAAACCTCCCGCCTTTGCAAAAGTTTGCAAAGACAAAAACCTAGCGAGATCTGAGATTTTATTTATTTAGCTACTACAATGTCAAAAGAAAGCAGAAATCTCCTTATAAGCAACTTCTTCCATCAAAAGGAAGCCATGTTCCACTGAAGAGGGAACTTCACACTCAGCATTCAGGTTTGCAACCTTGACAAGTAGTAGAGTAGGTCTTACTTAAACTAACACAAATGTGAACCAGGAACTCACACACTGAATCTCTTTCAGTCTCACTGAATCCATAAAGCCTTGATTAATTTTGCTGCTTAATCAAATAACTTTCTGGAGAGCAACCACCTCATCTGCATATACATCTTAGGGACTTGTGTCAGGATGAAACCTGACGCTACCTGGCTACATTTACACATGAGACCTCAGTGACAAGACAATTCAGATTACCGTAGAAATCACAGTGCCAAAAGGAGAGAACAGCAGCTACAGCCTGGTAGTCCCTTTCCTATGAATTATTTATGAGGAAACAGGATTAGAAATTGCTGCATTCTGTAAAGAAGAAGGTTCTGCAACATGTAAGGGATAAGGTTTACACAAAAATGCTATGCATCATTCTTTTCTTGCTTTGTTTCTATTCAATACGTAAACAGTAGAAAACTAGGTTTGCCTTTGCTTTTCAGGATCACTATCTGGTTCCACCACAATCTGTGAAAGACAGACAGTACCAGAGTACATGTCAAAAATAAGTATGTTTTAGTCACTGCTTCCAGGACTTAGGCAGTATACCCAAATGTAGTCCTCCAGAGAAGCGAGTGTTAGCACTGGAATTTGCTTTTCAGCACTCTAAATACAGCACTCTCGAGCTTGTGGGTGTGAGAAAACTTCTATGCCTTTTTAACTGCTGCAACAAAAGGGACTTGTAATTTAAAATTTATTTATTTATTTCCTGCATAGCTGCATTTCATATTTGTCAATGCTTTTCTTTTATGGAGGTGGTGTATTGCTGCGATCGACCACCTCAACGTTTTGTTGGTCTGTGTGTTTTTCAAAATAGGTATGAGAACGGAGCTACACATGTATGGAAATTTCAAAGGAATCTTAAGTGCAGGGTCCCGTTTTTGCAAAAGGGAAGTCGATTTTTTGTTTTCTGACAAATACCCGCCTACTTTAAGATACACGTCCACATTACGCACCTCAAGTGCGGAGAAGGCGCCGAGAAGTTCATTCCCAAGCACTTGTTGTAACTGCATGCTCAGAAGGAACCTTGAAGGACTGTCAATAAATGGGGAGATGGTCATGCTCCTCCACCAGCCCCCCCCCCAGAGTAACTCAGGACCCTGGTGAAGCTTCAGTGCTATAAAGTTTACGGGGAACAAACCTCCTACATCCAGAGGTTTGTTCCCTGTCCCTCTGCCCACAGCATCCCAGCAATGTGGCAGGGACGTGGGACCACAGTGGGAGACGGACCCCCCCTCCCACGTGGGCCTGGGGGGACATCGTGCCATTAGGGCATCTCCTCGGATTCTGCTGATTCGGGGCAAACACGCAGTTGGATTTTTATTAAGGGTTTTTCAGGCGAAGTAGGAAATGCTAATCTTAACTGAGAGACATATCATATATATGCAAATTGTTTGCTCTACTTTCTCCATCTGTTTTTTTTCCCCAGGTTTTTCTCTTTGCTATGCTTTACTGGAGATTAACTTACAGTATATTGCACCGAATTTGGACTGTGTGGGAAACATATGCTGCAAGCTCAGGGCCAGACTCGAATATTGGGTTGCACAGGAATAGGAATATTCACAGCAGTGCTAGGGACTGACAAACCCACAGGGACAGGAAATTCTGAGACACCAGGGTAAGGAGAGGCTGAAGCAGAGCTGTTCCAGTTACAGTAGCAGGTGGGAAGGCAAGATTTCAAAACAGCTTTAATTTGGGTAAGAGGAAATGGCTGAACATGAGAGAATGAAACCACCACCACCCCTTTTTTTAACATGTAATTCCCTTGTTAGTGTGATACAAGTCAAGCAAGACTGACAGTTATCAATGATGAAGGGTGGTCTTTTTTCTTTAAATCAAACCTGTCCCAGCTTACTTGAAAAATCACATGGTCACTTTTTTTGCCTGTATGCCTAGGTGGAATATGTGATTTGTTAGTAAGAAAGGACAACAGAAAGCATGCCACTTTTCTCAAGGCAAATTATGCAATACCCCTCCGTGCCCCCATTATCCCCAAGGTATAAATTAAAAAATATCTCAAGAGTAAATTAATTGGTTTGTGATGGAAACAATAATTGCCATTTATTAGCAAGACGCAATTGTCTGGTTTGCCTTTTGACTCAGTCAACTCAACTTCTAGGAAACTAGCTATTTCCTTCATGGTTATTGCGCTCTAACAACAAGTGTTTCCTTACAATTCCAGTAGAAATGGAAGTAAAAATCAACTGAACTAAGATAAAGATACAGCCAAAGACCTACATCAGGCTTCTGACCTGAAGCACTGAAAGCAAGAAATGCCTTTTCTCAGTATTCTCACGCGACCAACCTGCCTGATACTTGTCATCACGGTATTAAGCAGAGCGATATGCTCAGAGGCTCCATGAACCAGGAAATCTTGTGATCTCTCTGGTTCATTGTGGTTACATATAGTTGCTGTGAAAGATATTTTAAATTTAAAAAATAGAAAGGAAATCAGCCACAACGTTACTTAAGTACTATAGCGTTGGTTGTGGTGCTGTATATGATCCACAGCATCATTTCTGTGTCTTCTGTGAACACATTAATATGAAACTGCATAAAAGTTATTTGCAAATGAATGTGAAAAATAGCGCAAAAGAAAATGTTTTATGCCACCCTGTGTATACTGCTTATACTGAAACTCCATAATTTCATTTTCTTTGACTGGATCTTTTGATTAGCAGTAGTACCAAACAATCATACTCTCAAGTTTTGACACAGGGTACAGCAGAAAGATCTGAACAGTTTTTCACTCATCTCGAGAGTGAATACCTCAGTGTAACTGCTCAATTTATTTTGATAGAATATTATTTTGCTTTCCACCTAGAGAACACGGGGACTGACTTCCATCTAAAAAAGTAGCAGATTCATTTTCAAAACACAAGCATTAGCACTTGTTGAAAATCAGTATGTTCTCAGATACCTGTTTTAACGACCACGAGTTTAACTACATCTCTTCTGTCTGTGACAAAACACCAATAGATCAGCAAGCGCCAAGTCCTTCTTGGGTTTGAAAATGCTATCACTTACAACTACCCGAGTACTCATCGCACATAGCACAACACTTCATATTACAGCTTATGTATTGAAATTCTGGTTTAAAGCCTTCAGCTCCCAGGCATTTCAACTTCAATGCCCCCGTACCGTGCTGACACGAGAAAGGTGGGATGATACAAACCCCTGGCCTTGGGAGCAAGCAGAGACAACAGGGAGGGCAGCAGCTCCCGTGTTAGCCATGGACCTTGCTGCCAAAGCCTCCCAGCCAAGGGGCGCCCACAGGATCCTTGAATTTATTTTACACGCTAAATTTTTTTTTTTTTTTTCATACCTGGAGGACAAAATGGACTTTTTTTTGGTACAAGGCCAAGGAGGCGTAGCTGACCATCAAGTCAAAGCAACCCACCAGCGCAGAACTGGTGTGGCACCAGAGCAAAATACAAGTAGTTTGGGGCAGATGCCGCACATCTCCTTTCTGCGCAGTTACTGCAGCTGCAAAAACAAGGCTCAGGCACGTAACAAAGCCATTCTGTTCAGACGGGTGAAGAAATCCACCTATGTTTCCAGTGTTTTGAGGTCTCTCCTACCACACCATGAAGAAAAGTTTTGTTTGATTTCTGACAGGACACACGGGCCTTTGTATAGCATGAGGGATCGCATCCAGAATTCCCCATGTGTTTTTGTAATTTGAAATAAAACAAATAAACACAATTTTTATTCAGTAGACATGAACATCTGGAAGATGACATCAACATGACTTCAACTTTAATGTCAAAGTGTTAGACTGAAATCCAATATCATTGAACAATTTGTGGTGGAGGTGCCAGAAACAAACATCACAGATGAAAACTGTGATGGAAACAAGGTTTCTGCAGCAGCTGAGGGAAGAAACAACATTTTAGAGCTTTACTGAATGCCTGATGAACATTGTTGTCATTACAGTAGCAGTTTGAGCCTAAATTTGTGATACTAAATATCAAAATGAAGATCCCAGTCTCCGGGGTGGCCTTGGGTCTGGGTTTCCAGCCTTGCCCTGCTTTCTCCATTTATTCTCCTGTCCCTCTTCACGGCGATCAAAACCACCTTTCTGAAGCTCTTTGGAGGTGGGCGAAGAGAGGACAGCCTGGGCACGCTCGTCCTTCCCTCTGCCCGCGGGGAGCTGCCGACACCAGACAGCAACCCCATCCCGTCGAGGGAATGGGAATAATGAGTAAGGTCGCACTGGGACTGGAAATCCCGCACAGGGAGAACGGGAGAGTGCCACCACCACCGCCACACTAAGCCTCCGCATCTCGGAAGGAAACTCCTGAGAGGCAAGTGCTGGCTACGTCAGAAGAAGAGACGGGGAGAGAGGGAATGGAAGACCAAAACGTTTCCTCCTCATAACACTCTCAGCTCCCAGGCTTAATTATACAGGATCAACAATCCTAACCATAACTACTGGCAGCCTCTCTACGTGGAAGCATCCAGCCAACCTCAAAAATGTGGCTTTAGCACTCACACGATTTTCACAGGCAAAAAAATCTGTTTAATTAGATAGTTCGTAATTTATTCTGAAAGCAAAAATGAAGCTATCTATATACTCTTAAAACAAGTCAAACCACTACCCTTTTTTTATTTAAACATCACTATTAGATTGTCCCAGTTTGAAGTTTCCTACTCCCAGTTGTAATGCTAATTAAACCTTTTGGGGAAGTTGCGTGCTCATTCTTATGCACTGCTATTAACTTTTTTTTTATTGCAGATAGTTGGGATCCAACGCCATTCCACTAAATCCAGTCAGAAGGATTTTATTTTGATTTTGTCTGGCTTGTTTTATTCTTAGCAGATGGTGCAAACCCATGTGTTGATGAGTACATGCCACAGGAGAGCATCTGAATCGATACAGCCGGCCCCAAACTACAGCGGTGTCTCTGCTGAGGACTTCAGCGCCCGCCACCACTCAGGACCACACTTCTCAGCGTGGTGCGTTAGCTCAGACGGGCTTTCAAAACTATACTACTTCTGGTACCTAAAATGGCTTTGAGAAGATACTTTAGGCATCTCTACAGCAGCCTAAGCATCCTCAAAGTTGGTGTTTTTCAAATTATTACTGTGCTTCACACGTAGCTGAAGTGGACTAAAGGTGACATGGTTTTGATAAATACAAATGATTGTATTTTTGCATATGCAAATCAACAAATAATTTGCATGAAATACGATTCAACAGCCATGCATGTTACGTGCATGTGCAGGTAACAACTTTCCCAGGGCATCTTTTTCTCCCTCCTTTTCTCCTTTTTCTCCCCGCTTTGTCAGTGAGACTCTCTGTGGCCTCCCTGTCTCTGATTCTGCTTGAAATATGTCCCCTGATAACCTAAAGAGAAGTACATATAAAGGGCTTAGAGCTATTTATAGCAAAGCCTGTGTGCCTGAAAAGATTGCAGTTTTCATGTGCTGGGTACACGCATTGCTTATGAACTGCAGCCGGAAAACCGTTGCCTCCCCTCTTTAGCGATTCCAGTCAGCATTCACAAGGCAAGATAGAGAGAGCCAAGGAAGGAAGCAGACATAAGGACAAAACGCAAACAAACTGAAAATTTACCAATCACTTATATTCAGAAACCAGGGAGGGGGTGGGGGTGGTTTACAAGATAGATTCATCTCTATCTGCATTTCAAACTGCTGGAAATGGGCATGCAAAGTGGATTAGCATGATCACACCAATATTCTTCAGTACGGGTTTTGTACAAGCCCTTGAGAACAAGCATAATCTCTCGTAATTACTGCACATGCCGTTGTCACATTAAACGGCAGCCTTGCCTCAAAATGTTTAAAAGTCTACTAACCTTCAATTCTTCCAACTGGGTATTGGGCGCAACTCGGCAGACCCAGGAATACTGCAAGCAAAGTTCACGTTCGGATGCTGATCTGCAAATCCCACATGAACGTGTTTCATTGCTGCGCTTCATTTGAAGTGATTCACATTTCATTTACCTTACAGCAAGAGCAATGGCTTAAATTTTGTTCTTAATAGGGCAAAATCCCCATTCCTCTTACGCCTTCCTACAAGCAACCAACGCTCAGGTCAGTTTTAAGTCCTACTGGCCAGAAACATAATAGAAGATGACTCAAAACTCTGAGAAGACAGACTCAGATTCAACTCTGATTTCTGCTGCCCACAATTACATGGTTCAAGGTCTTGCTCAATGAGACCAGAAGAAAAACCAGGGAACGGTGAAAGGCAAAGATAATGTGTTCTGCTTTGCCTCCCTTCTGCCTTGGGTTTGAGCCACTGGACGGAGATTTTGAGAAGAGATACCAGGTCAGGCACAGCTGTGTGAGGCTGGCAGGCGGGGAACAAGGTATATTTTGCAGCTGTCAGCAAAGAACTGGCACCCAAAACCACAAAAGAAGTTAAGATCTGCGTACACCAGAATAAAAAGGGAAAAGAAGTACCTTTTATTATAAATCCCAAAGCTATTTATTACTCATAGACAGTCATAGATGTGATATTTGTCCCCAGGTGAGACTCACTAAGCTTATAAATATGTTTTAATTAAAATCAGTTCCCTGAACTCTCAGCCTTTCCTATCATCATTCTATGAACAACAAAATCCCATGCTTCATAGAGGTCCTCGGACAACACATACACTTAACACTTTTAAGAGCAGAAAAAGAGCTGACACCTGGGCTTTGCAGTCACACTCAGATACAAGCCATGCTATGAAGTAACCAAGCCACAGTAAACAAAGGAGCCTTTCCTGAACTTAAAACTTAAATAAGAGAACAGAAGCTACAAGAGCAACTTCACCCTTGTTCTGTAGTATCCCTCAGGAAAAAATGAAGAGGAAGATGAGTTGGTCATGAAAAAAAGCAGGTTGTGTAGCCAGCTCATAAGAAGCCAGAAAAATGTACTACTTTATTTTTAAAAATGAGTATTTTTAAATCAATATATTTAAACCAGCACATCTTTCTTTGAACCAGCTGGTGGGAGACACCAGTGGTGACAAGACATGGAATTAGCTGAAACTCAAGCCTGATTTACTCTGGCACTTCTCGTGCTCCATTACAACTTTTAAATCAAGTCGAGAAGCTTGTGTAACAGGAAGTTGGTATCCACTTATCCTTATCTCCTTTCTCCACTGGTTCGCCTTCAGAACACTTAGCCCCTAATTTATAGGGTAATATCAATAAACAAACAAATAGAATAACTGCCCCCTGAAGAGAAAGGAAAGACAGGGGTCAAAACCTGTCCTGCTTTCTAGACACTGGACAGACTATCTTGTAAATTTGAGTTTGGTCCAAAGGGAACCAGGCAAAACATTACTTGTGTTTCCATGCTGCTGGTTTGATAGTAGAAACATTTTTAACATGAATACAACATAAGTGGTTTTACCAATTAATTTGGGAATACAGACAAGGGGCAGGATTCATACTTAGTGCATAGCATCACTATATGCACTAAAACCTCCAGAAACCCCAGCAAACTTATATTTCTAACTGACTCTCCAAATGACTTTCTCCTCGATATCCTCATGTACGAGACAAACATCAGCGAAAGAGGAAACAAATAAAAAATGCCGCCAAAACACTGATGAAAAGAGGCGATTGAGGGAATATTTTTTTCTTTGCTACATACATGTTCCCTGGAGCATATCAAATTGGAGTCTCAAAACGGGGAAACATACTGAGGACAGAATAGCAAAGCTGGCATGAAGCTGGCAAGTGGAAAGGTGACACAAGTCATACCAAATTCTCCCTTCTGTGGAGATCCGTATCAGATATCTCCATTAATAGGAAGTTACGGGAAAACCAGGTATAAATCAGCCAAAGTTTTTAGTACCACAGCCTGGATGCAACACTAACGCACAGCACCGGGTTCTGCAATTTGCAGCCAAGCTGGAACATTAATACGGGGACTATTAATTTACCTGAGCGTGTTGTCAGGCTCATTATGACGCTTAGTTTCCAGCATTAACTATTTTACCCGTAGCTGTCAGCGAACTCCTCTAAGATGGATGCATCAGGCCATGCAACGCCCCAGCCAAAAGGTTGCAGCTCCTCGGTAGGAGAGGTCAGCCGTGCTTGGAATTTACACAGGAAGCCTAACCGTGTGGTGTAAAGGGAATAGCAGCCTGGCCCTCCTTTTACCAAACCGCCGTCATCACGAAAGGGCTTGCGAGGTCCCCTCGAGATCCCCACGAAACTTTGTCCCGGCAGAAGTAAAGGCGTTTCTCTTTTTCCAGCCAGGCAGTAAGGCGAGCAGAGCCCTGCCTGTACCGGGCTGTGGCGGGACAAGGGGCTGCCGGCCCCGGCCGGAGCAGAGGAGGTGCTGCCGGGGACCGCGGACCGGCCGCCGCGCCCGGGGCTGATGAACCGGCAACCGGGCGGCAGCGGGAACCGGGCGGCCGCGCCGCTCCCCGCCTCCCTCCCGCGACCCGCCGGAGCCTTCTCTCCCCGCCGGTTTGTTTGAAGTCCTAACGAACGACGAGATCGAGAAAGCCGCGGTACACGCGTTTGACCGTAAGAGCCGGTTACCGCTTTAATCCCGCAGCTACTCAGACACGGGGATAAACCCGGCGAGGATTAACCGGGTCAACTATATACAGCCCGGGGAGCGGCTCAGGCGACGCTCCCGCAGAGCAACGAGGCGAGGGCGGCGGGGATCGCCCCCCCCCCCCCCCCAGCGTGGGCCGGACCCCCACCCCACCCGTGGAAGCGGGGGGGAGCCGTGCACGCCGGACCCCCTCCCCGGACTCACCCAGCTTCTCCGCCCGCAGCCAGAGCGGGGCCGAGGCTCCCAGCAGCAGCCAGAGCAGCAACGAGGGGGCGACCCGCGCCCCCCCGGCGGGGCCCACGGCGCCGGCTCTCGGCGGGGCGGGCATGGCACAACTTCCCCACTTCCCTCCCGCTCCTTTCTCTCCTTCTCCTCCTCCTCTTCCTCGCCGGGGCGGCTCCGGGACCAGCTCTCTCTCCGGCGGAGGGGGGCGGCCGCCCCCCGGCATCCCTGTCCCCCCGCAGGTGTTGGCCGGAGGCGGAGAAGGGGCCGTGCGGGGCTGCCCCTGGCCCCCCGCCGGCGGCCGAGGCTGCAGCTCTGCCGCCTCCCCGGCCCGGGGCTGGGGGTGGAGAAAGGAAACGGGAGAAAGGGAAGCGCCACTATTCCCATTGGGCTGCAGCGCGGGGTGTCTCCTCCTCCTCTTCCTCCTCCTCCTCCTCCTCCTCCTCCTCCTCCTGCCGTGGGCCGAGGGGCCGGCTCGGCCCCGCCGCCCCCCTCCCCTCCGCTCCCCCGGGGGCTGCTTCTCCCACCCACCGCTGCTCTGGGGATGCCGGACCGGGGGAACGGGGGGCTCCCCCCCAAACCCGCGCAGCCCCGAGCATCGCCTGCGAGCCCCCCGAAGTCGGCAGGCCCCATCTCTGTCACATATGTTGACACGCACGCGTGCGTACATAGGTATTTTGAAGCAAACGGGATTATTTGGCCGTTGGCAGGCTAATTCCCGGGCGGCGCTCCCGGGGGGCGGGGGGACCGGCGACACGAGTGGGCAAAGGGGACCTTCCAGCCCCCGCAGCAGAGCTGGGGTCGTGCGGGGGTTTCCCGCTCCCGTAACCTGCTCCCCGGGTGGTATCTCCACGCAGGGCTGCGATCCGGCCGCAGATTGAACGGGCCCCAGCGGCTGGGTTTTTAAAAGTGTGCTGGGGAACTCCAAGTCTGACTCTGTCCTGGCTTTTCGGGGATGGGTTGCTGCGAGGCGGGTAAATTCTCACTGCAGGCAGGTCAGAAATGCTGTGCCGCTATGCTAGACTGAAGCATGTAATTAACCCGCGTGTCCTAGAGGCAACTGATAACTGTCAGATTTTATAGCATTTTAGAAAAAGTCAAGTTTAGTAAACCTTTATTCTAATCGAGCTCTTGTTTTGTAAGTGTTAACGCTTGGGTTTTTAACTTTTCAGACACCGTATGTAGTCAGGCATATTTTTTTTACCATGTACCCAATACATTATACTCATGGTATATGTATTTAACACAGGTTTTTGAGACTCACCCCTTCTTTGCAAAGGAGAGTTTGAAATCTAGTCTACAACATTAGACCTGGTGTAAGGCAGAACATTCGTTACTGCAGCAGTTTAGCAGTCAGACTAATCCTCGCCGGCCCTTGTCAGCATCCTTCTGGCTGAAGGAGGTTGTGGTAGGTCACTGCTTCAGGACTCTGAAGGCTGAGAGACTTTTAAAGAGGACTATGTCCATGGGAATAAAAGCGGCCTGTTCCTGTATTTGTCTCACGGATCATCAAGAACAAATCCACACGAATGAGGGTGATTATGGAGGGGAAGGGGTGAGAAACTCAAACTCTGCAACAGCCTCAAGACTGGACTTAAAAAGAACACAGAACTGGTGAAAATATATGCCTTCTTCAATACCAAATACTGGTTCAAAACCTATAAATGAGACCCAACGTAAACAAAAACATGAAGGAGCAAAATAAATAGGACAATATACATGTTGCAAAACATGTATCACCTTTGAAAGAGCCGCAGTTCTTGAAAAGCAACATAACAGCATAAGAGCATGCATTGTTTTGTATCAGTCTCAGTGGGCAATTAAAACCAGCCAGTCATACATGGGTTGGTACTGGGAACTGTACTGATTTGCATTCCATCAGCTGAGATCTAGAATATATTTTTAATAATAGGGCCAGGTTTTAGCTGTATTCGTTAAGGGTCATCACAAATATCGGCAGAAAAGTCCTGCAAGTCAATCCCAAGTAATCTTACGGAGTCAGTGCTGCAATAAACTGGGTCTGGCGATCTTGGGCAATTTAATGCTCAAAAACCGCTGCTGTGGTGCTTGCAGATAGTGTTGCTAGTGCTGAGCTCTCAAGAGAACTTGGGTGCTGGTAACTGGTACAGGCGAGTTAGCAGCCTTGGAAGGCCAAAACGGTTTTTGCCTGTCACATACCTTTTGGAGGCTCATGAAGATGAGGAAGGTGGGTTGGCAGACACCGGGAAAGGAAGCTTTCTCCTTTTCCTGGGCGTTGGAAGATTAGCGATGCCCTGTGGGACAGATAGCTAGAGAATAATGCCCTTAACAGTTATTTTTATTCCAATGATTTGTAGTAAAATGATAAGTCATGCCCTTGAGACTGGGGCTGTAAAATATCTGGGAGTGGTATTTGTTTTCCTTTCATGACTGGTGAAGGAGTTTACTGTACAGGAGAGCACTGGTGGAAGGAAGGGCAGGCAGGCTGCCTTTTCAAACTTCTCACCACCCTGGGCTCAGCAGGAGCTGGGTGCTTGTCCAAGGCTACGCGTTTCCCATTGCAAACGTGTATAATGCTCGGGTGGAAACTCAGCACCTCTTCCAGAAGGTGTTGGAAGCACAGCTTTCCTATTGACTTCAGTAGGATAATGAATAACACAATCAGTGCAGTAGCTTCTGTATTATTTATTTTGCTATTAAATTCACATTACTTTATCATGCCCTCTCCCTGTCAGTTTTCAACAGGCTGTAGGCAAGGAACTTACTGTCAGCTTCCAAGATTAAATAATCATTATGATGAATGAAGTAGTCTATAGCTCTCAAAGCTGTTATTCAAGGACTTGTGTAACCCCTGTCACACTGCTACATTGGTTCATGTGTACTTTTCCAAATTTCCCTTTGTAAGGAGGAGAATTAAAACCAGCTTTTAAATAAATACAGTTTTAAAGGCAAGGCTTTGAGTCAAGGCAAAAAGATTAATTCAGAAAGGAGGTGGACATAGAGCCTGACTTGTGGGGATGTCACACAACGGGAGCTTCACAACATGAAAACTCCACGGCAGACCACTTCTGACAGATTAATGTGGATGATTTTGGCCACTAACACTGACTTAATTTGGAAGAGACAGGATTCATCCAGGGACACAGACAGACTACTTTTCAGCATGAGCATGTGCTCTTCCTTTACAGTCAGATTTCCAAGCATACGAGTTAGGAGTATTTTGTGTGTTTAATGCAAATGGTACTAACTGAGTCACCTACAACTAGATAATGTATCTCATCTAGTATTCATTAGATGGATAACTTTACTGTGCAGCCACCTGCAAATGAGAAATTATGTTTTTACGGATGTCTGGCCTCAGGATGAACAGCAAGACAGGACTTCAGGACAAAATCAGCTCAAAACACTTTAGAAGGCGGGTGGTCAGTATGGCAGGGATATACCCAGGTTTCATTTATAGACTTGTAAAGTCTATAGCTTCATGGATTTACCTTCTTACCTATACTTGTTATATACTGTTACTTACTTGTATATAACATACACTGAAAGAGCGTCTTCTAAGCAGACCTAAAGCATCTAATGAGTCCTTGCATGCCTTGTGTGATGTTAAGCAGGTAGTTTGACTGGGGTAAGGGGTAGAGGAGGAAGGAAAAACATGTTGAAGAGTTTACCTAAGCTTATCTTGCAAGCTTGACACTGTATACATACTTTCTTTCAAAAGAACCTTGTTTTGTACATGTTCTAGGGGAAAAAAAAAAAAAAAAGCCAAAAACCTGATTTATACAAAGAGATTTAAGTTTCATCTTATTGGAGTAGCCTTGTTTTTGTGCAACTAACAGGAAAGTTCCTGTTCTTCCTAAGTTGTAAGCACTTTCTTTGCTGACTGTATAGAAGAAGGGGGAGGAATCAGAAGGCACAGTGAGGTGGAGAGGACCTGAGGTCACGAATTACAAAGCGCAAGAACAATTCTAGACATCAAGAGGTATGTTAATCTCATCATTTACCAGAAGGATAGCTTGCAGATTGAGAGGCCTTTTAAAGGTCTTTATACATGGGCTAGATTTTGCATTTTCATTGGTCCAAAGCAAATAGTATAATGGATTTACAGGGTAAAGCTGAGAACAAAATAGTCTGGTTGCTGATCTCTGTGTATTCAGGTACTGCATTCTGCCAGAAGTGTACGTTGTGTTTGTATAAAAAATCAGAAAATAAAACTTATGAAGTAAAAGCCTGAGATGCATCTAGATTCAACATTCTGTATGTGTCGAGTATTTAATGGACCTAGTATACTGTGCTGTGTTTGTATCATTGGAAGGCTAAGGCCATGCCCACAGAGCAGCAAAGACATTTCAGGCTGTGTAACACCACCCTCTATTAAGGTCTGCATACCATTACACCAGCTGGAGATGGGCTGACCTCCAGGACTCCTCCGGGCTTCTGGATATTCACCTAACTACTGCTGCAAAAAAGGTTGTCTTCATTTATAGCAGACTGCGGGACTGGGCTCTCCTCATCACAGCCAGCCTGGGTTCTGGTGAGGCTCACGTTAGCAACCTCCATCCTTGCTTACTGTAAGCATCCCTCTCCAGGTGTGAAAATACACAGGAGTGAAGGAGTTAGTAAAAATAACGTTTTCAAGGAGTTCTGAGCAAGTAGGTAAGGGGATATCATGACTGCTTCATTACTTTAAGGGAAACATGAGGCAAAAAATCAGACAGAAAAAAAACTTCAGGCAGAAGAAACAGTTTAACTTGCACTGGCACAGGTCGCTGCCCACACCCATGCAGATGAGCTGGAACCATATTATGGGCATTATGCAATTACACTGGTAGCAAAAATTGCCAGTGGGGAGAGACCATAAATATTCTTAGACCTTAGGAACGTGAAGGAAGAAATTGCAGGCAATAAATTTGGGTAATAATCTCTGGGAGCGAAAGCCAAACTGTAGCACGCTTCAAGACTTTTGTCTTTTATTTTCAGCAGCAGCAAACGATAGCTCTTGCCTGGGTGGGAGTGGTAGCAGGGCCCTTACCAGCACTGGTAGGGGTATGCCTGTGGGATAATTGGATGCTAAGAGGATACGCAGACTCATTCACTACAACAGCAGCAGTTGGGTGTAACTCTAATGAGAACCATATAGGGGATGAATGTGCACTTTTCATCACTTTAATTACTGCAACCTATCCAATCATGTCACCTATTATGATGTAATTATGAGATCAAGCTGAAGACTAATCATTTGTCCCACTGCCACATATTTTGCAGTTTCTCACAGCTGCTTGGTAGTCTTAGGTCATAATTTTTCTTACTTCCAAGTGAAATGAAATAAAGTTGCTAATCATCCGGATTTTGAAGACAATCAACCAACCAGACGTGCCATGCTGCC
Organism: Buteo buteo; assembly: GCF_964188355.1. Lineage (NCBI taxonomy): Eukaryota > Metazoa > Chordata > Aves > Accipitriformes > Accipitridae > Buteo > Buteo buteo. The sequence continues at coordinate 26,046,314 of NC_134185.1, read as the reverse complement.
GTCTTAAATTCTGTCAAGAAATATGAGGCAGAATGTTCCTTTTCATTTAAACATATTGTTTTAGGGTTGTCTTGAAAAATATTATGATCTAGAGATTCACGACACTCTTTGTCAAAACAGAGCCTACTATTTTATAACTTACTAGTTGGCAGCATCCTTGATCAATTTGTCAGTGACAAAGCTCTCATTGTTTTTTATAGGTGTTCTAAAGAGTTTTCCTGTTTCTGTAAGGTATTAACCCTCATGCATTTAGAAAATAACAACTTTTTCCCCTTAATACATAGGTAGTAGGTAATTTTAAACTGTTTTTGGTTGTTTTTTTTTGAGGGGGAGTTCACAGCTGAATTTGTGTAGTCTGCTTTTTTTCCATGAGAAACAAGTAGTCTTAATCATTTACTCATGTTTATGAGACTGCATCCAAGTAGGAGCTAAGAAATTACTTGTGCAAAATATGAAGCAATCCCGTGGTCACTTCCAGGAATAACCAATTATGTTTGAATCACATGCCTTTTCAATAAAGGCAGCAATTGGTCTAGTTATGTTCTTCCAAAAAAAGTGTGGAGTAATGGAAGGTGAATGTGAGTAAGCAGAGTTTACCTATTTCTAACATAGCGAGTGTGGCACTTATTCTTGCGTATACTAGAGACAGCCGTTTATGTACTGTTTTGTTAATCATTATACCCCTGGCTATATGAGTAAGAGCTTAGAGAGCTGAAAGCAAATACAAGTATGAGCTGAGTGACTGCCTGCTTTAACAGAAATCATCCAATTTACACCAGATCTAGCCCTTCTTCCTAATTTCAAGTGTTTATGCCACATTGCAGTTTTCTTGCAGGATGCAAGATGAACTCGGGCAGAAAGCCTCAGGGCTTGAAAAGTAAGTCCAGAGATGGCCTTCTTTCCCTTCATTTGATTTCTTTGGAGAGAGAGGGATGGGAATCATGCTTACTAATTTAGTAATTAGTGATGTGAGGGACTGTGCTCCCTCTGCCCTCCCCATGCTCACTTCGGGCCCTATGGAAGTCCGCACTCCTCAGGGCTTCACAGAAGTAAGCCAGTTATGCATAGTGGAAGCATGGCTCATAAATCTGCACTAATCATTATGTACGGAGAAAAAGCTTCTTGTGCAACTTTTCCACATAGCATTGGGGCATTACACCAACGAATTACAAGGTCAAATTCTTGTAATTCATAACTGTCACAGCTGTGGCTTACAACTGTATATATAGTTTAAGAGTTCACTGTTAATTGCTTTTAAGGCCAGGCATTTGATTAGTAAAAAACCGATCAAATGTCATCTGTGTTTGTAAAGACCCTTGTGCTTTTTTAAAAATAATTTCAAAAAAATATGGGCTTGAGTTTGAATATTTTCTCATATTTTAATTACAGTATTCATTGTATTATTGTGCCTGTTTATGAAATAAAATATTTAGAGCCTACCTTAGGTTCCTTGTCAAAGATAATTGGATAACAAAAAGTAAACGTAGCAGGTTGGTGAATATTCAAATCAGTTTTATTCATCACTCATGCTCGGAGCTTGCGTGGCTGGGTTTTGGTAGCAGGGGAGGGGGCTGCAGGGACGACTCCTGTGAGAAGCTTCTAGAAGCTTCCCCAGCTCCAAGCTGGACCCGCCTCTGGCCATGGCTGAGCCAATCAGCGGCGGGGGTAACGCCTCTGGGATGGCGTATTTAAGAGGGGAAACCTGCAGTGGGGGAGGAGATTGGAATGTGAGAGAAGCCCTTGTGCAGACAGTAAGGTCAGTGAGGAAAGAGGAGGGAGAAGGGGATGTCCCCACAGCCTGTGGTGAGGGGGCAGGCTGTCCCCCCCAGCCCATGGAGGGGAGCAGATGCCCACCTGCAGCCTGGGGAGAGAGGAGCCCATGCCAGAGCAGGGAGATGGCTGCCCCCCCCAAGATGGCTGCCCCCCCCAAGATGGCTGCCCCCCCCAAGATGGCTGCCCCCCCCAAGATGGCTGCCCCCCCCAAGATGGCTGCCCCCCCCAAGATGGCTGCCCCCCCCAAGATGGCTGCCCCCCCCAAGATGGCTGCCCCCCCCAAGATGGCTGCCCCCCCCAAGATGGCTGCCCCCCCCAAGATGGCTGCCCCCCCCAAGATGGCTGCCCCCCCCAAGATGGCTGCCCCCCCCATGGGGAAGCCCACGCTGGAGCAGTCTGTGCCTGAAGGACTGCAGCCCGTGGGAAGGACTCACGTTGGAGAAGTTTGTGAAGGGCTGTCTCCCGTGGGAGGGACCCCACGGTGGAGCAGAGGAAGAGTGAGGAGTCCTGCCCCTGAGGAGGAAGGAGCAGCAGAGACAAGGTGTGAGGAACTGACCCCCAAACACATTCCCTGTTTCCCTGCAAACTGGGAGTGGAGTCGAGGCTGGGACGGAAGGAGGGGTTGGGGGAAGGTGTTCTAAAGTTTGGTTTTACTTCTCATTATCCCTGTTTTGATTTGATTTGTAGTAAATAAAATTGATTTTGTTTCTCCCCCAAGTTGAGCCTGTCTTTTGCCCATGACCAAAGGTGGTGAGTGATCCCTCCCTGTCCTTTTCTCAACCCATGAGCTTTTCTTCATATTTTCCCCTCATCCCACCAGGGCTGGCAGGGAGGAGTGAGTGAGCTTTGTGGTGCTTTGTTACTGGCTGGGCTTAAACCACGACACCTCATAACATAACAAATGATAAATAATTGAGAATTTTTACCGCTTAAGGTTAGGTTTGTGTGGACAGTATGATTTCTCAAATATTCCTTCCCAAAGTAAGAAATTTTGGCATCCTTCTGTCTGCTTCTTTTCATTAAAGATACTGTATTCTTAGCTATGGTTGTTCTTGGCCCCAGGGTTCACACACAGTCCTAAAGGCCTCTTTCAAAACGTGATATATGTAGTTGAGACCTAGTTAGGTCTGCCCCCTCTACTTAAAATCAGCCTGCATTTTAATTGTTTGTCTTATATCCAGTACAGCATTTGTCCACCAAAATCGGATGTGATTTACCCTCCTTCCCTTGAGCATGATGGTATTTTAGGTGCAGGGTGGCAGAGTTGGGCTGACTGCCTATGTGGATTCAGCCCAGGAATTCACCTCCCGCGGGCTGCTCACCTGCCGATAGCAGACTCTGGGGCCAGGGCCAGGCTTGCACTGGGTGAGCAGCTCTGCTGCCTAATCTTCATTTCTAGCTCTTGCTGCCTGGGCTTGCTGAGTTCCCACTCTAAAGGCTCTGCAGTAGATGTGTTTTCTTACCTGTTTTGTACACATTTGTCCACAGCGGCTGAAAAGCTTTGAGTGAACCCTTTGTGGCTTCACCTGAAGACGTTCCTCCAGTGGATGAACAGCACTGAGCATCTAGGAACAAGAAAACCTTCAGCTGGCATGACCAACCCTGGCAGAGAGTATCTGTGTGTGGCTAAAACCTCTGCAACAATCCCCACTAACCAGCCACAGTTCCTCATGTGCCCAGAGAAACAGGCAGCTTCACAGAGGAGATGCCATGGGGCGGCTCAGCTTAGTGCGGCACAAAAGGATGCAGGATGCGTGCCCGGAATCCCAGATGGTGAGCACGGTGCTGGTACGGTCAGCCACAGCTAAGGCTGTGCTGGTGGCTGCTCAAACCAGGGCAAAACTAACCCTGGTGATAATTACCTGGTATAATCCTGCAGTGGAAACGTATAGTGCTTGTCTCTAGAGAGGACCTGAGTCCCTGCAGCTTCTGACTTTCTCACGCAGCACCCTGCTCATCCAGGAATTAT